>NC_058523.1:299771601-300460925 GCF_904849725.1 Hordeum vulgare subsp. vulgare
AATAACAGCGTGAAACCATCAAAAACTATAGATACGTTTGAGACGTATAAAGCATCCCCAAGCTTAACTCCTGCTCGTCCTCGAGTAGGGAAGTGATAAGAATGAATTTTTGATGCTTTCATGCTACCTAGCATAGGTGTCCTTTGTAATTCCTCTTATGTGACGTGAATGTTCAGATCCATTAGATTCAAAACAATAGTTTGCTATTGATGTGGAAACAATAATAATTCAAGCAAACTAGCAAAGTAATCATGAAATTTCAAAATAACAAGGCCAAAAGAAAGTTATCCCTACAAAAGCATATAGTCTGGCTATGCTCTATCATCATTGCACAACGAATTTAAATCATGCACAACCCCGGTATTGGCCAACTAATTGTTTTATACCTTACTTTCTCAAACATTTTCAACTCTCACGCAATACATGAGCGTGAGCCATGGTTATAGCACTATATGTGGTGTGGAATGTGGTGGAGGTTGCAAGACAAAAAGGAGAACATAGTCACATTAACTAGGCATATCAATGAGCTGTGGAGATGCTCATCAATATATATCAATGTGAATGAGTAGGGATTGCCATACAAATGATGCACTAAAGCTACAAGTATGTGAAAGCTCTTAAAGAAAACTAGTGGGTGTGCATCCAACTTGCTTGCTCACGAAGACCTAAGCCAATTTTGAGGAAGCCTATCATTGGAATATACAAGCCAAGTTATATAATGAGAATTTCCCACTAGCTATATGGTGGTGACAAAACGAGAGACTCTCAATCCTGAAGATCATGGTGCTCAAAATGCATAAGTGTGGAAAAAGTGGTAGCATTGTCCCTTCTCTCTTTTTCTCTGATATTTATTTTTATTTTTATTTTGGTGGTTTATGGGCTTCTTTGGCCTCTTTTATTTCCTCACATGGGACAATGCTCCAATAATGATGATCATCACACTTTCAAAACTTAGAGCAACTAGGACTCTATATGGAATGCCTTCGGTAGTGTACCGTGGCAATGATCTAGCATGGCATAGACATCAATGGAAACATCATGCTAGCTATATTACGATCGTGCAAAGGCAATGTAGACGTGGTGGCACATATCATGGTGGTAGTTGCATGGCAATATATCTCGGAATGACTTTGAAAAAACCATAGTAGGTAGGTATGGTGGCTGTTTTCAGGAAGGCTAATGGTGGGTTTTGTGCACCGGCGAAAGTTGCGCGGCACTAAGAAGATAGTGATGTTGGAAGGTGAAACTGCATCTAAACCACAGACTAAACATTAGTCATGAAGAACTCATATACTTGTTGCAAAACTTTTATTAGTAATCGAAACAAAGCATTCAACGCATACTCCTAGGGGAAGGGTTGGTAGGTATAAACCATCGTGCGATCCCGACCGCCACGCAAAGGATGACAATCAATATACTAATCATGCTCAGACTTCATCACATAGCGGTTCACCATACGTGCATGCTACGGGAATCACTAACTTCAACACAAGTATTTCTAGATCCACAACACCTTACTAGCATGACTTCAATATTACCATAACCACAACTCAAAACTAATTGAGATGAATCAAACTTCTCTAACTATTCAATGCACATGAAGGTGGAAGTTTTCGTATCCCTTTGGATAACTACCCCTTTTGAGACTAATTTCAAAGCATAGATCAACTACCAAGCCACGCACCGCTGCGCTCTAAAAGATATAAGTGAAGCACATAGAGAAAAAGTATCTAGCTCAAAAGATATAAGTGAAGCACATGTGAGCTGAATTGTCTACCAAAAGATATAAGTGAAGCTCGACAAAATCACGGTGTGTGCATGTCTCTATCCCTAGGTGTGCAGCAAGGATGATTGTGACAAAAAAAAGACTCCTACGATACAAGATGCTCCAAGCAAAAACACATAACATGTGGTGAATAAAAATATAGCCCCAAGTAACGTTACAGATGGATTGAAGACGAGAGAGGGGATGCCTTCCCGAGGCATCCCCAAGCTTAGGCTTTTACGGCATCCTTGAATCTCTTGGGGTGCCTTGGGCATCCCCAAGCTTGAGCTCTTGCCACTCTTTATCTTTTTGTCCATAAGAACTTCACCCAAAACTTGAAAACTTCACAACACGAAACTTAAACAGAAACTCATGATAACATTAGTACAAGAAAGCAAACCACCACTTCCTTAGGTACTGTAGCAAACTTAAATTATACTTGTGCCGATGTTGGGTTACTGTACTTTCAATCTTCCATGACTAATACCCCCCGATACTATCCATAGTTTCATCAAAATAAGCAACCAACACAACAAAAACAGAATCTGTTAACAGCAGACCAGTCTGTAGCAATCTGTATGTTTCGTATACCTATGTACTTCAAAAATTCTGAAAAATTACGACATTCTGAAGAAGTTTTGTAGCAATCAGCAGCAAAAAGAATCAACTCAAAAGCTCTTACAAAAAAAGAAATGAAAATTCTTTTCGTGAGAAGAAAGTTTCTGTCTTTCCCAGCATGACCAAACGATCATCCTCAAGACTAATCATAACGGTTTTGCTTGGCACAAACACAAAAAGAAACACAAAAAACACAATCATAACAGAATTATAAAAGTGTGGAAAACACAAAATAGAAAGAAAAAGGATAGATTCGTTGGGTTGCCTCCCAACAAGCGCTTTTGTTTAACGCCCTTAGCTAGGCGAAAGTGATGGAATCACGTATAGTCATCTTTGGTGCTCAAACCATATGTAGCCCTCATCATAGATTCATAAGGCAATCTTATTTTCTTTCTAGAAAAGTTTTCCATGCCCTTCTATAAGGTAAATTGAAATCTAATATTCCCTTCCTTCATATCGATGATAGCACCAATAGTCCTTAGGAAAGGTCTACCAAGAATAATGGGACATGAAGGATTGCAATCTATGTCAAGTACAATGAAATCCACGGGTACATAGTTCTTATTTGCAACAATAAGAACATCATCGATCCTCCCCATGGGATTCTTGACGGTAGAATCCGCAAGATGCAAATTAAGAGAACACTCTTCAATCTCATGAAAACCAAGAATATCACATAAATACTTTGGAATCGCGGAAACACTAGCACCCAAATCACACAAAGCATTGCACTCATAGTTTTTGATCTTGATTTTGATAGTAGGTTCCCACTCATCATGAAGTTTTCTAGGTATAGAGACTTCTAGTTCGAGCTTCTCCTCAAGAGATTTCATCATAGCATCTACGATATGCGCGGTAAAGGCTTTACTTTGGCTATAAGCATGTGGAGAGTTCGCAATGGATTGCATCAAAGAAATGCATTCAAACAAGGAGCAATTATCATAATTTAATTCCTTGAAATACAAAGTGGGAGTTTCATTACTACCCAAAATTTTGACTTCTTCTATTCCACTCTCCACACCTTTATCATCAAGATAGGTGGACTCCGAATCATTGGGGCATTTTTCAACCAAAGTGGATTCATATCCAGCCCCTCCATAAGTAGGTTTGACATGTGAAAACAAAGATTCAAGAGGAGACACACCAATCACTTTAAGATCTTCGCAATTTGCATCACTAGAACGCACCCTTTTAAACCATTCATGTCTAGCGCGAATTTGGGCGGTTCTTTCTTTGCTCTCATTAATGGAGATACGCATAGCTTTCAAAGTTTCATCCAAGTTGATCTTGGGAGGAGCGCATCTAACTTTCAAAGCATCAATATCACAAGACATCCTATCAACGCTCTTAGCCAAATCGTCTGTTTTGAGTAGGTTTTCCTCTATGGACGCATTGAAAATCTTTTGAGAGTTGATGAACTCTTTGATATTACTCTCTAGATCAGAGGCTAATGTGTTATGATTTCCATAAGTGTTGTCGTAGGAATTGCCATAATTGTTAGAGGACTTACTAGGAAAAGGCCTAGGAACATAGTTTCCTCTAAAAGCATTGTTGTTGCCAAAATTGTTCCTACCAACAAAATTCACGTCCAAACTAGAGTTGCTACTCTCAATCAAAGAAGTTAGAGGCATGTCATTAGGATCTATGGTAGCGTTTCTACTAGCAACCAAATTCATCAACTCGTCCATCTTAGCACTAAGCGAGTTAATCTCTTCTATAGCGTGCACCTTTTTGCTAGCAGGCGACCTTTCAGTGTGCCACTGAGAGTAGTTGGTCATGATATTGTATAGGAGTTTTGTAGCGTCTCCTAACGTGATTTCCATGAACGTTCCACCTGAGGCGGAGTCCAAGATATTGCGAGACGCGAAATTCAAGCCAGCGTAAAAGATTTGTATAATCATCCACAAACTCAAGCCATGAGCAGGACAATTTCTAATCATAAGCTTCATCCTCTCCCAAGATTGTGCAACGTGTTCATGATCAAGTTGCTTGAAATTCATGATATCGTTACATAAGGAGATGATCTTAGCCGGCGGAAAATACTTGGATATGTAAGCATCTTTGCACCTATCCCAAGAACCGATACTATTTTTAGGCAAAAAAAACCAAGTTTTTGCGCGATCTCGCAACGAGAAAGGAAAAAGTTTCAACTTAATCACGTCATTATCCACATCTCTTTTCTTTTGCATATCACAAAGCTCAATGAAGGTATTGAGATGGGATGCGACATCTTCACTAGGAAGGCCACAGAATTGCTATTTCATAACAAGATTCAGCAAAGCTGCGTTGATTTCATACGATTCCGCACTAGTGGCGGGAGCAATCGGAGTACTAATAAAATCATTATTATTGGTGCTCGAGAAGTCGCAAAGTTTGGTGTTTTCAGACATGATGTCTTCAACAAACTAACAAGCACACAAGCAAGCAAGAAAACAGCAAAGGAAAATGGCAAGGGCAAAAGAAAACGGCGAAGGAGAAAGGCGAATGAAAACGGCAAATGTGAAGTGGGGGAGAGGAAAATGAGAGGCAACTGGCAACAAAAGTAAATGCAAGAGAAGAGTTTGTGAGACCTACTTGGATAGATCTTGATTTCTCCTCCCCGGCAACGGCGCCAGAAATACTTCTGATGGTTGCTGTGTATCCCTTGCAATGGCGCCAGCAATAGTTGTGTCGTCGGCACCAGGAATCCTTCAGCAACGGCTACGCCTTAAGGGACTTCCTAGGCAAGTATGCAAAGGATTTCCCCCGTGGCCTTGGAGCCTTGTGTTGGTGTTCCCTCGAAGCGGAAAGGGTGATGTAGCACAGCGACGGTAAGTATTTCCCTCAGTTTGAGAACCAAGGTATCAATCCGGCGGAAGAGTATCTCAAGATCCTGCACAGACACAAAAGCTTGCACCCAACTCTATGAAGGGGTTGTAAATCCCTTATAGATTGTTTGCCAGGTGAGAACTGAAAGCAACAAAGTAACAAAGAAAAGTAAAAGCGGAGATGTAAACCATGGATGTGAATAGACCCGGGGGCCGTAGTGTTTACTAGTGGCTTCTCTCATGAAAGCAAGTAGACGGTGGGTGAACAAATTACTGTCAAGCAATTGATAGAACTGTGTAGAGTCGTGACGATATCTATGCAATGATTATTTCTATAGGCATCACGTCCGAAACAAGTAGAACGATACTTTCTGCATCTACTACTATTACTCCACACGTCGACCGCTATCCAGCATGCATCTAGTGTATTAAGTCCATAAGAACAGAGTAACGCCTTAAGCAAGATGACATGATGTAGAGGGATAATCTCAAACCAATGATAAAAACCCCATCTTTGTACCCTTGATGGCAACTACTTGATGTGTGCCTTGCTGCCCCTACTGTAACTGGGAAAGGTCACCACATGGCAGAACCCAAAACCAAGCACTTCTCCCATTACAAGAATCGTAGATCTAGTTGGCCAAACAAAACCCAAGACTCGTAGAGACTTACAAGGATATCAAATCATGCATATAAGAAATCAGAAAAGACTCAAATATATATCATAGATAATCTGATCACAAGTCCACAATTCATCGGATCTCGACAAACACACCGCCAAAGAAGATTACATCGGATATATCTCCATGAAGATCATAGAGAACTTTGTATTGAAGATCCAAGAGAGAGAAGAAGCCATCTAGCTACTAACTACGGACATGTAGGTCTGAAGTGAACTACTCACGAGTCATTGGAGGGGCGATGATGATGATGAAGAAGCCCTCCACCTCCAAAGTCCCCTCCGGCAGGGTGCCGGGAAAGGTCTCCAGATGAGATCTCGCGGAAACGGAAGCTTGCGGCGGCGGAAAAGTATTTTCGTGGCTCCCATGATTTTTTGCGGAATATTTAGGAATTTATAGGCCAAAGATCTAGGCCATGGGGCGGCCAGGGAGGCCACAAGCCTGCCCACCGCCGCCTCCCCCTGGTGGCGGAGTGGGGGCTTGTGGCCTCCCTGGAGCGCACCTGGCTTGGCCCAAAAGCCCCCTGGACTTCTTTCGTTCGGGAAAAAAATAATTTCAGGGTTTTTCTTCCGTTTGGAATCCGTTCCAAAATCAGATCTGAAAAGAGTCAAAAACACGGAAAAAACAGGAACTGGCACTTGGCACTGAATTAGTAAGTTAGTCCCAAAAAGATATAAAAAGGTACATAAAACATACAAAGAAGGCAAGATAATGTTGGGGAACGTCGCATGGGAAACAAAAAATTTCCTACGCGCACGAAGACCTATCATGGTGATGTCCATCTACGAGAGGGGATGTGTGATCTACGTACCCTTGTAGACCATACAGCAGAAGCGTTAGTGAACGCAGTTGATGTAGTGGAACGTCCTCACGTCCCTCGATCCGCCCCGCGAACCGTCCCGCGATCAGTCCCACGATCTAGTGCCGAACGGACGGCACCTCCGCGTTCAGCACACGTACAGCTCGACGATGATCTCGGCCTTCTTGATCAAGCAAGAGAGATGGAGAGGTAGAAGAGTTCTCCGGCAGCGTGACGGCGCTCCAGAGGTTGGTGATGATCTTGTCTCCGCAGGGCTCCGCCCGAGCTCCGTAGAAATGCGATCTAGAGGTAAAACCGTGGAGATATGTGGTCGGGCTGCCGTGGCAAAGTTGTGTCAAATCAGCCCTAAAACCTCCGTATATATAGGGGGAGGAGGGGGAGCCTTGCCTTGGGGTCCAAGGACTCCCAAGGGGGTCAGCCAAGCCTAAGGGGGGAACCCTCCCCTTCCAAACCGAGTCCAACTAGGTTTGGAAGGAGGAGTCCTTCCCCCTTTTCCCACCTCCTCTTTTTTTTCTCTTTGATTTTCTTCCTATGGCGCATAGGGCCTTCTTGGGCTGTCCCACCAGCCCACTAAGGGCTGGTGCGCCACCCCCAAGGCCTATGGGCTTCCCCGGGGTGGGTTGCCCCCCCCCCTCCCGGTGAACTCCCGAAACCCATTCGTCATTCCCGGTACATTCCCGGTAACTCCGAAAACCTTCCGGTAATCAAATGAGGTCATCCTATATATCAATCTTCGTTTCCGGACCATTCCGGAAACCCTCGTGACGTCTGTGATCTCATCCGGGACTCCGAACAACATTCGGTAACCAACCATATAACTCAAATACGCATAAAACAACGTCGAACCTTAAGTGTGCAGACCCTGCGGGTTCGAGAACTATGTAGACATGACCCGAGAGACTCCTCGGTCAATATCCAATAGCGGGACCTGGATGCCCATATTGGATCCTACATATTCTACGAAGATCTTATCGTTTGAACCTTAGTGCCAAGGATTCATATAATCCCGTATGTCATTCCCTTTGTCCTTCGGTATGTTACTTGCCCGAGATTCGATCGTCAGTATCCGTATACCTATTTCAATCTCGTTTACCGGCAAGTCTCTTTACTCGTTCCGTAATACAAGATCCCGCAACTTACACTAAGTCACATTGCTTGCAAGGCTTGTGTGTGATGTTGTATTACCGAGTGGGCCCCGAGATACCTCTCCGTCACACAGAGTGACAAATCCCAGTCTCGATCCATACTAACTCAACGAACACCTTCGGAGATACCTGTAGAGCATCTTTATAGTCACCCAGTTATGTTGCGACATTTGATACACACAAAGTATCCCTCCGGTGTCAGTGAGTTATATGATCTCATGGTCATAGGAACAAATACTTGACACGCAGAAAACAGTAGCAACAAAATGACACGATCAACAGGCTACGTCTATTAGTTTGGGTCTAGTCCATCACGTGATTCTCCTAATGACGTGATCCAGTTATCAAGCAACAACACCTTGTTCATAATCAGAAGACACTGACTATCTTTGATCAACTAGCTAGCCAACTAGAGGCTTGCTAGGGACAGTGTTTTGTCTATATATCCACACATGTATATAAGTCTTCATTCAATACAATTATAGCATGGATAATAAACGATTATCTTGATACAGGAATTATAATAATAACTATATTTATTATTGCCTCTAGGGCATAATTCCAACAGTCTCCCACTTGCACTAGAGTCAATAATCTAGCCCTCACATCATCATGCGAATTACACTGTAATAAATCTAACACCCATACAGTTCTAGTGTTGATCATGCTTTGCCCGTGGAAGAGGTTTAGTCAGCGGGTCTGCTACATTCAGATCCATGTGCACTTTGCATATATTTACGTCCTCCCCTTCGACGTAGTCACGGATGAGGTTGAAGCGTCGTTTGATGTGTCTGGACTTCTTGTGAAACCGTGGTTCCTTTGGTAAGGCAATGGCACCCGTGCTGTCACAGAACAAGGTTATTGGATTCAATGCACTTGGCACCACTCCAAGATCCGTCATGAACTGCTTCATCCAGACACCCTCCTTAGCCGCCTCCGAGGCAGCCATGTACTCCGCTTCACATGTAGAATCTGCTACGACGCTTTGCTTGGAACTGCACCAGCTTACCGCACCCCCATTAAGAATAAATACGTATCCGGTCTGCGACTTAGAGTCGTCCGAATCTGTGTCAACGCTTGCATCGACGTAACCCTTTACGGCGAGCTCTTCGTCACCTCCATACACGAGAAACATCTCCTTAGTCCTTTTCAGGTACTTCAGGATATTCTTGACCGCCATCAAGTGATCCACGCCTGGATTACTCTGGAACCTGCCTACCATACTTATGGCCAGGCTAACGTCCGGTCTAGTGCACAGCATTGCATACATGATAGAACCTATGGTTGAAGCATAGGGGACGGTGCTCATATGCTCTCTATCCTCATCAGTTGCTGGGCACTGAGTCTTACTCAATCTCGTACCTTGTAAAACTGGCAAGAACCCTTTCTTGGACTGTTCCATTTTGAACCTCTTCAAAACTTTATCAAGGTATGTGCTTTGTGAAAGTCCTATCAGGCGTTTTGATCTATCCCTGTAGATCTTAATGCCTAGAATGTAAGCAGCTTCTCCTAGGTCCTTCATAGAGAAACTTTTATTCAAGTAATCCTTTATGCTCTCCAAAAACTCTACGTTGTTTCCAATCAGCAATATGTCATCCACATATAATATTAGAAACGCCACAGAGCTCCCACTCACTTTCTTGTAAATACACGATTCTCCAACCACTTGTATAAACCCAAATGCTTTGATCACCTCATCAAAGCATTTGTTCCAACTCCGAGATGCTTGCACCAGTCCATCAATGGATCGCTGGAGCTTGCACACTTTGTTAGCATTCTTAGGATCGACAAAACCTTCGGGTTGCATCATATACAACTCTTCCTTAAGGAAACCGTTAAGGAACGCCGTTTTGACATCCATCTCCCAGATTTCATAATCGAAAAATGCAGCTATTGCTAACATGATTCTGACGGACTTAAGCATCGCTACGGGTGAGAATGTCTCATCGTAGTCAACTCCTTGAACTTGTGAAAACCCTTTGCCACAAGTCGAGCTTTATAAACGGTCACATTACCGTCAGCGTCCGTCTTCCTCTTAAAGATCCATTTGTTCTGAATAGCCTTGCGGCCCTCAGGTAGTTCTTCCAAAGTCCACACTTTGTTCTCATACATGGATCCTATCTCGGACTTCATGGCTTCTAGCCATTTGTTGGAATCTGGGCCCACCATTGCTTCTTCATAATTTGCAGGTTCATTGTTGTCTAACAACATGATTGACAAGACGGGTTACCGTACCACTCTGGAGCAGCACGTGGTCTCGTCGACCTACGTCGTTCGACAGAAACTTGAACCGGAGTTTCATGATCATCATCATTAACTTTCTCCTCAACCGGCATCGCAATGACAGAGGTTTCCCCTTGCCCTGCGCCACCATCTAGAGGGATGAGAGGTTCGACAACCTCATCAAGTTCTATCTTCCTCCCACTCAATTCTCTCGAGAGAAACTCCTTCTCGAGAAAAGCTCCGTTTTTAGCAACAAACACTTTGCCCTCGGATTTGAGATAGAAGGTGTACCCAACTGTCTCTTTTGGGTAACCTATGAAGATGCACCTTTCCGCTTTGGGTTCCAGCTTTTCAGGCTGAAGCTTTTTGGCATAAGCATCACATCCCCAAACTTTAAGAAACGACAACTTTGGCCTTTTGCCATACCACAGTTCGTATGGTGTCGTCTCAACGGATTTTGACGGTGCCCTATTTAAAGTGAATGCAGTTGTTTCTAATGCATAACCCCAAAACGATAACGGCAAATTGGTAAGAGACATCATAGATCGCACCATATCTAATAAAGTACGATTACGACATTCGGACACACCATTACGCTGTGGTGTTCCAGGCGGTGTCAACTGTGAAACAATTCCACATTGTCTTAAGTGAGCATCAAACTCGAAACTCAGATATTCACCCCCACGATCAGACCGTAGGAACTTGATCTTCTTGTTACGATGATTTTCAACTTCACTCTGAAATTGCTTGAACTTTTCAAATGTTTCAGACTTGTGCTTCATTAAGTAGACATAACCATATCTACTCAAATCATCAGTGAAGGTGAGAAAATAAAGATATCCGCCGCGTGCCTCTATGCTCATCGGACCACACACATCGGTATGTATGATTTCCAACAAGTCACTTGCACGCTCCATTGTTCCGGAGAATGTAGTTTTAGTCATCTTGCCCATGAGGCATGGTTCGCACGTGTCAAGTGAATGAAAGTCAAGTGACTCCAAAAGTCCATCGGCATGGAGTTTCTTCATGCGCTTTACACCAATATGACCTAAGCGGCAGTGCCACAAAAATATGGCGCTATCATTGTTAACTCTAACTCTTTTGGTCTCAATGTTATGTATGTGTGTATCGCTATCAAGATTCAATATGAACAATCCTCTCACATTGGGTGCATGACCATAAAAGCTGTTACTCATAGAAATAGAACAACCATTATTCTCTGACTTAAAAGAGTAACCGTCTCGCAATAAACAAGATCCAGATATAATGTTCATGCTCAACGCAGGCACTAAATAACAATGATTCAAGTTCATAACTAATCCTGATGGTAACTGAAGTGAAACTGTGCCGACGGCGATTGCATCAACTTTGGAACCATTTCCTACGCGCATCGTCACTTCATCTTTCGCCAGCCTTCGTCTATTCCACAGTTCCTGTTTCGAGTTGCAAATATGAGCAACAGAACCGGTATCGAATACCCAGGCACTACTACAAGAGCCGGTTAAGTACACATCAATAACATGTATATCATATATACTTGATTTTTCTTTGGCCGCCTTCTTATCAGCCAGATACTTGGGGCAATTGCGCTTCCAGTGACCCATACCCTTGCAATAGTAACACTCTGTTTCAGGCTTAGGTCCAGCTTTGGGTTTCTTCGTCGGATTGGCAACAGGCTTGCCGCTCTTCTTTGAATTACCCTTCTTGCCTTTGCCGTTTCTGTTGAAACTAGTGGTCTTATTCACCATCAACACTTGATGCTCTTTACGGAGTTCAGACTCTGCGACTTTCAGCATCGCAAACAACTCGCCGGGAGACTTGTTCATCCCTTGCATGTTGTAGTTCAACACAAAGCCTTTATAGCTTGGTGGCAGTGATTGAAGGATTCTGTCAGTGATAGCTTTTTGCGGGAGTTCAATCCCCAGCTCAGCTAGACGGTTTGAGTACCCAGACATTTTGAGCACATGTTCACTGACAGACGAGTTCTCCTCCATCTTGCAAGCATAGAATTTATCGGAGGTCTCATACCTCTCGATCCGGGCGTTCTTCTGAAAGATAAACTTCAACTCCTGGAACATCTCAAATGCTCCATGATGCTCAAAGCGACGTTGAAGTCCCGGTTCTAAGCCATACAAGACTGCACATTGAACTACTGAGTAGTCCTCCTTACGTGCTAACCAAGCGTTCTTAACATCCTGATCAGCCGTAGCGGGTGGTTCATCTCCTAGCGCAGCATTAAGGACATAATCCTTCTTCCCAGCTTGTAAGATTAGCTTAAGATTATGAGCCCAGTCTACAAAGTTGCTTCCATCATCTTTCAACTTAGCTTTCTCTAGGAACGTATTAAAATTCAGGGTGACTGTCGCGTGAGCCATGATCTACAACACAAATATATTCAAAGTGGACTTAGACTATGTTCAAGATAATTAGAGTTTAACTTAATCAAATTACTCGCTAAACTCCCACTCAAAAAGTACATCTCTCTAGTCATTTGAGTGGTTCATTATCCACTTACACTAGCTCAAGTCCGATCATCACGTGAGTTGAGCATAGTTTCAGTGGTTAGCATCCCCATGCTAATCATATCATCTATATGATTCATGATCGACCTTTCGGTCTCATGTGTTCCGAGGCCATGTCTGCACATGCTAGGCTCGTCAAGCTTAACCCGAGAGTTCCGCGTGCGCAATTGTTTTGCACCTGTTGTATGTGAACGTTGAGTCTATCACACCCGATCATCACGTGGTGTCTCGAAATGACGAACTGTAGCAACGATGCACAGTCGGGGAGAACACAATTTCGTCTTGAAATTTTAGTGAGAGATCACCTCATAATGTTACCGTCGTTCTAAGCAAAATAAGGTGCATAAAAGGATTAACATCACATGCAATTCATAAGTGACATGATATGGCCATCATCACGTGCTCCTTGATCTCCATCACCAAAGCACCGACACGATCTTCTTGTCACCGGCGCCACACCATGATCTCCATCAACGTGTCGCCATCGGGGTTGTCGTGCTACTCATGCTATTACTACTAAAGCTACATCCTAGCAAAATAGTAAACGCATCTGCAAGCACAAACATTAGTATAAAGACAACCCTATGGCTCCTGCCGGTTGTCGTACCATCGACATGCAAGTCGATATTATCTATTACAACATGATCATCTCATACATCCAATATGTCACATCACATCGTTGGCCATATCACATCACAAGCATACCCTGCAAAAACAAGTTAGACGTCCTCTAATTTTGTTGTTGCATGTTTTACGTGGTGACCATGGGTATCTAGTAGGATCGCATCTTACTTACGCAAACACCACAACGGAGATATATGAGTTGCTATTTAACCTCATCCAAGGACCTCCTCGGTCAAATCCGATTCAACTAAAGTTGGAGAAACTGACACCCGCCAGTCATCTTTGAGCAACGGAGTTACTCGTAGCGATGAAACCAGTCTCTCGTAAGCGTACGAGTAATGACGGTCCAAGCCGCTTCGATCCAACAATACCACAGAATCAAGAAAAGACTAAGGAGGGCAGCAAAACGCACATCACCACCCACAAAAACTTTTGTGTTCTACTCGAGAAGACATCTACGCATGAACCTAGCTCATGATGCCACTGTTGGGGAACGTCGCATGGGAAACAAAAAATTTCCTACGCGCACGAAGACCTATCATGGTGATGTCCATCTACGAGAGGGGATGTGTGATCTACGTACCCTTGTAAACCGTACAGCAGAAGCGTTAGTGAACGCGGTTGATGTAGTGGAACGTCCTCACGTCCCTCGATCCGCCCCGCGAACCGTCCCGCGATCAGTCCCACGATCTAGTGCCGAACGGACGGCACCTCCGCGTTCAGCACACGTACAGCTCGACGATGATCTCGGCCTTCTTGATCCAGCAAGAGAGACGGAGAGGTAGAAGAGTTCTTCGGCAGCGTGACGGCGCTCCGGAGGTTGGTGATGATCTTGTCTCGGCAGGGCTCTGCCCGAGCTCCACAAAAACGCGATCTAGAGGTAAAACCGTGGAGATATGTGGTCGGGCTGCCGTGCCAAAGTTGTGTCAAATCAGCCCTAAAACCTCCGTATATATAGGGGGAGGAGGGGGAGCCTTGCCTTGGGGTCCAAGGACTCCCAAGGGGGTCGGCCGAGCCTAAGGGGGGAACCCTCCCCTTCCAAGCCGAGTCCAACTAGGTTTGGAAGGAGGAGTCCTTCCCCCTTTTCCCACCTCCTCTTTTTTTTCTCTTTGATTTTCTTCCTATGGTGCATAGGGCCTTCTTGGGCTGTCCCACCAGCCCACTAAGGGCTGGTGCGCCACCCCCAAGGCCTATGGGCTTCCCCGGGGTGGGTTGCCCCCCCCCCTGGTGAACTCCCGGAACCCATTCGTCATTCCCGGTACATTCCCGGTAACTCCGAAAACCTTCCGGTAATCAAATGAGGTCATCCTATATATCAATCTTTGTTTCCGGACCATTCCGGAAACCCTCGTGACGTCCGTGATCTCATCCGGGACTCCGAACAACATTCGGTAACCAACCATATAACTCAAATACGCATAAAACAACGTCGAACCTTAAGTGTGCACACCCTGCGGGTTCGAGAACTATGTAGACATGACCCGAGAGACTCCTCGGTCAATATCCAATAGCGGGACCTGGATGCCCATATTGGATCCTACATATTCTACGAAGATCTTATCGTTTGAACCTCAGTGCCAAGGATTCATATAATCCCGTATGTCATTCCCTTTGTCCTTCGGTATGTTACTTGCCCGAGATTCGATCGTCAGTATCCGTATACCTATTTCAATCTCGTTTACCGGCAAGTCTCTTTACTCGTTCTGTAATACAAGATCCCGCAACTTACACTAAGTCACATTGCTTGCAAGGCTTGTGTGTGATGTTGTATTACCGAGTGGGCCCCGAGATACCTCTCCGTCACACGGAGTGACAAATCCCAGTCTCGATCCATACTAACTCAACGAACACCTTCGGAGATACCTGTAGAGCATCTTTATAGTCACCCAGTTACGTTGCAACGTTTGATACACACAAAGTATTCCTCCGGTGTCAGTGAGTTATATGATCTCATGGTCATAGGAACAAATACTTGACACGCAGAAAACAGTAGCAACAAAATGACACGATCAACATGCTACGTAGTTTGGGTCTAGTCCATCACGTGATTCTCCTAATGACGTGATCCAGTTATCAAGCAACAACACCTTGTTCATAATCAGAAGACACTGACTATCTTTGATCAACTGGCTAGCCAACTAGAGGCTTGCTAGGGACAGTGTTTTGTCTATATATCCACACATGTATATAAGTCTTCATTCAATACAATTATAGCATGGATAATAAACGATTATCTTGATACAGGAATTATAATAATAACTATATTTATTATTGCCTCTAGGGCATAATTCCAACAGATAACAACGTGAAACCATCAAAAATTATAGATACGTTTGAGACGTATCAGTAGACAACTTCCTTCAACCAGAATTCACATTTGGAAAACTTAGCATAGAACTTATGGTCTCTTAGCTTATCAAGCACAAGCCAGAGATGTTCTTCATGCTCTTCCTCAGTTTCAGAAAAGACAAGAATGTCATCAAGATACACCAAGACAAATTCAGTCTTGAATGGGGAGAAGATATAATTCATCATCCGAGAGAAGGTCAGAGGAGCATTGGCGAGACCAAAAGAAATCATTGTGTACTCATAAGAGCCAACGCTTGTCTTGAAAGCAGTCTTTGGAATATATTCTTCGCGAATGTGGATCTGATAATAGCTCATCCGGAGATCAAGCTTAGAGAAAATCTTGGCCCTTTCAATTGCTCGAACAATTCATTGATGTTGGGAAGTGGATACTTGTTTATGATTGCCTTCTTGTTCAATGGACGGTAATCGATACAGAGTCGGTCTGTGCCATCCTTCTTCTTGACAAATAGAACACCACAACCCCAAGGAGATGAACTTGGTCTCATCAGACTCAGACGTTCTTGCTCATCAAGCTGCTTTTTCAACTCTTTCAGCTCTTCGGGACCAAGTTTATACGAACGCTTGCACACCGGTTCAATTCCAGGTTCAAGTTCAGTTACGAACTCAACTGGTTGTTTCGGAGGAATTCCTGGCAATTCTTATCGAAAGACATCTTCATACTCACGGACCACTTGAACATCAGAAATGGGAGAGATTTAACCCTTCTCATTGAGGGAAAACAGACAGATCGTGTCATCACGAGCAGCGAAAATGATCACGCCCTCTGAAGGATGAGTCAACTTGACCTATTTGGCTTCACAACCAATATACGCCCTCTTCATTGCCAGCCAATCCATGCCAAGGATCAAATCAATATCTGACTAGCCCAGGACAATTGGAGAAGCCAGAAAGGAATAACTGCCCATGTTGACACAGACATACAGTATCACCACATTTGAAGTCATCAACATACCCGGGGAAACCACACGAAAAGGTTTCTCCAAAGTTTTTGAAAGGAAATCATGTTTCCATGCAAACGGTCTAGACATAAATGAATAAGATGCACCATAATCAAACAAAACCTTTATAGGAATATCATTAACTCAGAGATTACCCATGATCACATCTGAGGAGTTCTCTGCTTCAACTGCATTCACCATGTTTACCCGTGCAGACTTGGGGTTGGACTTCACCATTACATTGCTTGGAGGCTTGACTAGAGGAGGAGGTGGAAGACGGTGCTGATTGGTGCACTTGTTAGAGTAATGACCCTTCTGACCACACCTGTGACAAGTCACCTCTCACAACGGACGGAAATGCACTTAAGGATTCCATTGCTTCTAGTGCTGGAATCTCTGTTGGAAAGATGGGTTGGGTGGGTGGGAAGAACCACGACCACCATACTGCTTGAACTGTTGAGGCTGTGGAGGAGGAGGAGATACCCAATATTCCTGTTGCTTCTGAACCACCTGAGTTAAGGATAAGGAACTGGAACCTCTGAAATGGTTCCTTGCATTCTCCACTTTGAGAAAAGCCGCCTCAGCCCTCAGAGCCAAATTGTAAAACTAGTCGAACTCGAGAGGATCATGCAAGGCAAGGGACAGCTCCAAGTCTTCCTTCAAACCACCTTGGAACTGATAAATCTTGCTCTTCTGATCTGGAATGCCCTGTTTAGCATAACGAGCGAGCTCTTGGAACTCCACATTGTACTTGTACACAGACGAACTCCCTTGCCTCAAGCGCCTGAATTTCTCACGCATTTCTTCCACATAACTTGCTGGAATACAGTGAGCCCTAAAATCCCTGCAGAAATCATCCCAGCTGATCACTCTGTCGCATGTGTAATCCTTCAATTGCTGCCACCATTCCGCTGCCTGCCCCTTGAGCTGAAATCTTGCAAATTAACAAAGTCCTCTGGTCGCACATTACTGCACTCGAAGTGCTTGTTCACGTCATGAATCCAGTCATCCGCATCGAATGGCTGGTCACAGGAGGTGAAGGACTTCGGCTAGTTCCCCAGGAATTGATTCAGAGTTGCAAATTGTTGTCAACCATGTTGAAATTGCCCTGATGCCCTTGGTTCCTCTCTTGCAACAACTGGAGCAATATCTGAGTGTTTGCATTTGTTACCACCATCACAACTTGCCATGCCTCAGGAGGCGGAGGGGGTTGTGGAGGGTCAGCATTCTCACGTCCCGAATTCTGGCGAGTTGGTGGAGCCATCCTGGAGACGGACATAAAGTTAGACCAGAGATGAAACATTCAAAGATTAAGGTGATTCAATGGACAGAAATATCTGAACAAGAATTCTTAGCAATTTCACTCGAACTACAATTAGCAAGAATGCTTCCTCAAAATAACTGCCAACAACATCTGATTGAAAAGCCACTTGTAAATATCAAGTATGAGCTAGGATTGCCCGGAACAAATGTATATACCCAACATACATCTGATAATAGAATTTCTGAGTTGCTAATGGAATTCCCACCTAAGAACTTCCGAAATTTGTGGTCATGCAATCTCGTCCACAGATACAAGGAGAAAATCATTAATCAACTCCTATACTAACCCGTCGAGTGTATCACATCCGTCAACACATAACCAGAATCTCAGAACCTCATCTATGTCGGACCCTCGTAATCACAACGATACTAAGTGTGGAGGTACCTCCGCACTCTCTACACCAATACTGGGGATGCCGGGCTTATCGCACCACTACTAGTATTGAAGCAATTTCGAACATCCTTTGTCCTGAGATACTAAGAAATCTGAATGATAGAGATGTGCTCAAGAATCCCATGGACCTCAACTCCCCGGAATAAAATCAATAGAGCAGGAGGCACCAAGGCATAAATCCATCACATCGGTATCATATAGATTCCAAAATACCCGCGTGATCCTAAAAAAATTAAGCAAGAAGAGGAGCAGAATGAAAATTTCCTAAGTCGAGAACCTCACCAGAGCATAGAAGAGGAGAAAAAAGAAACCTACTCTCTGATATAACTAAGACTGAAAATAGATTTTACTAGACTAGACTCGGCCAAGTTCGATCAATCAAAGGCTCCTATGGTCGTAAGGCTCTGATACCAACTTGTAATGACTAAGATGCGGCTCTTTCCTTATTTGGGGGCGAGGCCTCAAAAGGGGGAAGAGGCGCATCTAAGTGTTTTGCAAGCAGGATAAACATCGCAATACATAATGGATGGAAGAGTAATAAGATTTGGCTTACACTCGCCACAAGCTAAATTACACAGTCACACGGTCATACATTATTCAAATGGAAAGCAGGGTCCGACTACGGACAAGACAAACAACAAAAGCTAATGCTATACCGCCTTGCTAGGCCCACGATCATGACCAAGTGTCTCAAATCCTCGGGATATGTCACGTACAGCCTGCCAATGTCCTCGTCGAACTCCCACTTCAGTTAGGTATCCTCAGGAACGTCTGCATCTGGGGTACATGTACCTCTGGCTGGTTGTAGTAATCTGTGAGCCACGGCGACTCAACAATCTCATGACCTTGGTACTGAGTCTAACTAAGTTAATAGGTGAGGCAGGGGTAAGTATTTGAGTTTGCAACAACCTAAGCATATATGGTGGCTAACTTACGAAGAACAGGAATA
Organism: Hordeum vulgare subsp. vulgare; assembly: GCF_904849725.1. Classification (NCBI taxonomy): domain Eukaryota; kingdom Viridiplantae; phylum Streptophyta; class Magnoliopsida; order Poales; family Poaceae; genus Hordeum; species Hordeum vulgare. The sequence goes on from NC_058523.1 coordinate 299,790,780, forward strand.
AGTTATGTGGTCTACGTAAGACGGTCGAGATCTAAGAATGATCACTAAGTGATCCTGAACACCTACTTACGTCATTCATGACCCCACCATGTTCTCGATCAGAGAATGAGCTCTGAAAGAAACAGACATAGTTACGCCCAGAGTTGGCAGGTTTTAATTAAATTACTTTAAGTTATCTAGAACCGGATGTTAACAAAATATCCATGATTGCTACATAACCGCGGGCATGGCTTTCTGAAAGATTTAACCCTGCAGGGGTGCTCCAATTAATGCATTACAAATTACCATAGGCCGCATAGTAATCCTCGACCATGAAACTTGCCATGTCGTCGGATTCCTTAGAGGAAAACCTCAACTCTGAGAAGACCCAAAGTCTCACCGGAATCCCAATGTGCAATATATATCGCTAAGGTAAGGCAAGTCCAGCAAGACCTGCCGACGTGTCATTGAACCCAATAAGAGGCGCGTATCTCAGTCTCAGGACACGTCGGATAAGCTACGCGTAACGTAGCCGGATATAAATCACCCAAGTTGTCCTGGGTTGGCCCCGCAAAGTGCTCTAGTTTGGACCAACACTCATGAGGAGCACTAGCCTAGGGGTTGATTATATTCCTCGGGGTAGCTATTCCCTATGCTTTTTATTAAATTGTTAGCAAATTAACACTAATGTTGGGCCTTGCCAGACAAGCCTTAACACTAAACGATTTACCAAGTGGGTCCCCATAACAACCTCGAACGTGTTAGGAGCGCTTAGTTATGGAATAAAACACCGGTAGCCGAAACTATGGCGGCAACAGCGGAACAAATCACCCGGCAAAAGGCTAGGCCTTCCGCTATTAACCAAGTATATAGGTGCATTAGTTAAATAGCTTTTCAATAAGATGATATAAAATTGCCCATGTTATCACATGGACCAGCTTGCACCTGCAACTATCAACGTTAATAAGAATAATTGAGCAAGCCTAACTTAGCCAAACAATATTTGCTAGGAGGGGAGGTGTTTGGGGTTTCATGGCAATGTTTGATGGCCTATATATCAGCTGGTAGGTAGCTGAGAAATAACGATGTAAATGAATCACTATGCATAACAAAGCTAGAAACGGTGTCAAGGTCAGGATCATCTTGCGTGTGAAATCTTCGGAGTGGAACTGTTCCTAATCTTCCCGTGCGAACTCACCGGACTCTTCGAACTCTTCTCCAGACCCAGTAGCTACCCAAAGAAACAAATAGAAAATAAATACCAGCAATTGAAAAATTAACAATCAATATGATGCATGCATGCACAAACTCTAAATAAGCACAGAAACAATCCTACTCACATAATAGAGTGCCACATCATCACAAAATGACACTTTTACACAACTGCTCAAAACTATAATACAGTGCGACCATTGGATTCCTTGGGTTTTTCTACCCCAAATCCATATATTATGCTCCTATATATGCATGCAGAAAAACATCACAAAACATCAATGAAATTCTACACATGATCAAACTCTACAAATGTCGAGAACAAGAATGTTCTTGAACCTGCCAAATTTGGTATATTCCTCCTTTCAAAACATTCCAGATTTGGAAATACATCACAAACAGTAAAAAAACACCACACACATAATTCAACACGGGGGTCCCACCGGTCATACTCACCATGGGCCCCTAGTGCATGACAGGTGGGCCCTCGACCCACTATCAGTGGCACACACATAATCAACACCTGCACTAAATAAAAATGGGGAGAGAGGGGGGATCGAACCCTGCACCTCCCTGGTCTAGTCACAGCGCTCTGCCACTTGCTACACTCGTGTAGCTTCTCTACTAGGGGTAACACACCTCATGTACTAGATCTGCCATTAACCGTAGGAAAAAATACCCGACAAAATAAAAGAGGCGCCAGGGGACTCGAACCCCTGCCCTGGAGCGCGAGAGTTGGCTTTGTTGCCACTGCGTTGCGCGGCAGTGATGCTACACTAATAGAGATATAGGCAGGATGAACCTCCCCTGCTCTCTAAACTACCACACGGCGAAAAATACCGAAACTAAAAGGGGGCCACTGAGTCTCGAACCCACAACCTACGGTGCAACACAAGGCTTGGTTGCCACTGCGCTAACGTTGGGAGTCTGCTCTTAGAGGGGCTCCACTTTAGAAGAGCTAGCAAAAGGGATCACCTTCTCGGCTACGCAGAGAGGCGCTGGCAGTGACCTCGTCGGTGCAACACATGCACTTCTACGCGCGAGTACTCGGACTCTACGCCACGCATAACTACTGGTGTTGCTGCCTACCCGGCTGCTGCTGCTCTACGATCTACTGCCGGTGCTGCTACTACGCACACCATTGTTGCGGCTGCTACTATGCACATCACTGTTGTTGCTGTTGCAGCTTGCCACAGAACGGCGACAACAGCGAGGTGAAAGGGAGAGAGGGGGAAGCGGAGTGGCGAATGCTCACCTAGGGATCAGAGGTGAAAGGCCCGTCGACGGAGAGGAACGACACTCTGCTACAGCAAACGAACTCATGAAGAAGGAGCTCGCCGAAGAGTAAGAAGACTTTCGTCATGGACGTTGAGGAAGGAGTCCTTGCGCCCGATCCCTTCGAATATGGAATGCCCCCGTGTACCGCTTGCTTCTGGACCAGACGGGGAAGGAGGGGAGGCGATGCTACGGTGTCGACGGGCTCGAGCCGGAGCTACTCATGGCGAGGCTGCAGCTCTGGGTCTCTCCTGACAGTGCTAGGGAGAAGACAGGGGGAGAAGGGTCTTGATAACCCACAAGTGTAGGGGATCGCAACAGTTTTCGAGGGTAGAGTATTCGACCAAAATTTGTTGATTCGCTCACAAGGGGAAGCTAAAGAATATTCTCGAGTATTAGCAGCTGAGTTTATCAGATTCAACCACACCTGAAAGATTAGTGCCTGCAAGCAAGGTATCAGTAGCAAAGTAGTATGATAGCAACGGTGTAACAGCAGCAGCAGCAAAGTGGCCCAATCCCTTTTGTAGCAAGGGACAAGCCTAGACAAAGTAACGTAGCGAGGACCAGTAGAAAAAGACTCGTAGGCAGTGGATCGGTGATGGATGAGTGTGGCGGATGTGATTCATCATGTAACAGCTATAACATGGAGAGATAAGTGACTAGCTCTTGTTCGTCAATCTAATGTAGGCATGTATTTTGTATGTAGTCATACGTGCTTAGGGAAAAGAACTTGCATGACATCTATTGTCCATCCCTCCTGTGGAAGCGGGGTTCTAATGGAAACTACGGGATATTAAGGTTCTCCTTTTAATAAAGAACCGGACCAACGCATTAACACGTGGTGAATACATGAACTCCGCATACTATGGTCATCTCCGGGAGTGGTTCCGGCTATTGTCACTCCCGGGTTGCCGGGTCATAACACATAGTAGGTGACTACAACTTGCAAGATAGGATCTAAAACACACATATATTAGCGACAACATAATAGGTTCAGATCTGAAATCATGGCACTCTGGCCCTAGTGACAAGCATTAAGCATAGCCAAGTAGTAGCAACATCAATCTAGAACATATACTAGGGATCAATCCCCGTCAAAACTAACTCGATTACATGATAGATCTCATCCAACTCATCACCGTCCAGCAAGACTACGATGAGATTACTCACGAACAATGAAGAGCATCATGGAATTGTCGATGGAGGAAGGTTGATGATGACGATGGCGACGATTTCCCCTCTCCGGAGCCCGGAACGGACTCCAGATCTGCCCTCCAGATGAAGAACATGCGGTGGTGGCGCCTCCGTATCGTAAAACGCGATGAAACCTTCTCTCTGATTTTTTTTCCGGGCGAGACGGAATAAATAGAGCTGAGTTTGGGGGCGGTGGTGCCACGTGGGCCCCACAAGCCCTCACGGCGCGGCCTAGGGGGGTGGCCGTGGCCTGTGGGCTTGTGGCCAACTGGCACGCCCCCTCCGATGGATCTTTGCGCACGCATTTTTCTTTTATTCCAAAAAAATTCTCCGTAAATTTTCAGGACATTCCGAGAACTTTTATTTCTGCAAAAAAACAACACCATGGCAATTCTACTGAAAACAACGTTAGTACGGGTTAGTTCCATTCAAATCATGCAACTTAGAGTCCAAAACAAGGTGAAAAGAGTTCGGAAAAGTAGATACGACGGAGACGTATCAACTCCCCCAAGCTTAAAGCTTTGCTTGTCCTCAAGCAATTCAGTTGACAAACTGAGAGAGACAAAAGAAAAACTTTGACGAACTCTGTTTGATCTTGTTGTTGCAACTATGTCTAACTCATAACCAGAATTTCAACAAGATCACAATCAAACCACATAAGCAAATGACATCTAGATCTCTTAGTAAACTCATATCAATGGCATAATCAACTAGCGAGCAAATAATAATAAGTCTCAAACATCAACACTTCAATCAAAACAATCATGAAGCAGTACGAATAGATGGTATCTCGCTAGCTCTTTCTGAGACCGCAAAACATAAATGCAGAGCACCTTCAAAGACCAAGGGCTGACTAAACATTGTAATTCATGGCAAAGAAGATCCAGTCACAGTCATACTCAACACAGTTAAAAGCAAAGCATAAGAACGACAGAGGTGCTCCCTAATTGGTGCTTTTGTAAGAGGAGGATGACTCAACAGGAACATAAATAGACAGGCCCTTCGCAGAGGGAAGCATTGATTTGCAGAGGTGCAAGAGCTCAAGCTTTGAAAACAGAGATAATAATTTAGGGTGGCATGCTTTCATTGTCAACGCAATGACTAAGAGTTCTCAACATCTTCCATGCTACACATTCTATAGGCGGCTCCCAAACAGAAAAGTAAAGTTTTGACCCCGCCACCACCAATCAATCACACTCCACGGCTAGCCGAATCCTCGGGTACCGTCCATACCAACATCAATCCTGGGGGAGCTTTGTTTGCAATTATCTTTTCGATTTGAGCATGGAACTGGGAATTCCAATTACCGGCCCCTTTCTCGTGAATGATAGTGAATAAACACATATCGAGGATAACACGCCTAGCTTGGAAGATACCAATAGCCCCCTGTCACCACATGAGTTGTTCGGGCATGCAAAACAGATTATTTCTTGCAGATTTAGAGAGTGGCACATGCAAATTTACTTGGAACGGCAGGTAGATACCACACATAGGTAGGTATGGTGGACTCATATGGAACAACTTTGGGTTTATGGAAGTGGATGCACCAGAAGTATTCCCCCTTAGTACAAGTGAAGGCTAGCAAAAGACTGGGAAGCGACCAACTAGAGAGCGACAATAGTCATCAAAATGCATTGAGATTAATTAACATTGAGTGCAAGCATGAGTAGGACATAAATCACCATGAACATGAATATCATAGAGGCTATGTTGATTTTGTTTCAATTACATGCGTGAACATGCGCCAAGTCAAGCCACTTGAATCATTCAAAGGAGGATACCATCCTATCATACTACATCACAGTCATCTTAACATTCATGTGGGCATCCAAGACAAACCATTATAAGCTCCTAGCTAAGTAAGCATGGCATAAGCAACTATGATCTCTAAGTTGTCATTGCAAACATGTTTCTCTCACAACAAAGCTGAATCAGGCACGATGAGCTAGTCATATTTACAAAAACAAAATAGATCGAGTTCATACCAACTTTTCCAGGCTCAGTCACTTCATCATATATCGTCATTATGGCCTTTCACTTGCACGACCAAACGATGTGAACAATAATAAGTGTGCTCGTACATTGGACTACGCTGGAATCTGCAGGCAAACACAAAGGAGAAGGCAAAGTAATATGGCTCTTTGAAAGCTAAACAGGTATGCATGCAAGAGCCACTAAACAGTGTAACCAATATCTTCTACCTTGACCCAACAAGCAAAAGAAAAAAGAAAATCTTTTTGGGTTTTCTCAAACTAGACAGACACAAGAAAAGAAAACTAGAAAAAGAAAATAAACTAACATGGATGATACAATGGCAAAGTGTGAACACCGGCTGACAAAGTGAAAGCAAAAGCAAGAATGTAAAGTCGGTGAGAACACGTACTCCCCTAAGCTTAGGCTTTTGGCCTAAGTTGGTCTACTCCCAAGGATGGTCCTGGCGAAACCCAAAATCATAATGGGGGTTATACGGGAGTGCTGTAGCCACAGCCTGAATAGCTGCCTCACGGAGACGAGCAGCCTTTGCCTCCCTCTCGTACTCCTCTGCCTCTACTCTGGTTATGTAATATATCTGTTTTACCTGAAAGTCAAAGAAGGCAGGAGCAGGAAGGGTAATACGGAAAACACGCTGCCGGTTAAATATCAAACGGTATAGGAGGGATTCGTCATCCCTCTCAAGGAACTGGTAGCGTGTCAAAGCGACGCGGTCAAGGAAAGCTATATGGAGCGGGGGATCTCCTTCGCGGATGGGTACTCCAAGAAAATTTGCTATGCGAGTGGCATAGATCCCACCAAAGAAATCCCCTTCATTAGCATTCTTATTCAGCCTCCTTGCTATTATAGCTCCCATGTTGAACCTTTTGTCACCCGTCACTGCGCTCTTAAGGATACTAAGGTCGGGTGCGCAGAGGTGACAATGCTCAATCTTGCCATTAATGCATCTGCCTATGAAGAGGGAAAGTAATGCAAGGCAGGAAAATTAATACTCCCCATGGTAGCTTGCGTAATGTCTCTAGTTTCTCCAACAGTAATACTAGAGCAAAAATCTCTAACCGAAGATTTAGGAGGATCATTAAGGCTACCCCAAATAGGTATTTTGGAAATTCTATTGAAATCCTCTAAATCCATGGTATACGATTTATCATAGAGATCAAACAGTACCGATGTCTCACGGCCAGCTGAAAATTTGAATCTACGAACAAAAGAGGCAGTGAGAGCAACATACTGTTCACATTTATTGGAGATGAATTCCTCGAGTCCGACGTTGTGAACAAGTGCATAAAACTCATCTTTGAAACCTGCCTCAATCATAAATTCATCAGAAGGCCATTCACATGGTTGTACATGCGTGTCCCTTGGTTGGTAAGGATCAGGCTCCCAAATCGCAAGACGGGGACCTCTCTTGCTTGAGGAACCACGATGAAAGTTTCTCCTGAACATCTTCCTTTTCTGAAATTTTCAGTGACCCAAAGGAAAAGTGAACAAGGCTTAACTAAACTCGTAGCAACTACTCCCACAAGTGCCTAGAGACCATATTAGGCATCAAAACTACTTGGGACCAGCTAAAATTAGCATGCAAAGCTCAAGAACATGGTCACCAAGGCAGCAAAAATACACGGAGTATAAGGCACTAGAGCAAAAACTAATTGGACCAATGGAGGAGTCACTTACCAAGGAGTAATATCCCCAAAACAGTTCGGAGAATGGTGATTTGAGAAAAGAGATCGAAAATCCCAGCAAGAGGAGCAAGAACACGGGTTTGAGCTACGAAACGATTTTTTCTAGAGGTAGGAGAAGGAGATAAGAGCAAGAAGGAGTGGAGGGAGTGCCTGTGGGCCCCACAAGCCTGGGTGGCACGGCCAGGGGGTGCCCGTGCCCCAAGGGCTTGTGGACCACTGGTGCAGCCCCCAGACAAGCTCTTTGTCCCAATATTTTTCAAAAATTCCAGAAAAAATCATACTAGATTTTCAGGACGTTCGGAGAACTTTTATTTTCGGGGTACTTTTCTACCGGACGCTAAAACAGAAAACAGGGAAAACTAAACTAAATCTATCATTTTTCTTCTAAGCAACCGAAGGTGAAAGCTTGGAACAGAGGTTCGTGACTCCTTGATTCATCCATCTCATGGTCATCGAAAGAAATCCGTGAGCGAGGTTGATCAAGCCTCTTTGACAAACCTTCTCGAATCGCAAAAGAGAACGGAGAATTTTCGAATAGTCACTAGGTAACCTCAATGGGGATATGTATCTCCCCAACAAGCAAATCATACTTCATCTTAACAGGAGGAATAGGGCATTCAAAGCTCCCAATAAGAATCGATGAAGTCTTTTCGATAGCATTGATGCAATGTACTCGATATTGTTTCTTCGGAAAGTACACTGTATGCTCATTACCGTTGACATGGAAAGTGACATTGCATTTGTTGCAATCTATAACAGCCCCTGCAGTGTTTAAAAGGGTCTTCCCAGGATGACCGCAATGGCATCATCCTCAGGAATATCCAAAATAACAAAGTTTGTTAAGATGGTGACGTTGGCAACCACAACAGGCACATCCTCGCAAATGCCGATAGGGAAAGCAGTTGATTTGTCGGCCATTTGCAGAGAGATTTAAGTGGCTGTTAACTTAACCAGTTCAAGTCTACGATAGAGAGAGAGAGGCATAACACTAACACTAGCTCCAAGGTCGCATAAAGCAGTTCTAACGTAGTTGCCTTTAATGGAGCAAGGTATAGTGGGCACACCGGGATCACCTAGTTTCTTGGGAGTTCCACCCTTGAAGGTATAATTAGCAAGCATGGTGGAAATCTCAACCTCAGGTATCCTCCTCTTATTAGTCACAATATCTTTCATGTACTTAGCATATGGAGACATCTTGAGCATATCTGTCAAACGCATTTGCAGAAAGACAGGTCTGATCATTTCAACAAATCGCTCAAAATCCTCATCATCCTTTTTCTTGGATGGTTTGGGAGGAAAGGGCATGGGTTTCTGAACCCATGGTTCCCTTTCTTTACCATGCTTCCTAGCAGCGAAGTCATTCTTATCATATCTTCTATTCTTAGGCTGCGGGTTATCAAGATCAACAGGTTCAATCCCCACGTCCTTATCATTGATAAGTTGAGCATCATCATGAACATCACTATTGATATTATCATTAGGCTCATGTTCATCACCAGATTGTGTTTCAGCATCAAAGATACAGGCATCGTTTGGACTCTCAGGTGTAGCAGCAACAGGGTTGCTAGGGTGCAGGTCCCTATCATCTTTCTTCTTCTTTCTAGGATGACTAGGTGCATCATGCTAACTCCTTGAGGATCTTGTTCAATCCTGTTCGGATGACCCTCGGGATACAGAGGTTCCTAGGTCATTCTACCGCCTCTAGTGACGACTCTAACGGAATTGTCATTCAACTCATTGAGCAAGTCATTCTGAGCTTTAAGTACTTGTTCTACTTGAGTAGTAACCATAGAGGCATGTTTACTCAGAAGCTTAAGATCATTGACATTTCTGCCCACACAAGCACTTAAATGACTAAGCATACGAGCATTCTGTTCCAATTGTCTGCTAACATAATCATTGAAACTCTGTTGTTTGGCAACGAAGTTATCAAATTCATCCATGCATAAGCTAGCAGGTTTATCAAAAGGAATATCACTCACATCAAACCTACGCAGAGAGTTTAATTCTACTACCTGTATCGGGTTATCGAGACCATGGATCTCTTTGATAGGTGGTAGATTTTTCACATCTTCAGATTTAATGCCTTTCTCTCGCATAGATCTCTTGGCTTCTTGCATATCTTCAGGACTGAGGAATAGAATACCTCTTTTCTTCGGAGTTGGCTTAGGAGGTGGTTCGGGAATAGTCCAAGAATTCTCATTGCACAAGATGTTATTCAGTAGAATCTCAGCTTGTTCTACGGTTTGTTCCCCAAAAACACAACCGGCACAACTATCTAGGTGGTCTTTGGAAGCATCGGTAAGTCCATTATAGAAGATATCAAGTATTTCATTCTTCTCAAGAGGGTGACCAGGCAAAGCATTCAGTAGCTGGATGAGCCTCCCCCAAGCTTGTGGGAGACTCTCTTCCTCAGCTTGAGCAAAGTTGTATATTTCCTGCAAGGCAGCTTGCTTCTTATGGGCAGGAAAATATTTTTCAGAGAAGTAGTAGACCATATCCTGGGGGCTACGCACACATCCAGGAGCAAGATAAGTGAACCAAGTCTTAGCATCTTCCTTTAGCGAGAAAGGAAACAGCTTGAGGATATAGTAGTGGCGGATCTTTTCCTCACTAGTGAATAGGGTGGCTATATCGTGCAGTTTGGTAAGGTGGGCTACAACCGTTTCAGACTCATAACCGTGAAAAGCATCAGATTCGACCAAAGTGATTAACTCAGGGTCGACGGAGAAATCATAATCCTTATCGGTCACAAAGATAGGCGAAGTAGCAAACTTTGGGTCGTATTTCATCCTAGCGTTCAGAGATTTTTCTTTCCAGTTGAGCAGAAGTTTCTCAACATCATAGCTATCCTTACACGCAAGAAAATCCTTAGCTATCTCTCCCTCTATAACATAGCGTGTATCAGGCATAACAGGCAATTCAGGCATAGTAGCAGGTTCTACTTCAATAGTATCAGCAGTTTCAGAAGTATCATCACATCTAGCAGCAACTCTAGCAATTTGTGCATCAAGGAATGCAACTAGTGGCAAAGCAGTATCAGGCATAGCATCATCAGGCATAGTATCAAGCATAGCATCATCAGGCATAGTATCAAGCATAGCATCATCAGGCATAGTATCAAGCATAGCATCATCACGCATAGTATCAAGCATAGCATCATCATAAGCATCATAGGCAGCAGAAGTAGCATCATCAAGCACATGCGACATATCAAGATTTCTAGTAGGAGGTGATGTCGCAAACTGACTCAAAACTGAAGGTGAATCAAGTGCAGAGCTAGATGGAAGTTCCTTACCTCTCCTCGTAGTGGAAGGCAAGATTTTAGTTCTTGGATCTTTCGGATTCCTCATAGTGACCAGCAGACGAAAATCCCAAGTGACTCAGAGAATATAGCTGTGCTTCCCCGGCAACAGCGCCAGAAAAAAGTCTTGATAACCCACAAGTGTAGGGGATCGCAACAGTTTTCGAGGGTAGAGTATTCGACCCAAATTTGTTGATTCGCTCACAAGGGGAAGCTAAAGAATATTCTCGAGTATTAGCAGCTGAGTTTGTCAGATTCAACCACACCTGAAAGATTAGTGCCTGCAAGCAAGGTATCAGTAGCAAAGTAGTATGATAGCAACGGTGTAACAGAGCAGCAGCAAAGTGGTCCAATCCCTTTTGTAGCAAGGGACAAGCCTAGACAAAGTAACGTAGCGAGGACCAGTAGTAAAAGACTCGTAGGTAGTGGATCGGTGATGGATGAGTGTGGCGGATGTGATTCATCATGTCACAGCTATAACACGGAGAGATAAGTGACTAGCTCCCGTTCGTCAATCTAATGTAGGCATGTATTCCGTATGTAGTCATACGTGCTTAGGGAAAGAACTTGCATGACATCTATTGTCCATCTCTCCCGTGGCAGCGGGGTCCTAATGGAAACTACGGGATATTAAGGTTCTCCTTTTAATAAAGAACCGGACCAACGCATTAACACGTGGTGAATACATGAACTCCTCATACTATGGTCATCTCCGGGAGTGGTTCCGGCTATTGTCACTCCGGGGTTGCCGGGTCATAACACATAATAGGTGACTACAACTTGCAAGATAGGATCTAAAACACACATATATTGGCGACAACATAATAGGTTCAGATCTGAAATCATGGCACTCGGGCCCTAGTGACAAGCATTAACCATAGCCAAGTAGTAGCAACATCAATCTAGAACATAGTGGATACTAGGGATCAATCCCCGTCCAAACTAACTCGATTACATGATAGATATCATCCAACTCATCACCGTCCAGTAAGCCTACGATGAGATTAACCACGAACGATGAAGAGCATCATGGAATTGTCGATGGAGGAAGGTTGATGATGACGATGGCTACGATTTCCCCTCTCCGGAGCCCGGAACGGACTCCAGATCTCCCCTCCAGATGAAGAACAGGAGGTGGCGGCGCCTCCGTATCGTAAAACACGATGAAACCTTCTCTCTGATTATTTTCCGGGCGATACGGAATAAATAGAGCTGAGTTTGCGGGCGGTGGTGCCACGTGGGCCCCACAAGCCCTCACGGAATGGCCTAGGGGGGTGGTCGCGGCCTGTGGGCTTGTGGCCCACTGGCACGCCCCTTCCGGTGGATCTTTGCGCAGGTATTTTTCTTTTATGTCAGAAAAATTATCCGTAAATTTTCAGGACATTCCGAGAACTTTTATTTCTGCACAAAAACAACACCATGGCAATTCTGCTGAAAACAGCGTTAGTCCGGGTTAGTTCCATTCAAATCATGCAAAATAGAGTCCGAAACAAGGGAAAAAGAGTTCGGAAATGTAGATACGACGGAGATGTATCAAAGGGCGAGGCTAGGGCTAGGATTGGGGAGCCGGAGCTTTATGGCCCGCACCCCGAGGCTTTGGTCCGTCGATCGAAGGAGAAAAGGAGATCGACGGTTGTCCCTGGTTTGTACGAAGGTGACGCACGCGAGGAAGAGGAGGGACGTGGCTCTGGGCTGGCAGGGCTAAAACCATTGCACCTGGGCCATCTCTCTCTCCCTCTGGTTTTGCGATAAAAAAACTAACGGGTTGTTTAAATATATCAAAGGGCTAAAAGGAAAATTGTTTTGGAGAACATAAAAATATATTCATGCTTCTAAAATCATGCACCAATATATAAAATAAACTGGGCATTTTTTAGAAGAATAAAAATAAAACCCTTTTATATAAAATGAGGCTCTTGTTTTAAATAAATCAAAAGAAAAAAACCAAAGGGGTTTCAATCCACAAACAACAACAAGATTTTTAGGAAAAGACGAACCTTTTTTATTGGGTCAAAACAGAAGGTTTTAAACTGCCATAAAATAATTGGAAGGGGGAGTTTTGAAGTCACGGTGCAAGAAGGGGTTTTTAAGATGAACCTTGTTACACCCACACCACATAACCATCACATGCCACTCTCACACAATGCACTCCACTCAAACACCAAGGTGCAATACAAGCAACACAAGACAAAGCCAGATAATGATGCCATGCATGATGCCATGATGCACATGAAAGGATGACACCATTGATCTCGAACCACTTGACATTAACATAGCATGGTTGCCTTACAAGGAAAGATTTACATGGGGGGAGGGAATTGCATTGGGGCTGTCACAATTAGATTCAAAAGCCACTTGCAATTGTCAAGTTTGAGATACAATTGCTTGGAACAAATGTATATCCCAACATACATCTGATGAAAGAATTCCTAGGTGACTAATGGAATTCCCATCTAAGAACTCCCAGAACTTTCAGTTATGCAATCGGGTCCATGGATACAAGGAGAAAAACTTCACACAATTCCTAACATGATACTATGCTCCAATGTAACTCATTCCTCAACACATAACCAGAGTCTCGGAAACTTATCTATATCGGACCCTCGGAAACAAAACGATACTAAGTGTGGTAGTACATGCGAACTCTCTCCACTAGTACTGGGGATGTCGGACTCCTCTCGCCACTACAAGTGTTGACGCAATTTTGAACATCCTCTGTCCTGAGATAATAACAAATCTGAATGATAACGATGTGCACAAGAATCCCCTTGAGCTCAACTCCCCGGAAGAAATCAAGTCAGACAAGAGGCACCAAGAAAAAACTTTGTCATATCGGTATCATGTAGATTCCAAAATATGTGTGTGATCCTAATTTTTTTTGAGCAAGAAGAGGAGTAGAATGAAAATTCCTAAGTCGTGAACCTTACCAGAGTAGGGAAGATGAGCAAAAAGAAACCTACTCTTCGATATAACTAAGAATTAAAATAGTTTTTACTAGACTTGACTCGACCAAGTTCGCTCAATCAAAGGCTCCTATGGTCGTAAGGCTCTGATACCAACTTGTAACGTCCAAGATGAGAACTTTCCATATTTGAGGATGAGGCCTTAATAAGGAAAGAGACGCATCTTAGCATTTCGCAAACACATGAATCATTGCAATACATACAAGAAGAGATGAGTATATGGAATGGCTTACACTCGCCACAAGTAATGTTACAAATCACTCAACAATTTATTTAAAACCATCCCAAAACACACTGTCCGACTACGAACAAGATGAATAATTGTGGGGACCCTGACTTGCAAGTCGATATCGCCGGATGAACGTGCTCAGTGATCCGAGAGATCAATGCTCACCGAACACACAAATACTGAATAATAAGAGTCTTACATCCAAGTACCGAATTATTACATCACATGACCGAACGGTCAAGTTCACAAGGTTGGGACTAAGGCCAAATCATACTAGTACAACTAATAGTAGAAATCATAGGGGCTAAGCGGGTGCCCATGCCATCAAGCCTACACCAACAGGCATTCTGACTCGGAAGCATCCTAGTTCGCAGGGGTGTCTTCGAAGACGTACTCATCTCCAAACTCCAGTCCTTCCATGTATGGTCAATAATAAAACCAGTGGCAAGCCAATGAGTACTTTTGAATGTACTCGCAAGCAACCCATGATATGAACAATGAAAGTGAAGGATAACAATAACATGCATCTTGGGTGGAATTCATCGTGGTGGAATGATCATGAATATGCATCAAGTTAAAGAATTACTTTTGAAGAACAGGTTACAGATATCATCATATCTATCGAGGGATGAACCATCCGGGATCACCCTATATGCCAAGTCACTGAACTTGGTCATATCATTACTTTCATAACAACTCTTTTTATCACAACTCACACACACTTGGTTTATGCGGAAACGACTGGACATAGTTTAAGCAGCAATACCCAACTGTCCTTGACCGTGGACACGGCTATTCAAATAGTTTTACACTCTGCTGGACCCACGAGATCCGGGAAACTTCCGTGTCATCCATGACTCACGGTATATAATATACCCAAGGTAAGTACCCGATCAATGCCTTTCCTCTGACGATACTAAACAAAGAGGTCCACTCGATTGGTACCCAATCCACATGTTGTACGTCTTACGAGAACCGACTCTAGACAGTATCAACCATGTGGGGACCAAAGGTGTGCCTAGAACTCATAAAAATGGCATAGTCGTCCTACCTGGCACGACCACATCACGAGAGTGACCACATATCACCCCCACCACTAGTAATGTGGCTCTTTGCTAGCACCGACCAGAGTAATCAACACAGCCCCGTCCCATAAAGGGGTAATGTGGTCGTACATGTAAGGTCGGGACGGTCAACACATCATAAATCTATTCCCGTTTCTGAAACCATGGTCACACAAATACCCGGTGCACCACTTCACCAAAAGTGGCCACCTAACTCATCATCACCCTCGGGCATTAGTGGCACCCGACGGGTTTTCTTAAATCTTTGATTTATGTCATCATCATGCTCATGCTAATACTATTCTAACTTTACTTGTCAACATGATACTAGCATGACCCTCAACGGGATAGGATCAAGCTTAATGTAAGTGCTCCGGAGGAGCCATCGGTAACGTCACATCAAATGATTTACCACCACTTATGATCATATGCAACGGAAATACTTGCTATCTTAACATGCAATATAACATATGCTCAGTCATGGTAAAAGGGTTGCTTGCCTTGGTCAGCTAGGTACCTGGGATCTTCGAGGTCTTCCGCTCCGATTCCCTCGTCACACGGATTTTCTATCGTCGTCAAAAGAATAAATAATAAATAGCTCACTCAAAAACAGATCACAAAGTCATTTTAAAAATGTTCTTTATTATTGATAAATCTAAGTGGCTATTTTGAAAAATATTTACCTTTGATTCCAATGAAGGAACATTTTTAAATCAACCAAAGAGAAGCAAAACTAATCCAATTTAGTCCTTTTTATTATTGTAAAACAGAATAGTTGCTGAAAAATTCATCCAATGGTCTCATTAAATACTACATATTTTTAGAAGAATATCAGTGGAAAAATTATATTTTTACACTGGTTAAATATTTTATAAAAATCTTTGAAATCAGATTTTAAAAAGAAAAGAAAAATGGGCTAAGTCTCTAGCCTGGCTCGACCTGGAACTGGGTCGGCCCAAGGCCAGTTGACAACCTGCCCAGGCGCGCGCGCCGTCAGGTTTGAACCTGAGTGCGGGGCCTTGCGGTCAGTGGCTACGGGGAGCGAGGGGGAGAGAGCTGGGCCACCGACAGGTGGGGCACACCTGTCGGGGTCGTCTCCTACCTCTGGCCAGAGAGGAGGAGGAGCATGTCGGCGAGGCTGCCGACGTTCTCAAGCCCCAACGAGGAAAGAAATGGGTTCGGCTCGTCGTTGCCTACCTGCTGGTGGTCGGAACAACGACGGAGAGGCACGGGTTCGCCGGCGACGAGGAGGCCGCGGCGGAGGAGTTTTGGGAGGTGGTCGAGAGGGTAGCTAGGGGCACGAAAATGCTTGGGAAATTTGGGGAAAGCTTCCTGAGGTTGATGGGATCAGTTTGGTGGCTCGAGGGGCGCAGGAGCCGTCGTGTAGCCGGAGCTCTAGATTGGATTTGCTCAAGTTCCGCCTCGTGGCGGCGGCGAAACCACGAAAAAGCTCCCGATTGATTTTTTCTAGAACAAAACCCTTCATATAGCAAAAGAGGGGGGCCAGTGGGCCGTCAGGGAGCCCACAAGCCGTGTAGCCGCCACTAGGGGGTGGCGGCTACCAGGCTTGTGGCGCCCTGGTAGCTCCCCTCTGGTACTTCTTTCGCCCAACATTTTTTATATATTCCCAAAAAAATTCACGTAAATTTTTAGGGCATTTGGAGTTGTGCAGAATAGAGGACTCAGATTTGCTCCTTTTCCAGTCCAGAATTCCAGCTGCCTGAATTCTCCCTCTTCAAATAAACCTTGCAAAATAAGAGAGAAAAGGCATAAATATGGTACCACAAAGTAATATAACAACCCATAAAGCGATAAATATCAACATGAAAGCATGATGCAAAATGGACGTATCAACTCCCCCAAGCTTAGACCTCGCTTGTCCTCAAGCGAAAACCAAGTTCTATAAACATGTCCACATGTTTAGGGACGAAGGTGTCGATAAAACATAATACGGACATGAGGGCATCATGATCACACATAGAACAGCAATACATCATAAAGATTCTTATGGGAAAGGTAACAATTCCTTCACAAAGCAAAGCATGAAGCAAAAACCTTACCGAGAATAATCCAACAACAGTCCATAGTCATTGAAGCAATTGCAATTTATCATAACATCAGAAAGAGTCAAATAAGAGCTTGTAAGGCAAACCCACATACTCAATCATCTCTTTTATTTTCCACAATTGTTACAACTCACGTGGTACTCATGGTGTCAAATTTTCAGCTGGACACAGAGGAAGATAGGGGCTTATAGTTTTGCCTCCTAACTATTTACCTCAAGGGTAAAGTCAACAATAATAAAGCATAAGTACTCAACTCCAAGTTGATATATGAATATAGATCTTTCCCAAGCATGTGACGGTAACCAAGAGAAAGGCAAAAATAGGGAATTGGTGAAGATCACCATGACTCTTACAAGGGCAAAAAGTAAAGGTACAAGATAGGCCCTTCGTAGAGGAAAGCAGAGGTTGTCATGCCTTTTGAGGTTTGAATGCATGTCCTCTTAGTGCGGAGGAACGTCACTTTATATTGCCTCCTATGATAAAGAACTTAATTATGCAGTGTGTCGCTTTTATGTCTTTCTCATCACAGGTTCGTACAAAGCTTATTTTCCACACACTAATAGATCATACATATTAGAGAGCAATTTTTATTGCTTGCACCGATGACAACTTACTTGAAGGATCTTATTCAATCCATATGTAGGTATGGTGGACTCTCATGGAAAACTGGGTTGAAGGTTTAAGGATGCACAAGTAGTATCTCTACTTGGTGTGGGAGTTTTGGCTAATATGAGGTGGAAGCAATCGTCACATGCTAAGGGATCTCTAATCATATAACATTATTTGGAACCAAGCAAACATAATTCATTATGTTGTCTTCCTTGTCCGACATGTACTTCTAAGCATGTAATAGTTTGGTGAGTGCTCACAATTGTAAAAAGTGCCTAAGATGATATATTTATATGTGAACCTCTCTTTCCTTATTACTTCTTATTAATTGCAACAACGACTGAGGTCTATGTTGGTCTATTCTCAACAAGTTTCAATCATCATACTTGTCATAAGTGAAGCTATCACTTTCCATAAGATCATCTCATGATCTTTCATGCTATCGTTCTTTTCATACTTTTGATCACGGCACAAAACAAAGCCCTTGACTAAGATACGCTTTATTATATAGCTCGCAAGCTCGAATACATCAGGGGAGATACAAGGCAAAAGACTCAAACTAAGCACTAAAGACTTATTCCACTAAGAGAAGAAATAAAAACTGAAAAGGAAAGAACTAAAACAAAGGTAAAAGCAAAAGATATAAAGGTGATACGATACCAGGGCAACTCCCCCAAGCTTGGCAAAAGCCAAGGGGATTGCCCATACCAATGCTTAGTTGTCTTCCTTTGGTGGTGATGGTGGTGGAGTTGCAACATGAGTTTGATCCTCCATCTTGGATTCCAAGAGAGCTATCAATCTTTGATTTATACCTTTGAGATCCGCGACATGGTTTTCCAGCAAAACAACTTCACAAGAAAGGGAAATATTGCGAGCACGAGTTGTTTCACAAAACCTCAAGAGTTCAATCAAGGATGGAGACAGCACGTGGAGGATGGGTTGGAGAAAATCTACTCCTTCAACGTCTTCAATGTTGAACATAGGTTGAACTTCCTTCCTAGCTTGGGTTTTCTCCTTAGCTTTGTCCTTGGCTTCTGTGACTTCTACTCTTTTCAGATCAACATCTAATTCTTCATGAACTTGGGGGAGATTATTCTCCCCAACAGATTCCTGAGACATCTTTGCTCTAAATCTGCGGCAGACAACATGCTAGAAACGAAAACAGAGGAGAACTACGCGATACGGAGATCAAAACCCTCGGGCGTATATATAATGATTTTTTCTGGATGAGAAGTAGTACTCTACAAGAAAACAGAGTCCGGGAGGCACACGAGGTGACCACAAGCCCTCAAGCCGCCACCAGGGGGGTGGCGGCTACCAAGCTTGTGGCCGCCTCGTGCGCTCTTCAGACTGCTTTTTATTTTTCTAATTTTCCAAAATTCCAAAATGGAGGAAATTTCCTATTGGAAAAATTTCGGAGTCCAATTGTTTACCAAAACAGATACCTCTTCGTTTTCAGGGTCTGAAACAGGCTGATAAACATCCCTTATGTACTCCTCTGGAGTTATGATGTTGATGATATTGGTCTCAACATTTATGGGAGTACCGGAGATATACTGCTTGATTCTTTTCCCATTTACCACTCTAGGAAAATTTCCTTCCGTGTTATTGATTTTGATGGCACCGGAACGATATACTTCCTCGATAACGTAAGGACCTTCCCATTTAGAGAGAAGCTTGCCTGTGAAGAATCTCAAGCGAGAATTGTATAGCAGGACATAATCACCTACATTGAACTCTCGTTTATGTATTCGTTTGTTGTGCCATCTCTTAACCTTTTCCTTGAACAACTTGGCATTCTCATATGCCTGGGCCCTCCATTCATCTAACGAGCTGATATCAAACAGCCGCTTCTCATCGGCAAGTTTGAAATCGAAGTTGAGCTCTTTGATTGCCCAATAAGCTTTGTGTTCCAGCTCAAGAGGTAAATGACAGGCCTTACCGTAAACCATTTTATACGGCGACATGCCCATGGGATTCTTATAGGCAGTCCTATAAGCCCATAGTGCATCGTCAAGTTTGCTAGACCAATTATTTCGAGATCTATTGACGGTCTTTTGTAAGATCAATTGGATCTCCCTATTACTCAACTCCACTTGACCACTAGACTGAGGATGATAAGGAGATGCAACTCTATGGTTGACATCATACTTAGCGAGCATCTTGCGGAAAACACGATGAATGAAGTGTGAACCGCCATCAGTCATCAAATATCTAGGGACTCCAAATCTTGGGAAAATGACTTCTTTAAGCATCTTAATAGAGGTGTGGTGATCAACATTTTTAGTGGGGATAGCTTCTACCCACTTAGTGACGTAATCCACAGCAACTTAGATGTGAGTGTACCCATTGGAACTCGGGAAGGGTCCCATATAATCAAAGCCCCAAACAACAAATGGTTCAATGACAAGTGAATAGTTCACAGGCATTTCTTGACGCTTACTGATGTTCCCTATTCTTTGGCATTCGTCACACGACAAGACAAACTTACGGGCATCCTTAAAGAGAGTGGGCCAATAGAAACTTGATTGCAATACCTTATGAGCAGTTCTATCTCCAGCATGGTGTCCTCCATATGCTTCGGAATGACACTTCTGCAGGATCTGTCCCTCTTCATGTTCAGGCACACAACGTCTAATAACACAATCTACTCCTTCCTTATAAAGGTGAGGCTCATCCCAAAAGTAGTGTCTCAAATCAAAGAAGAATTTCTTCTTTTGCTGATAGATGAAACTGGGTGGTATGTATTTGGCTACTATATAGTTTGCGTAATCAGCATACCACAGTGCACTATGTGAAGTGCGGATGACATTTAATTGCTCATCAGGAAAGCTGTCATCAATAGGTCGTGGGTCATCAAGGACATTTTCTAGCCTGGACAAGTTATCTGCTATAGGGTTATCAGCACCCTTTCGGTCAAGGACGTGCAAATCAAATTCCTGTAGCAGGAGAACCCATCTGATCATGCTAGGCTTAGCGTGCTTCTTCTCCATAAGGTACTTAATAGCAGCATGATCAGAGTGAATAGTGACTTTGGAGTCAACTATATAAGATCTGAACTTTTCACATGCAAACACGACTGTTAAAAATTCCTTTTCCGTAGTGGCATAGTTTCTTTGGGCACTGTCTAGAGTTTTACTAGCGTAGTGAATAACATTCAACTTCTTGCCAACTCTTTGTCCTAGAACAGCACCAACAGCATAATCACTAGCGTCGCACATGATTTCAAAGGGCAAGTTCCAGTCAGGTGGTTGAACAATAGGTGTGGTTATCAAAGCCTTCTTTAGTATTTTGAAAGCTTCCTCACAATCCTCATCAAAAACAAAAGGAACATCCTTCTGCAAGAGGTTGGTAAGAGGCCTAGAAATCTTAGAGAAGTCTTTAATGAACCTTCTATAGAAACCAGCATGACCTAGGAAACTTCGTATACCTCTGATATCTGTGGGGCAAGGCATTTTCTCAATTGCATCAACCTTAGCCTTATCAACTTCAATGCCTCTTTCAGAGATTTTGTGTCCTAAGACGATGCCTTCATTAACCATAAAGTGGCACTTCTCCCAATTCAAGACGAGGTTGGTATCTTTGCATCTCTGTAAGACTCGATCAAGGTTGTTGAGGCAATCATCAAAGGAAGACCCATAAACGGAGAAGTCATCCATGAAAACCTCGACAATCTTTTCACAAAAGTCAGAGAATATAGCCATCATACATCTTTGGAAGGTGGCAGGTGCATTGCATAAGCAAAAAGGCATACGTCTATAAGCAAAGGTACCGAAGGGGCAGGTGAAAGTGGTTTTCTCCTGATCAGATTGTGCAACAGGTATTTGCGAGAAGCCTGAATAACCGTCTAGATAGCAGAAGTGTGTGTGTTTGGATAGCCTTTCTAGCATTTGGTCGATAAACCACAAAGGATAATGGTCTTTCCTGGTTGCCTTGTTCAGTTTCCGGAAGTCTATCACCATCCTATAGCCAGTAACAATCCTTTGTGGGATTAATTTATTCTTATCATTAGGAACGACGGTGATACCTCCCTTCTTAGGTACGCAATGTACTGGACTTACCCAATCACTATGAGCAACAGGATAAATGATTCCTGCTTCCAGAAGCTTTAATATTTCTTTTCTAACGACTTCTTTCATCTTAGGATTTAATCTCCTTTGATGATCAGCAACTGTTTTAGAATCAGGATCGGTTTTAATATTGTGCTGACATAGAGTGGGACTAATACCCATAAGATCATCAAGAGTATATCCAATAGCAGCACGGTGCTTCCTCAGAGTTTTTAGTAACTTCTTCTCTTCGTGCTCTGAGAGGAGAGCACTAATAATAACAGGATATATCTCCTTCTCATCAAGATAGGCATACTTAAGAGTATCAGGCAACTGTTTAAGCTCGAACACAGGATGACCCTTTGGTGGGGGAGGATCCCCAAGCAGTTCAACAGGCAGATTATTCTTGAGAATAGGATATTGTTCTAAAACAATCTTATCTATCTCATCTCTTTCCTCCATATGCATATCATTTTCATGCTCAAGCACATATTGCTCTAAAGGATCCGTAGGAGGTACGGCAATAGAGGCAAGAGAAATAATTTCATCCCTACCAGACGACTCTTTTTCATGGGGTTGTCTTCCAAACTTGGAGAAGTTAAATTCATGAGACACACCCTCGAAACTAACTGTGACAGTCTGCTTAATGCAATCAATGTGAGCATTGACAGTGTTGAGAAAGGGTCTACCGAATATGATGGGACAAAAGCTATCTTGTGCAGTACCAAGGACGAGGAAATCAGTATGATACTTCATCTTACCACACAGGACTTCTACGTCTCTCACAATTCCCAGAGGGCAGATAGCGTCTCTATTAGCTAGCATAATAGTGACATCAATGGGTTCTAGCTGAGTAGGTGCAATCTCATCTTTGATTTCATCATATAGAGAACGGGGTATTGCACTAACACTAGCTCCCATATCACATAAACTATGGTAACAGTGATCTCCTATCTTGACAGAAACAACGGGAAGGCCAACTACAGGTCCGTATTTTTCTTTCGCGTGAGGTTTAGCAATTCTAGCGGAGTCCTCACAGAATTTGATAACATGCCCGTCTACGTCTTTGGCTAAGAGATCTTTGATAATAGCAACACTAGGTTAAACTCTAATCTCCTCACGGGGTGCAAGTGGTCTGCTGTAACCCCTACGTATCACAGTTGGAGCTTTAGAATAATCCTTTATCCTAGCAGGGTATGGTGGTTTCTCAGCGTAGGCACAAGGAACAACAGGATCACTAAAAGCAATGACTTTCTCCTCAGCTAGATTGGTTTTGACTATGTTGCTTTCTACAGGAGGATGGTACTTAAACCACTTCTCTTTGGGAAGATCAACATGAGAAGCAAAAGATTCACATAGAGAAGCTACTATCTCAGAGTCAAGTCCATACTTAGCGATAAAATCTCTAGAGGTGTTTGTTTCAACAAAAGATTTAACGCAATCAAACTGGAAATTCATACCTGACTCCTTACCTTCCTCCAGCTCCCAATCTTCAGAGTTACATTTGATTCTTTCCAATAAATTCCACTTGTGGTCAATATCCTTCTTCGTAAAAGAATTAGTACAAGAAGTGTCAAGCATGGTACGATCTTCATGAGAAAGCCGAGCATAAAAGTTTGGAGTGATAATTTCTCTCAAGAGTTCATGAATGGGGCATGAATATAGCATTGATTTAAGCCTCCCCCAAGCTTGAGCTATGCTTTCCCTGTCATGAGGCCAAAAGTTATAAATATAATTCCGATCATGATGTACTAAATGCATAGGATAGAACTTTTGATGAAATTCCAATTTCAACCGATTGTAGTCCCATGATCCAGTATCATCACATAGCCTATACCATGTCAACGTCTTATCCTTCAAAGATAAAGGAAAGACTTTCTTCTTTACCTTATCCTCGGGCAAACCTGCAAGCTCAAATAAACCACAAACTTCATCTACATAGATCAGATGCAAGTCTGGATGTGAAGATCCATCTCCTGTAAAAGGATTAGCCAGCAGTTTCTCAACCATACTCGAAGGAATTTCATAAAAGATATTTTCAGTAGGTACCTCAGCTTGAGGAACAACTCCTCGTTCTTCCGTTCGTGGTGAAGATACCCCGAACAAACTCCTCAAAGGAACAGTTTCCATAGTGACAAGTGACAATAAATTTCAGCATAGTATAAAAATGTTTCCTTACCAATTTCCACTTACCAAAGGCGCTCCCCTCCCCGGCAACGGCGCCAGAAAAGAGTCTTGATGACCCACAAGTATAGAGGATCAATCTTAGAACTTTCGATAAGTAAGAGTGTCGAACCCAACGAGGAGCAGAAGGCTCTGGTAAACAGTTTTCAGCAAGGTAATAACTGCAAGCACTGAAAGTAGCGGTAACAAGTGATGGTTTAGTGAGGTGAAACGTAGCAAGAGAAAAGTAACAAGTAACGAGTAGTAGCAACGGTACAGCAAGTGGACCAATCCCTTTTGTAGCAAGGGATAAGCCTGAACAAAGTCTTATAGGAGGAAAAACGCTCCCGAGGACACACGGGAATTTCTGTCATGCTAGTTTCATCATGTTCATGTGATTCGCGTTCGTTACTTTGATAGTTTGATATGTGGGTGGATCGGCGCTTGGGTGCTGCCCTTACTTGGACAAGCATCCCACTTATGATTAACCCCTCTTGCAAGCATCCGCAACTACGAAAGAAGAATTAATACAACGTCTAACCATAGCATTAAACTAGTGGATCCAAATCAGCCCCTTACGAAGCAACGCATAGACTGGGGTTTAAGCTTCTGTCACTCCAGCAACCCATCATCTACTTACTACTCCCCAATGCCTTCCTCTAGGCCCAAATATGGTGAAGTGTTATGTAGTCGACATTCACATAACACCACTAGAGGAAAAGACAACATACAGCATATCAAAATACCGAACGAATACCAAATTCACATGACTATTATTAGCATGACTTATCCCATGTCCTCAGGAACAAAAGTAACCACTCACAAAGCATAATCATAATCATGATCAAAGGTGTAATGAATAGCATCAAGGATCTGAACATAAACTCTTCCACCAAGTAATCCAACTAGCATCAACTACAAAGAGTAATCAACACTACTAGCAACCTTACAAGTACCAATCGGAGTCGCGAGACGGAGATTGGTTACAAGAGATGAACTATGGATTGGAGAGGAGATGGTGCTGATGAAGATGTTGATGAATATGCCTCCCCTCCGACGAGAGGAGTGTTGGTGATGACGATGGCGACGATTTCCCCCTCCGGGAGGGAAATTTCCCCAGCAAGATCGTTGTGCCGGAGCTCTAGATTAGATCTGCTCAGGTTCCGCCTCGTGGCGGCGAAGAAACAACGAAAAAGCTCCCGATTGATTTTTTCTCGAACGAAACCCTTCATATAGCAAAAGAGGGGGGCCAGTGGGCCGTCAGGGAGCCCACAAGCCCTGTAGCCGCCACTAGGGGGGTGGCGGCTACCACGCTTGTGGTGCCCTGGTAGCTCCCCTCTGGTACTTCTTTCGCCCAGTATTTTTTATATATTCCCAAAAAAATCCACGTAAATTTTCAGGGCATTTGGAGTTGTGCAGAATAGAGGACTCAGATTTAATATAACATCAAATAAAGAGATAAATATCAACATGAAAGCATGATGCAAAATGGACGTATGAGAAGTCATCATGGTGGATTGATCATGAATATGCATCAAGTTATAGAACTACTCTTGAAGAACACGTTACATATATCAATATATCTGTCGAGGGCTGAGCCATCTGGGCTCACCCTATATGCCATGTCACCAACTTGGTCATATCATTACTTCCATAACAACACCTTTTTATCATCACTCACACACACTTGGTTTATGCGGAAACAACTGGACGTAGTTTAAGCAGTGCCACCCAACTGTCCTTGACCGTGGACATGGCTATTCGAATAGTTTTACACTCTACAGAGGTAGTACGCTGGACCCATGAGATCCGAGAAACTTCCGTGTCATCCACGACTCGTGGTATTTAACATACCCGAGGTAAGTACCCAATCAATGCCTTTCCCCTAACGATACTAGACAAAGAGGTCCACTCGATTGGTACCCAGCCCACATGTTGTACGTCTTACGAGCACCGACTCTGGACAGTACCAACCATGCAGGGACCAACGGTGTGCCTGGAATTCATAAAAATGGCATAGTCGTCCTACCCGGCACGACCCCATCACGAGAGTGACCACACATCACTCCCGCCACTAGTAATGTGGCTCTTTGCTGGCACCGACCAGAGTAATCATCATAGCCCCGACCCATAAGGGGTAACGTGGTCATACTGGTAAGGTTGGGACGGTCGACACATCATAAATCTAATCCCATTTCCGAAACCTTACTCACTCAAAATACCCAGTGCACCACTTCACCAAAAGTGCCCACCTAACTCATCATCACCCTTGGGCATTAGTGGCACCCGACGGGGTTTTCATAAACTCTTTGATTTATACCAACAACATGCTCATGTTATTTATTCTAGCATTACCTGTCAACATGATAATAGCGTGGTCCTCAAATGGGGTAGGATCAAGCTCAATGCATGTGCTCCGCAGGAGCCATCGGTAACATCATATCAAATGATTTACCGCCACTATGATCATATGCAATGGAAATACTTGCTATATTATCATGCAATATAACATATGCTCAGTCATGGTCAAAGGGCTGCTTGCCTTGGTCAGCTAGGTATCCGGGGTCTTCCACTCTGATTCCCTCGTCACACGGATTTTCTACCATCGATAAAAGAATAAATAAGAAGTAGCTCACTCAGAAACAGATCACAAGGTTATTTTTAAAATGTTCTTTATTACTCATAAATCTAAGTTATCTTTTTGAAAAAATATTGTCTCAAATTTTCATGAAGGAACATTTTTAAAATTAACCAAACAGAAGCAAAACTATTCCAATTTAGTCCTTTTTAATATTGCAAACAGAATAGTTCTTTGAAAAATTCAACCAATCATCTCATTAAATACTACACATTTTTAGAAGAATAACAGTGGAAAAATTATATTTTTACACTGGTTAAATATTTTTATAAAAATCTTTGAAATCAGATTTTAGAAATAAAGAAAATGGGCTAAGCCTGGCCTGGAACTGGGCTGGCCCTTGGCCAGCTGACAGCCTGCCGGGCCGCGCGTGTCGTCAGGTTTGAACCTGACGTGCGGGGCCCTGCGGTCAACGGCTGCGGCCAACGCGGTGGAGGAGGCTGGGCCACCGACAGGTGGGGCACACCTGTCGGGGTCGTCTCCTACCTCTGGCGAGAGAGGAGGAGGAGCACGCCGGCGACGCTGCCGACGTTCTCAAGCCCCAACAAGGATAGGAATGGGTTCGCCATGATGTCGCCTACCTGCTGGTGGTCAGAACAACGTTGGAGAGGCAGGGGTTCGCCGGCGACGAGAAGGCCGCGGCGGAGGAGTTTCAGGAGGTGGTCAAGGAGGTAGTTAGGGGCACGGAAATGCTCGGCCGAGTTGGGGGAAAGCTTCCTGGGGTTGAGGGGATCAGTTTGGTGGGTCGAGGGGTGCATGAGCCATCGTGTAGCCGGAGATCGACCGGAGCTCCGAGGCGGCGGGGCATCGATCGATCTCGAGCACCGGGGCTCTGCTAGCTTGCTGGGGTGGCTACGGAGGTGCTAGTGGTCGTGGTGAAGCTGTCTGAGGGGAGCAGGAGCGAGGGGAAGGGCTATAAATAGGCCCGCGACGGTGAGCCGATTCGGGAGTGCCGGTGACTCACCGTGGCGCACATGGGGTGCAGAGAGGGGCTGGGGTCGAAACCACGGTCTCAGGACATGGTTTTGGACTGCCAAAACCATCTGCTGCAGAGGGAGAGAGGGGGGAGTCAGCATCCGTGGCCGCGCAACCTAGGTCGGTTCTCGTGCGCGCGGGCACACGTCGCACGATCTCTAGCGCGGGGAGAAGGGGCCCTGAGGGTTGCTCGACGCAGAGGGGTCGTCGGGGAAGAGGTTGGACACCTCGGGAGAGGCTGGAACTACCCGAGAGTGTCGCCCCCACCTCGGTGGCTTCCTGTAACGTGCCCAGAGCACAGTTTTGGCATGCCACGGCATGCTGGTGCGCTTTGAGGCACTTTGAACGCGTCTAGCATGTCCTGGCACTGGCTGGGAGTGTGGCTAGCCGTTTGAGTCTCGTGGGAACTTCGGCTGGTCAAGGGAGACAAGAAATACTGGTGCTGTCAGCCTTGAACTTAAGCCTAAATTGGGGTTTTTGGCCTTTCCTCATTGAACCAGCGAGGGGCCAATTCACTGGGGTTAGATATAGATACTAGCCACCTAATCTATGAGTTTGGAGCAAAGGGGTTGGCTTTAGCTACGTCTAAGATGGCTCTTTCCCATCTGTCAGAAGGTGCTCGGTAGTGGTTTGAGGGGGTTGCACCCCACCACTGGTGCTGCAACTTAACAGGTTTGGGTTTGGTGCTAAATCATGGGGTTTCACCAAGTTTGAGCTCCATTGGACAAGTTTAGCTTTGTAAACTTGAAAACACCTCTATATGACCAAATATGTCCCTTCCAAAGAGAGTGTAGGCAAACTAAGTCCCACAAATCCTATTTTTGGTGTGGAACACTCATTTGAGGTGTTAGGCACTCCTGCAAAGTTTCAGCATCATTGGACAAACTTTTCTATGTAGAGTTGTTCTAACTTCAATCTGGACAGAAGGGGTTTTAGGGTTATTTGGGGTCCTTAATCACCTTGGATCAAGGTGAAACTCTATGTGGACACCAAATTTGGCTTTGGGATACAACTAGAATTTTCTAGGATTTTATTGAGAATATTTCCTTTGGAAATATTTCAAAAGGTCAAAACAGACAGAAATTGTTTTCAGGGTATTATTCAATAATTATAATATAAAATAGGGTTTAAAAGCCTATCTATGGAAAGTATATGTCCTTCTCATCATCTCCAAATTTAATCAGATTTTTCTAAGGCACGAAGGTATTTTTTCCATGTAGGAATACCAATTCTGGCCTGAGAAATGGACTTGCAAATAAATTAAGAAAACAATTCTACAAATAATTATTTTTGTGGTTTTGAAATACTAAAATAAGTTAAAATCAGATCATCAACTTTGGGTACAGACCAACCTTGCCATCAAGGGCAAGTAGTGCAACTCAAAGTAGGGTTTTACCATGATCAGAAACAAGAAGAAGGTTTTGAAAATAATTCAATATTGTGAAATGGGGTTTTATCATCACATGATCATCACACAAGTCATTCAATGACAAACATGGCACTCACAACATTAGTTTTGAAAAAGTTTTAACAAGCTCAGATTTTTGTATTACAAAGAAAGTGGTAGCAAAAACAGGGTCTGACATCCGACTTAAGGCATCAACCACTACATTGGCCTTACCGGGGTGCTATTGAATGCTGAGGTCATAGTCTTTGATTAACTCCAACCATCTTCGTTGCCTCATATTCAATTCCCTTTGGGTGAAGATATACTTCAGACTTTTGTGGTCAGTGTATATTTCACATCGTTTCCCCAGAAGGTAATGTCGTGATCTCTTTAGGGCACGCACTACTGCTACTAATTCGAGATCATGGGTGGCATAATTCTCCTCATGCGGACGCAGTTGTCGTGATAGATATGCCACAACTCTATCGTCCTGCATTAGAACCCCACTGAGCCCGGTTCTGGAGGCATCACAATATATCACAAACTCCTTGTTGATATCTGGAGTGGCCAATACCGGGGTGGTAGTTAATCTCTTCTTCAATTCTTGGAAGCTTGCTTCACACTCCGGCGTCCATTCGAACTTCTTGCCTTTCTTCAAGAGCTGAGTCATAGGTCGAGCGATGCGGGAGAATCTTTCTACAAACTTGCGGTAATATCCCGTGAGTCCGAGGAAGCTCCTAACTTCCTTCACATCAATTGGCGATTCCCAGTTGGTTATCGTAGTAATCTTGGAGGGATCAACTGCCAATCCACTTGCTGTCATGGTATGACCCAAGAATCCAACTTCGTTCAGCCAGAATTGGCACTTGCTGAATTTGGCATAAAGTTGGTGCTCTCGAAGCTTTTCCAACACTAACCTCAAGTGTTGCTCATGCTCTTCTTCGGACTTGGAAAAGATTAATATGTCATCAATGAATACGATGACAAGCTTGTCCAGGTATTCCATGAAGACCTTGTTCATGAGGTACATGAAGTAAGCTGGGGCATTAGTCAACCCGAAAGACATGACAGTGCATTCGTATAGACCGTACCGGGTCACGAATGCAGTCTTGGGTATGTCTTCATGTCGAATCTTCAGTTGGTAATATCCAGACCGGAGATCGATCTTGGAAAATACCTTAGCTCCATTTAGCTGATCAAACAAGTCTTCAATCTTTGGAAGTGGATACTTGTTCTTGATCGTGATCTCATTGAGAGAACGGTAATCGACGTAGAGTCTGATAGTCCCATCCTTCTTGGACACGAACAGAACAGGCGATCCCCAAGGTGACGCACTTGGACGAATGAACCCTTTCCTGAGTTGCTCATCCAGCTGCTTCTTCAGCTCTGCTAACTCTTCGGATCCCATCTTGTAAGGCTTCTTATAGATAGGCCTTGATGCAGGCATGAGCTCAATGATGAACTCGATGTCTCGGTCAGGAGGCATTCCTGGTAGCTCATCAGAAAGATGTCCGGGTACTCACAAACTATTGGCACCTGATCGAGTTCTACCTCTGACACGCTGTTGACCCGTGGTACTCGAGCGGGTACTGGCTCATAGACATACTTGACTTTGACCCCTTCATCGCTTGTCATGGTAATGGCTCTGTTGGCACAGTCCAAGATGCTTTGATGCTTGGCCAACCAGTCCATGCCGAGAATTACTTCTAGGCCTTGCGACTTAAGCACAATGAGATCCGGAGTGAAGCTCGTCCCATTGATAACTATCCCGACCTTCCTTCATCCTATGTTTGAACTGCCATTTGCCCGCGAAGCAGGGTATGTTTTAAACCACATTTTTCCGCAAATCTTTGTGTAACAAAAGAATGCGAAGCACCACAATCAAACAATACTGTTGCTGGGGTGGAGTTGACGAGGAACGTACCCAGAATGCAACCCGGGTCTTCCTGTGCTTCTTGTGCGGAGATATGATTAATCCGCCCCCTATTGTGATATTGCTGATTGCGGGGAGCTTGGTTCCTGCCTGATGCTCCTTGGCCTTGATTTGGCGCATTGGGGCGCGGTGAGTCGGGCTTCTTGTTGGGGCACTGCCTGGAATAGTGCCATGTCTGTCCACATCCAAAACATATAACTTGTGCTGGAAGATTGGTCTTGACTCCACTGTTGTTCGGTGCATTGGTTGTTGGCTTAGTGTTGACTTGCTGCTGAGGCTAGTAGTTCTGGCGGAATGTTGGAGTCTTGTACTACTGCTGTTGATAGTTGGGTCTTGCTAGTGCTAACTGCGGTGGGCGTGGCTTCGGTTTAGTCAGTCCTCCACTACACATTAGCTTGCGCTTACGGGTGTCGTCCATAGCACGACGCTTATCCTCCAACATAAGGGCCTTATTAACCAGATCTCTAAAGGTCCCGCATTCACAAACAACCAGTTGATACTGGAGTGACTGCCGCAGTCCTTCCATAAAGCGTTCCACTTTGGCGTCCTCAGTGTTGACGTCTTCTGGTGCATATCTTGACAGGAGGTTGAACTTCTGCAAATACTCCTTGACGGATCCACTGCCTTGCCTTAAGGCTCGAAATTCCCGCTTCGTAATGATCATCATTCCATGAGGAATGTGAGCAGCGCGGAATCCATCTTTCAACATAGCCCAAGTGATGACTTTCCCTACTCGCATGATCTGAAATCCATCCCACCAAGCTCTGGCTATGCGTCCGAGACAATGAGAAGCATAGAGGACTTTCTCACGATCATCAGTGCATTTGACCAGCCCGAGGAGGTCTTCGATAGTATGGATCCAATCATCGGCATCCAATGGTTCAGTCGTCTCCGTGAATATGGGTGGCGTAGTTCGCATGAACTCAGAGAGGGTAGAGTGACCACTGCCATTCCCGTTCTGCGGCGGGTTGTTCACCAAGGTTTGAGCCAGCTGCTGAATAGCGGCATTGTTGGCTTGACATTCCTCTCGAAGACCTTGAAGGAACTGAGCCATAGTCAAGCTTTCGGGAGGAGGCAGTGGCGGTGGAACATCGTCTTGCTCTCGTGGTGATCTCCAGCTTGAGCTTCCCCTCCGGTTCCCTGCTGCTGACCTAAAGAGGCAGAGTCGGGGTTGCCGAAGGTGGTGTTGCGAGTAGCATTCAGCGTCCTGTCAGGGGAGTAGACAGGTCAATTTGCCGTACCGGCCGAAATCATGAGGGATGATGCTCTAGTAAAGAGGGGGTCTCGTGCTGTGCTGGTGTGAAATTTTTAAGCCATTGGTTTTTTTGAAAGAGCTAATGGATTAGATTAAAACAAGCGATGGGATAGTTGCACCCCACCACTGGTGCTGCAACTTAACAGGTTTGGGTTTGGTGCTAAAACATGGGGTTTCACCAAGTTTAAGCTCCATTGGACAAGTTTAGCTTTGTATACTTGAAAACACTACCATTTGGCTAGATATGTCCCTTCTAAAGAGAGTGTGGGCAAACTAAGTCCCATAAATCCTATTTTTGGTGAGGAACCCTCATTTGAGGTATTAGTCACTCCTGCAAAGTTTCAGCATCATAGGACAAACTTTGATATGTAGAGTTGCTCTAACTCCAATGTGGACAGAAGGGGTTTTAGGGTTATTTGGGCTCCTTAATCACCTTGGATCAATGTGAAACTTTATGTGGACACCAAATATGGCTTAGGGATACCACTGGAAGTTTCTAGGATTTTATTGAGAATATTTCCTTTGGAAATATTTCAAAAGGTCAAAACAGACAGAAATGGTGTTTAGGGTTTTACTCAAACAATTCTAATATAAATAGGAGTTTAAAATCTTATGTATGTAAAATATATGTCCTTCTGATCATCACCAAATTTAATCAGATTTTTCTAAGGCAGAAAAGTATTTTTCCATGTCGGGATACCATTTCTGGCCTCAGAATTGGACATGTAATTTAATTAGGAAAATAATTCTAAAAATAATTATTTTTTGGTTTTTGAGCACTAAAATGAAGTTAAAATCAGATCACCAACTTTGGGTAGAAACACTCCTTGCCATCAAGGGCATGTAGTGCAACTCAAAGTAGGGTTTTACCTTGATCAGAAACAAGTAAAGGTTTTTGGAAATAATTCAATATTGTGAAATGGGGTTTTTATCATCACATGATCAAACACACAAGCATACAATGACAATCATGGCACTCACATCATTGGTTTTGAAAAAGTTTTAACAAGCTTAGATTTTTGCATTACAGAGAAGTGGTAGTAAAAACAGGGTGTGACAACAATAAAATTCCAGTAATCTGTCTCGCTATGCCCAAGAGACGACCAAGGCCCCTAATCATCAGGGTACGTCATGTACACACGCCCAATGCCTTCATCAACTCCCACTGCAACTGCGTAGCATCAAAAGCCTTTGGAGTTGTTGTATGTGGACTTGTGGGGTTGTAGTAAACTGTGAGCCACAAGGAGTCAACAATCTTGCGACCATGACAATGGAACTAATCAAGTTATTTGGTATGGAAGGTTTGGTGTTTAGGTTGCAGTAGCACTAAGCATATATGGTGGCTAACTTACGAAAACATGAGTAAAGTGACTGGTCTATGCCTGACGGTCATGAACTAATAATGATCACTAAGTGATCTTGAACACCTACTTACGTCAGTCATAACCCCACCATGTTCTTTGTCGGAGAAGGAACTCACGAAAGAGACAGTCATGGTTATGCACACAGTTGGCATATTTTAGTTAAGTTTACTTCGAGTTGTCTAGAACCGGATGTTAAACGAAGTTTCCAAGTTGCCACATAACCGCAGGCATGACTATAAAAGATATTAACCCTGTAGGGGTGCTCCAACTAATCCATCACAAATTACCACAAGGTGCATAGGAAGCCTCTACCATGGAACCCGTGATCTCCTCGGATTCCTTAGTGGAAAACCTAAACCTTTAGATAGCCCAAAGTATCCTCGGAATCCCGATGCCCAAGACACCTCGAGGAGGTGAAGACAAATCCAGCAAGACCGCCCGACTTGTCAACGAACCCGATAGGAGTCGTGTTTCTTCTCATGACACGGTCGAATTGTCCAAACTTCCGGTAGGCCAATGCAGAGTTTCCCCTGGCGGCCACAGGTGGTTGACAATTTGGACCAACACTCATGAGGAGGACTGGCCCGGGGGTTGATTAATTATCCATGGGGTAGCTATTCCCTATGCTTTAAGTTGTTAGCAAATTGAGTACCAAAGTTGGGTCTTGTCAGACAAGTCTTAACCAAAACGAGTTATCAAGGGGGTCCCCATAACAACCCCAAGCGTGTTAGGAGCGCTTAATATGGAATATAACACCGGTAGCCAAAACTAAGGTGGCAAAAGTGGAACAAAACACCCAGCAAAAGGCCAAGCCTTCCGCCTTTTACCAAGTATATAAGTGCATTAGTTTAAATAGAAGTAATAAGATGATATTCAAAGCCCGTGTAAACACATGGATCAGCCTGCACCTGCAACTAGCAATGCTATAAGAGGGTTGAGAAAGCGCTATCTTAGCCAAACAATAGCTGCTGGGTTGAGGAGGGGTTAGAGGCTTTTCATGGCAATGTTTGGAGGCTATTTGTATTCAGGTGGTAGGCAACAAAAAATAGTGATGAAAACGAGTTATCAAAGCACAAAAAAGTTAGAGATGGTATCAAAGTCACAATCATCTTTCCTCTTGGTTCTTCTGACGGGTAAAACTCTTGCTCTTCAGGAACGTACTCAACGTGATCCTCACACTCGTTCTCAGCTCATGTTGCTACACAAAGAAAAAATACATCCAATGAACGCACAGCAAGTTGCAATGCTTCAAACAACATGATGCATGAGTGTGTGAAAGAAGGAGCATGGCAATGTTAACTAGTCAAGTTCCTCATACATTTATTAAGTTGTTAGCATTCTGAACATAACCACAAGTTTATTTATTTGGCAATGCCTGAACATGTCAAAAATGGATGTACCATGAGAAAACGGTGCAAAAACATATAAAGAACGTCGCAAACCGAGCGACGGATCTCACGGAAATCACAAAAAAAGGTACGAAAGGCAACAATGGCAAACCAGCAATATAAGAGAGGCTATGGGAATTTTCTTGGCACTCCAAGTATTCCTAATAGGACACAAAATTCTAGGCGCAATAGACTTAAAATACATGCAAAACAACAAGCACAGCTCACACAATGCACAAAACAAAACAACACCCAATATGTCCATTAACAACAACATACCACTGAAACATGTGCAAACTAGTAGCTACAACCACACAATAAGTTCAACCAAGGCACGAAAATGAAGCTTACAAGGATCACAAGAATACGTAACCAACAACAACATTGATAGGTTCGTGAAACAATGGCAATCAAGCTCTCAACATGGCGAGAAATATTACACATTAGGACTTAGTGAAAATCTCAGTTTGCAATTGCAATTTTTAATCTGGTGACATGTTGACAACTACAAAACCATATTATACAACAAGTTACATGGCATAAAATTTAACAGGCTGATAGAGGGCAACCTCTACTATAAATCATTAGCACTGAGCATGAGCTGAAAAATCACAAATCACTTGGTAGCATCCCCTAAACATGGCATCAAAATAACTACAGATTCTCAGATTTAGTCAAATTTCACTGAGAGAATAGCAACAGTTTATAACATCATAGCAACTTCGATAGGAAATATAAGTAAGATGCAAAACCTATTTGGCAAGGTGAAGGCACCAATTGACAGAGGGTTACAAGCACAACAATTCATGGTATTGGACCAATCCCAAAGGAACAATATATTCATGGGAATCGTCAACACAACATGGCAAGAAATTAATAGTTTCTATACTTAGAAGTATTTGAGCATGTGGAGCAATAATATTTTCTTAGCAACTTTGCAGCAACAAACCCACTAAACTATAACTTAACATGGCAAAGGAAAATACCAGAGCCTAGTACCCTCAAAACACTACCACATGGCAAAGGAATTTTCTAGCTCAATTTCATATATCACACTACTATGGTTGTATAGGAAGAACTCACACACTACAGACCACAAAATTCACATAAGACTTATATCAAAAACTACCAAATTTGGCTACTACCAAATATGGCCATGTCCATATTTCGAATTTTTCCTAATCTGGCAAGAATCTAAAAGACAAATAAAAACATAAAATAAACATCACAAAAAATAACCAAAACTAGGCCCACCTGGCATAGGCACCAGGGGCCATAAGGCGGTGACATGTGGGCCGAGGGCCCACTGTCAGGCCTACACTAGAGAGAAAAAATTGGTGGCTTTATTTGCGCGTGCGGGGATCGAACCCTGGCCTCCCCGGAGAGAGGGAGCGGCGCTGGCCATTGCGCTACGGGCTGCTTTCTGACCAAAGGGGGGGGCTTCACTTCTTTTGAACTGTCCTTGGTGTTCTCTTCCACCTTGCCGCACAGAAGAACGCGACAGCGCCAGCAGCTGCAACAGCGTTCACTAGCGTAGCTGACCCCCGTCGGGGGTGCGGGATCCTCGAGGGTATCCATACCCAGTTCTTGAGGGGGCCGATGACTCAAGGACGAGCTCCAGCTCGCCTCGGTCACAGCGGCAGCGGGGGCAAGCAAGCGCGTCGAGGAGAAGAAGGGTGGCGCTGGCGGGATATGGGTGTGGGGCGTTCCGCGGGCACAGCAGCAGCGAGGCGTGGGCGGCAGCACAAGTGCGAGCGGGTTAAATGGGTGTGCAGCATCTACTACACAACAGCCACACGCAACACAACAAAAAACTACACCTTTGGTGCAGAGCTCGGGGATCACGACGATGGCGCCATGAGATCTACATGATCGGGATACTAACAACGAATCAGGTGAAGGGAAACGAAGGGAGGACCATACCACCCTACCTAGGACATGGAGAGGAGGAGGAGGGCACAACGAGGCGGCGCCGACGCGTAGACGAACTTTGGCACGTCTGTGTATCGAGAAGAGGAAGAAGGCGGGGCGTGGATGGCGACGAGTTGGGCCTTGGTGCTCCCTCGAACGTTGAGGAAGAAGAAGACGCAACGGGGCTTCCTTCCCGCGCACCAGAAGAGAGGAGGCGTGGCACAATGACTACCTCGAGCTCGAGCATGAGCTCGCTTGGGTTATGGCGGACAAGCGATGCATATGGCGAGGGTGACCTACCTGAGCGGCAGCGCAAGGCGGAGGAGGGAGGAATGGAGAGAGGTGGGTTCAGTCTATGGCTAGGACATGATATATAGGCCTCTTGGACGCCGGACGGTCGTTAAATCAACGCGCATGTCGATTTGGCTTCTCTGGATGGGTGTCGTACAGGAGAACAAACCCCCGTGTTGTTTGTGGCGGGCTAGGTGGGCTGCATGTTGTGATGGGTTGCTGCGCCGCTAGCTGGGCCAAGGGAGGCAAAGGAGGAGGCCCAGCTAGGCTGGCCTCTCTTAGGTAAAACCTTTCTCTATATTTTAAAACAGAAAATCAAAACCACTCACAAAAAAATTATAGGAAGGTCTTGACCAAAATAAAACAAGTTTTGCACTCACAATATTATACCTCAATTTATAAAAATGGTTTGGCATTTTTAGGAGAAGGAAAACAAATTGCCAAAATAATTATTAAAGGGGCTGTTTTCTAAAACCTCAATAGAAGGAAAACACCACAAACTACCAAGTGTAGACTAAAATACCTACTGAATATTTGGGAGTTATGGAACATTTTTAATAATTGAATTGAGCGAGTTGCAAACCAGACATAACTCAAACTGGAATAAGCGGGGGTTTTCATAGTTTTGTGAAAAGGGTTTTTTACATAGATTGAAAAGGAATTGAAATAGGACTCACTCACCACTTGCAAGCACACTTCACACACAAACTCTCACATAGCACTTCAACAACATGATGCAACAAAATGATATGATGATTAAGATGCCATGAAGCAAGATATCGTGAAGCAAAACTTATTATTACACAACCACATATGGCATAGTTGGAAGGTTCAACATGGGATATTACAAAGAGGCAAAGGAAATGTGTCGGGACCCCGATCCTAAGTCATAAGAACCCAGCATGTAACATAACACGTTGCTTTGTGGCCTCACTCACGGTTAACTCCACGGCTGTCACCTTACCTAGGCTGGGACCATTTACATCTTTTGGCTCACATATGTGTATATGTCGCAAACATTCGAACGACAGAGAACCCGGGTCGACATGACTAGTTATAGACCCAAGTGGCACAACCATACAGGAAAATGCATACATAACCCAACAAAGCAGGTGTTGGTCATCAACGAAAGAGAGAGACGTGATGAGGAAAAGGGAGAAGGAGCGTTGGGGTCCTCTGTGGCCCAGAGGAAGTGAGGGGGCAGGCACGCAGGGTGGAGGTGGCCAGCGACGTGGCCACGCACGCCACGCACGTGCCTGTCCTCCTAGCACGAGGAGGAAGAAGACCCCCCTGCCCCTGGTGGGCTGGGCTGGCTTCCCTCCTGGGCCAGGCAGGCCAGGTAAGCTTCTTCTTTTATTCTATTTTCTTTTCGTTTCTATTTATCTCACATTTCTTCTATCTTTCAATATAAATACAAAACCATTTGTAAATATCCTGGAAATAATCATGTGGGCTTAGTGGATTTTCCGAGTGCCACATAAAAAGTTTCTGAATAATTGGAACTATGTTTTATATATAACAAATATAATTCCATTCCAAATAATTGTTTGTTTAATTCAAAAGTCCAATATAAAATGTTTATGTGTTCTCATAATATTGGTTGGCAATTTTACCTCATCCCAATATTTTCACACAATAGTTGGAACATTTTCTTGGATCTATTTGAAGCAATTTTTATATTGCCTTTTGACAAAATTTTGAATTGTGAGGCTTGATCACTTCCTCATTTCAAGTTCAAAAGGAAAACAAAAATGCATGCATGAATGCTTTGCAAGCAAGGTATAACTAGGGTTGTGACAACTCAGCCCCACTAAACAAGAATCTCGTCCCGAGATTCAGGCTTAGTCGGAAAGAGGTCGGGGTACTCAAGCGGAAGACGATCTTAGCGCTCCCAGGTTGCTTCATCCTCGCAATGATGAGACCACTGAACCTTGAGAAACTTGATGTTGCGACATCGAGTGATGCGCTTGGTTTTCATCTAGAATACGAACATGATATTCTCGATATGAAAGGTCATCTTGGAGATCAAGCATTTCGTGGTCCACTTCACGGCTAGGATCCTTGAAGCAACGCCTGAGTTCAGAAACGTGGAACACATCACGAACTTTGTAAATTTGTGGGGGTAGTTCCAATTGGTAGGCAACATCTCCTCGTTTAGAAAGAATTCAAAAAGCAGCAATGTAACGAGGAGCCAACTTGCCTTTGATACCGAAACGATGGGTATCGTTCAGAGGTGAAACCCAAACGTAATCCTTCCCATCGACTTCATAACTTACTTCCTTATGACGACGGTCATATTGGCTCTTTTGACGAGATTGGGAGGTTTTCAAATTTGATGAAGTCTTTGATGGATACTAGCTCATTGCGTTGATGGGCTCTATTGTGCTCGATGTGCTCCAACGAACGGTTGGTCGCACACTTGTTCCTCTCAATTTATAGCATAACCTCCGCCAGCAAAAATTATTCGGGAGGATCTTCTTCATCCCTACCATCTCTAGAGTTTTGACCACGGCCAGCAGAATTCCGGATTACTGACGACATCCTGAAGGAAACAACCAGGGTTCAGAATCAAGGAAGAACACTATAACACCACAATCCTAGGGAAAATTGGACAACATAACGGATGTACCATCATGAAATATGAGGCAGTCTGCAAGAGATTTAAGCAACATAACAACTCAACATCATGGGTTCAAGGTGCAGCAAGAACATAGGCATCACCTCTCACAATTCTGATGGAAACATGATTAACACACGATCATCCTATAATACCATGGTCCAATAACTCGTCATCCTAGAAGATAGGTTAGAAGCCGAGTCCTTAATCCTCGTAGAAGAGAAGAGGGTGACTCAGAATAGAGTGACTTGAGGAAAGGAGTAAAAAGAATCTCATGTTCCCTTCCACAATCAATTCCCTTATATAACTAAAGCATTTCTAGACTCAACATCGACTAATTTGGCTTGGTAATCCTACAGACATTCAAGCTTTGATACCAACGATGTTGGGACCCCGATCCTAAGTCATAAGAACACAGCATGTAACATAACACATCGCGTTGCAGCCTCATGCATAGTTAAC
Source organism: Hordeum vulgare subsp. vulgare (assembly GCF_904849725.1). Lineage (NCBI taxonomy): Eukaryota > Viridiplantae > Streptophyta > Magnoliopsida > Poales > Poaceae > Hordeum > Hordeum vulgare. Next base: position 299,830,785 of record NC_058523.1, read on the forward strand.
TCCAGGGCTGCCACCTTACCTAGGTCGGGACCATTTGCATCTTTTGGCTCACGTATGTGTATATGTCGCCAACATTCGAATGACAGAGAACCCGGGTCGACATGACTAGTTATAGATCCAAGTGGCACAACCATATAAGGAAATGCATACATAACCCAGCAAAGCAGGTGTCGGTCATTAGTGTGTGTAGACGAGTCGTAGCAAGCTACGTGGACTCCATTACACTGCGTGACATTTCCCTGAAGGGACAGACACAACAGCAAACAAGGATACATGCCGATCAATCAATGTGTCCGCAGTAGTAGCAAGCTACCAAGGCTCAGTGGAAGCACAAAGAGGCATTTTCCTGTAGAGCGGGCTACCATAGGCACACAACTAGGTGTCAAATCCCACACATACCAATGCATTTCAAACATACACACATTATGCACGGTATGTGTAGATACAACATGATATCACAACATAACTCTACAACACATCATTTATTTAATAGACTCTGAGAAGCCAACATAGTATAATATTACAAACAGGGGGGCACACGACCCAACATTCAGTGCATACAAACAACAAGCGTAAGTTACATGTATGGGTACAAACATCTACTAAAAGCGGCTGGAAGAGCGTGAAAAGCTACATCGACCATACCATAGGAGCCAGAACACTATTTGGGTTCCCAAGCTATGCCGTCGATATCAATGTCAAGAGGAAAACATAAAGTGAACAACGTCTATCTCTGCAAAAATGTAAATAAGCAACAGTGAGTACGAAGGTACTCGACAATACTTACATCAGAACTGAATACATATGCATCATGTAACAATGAACGGGATTGTGGGGTTTACTGCAGAAACGCAAGCTTTGACCTTTGGCTAATGTAGACTATAATATTTTATCATACCTCTCTCGTCTCCCTACATGAGAGTGTACACGAGTCCACATATTCACCACATCAATACACCACCATGGATCCTCCATCATCCTCCTACGAGAAGGCCATCCATGGTACTCACACTTATCTGGACCATTTTTAGAGTATGTGTTAAAGTTATCTATGAACCATGCAAACATCTAAGTAGTCCATATCCAAGGAGGCGGCTATTCGAATAGATAATTACCCTACACGGGTGTACTTCGTCACACATGTTCCCGCCACTTATCGCCATGTGCACATAAAACAAGCACCTCGACAACCTTCAAGCGGAAGCCCAGCGAGGGAGTCAGCCACGGACGTTAACCCACAATAAGTCACGTGCAAGGCAGTCGCCTATCTGAGTTGGAACCCATAATGGAAATTCGGTCGATGTTTCCAACATGACCTCAAACAATGTGAGCAGGGCCCCAAGCCGGTCCCGATTTGTCCATTCATCCACTTAGCAAGCTGTGCCATAACCTATGAACGTTTCGAACTATTGCGACTCCTGGAGTGAGAACTGAGTAGTTAATAGGCCGAGAGGGGTTGAGTTACCGGAACCCAATGTGCGGTACTACCTAGTCTTGGAACACCAACACAAGATATCATGTCCTAAGAGAACCCACCATGTACTCCTACATGGCCTCATCGCTACCTTTACCAAAACAGGTTCACACACTTAACTCTCATCATTAGAACATGATCATTCCAATTCATCATCTAGGTGATCACACCAAATTAACTCTAAGCATAGCAAGCATAACAGGGTAATGGCACAACATCGCTCAAGCATCTCCCAGGTATGCTAGGTTGCTTGGTTTAGCTATTTACTGTGACAAGGACAGGTCATGCAAAGCAAAGGGTTCATCTACCGTAACACATGTAGCAGTTGATTCATCTTGTCCTAATACATTGAAATGAGAGCAAGAGCGAGAAAGTAGGATTATATTGGAATGCTCACGGGGGGTTGCTTGCCTGTTGATCACAAGAACACAGTTGTTCTTCGATGTCGGTGATAACTACATCTCGCAAGTCTATCAACAAGATCAAACAAGGAACAAATTAAACACGACAAATGCTTCACAATGATGCATGAGCATGGCATGCTAACATGTTACTACTTTTGTCTAATGCAAGTGACAACAAGTTAATTGGGAATTATTTAATCAATATAGATCAATTCTAAACCCATTTATAAGCATTTATATGCCTTTAGTCAAATTTTCCTATCCAGCAGGTTTAACTTGGTCAAACATGCATGAAAATGATTCCATGAAATTCCTTGGATTTTGCTAATAATTTTTCATATATTATTTATTTCATATGAACCATAGATTAATTTCTACGATTTTTCAACTTTTGGCTATTTTCTAAATTTCCTCATTTATTTTTAATTAAGAAAATGATTTATTGCGTCGGCCTTGCGTGAGCAGTCAATAGGGCAGTCCAGGTCAAACCTGACCAGTGGGGGACACTGGTCCGTGACCCGGGGCTAATCCCCGTGCTGACTCACCCTGCTTGGAGGTTTGACCACCTGCGAGCCACGTGGTCAGTAGCTGATGGGGAGTGATTAGGCCTAATGACCACGCCACGTCGGCGCCCGCTAGAGTATGGCCGACGGCGACAAATCTGTGGCGGGGGTTCGCCGGAGTTGTGTGACATCCCCGGATTAGGCTACAGTAACCCCAGTAATCAAACTATAGTAATCCCACGCTAACAGTGCCACGTCACCAAAATTAAATTTTGCTAGACTTTACTTTGATCCAAACCCACTCCAATTTCTAATTTAAAATAAAGTCAAAGTATTAGTTCTTCAAACATAACAACAAAAATGTTCTTAATGTTAGAAACAATCCATAGCTATTTATGGTGATAAACCAACTTTTTAAAAAGTGGTTAAAGGCCCTAAAAATATTTAAAATTGTACCATAAATACATTTAGAATACTTTTCTAATTTGTGGAAAATGCAAACCATTTTCAAATAGACCCTAAACTTCTTATGGTTGTACCAAGTATTGCAATAGTATTATTGGATCGCATCCCACATTTTTACAAAATTCATTTGATGCAAGAATTGAATTATTAAGAGGAACTATTAAAAATAAAACAGAAAAGAAATAAAAATAAAGATGAAAGACCTCCCCCCTCTACCTCGGCCGGCACATCCAAACCGGCCCACCAACCCCCAAGAGCTGGCCCACTAACCAAGGGGTATAAGACCCGTGTCGTAACCCTAACCCCCAGCGCCACCCTCATCACTCCCTCCTCCCCCCTCCCCGAGTGCCTCTCTCCTGCTGACGCTCCGCCTCCACTCCGACCTCGCGCGGCCGCTGCCGGCCACCTCATCTCGCGACCCACCGATCGCCCTGCTGTCGCTCACCGCCCTCCTCCGCCTCCCCACGCCTACAGCTGCCCCGACCCCGCCCCACTGCCCCGACCCAGCCCCCGCCGGTGCTGCCGTCGTCGGCCACCGCAACACCGGCGCCCTTCGGCCGCCTCCTCCCCTGCCCCGCCGGATCTCCTTTGAGCCGCTGCTCGACTACAAAGGAGGTGAGCCACCGGGGACCCCTCCCCTCCTCTCTCTCCTACCCCTCAGCTCCGGCGAACGGATCCACTCCAACGACCCCACGCACCCACGTCGCCCCTCCGACCATCGCTTGCCCCCCTAGTGTTGTTGTAACCCCGCCGAGGTGGCCGCATCCCTTGCTGCGCCTCCCCCCCCCCCCCGTGCCTCGACCACCCCAACATGTCGCGCCTCCAGGCCTCCCCAGCGCTGGTACCGGCCTACACCCGGCCCCGCTCCAGCGAGCCGCCGGCTGTCCGCGACGCTGGCCGTGGCCCCGCTTGCTTTGGCCTTGCCCATCGGGCCCTTCCTGTTGATCCACGGGGATTAGCCCCGTGTGGCCAGGTATATTTTTGGGGCACATTTGCCCCCCCCCAAGAGAATGATATGTGGGGCCCATGCCCCTATAAATAAATAAAAATAGAAATACTGAAAATAAATAAATAAATAATAGGTTAATTAGTTAACTTAACTAACTTAACTCTAAATAGTCTAGTTAATTTTGTTAATTAATTAAATAGTATGACAGGTGGGTCATGTGTTATTAAATAACTAATTAGGTTAAAATAAAACTGTGTTTAACCCATCCTGTCAATTAGAGGTACTAATTAGGATAGTTAATTAATTGGGTTAACTAAACCTAACATACTTAAGTTAATTTTGTTAGTTAATTGACTATTAGTTGAGAATGACACGTGGGTCCTCCCTGCTAATTAAGTTTGTTGATTAATTATTAAATTCGGTTTTAAAATTGAGTATGACACGTGGGACCCATTGGTCAGATTTGACCAGTCAACTATGTTGTTGACTGCTAATCTTAGCATGACATCATGCTGATTTCATAAATAATTATTCAATTTAAATAATTTGTTTTAAATTCTGAATATTAATAAAACTTTCAAAATTAATATAAAATAGCGAACGTGGAACTTTTCCATCCGTTTCGCCTCACCAGTAGTAGCCACAAACCCGGGAAATATCATGTGATATTTCCCAATCCGTTTATGACGGATGATACTACGTTAGCTCATGCCTAGCCCTGCATATTGCCATGCCATGCATCGTGTTGCACTTGTTGCTGTTATTTATTGTTTCTTCCCTGCTCTTCTTACCGGTAGACCCCGAGACCGATGATGATTCGGTAATCGACTACTTCCCGGTCAAGGATCCGTTTTTGTCTGCAGAGCAACCAGGCAAGCACCCCCCCCCCCTTGATCATTCCTATAACGCCTATTATTTCTCCCTCCTACTTGCATTAGATTTTACTACTGTTGTAGTTAGCTCCTATATCTGATGCATAACCCTTTTTCATAAACTGCTACACTATTCTATTGCACCTTAATACTGTTTAGTATAGGTGGAGCAGTCATCCCTTTGCCCCCTTACTCGAGTTGCCCCCGCTTTATCGTCAAGTCTCAATCAACCGATCGACGAGACAAGACTCGACACGGCACTCGCACCCCCCTTAGTTGTAGGACGCTGCAGAGCTACTATCGAGTACCGAGGGTGACATCTCGTTACGTACTCCGATGTTAGTGTTCTAGTTTAGTTTACCGGGAATGGTACTCGGAGGGTGATTCCTCCTTCACCACCTCCAGTAACAACTCTGTCGTACAACCCCTCAAGAGTGGCCCATCGAGGGTGATTCCTCCCTGGCCACCTTGACGACTACATCGTTCGGAATCTATTGAGGGTGATACCTCGGATCCCCCTGATGTTAGAACCACATAGTTACTTGACCGTGTTACTGGGAACATTGAGGAATAATGTTAGACGGGTGGATTCGCGCGTGGATGTGTCGATGAGTTAATGAAAATGTTAAGGATTTGGGTATTTGATATGGGTTGGTCGGAGACCTTTTCACACTAACAGGCTACGCAAGAGAAGTTATGGGTACTCGACGTCATGGTATCAGTCGAAGCTCTTCGGACATCTGCAATGGAGCGGCGCGCGCCCGAGTGGTCTGGAATATCACCGTTCTTGTATAAGAGGTGCCAGCACTGACATTGGCTGTCCTCGCAACGTGCAGGAGCGTAATGGGTGATGGGCCCATGAACCCTGCGTGTTTAAGATTTAGACTGGTGGGCTGGCCTCTCTGTTGAGTATAGGTGGGGATGCAACATGTCGATGTTCCGAGGCCGGGCATGACCCAGGAAAGTGTGTCTAGCCAGAGTTTATCGAGTGTGACGGGAAACTTGCTGCACCCCTGCAGGGATGAAATTTAACTATTCGGATAGTCGTGTCCACGGTTACAGGATGACTTGGATTTGTGCGCCAATCTTATACAACTAGAACTCTTACTTAACTCGAATGTTTCTCCGGGATTGCTTCCTCGCAGGGAGTCGAGGAAGGATCTCTGGGCGTGACTTTAATTAATATTGCTACAACAATATGACTATATATCTATGTTACTTGCTCTACACTCGTCTATTGCTGCAAGACCCCTGAAGATGCTAGTCTTCGATAGGACTATTCTTCTCTCTCTTTTCTCGCTTGGCTGCAGTCAGTCCACATATAACCCTTCCTTTGATATTGATGCATACTTAGCATAGTTCTGATGTCGGTTTTGCGAGTACTTTGGATGAGTACTCACCGTTGCTTTGCTCCCCCTTTTCCCCTTGATCTGTTTGCTGCAACCAGATGATCGAGCCTAGGAGATGGTGTATCCCTCCGACGATGACTGCTACCCCAACGGTGCCTACTACTACATGGTGGCTGCTGACGACCAGGAGTAGTTTAGGAGGTTCCCAGGCAGGAGGCCTCGCCTCGCTCGATCACTGTATCTTTTGTGCTAGCCTTCTCTAAGGCATTATCATGTTTCATGCATGTACTCAGATATTTGTTGCTCTTGCTGACTCGAGTGTTTATCGAGCTTCTGTATTCTAGCCCTCGAGGACCCTGGCTTGTAATATGAAGCTTGTATACTTTTATTTGTGTCTAGAGTTGTGTTGTGATATCTTTCCGTGAGTCCTTGAGCTTGGTCGTATGCATTTGCGTGTATGATTAGCGTACAATCAAATCGAGGGCGTCACAAGTTGGTGTTAGAGCCAACTGCCTGCAGGTAGCCCCCTTTCCAACTCCTTGACCAAAGTTGAGTCTAGTACTTGAAAAACTTTACTAACATTGTTGTGTGGCTTACGAGCCCACACCTCAATCGGGTGGTATTACTATCTTTTACTCCTTTTCTATACTCTGGGTTCTGGTCTCTCTTCTCTTTCGGGTTAAAGATTTTGCTAACTTTAACTCTAGGTTCTCGTAACTAATTCCTTCCGGAGAGCCTCTCAGCCCAGACGATGGTTTGATTCGTTAGAAGACTCTGAAGATACTCTGTGATGTTATCCCGAGAACTTGTGCTCATTGCTTTTGCGATTTCCCTTCCCCTATCAACACCAATGGATGACTACATACAAATGTCATTCATACTTTCTTTTCCAATTGCTCTTATTTTAACGATATGCGACGAATTATCTTATCTGGGATTCGTTCATCCTCAGTTGTCATGGGTTTCGTAAGTCCTTCGAATTACTATTTGATCTTCTAAAATCCTCACTAGCCTATTGTTCATGACCTTCCTCACCTGCTTGCATTATGGTAAATTCCATATGTCTAGCAAAATTTATTAAAGTCCTTTGTGATTGCCCTGTGAGCTTATTGATTCTACGTGTGTGCGATTGCACACAATCATGAGTTGATCCTTATAAATTATCTTTTTGGCTCAAATGTTTTTCCAAACATGAGCTCGTTCTCGGCAAATCAACCTTGATTGATTGTCCGTCTAAGTCCATTCAACTTACTTCTATTTGACCGGAGCATCTGATTATGATACACCAACCTAGATGTCATAATTCCTTTGGTACTGAAGCATCATAATTATTCAGATGTTCTATAATCCGATGCCTTGCGTTCTATGTTCTTCTGATTGAGTACCGATACTCACATCATGTCCTTATGAACTTCCATACCCATTGTTGGGTTATTATTCGACGGCATCCTTTACATTCAAAATTCTTGTGATATTGTTCCCCTCATATCTGACGTCGTTGGTAAATTGTGTCTTCCCCCTCTGATAAATTGTATCATATGCTATTGTCGTCCATACTCTGTTGTGAAGCATGTGTTGATTACTCTTGAAGATTGTGGTATATGTTCCTAAGACGCCCGGATGGGTTGAACCTATGCCTTCCTAAATCCGTGTGATCCCAAGAGTTTTCACGAGACTTACTCTTCTGGTGTTTTGCCAGATATTCTTTCAAAGCTACTACTTCATCAAAGGCGAGGAGTAAATGGAAGGTGATGCATTGATGAAGTGGGAGTCGACCTTGAACTTTGTGTTCATGCCCATGGAAACGACGTTGATCCTAACATAAAAACTTCTGTATCAATAATCATTCATTGTATGATTTGATCTTGCATCTGTGATTTGGTACTTTGCAACTGTGGTTCCAACCATGATTGCTCTTCTTTGATCCCATATGTAGATAACTTAAAGTGCTTGTCTTCCACAAATCACTACATTAGTATAACCTCTATTCTGATCTACCTCCGATAATTATCCTTGGTATATCAAGAATATCATTGAGCTATATAACTTCTCGTGAGCTTCTCATCAACTATGATATTTTCATTGATTCTAGTTTCCTCGTGTTTTGAGTTGTTGGACACTCAAGGACACCGATAACTGAATCGAGTATGCATTGCGATTCAACAACTTTTATTAATCTTCCTTGTTTATGAGTTTGTGCTTTCTCTTGTCATTCCAAGCTGTTAAGCTACATCATCATCGTCATGCTAAAGCTTGACCATGCTATCTATGTACTCCATCCCTCGAACACATTTCCAACTTTCCGTTAAGCTTACATCGAGCTTTCAACATCATGTTTGTTGTCTTGAACGGCAATTTGGATTCTGAGCTTTCAATCCCATATGTTGTTCCGACAACTTTTCGCTTCACCATTCCTTTTCTTGATGCTATCGTTGATCGATTACATCTTCATGAAACTTCTCGACAGTTGTGTCGTGATCATCTTTAGCATTCTGAGCTCTTCCAGGGTACCAATCGAATTCATGATGATAAACACCATCCTTGCCCCTCTATGATCTATGTTATCATCGACGACCTTATTTCCTTCTCTCCAACACAAACTTGTTCATGTAATGTTTGTTCCCTTGAGTTCCTTGCTATCCACCTTATGTTATCTTCTACCTTGGAGTATTACTATCTTTTATGTCCAGAATGTCCTGAGGATTGCACACGTCTTAAGAGTTCTTGATATAGTAATACGTCTTGCCATCACCACCCATTTCTTGGTCCCGTGTTGTTTCAAACAAGAATACCAACAAGTGAACTCTGATGTGTGATTCCAATACTTCTGGCAACCCTATTTCCTTGAGGTTAACAACTGATTGTTTCATTCTTGGAGTGTTGGTGGTTGACTCACCATTCTAGCATTAGTCGTGCTACTCATTCCGTATTTTCGAGTGCACCCTTCAATCAATGTTTAATTGTTGATGTTTCCTCGAGCATACGTCATTATATCATTTGATTTGACAAATTTTATCCCTTTGATCTTATAATTTTGGAAATTTATCCTTATCTAAATCCTAAGGGATTGTTGTTGAGCCGATCAGCCACACCCTGAACCGCTCCATGTTCCACGATGGAGCTCTAGAAAGCATTATCTTTGTGCCTAGATCATGAAGAATATGTTTGATAGAAGAAGTGTTTTCCCAAAGTTCACGTGCATTCTTGCCGCCGTGGATATGAGAAATTTTTGTTTCAATTCCTCTGGGATCGTTCAGCATCATTCAAACATGTGCGAAGTGCTATATGTTTTGAAGATTTTCTACCTCCACTTTATATAACTTTCTTAGCACCCCAATCCACTGACTGATTTGATCAAGAAAAAGAAGTTCCTTCATAAGAGCTAATCCAAGCTTACACAAGGCCTTTGCTACCCTCAATGATGGTCCCCAAATAAGAACTTGGTTGCATTTCATGGTAAGAATCCCATGTGGGCACGAATGTCTTGACGTTGTGTTCATGTGTCTTACAATCCAGCTCATGATTCAAGACTTGCTTCCGTTGTTCGTATCCCGAGGATCTTGCATCACCATCTTGTCTATTTTTGTTGCCCCCCGTTTTTCTTCTCAAGCATCCCGAGCCTGAGGTATCCTGACACCAATCAGATCTGAATCTCGCGCAGATATGATGGTTGGAACATTTCCCAATAATTATAACTTTCGTCTCTATGTAACCAAGTACGGTGATGTATTGTCTAGCACATCGGGCCGAAGGACCTATTGTTATATTTTCTTCCATATCTAAGGTTGGCCATTCTACCACGAGGAAATTGTATGACTAAGTTTTATAAGTTGTTCCTCATGGATCCTTGTATATACCCATAGTCCGACCTTTACCTGATGACCATGTCGATGCTACCCTCGAAGCACGAATGTGGTACTTCAAATGTCAACATGAACATTGGAAGTGCAATACAAAAATGTTCTTGATCAATTATCCAAACGCTATTGTATGGATAAGCATCATAATTCTCCTTGCCCTTTTATCAAGATGGTTAGGTACTTTATGACCTATCATGTATACCATACCCTATTTTCCTCGGGAATGGTATACTCTAAAACTTGTGTGTGAACACATTTTAACTTTCCACTGGTCTATTTAACCTTTTCTTGTATTCTAATTTATCCGGGCAGTGGTAATTCCCTGCTTAGGTAAAAAAATTCGGTGTCACAACTGTCACTAAGACGTTGTTACTATTGTGGATAACATTCTGGTAGCCGCCGGTGGACAAGAACCTTGCCTATTGGTCCGCCTCGTTTTAGCGAGAAGGAACATGGTTCTATTCGTCCCCCGCCCTTGGTACCGACATTGTTGCCAACATAACTGATAGGCTATCCTCTGACATGTCTTGCTACCAAGACCGTGCAAGACGTCCCCGCTTTGTCTGCTCTTAACCCACATGGTGGACCCATAACCCCAAGTTCCACATGATCGAAACCTGACTCTCTTTTACATATTTTACTTAAAAGTATCCTCTACTCTTGGCTTTGTGTGAAATCCCTGAGCCACCGTCCAATAGGACGATCTATTCTTGTATCAGACGTAATGTTTATTTCGTTGCCCTACCCCCCCCTTCATATATGTTTAGGCATCAAACAACTGCCTAATCGTTTGAAACCTCTCTGCCATCATGTTGTATTCCCCATGCACTCCGTGAGTTGCAACTTGAGGAATAATTCATGTCCTCTTTTGTGAGTTCGTCGTCAGATGCCCTACCTTGTGTAGCTATGTTCTTCCAGAGTTATGTCATGTATCACATTTCGTAAGGCAATGAAGATACCGAGGGAAGGATGACGACTCCATCGAGTTGACCTTAAATAGAGAATTGGAGACATCAACGAAGGGGGTCAGCTTCTTCGGGAAGAGCAACCAACACCGGAAGACTCATTAGAATTTCGTAACCAAATGCTTCTTCGGGACGACAATTTATTTTAGTGGTGGAGAGTTGTGACATTCTCGGATTAGGCTACAGTAATCCCGGTAATCAAACTAGAGTAATCCCACGCTAACGCTGCCATGTCACCAAAATTAAATTTTGCTAGACTTTACTTTGATCCAAACCCAGTCCAATTTCTAATTTAAAATAAAGTCAAAGTATTAGTTCTTCAAACATAATAACAAAAATGTTCTTAATGTTACAAATAATCCATAGCTATTTATGGTGATAAACAAACTTTTTAAAAAGTGGTTAAAGGACCTAAAAATATTAAAAATTGTACCATAAAGACATTTGGAATACTTTTCTAATTTGTGGGAAATGCAAACCATTTTCAAATAGACCCTAAACTTCTTATGGCAGTACCAAGTATTCCAATAGTATTATTAGACCAGATCCCAATTTTTTTACAGAAGTCATTTGATGCAAGAATTGAATGCTTGAGAGAAACTACTAAAAAGAAAACAGAATAGAAATAAAAATAAAAATGAAAGACCTCCCCCTCTACCGGGGCTAGCCCAGCCAAACCGGCCCACCAACCCCCCCCCCCCCCCCCCCGAGTCGGCCCACTAACCAGGGGGTATAAGACCCCTCTCGTAACCCTAACCCCCCAAGCGCCACCCTCATCACTCCCTCCTCCCCCCGAGTGCCTCGCCTACACTCCGACCTCGCGCGGCCGCCGCCGGCCACCTCGACATTGGCCCCCGTTGGCAACCCCCCCCCTCCGCGCCACCGCGTCCCACGACCCACCGCTCGCCCCGTTGTCGCTCGCCGCCCTCCTCCACCTCCCCATGCCTACAGCCTCCCAGGCCACATCTCACAGCGCCGACCCAGCCCCAGCTGATGCTGCCGTCGCCGGGCACCGCAACGCTGGCACCCTCCAGCCGCCTCCACTATTGGCCGCCTCCTCCCCTACCCCGCCGGATCTCCCCCAAGCTGTTGCTCGACTATAATGGTGGTGAGCCAGCGGGGACCCCTCCCCTCCTCTCCCCCCCAGCTCCGGCGACCGGATCCATTCCGGCCACCCCACGCACCCACGCCGCCCCTCTGGCCGTCGCTTGCCACCCCCCTGTGCTGTCGTAACCCTAGAAAGGTGGTCGCGCCCCTCGTTGCGCCTCCCCCTAGTGCCTCGGCCACCCCAACATGTCGCGCCTCCACGCCTCCCGAGCGCCGGTGCCGGACCACACCAGGCCCCGCTCCGATGAACCGTCGGCCGTCCGCGACGCTGGCCGTGGCCCCGCTGGCTTTGGCCTTGCCCATCGGGCCCTTCCTGTTGATCCAGGGGGATTATCCCCGTGTGGTCACGTATATTTTGGGGGCAGATTTGCCCCCCCCCAAGAGAATGACATGTGGAGGTCATGCCCGTGTAAATAAATAAAAATAAAAATACTATAAATAAATAAATAATTCAGAGGTTAATTAGTTAACTTAATTATCTTAACTCTAAATAGTCTAATTAACATTGTTAATTAGTTAAATAGTATAACAGGTGGGGCCCGTGTTATTAAATAACTAATTAGGTAAAAAAACTTCGTTTAACCCATCGTGTTAATTAGAGTAACTAATTAGGATAGTTAATTAATTGGGTTAACTAAACCAAACATACTTAAGTTAAATTTGTTAGTTAGTTAACTATTAGTTGAGAATGACACGTGGGTCCTACGTGCTAATTAAGTCTGTTGATTAATTATTAAATACAGTTTTAAAATTGAGTGTGACACATGGGACCCAATGGTCACATTTCACTAGTCAACTCACCTATTGGCTGCTGATGTCAGCATGACAGCATGCTGATGTCATAAATAATTATTGAATTTAAATAATCTATTTTAAATTCTGAATATTAATAAAACTTTAAAAATTAATATGAAATAAACCATACGTCACATGAAAATAATTTATAAATGAAAGTTGATCAAAAAAACGAGACGAACCCGGATACATTATCCGTTCATCTGTCGCGCGTCCCTAGCATAGCGAACGTGGAACTTTTCCATCCGTTTTGCCTCACCGGTAGTAGCGAGAGACCTGGGAAATATCATCTGATATTTTCCCGATCCGTCTATGACGGATGATACTACGTTAGGTCATGCCTAGCCCTGCATATTGCCATGCCATGCATCGTGTTGCACTTGCTGCTGTTATTTATTGTTTCTTCCCCGCCCTTATTACCGGTAGACCCCGAGATCGATGATGATTCGGTGATCAACTACTTCCCGGTCAAAGATCCGTTTTTGTCTGCAGAGCAACCAGGCAAGCAACCCCCCCCTCTTGATCATTCATATATCGCCTATTCTCTCTCCCTCATGCTTGCATTAGATTTTGCTACTGTTGTAGTTAGGTCCTATATCTAATACATAGCCTATTTTTGATAAACTGCTGAATTATTCTACTGCACCTTAAAATTGTTTAGTATAGGTGGAGCAATCATCCCTTTGCCCCCTTAGTCCAGTTGCCCCCGCTTTATTGTCAAGTCTCAATCAACTGATCGATGAGCCAAGACCCGACACAGCACTCGCACCCCCTTAGTTGTACGACGCTGTAGAGCTACGATCGAGTACCAAGGCTGACACCTCATTACATACTCTGATGTTAGCATTCTAGTGTAGTTTACCAGCGGTGGTTCTCGAAGGGTGATTCCTCCTTCACCACCTCCGGTAACAACTCTGTCGTACAACCCCTCAAGAGTGGCCCATCGAGGGTGATTCCTCCATGGCCACCTTGACGGCTACATCGTTCGGAATCCATCGATACCTCGGATCCTCCTGATGTTACAACCACACAGTTACTTGATCATGTTACTGGGAACATTGAGGAATAAATGTTAGGTGGGTGGATTCCCGTGTGGATGTGTCGATGAGTTAATTAAAATGCTAAAAATTTAGGTATTTGATTTGGGTTGTGTTGGAAATATACCCTAGAGGCAATAATAAATTGGTTATTATTATATTTCCTTATTCATAATAATCGTTTATTATCATGCTAGAATTGTATTGATTGGAAACTCAAATACATGTGTGGATACATATACAACACACTGTCCCTAGTGAGCCTCTAGTTGACTAGCTCATCGACCAAAGATGGTCAAGGTTTCCTGGCCATAGACAAGTGTTGTCACTTGATAACGGGATCACATCATTAGGAGAATGATGTGATGGACAAAACCCAAACTATAAACGTAGCATATGATCGTGTCATTTTGTTGCTATTGTTTTTTGCATGTCAAGTATACATTCCTATGACCATGAAATCATGTAACTCACTAACACCGGAGGAATGCCTTGTGTGTATCAAACGTCGCAGCGTTACTGGGTGATTATAAAGGTACTCTACATGTATCTCCGAAGGTGTTCATTGAGTTAGCATGGATCAAGACTGGATTTGTCACTCCGTGTGACGGAGAGGTATCTCGGGGCCCACTCGGTAATACAACATCACAAACAAGCCTTGCAAGCAATGTGACTAAAGAGTTAGTCACGGGATCTTGTATTGCAGAACACGTAAAGAGACTTGCCGGTAACGTGACTGAAATAGGTATGGAGATACCGACGATCGCATCTTGGGCATGTAACATATCGAAGGACAAAGGGAATGATATACGGGATTGTGTGAATCCTTGACACAGAGGTTCAACCGATAAGATCTTTGTAGAATATGTAGGATCCAATATGGACGACCAGGTCCCGCTATTGGATATTGACCGGAGAGTGTCTCGGTCATGTCTACATAGTTCTCTAACCCGCAGGGTCTGCACACTTAAGGTTCGATGACATTTTCGGTATAGTTGAATTATTGATGTTGGTAACCAAATGTCACACCCTGTTTTTACCTCACTTCAACTGTAGTTCAAAATCTTAGTTTATTAAAAAAACAAAACAAATGTTGTGAGTGCCATGATTGTCATTGTGTGTATATATGCTTGTATGAGTGGATTCCAAAACCATACTTTTATAACATGATTATTCTCAACAGATTCTTTTTCTTATTTTGACTATTTTCAAAAACCTTGCTTTAGGTTTGCACTACAAGTCCCTAATGACAAGGGAGTGCCTTTACCCAAAGATGGTAATCTGGTTTTAGAACTATTTTGACTATCCAATATCATAAAATAATTATTTTTTAAAATATTTTCCTATTTTATATGCATGTCCATTTCTGAGGCCACAAATGATATTTTTATATGAAAAAATACTTTTCTGCCTTAGAAAAATCTGAGAAAATTTGGAGATACTCACAGGACAAATATTTTCCATAAATAAGATTTTCAACCCCTTTTTATATTCAAAATATTTGAGCAAACCCTTGAAAACCAACTCTGTCTGTTTTGACCTTTTGAAATATTTCCAATAAATTCCTAGAAAATTCCAGCAAACTTCCTAAGCTATATTTGGTGGCCACACCAAGTTTCACCTCATCCCAAGGTGGTTTGGTTCACTAAATAATCCTAAAACCCTCTCTGTCCAGAATCAAGTTGAAGCAACTCTACATAGCAAAGTTTATCCAAATGGCTTGAAACTTTGCAGGAGTGCTCAACACCCCAAATAAGGAGTCTCTCCCAAAAATGGGATTTGCAGGGGGGTAATCTACCCACATTCTGTTCGGAAGGGACATATCTGCCCATTTGGGGGTGATTTCAAGTTGCATTGCCAAACTTGCCCAATGAAGCTCAAATTCGATGGAGCATCCTATTTTTGCATCAAACTTAATCCTATTGACTTTCATCATCAGTGGTGAAGTGTAGCTACCCCAAACACCGGTCGAACACCTTCTGCGAGATAAGTAAAACAGCTCCTACCTCACTCCATACCCATACACTCTCCTCCAAACTCATAGACCAAACAACTAGCACCACCCCCCAACTGCAGATGAGTGGCCCCTCCTTGAATCCAAGCAGAAGAGCCAAAACCCCATTCTAATTTCTGGTTGAAGCCTGGCATCACCTCTTTAATCACTTCCCTTGACCAGCGGGGAGTCTCTCAGCTCTCAAACGGCTAAAGATCTTCCAACCCAGCCCCAGGACACGCCAGACACGGCCAAGGCACCCCAGAGCGCACCAGCATGCCGTGGCATGCCAAAACTACGCTCTGGGCACGCTACAGGGTGCACCCAAGGCAAAGGTGGCCAGCCCCGGCCGGTTCAAGCCTCCCCCCGTTGCCCATTCACGTCCCCGACAACCCTCCTGCATCAGGGCAGCCTCAAGGCCCCTCCTCCCTCGCTCTGTTGACCGGAGTGACGCGTGCCCGCGCGTGCCAGATTAGGCCAGAAGACCGAGGCCATGCATGCATGCTCCTCCTCGCTCTCTCTCCATCTCAGTGAGTCACACGGGTTCTAAACCACGTCCGCAATACCGTGGTTTCAACCCCGAGCTCTCACTGCCCCTCCTGCGAGCCACGGTGAAACCACCGGTGCTTCCCACTCGGTGCACCGACGAGGGCCTATAATTAGGCCTCCCCTCGCTCCAGCACCCTCATCTCACTCCTCCAGAGCCTAAATTGAAACCCTAGCCACTCCATTCGAGCACAACGAGCTCCGTGTTCGAGATCAACCGAGGCCCCACCGCTTCGGAGCTCCGTCGATCTCGGGCTACAGGCCAGCTCCTTTCTCCTCCTACGTGACCGTAGTGAGCTCAGGAAGCTTTCCCCCCACTTCCCGATCTAATGCCTGCTCGTAGCACCCATTTCATCCATCTCCCGAATCGGCTCCACCGCAGCCACCTCATCGCTCGTGAACCAGGGCCTCCCCGTCGTCCCCTCGACCACCAGTAGGTAGGCGACAATGTGCTGGTTCCATTCCTGCCATCAGTTGGGATCGAGGGCATCGGTATCGCCGTCGGCGTTCCTCCCCTCGCCTCTGTCCATAGGTGGAAGACGACCCCGACAGGTTTGCCCCACTTGTCAATGGCTCTTCTCTCTCCCCCTCTCTCTCCTCTCTACCACTGACCGTAGGGGCCCACGCATCAGGTTTGAACCTGGAGGCACGTGCACCTAGGCTAGCTGGCTGGCTGGCCAACTGGGCCGGCCCAAGCCACAGGTCGAGCCAGGCCTAAGCTAAAGCCCCTTTCTCTTTTTCTCTTTAATCCTGTTTTAAAACATTTTTGTAGGATTTGTTATCCAATATAATTTGATTATTTTTCCACTGTAATTCTTCTAAAAATGAGTATAATTTAATAGAGCCATTGCACAAATTTATAAGACAACTTTTTTGTATAGTAATAATTAAAAAGGTTATTTTGAATACTTTAGCTTCTGTTAAAAGGATTTTTAAAAATAATCTTTTCACTAAAACCAAAGACAAATATTTTCAAAATAATAATGTAGATTTATCAGAATAGGGCAACATTTTAAAATTGAGTTTGTGCTCTGTTTTTTAGTGAGCTACTTAATATTTTATTATTTACTACAGCGATAGATACCACGATTAACGAAGGAGTTGCACTCGAAGACCCCGGATACTTAGCTGATCAAGGAAAGCAACCATTTGACCATGTTTGAGCAAATATTATATTGCATGCTAGTAGAGCAATCTTTCCCGTTGCATATGATCATGAGTATTCGGTAAATCACCGATATGATGTTTCCGATGGCTCCTCCGAAGCACTTGCATTTGAGCATGATCCTACCACCTATGAGGGTCACGCTAAATTCATGTTGACAATTAGAACTAAGCATAGTAGAAGCATGAGCATGATGATGGTAAATATCAAAGGTTTATGAAAACCCCGTCGTGTGCCACTAATGCCCGAGGGTGATGACGAGTTAGGTGGCCACTTGTGAAACAGTGGTGCACCGGGTATATTTTTGTGTGAGTGGTTTCAGAAATGGGATTAGATTTATGATGAGTCGACTGTCCCAACCTTAGATGTACAACCACGTTGCCCCTTTGTGGGATGGGGCTTTGTTGATTACTTTGGTCGGTGCTAGCAAAGATCCACATTACTAGTGGCGGGAGTGATATGTGGTCACTCTCGTGACGGGGTCGTACCAGGAATGTCGACTATGCCATTTTTACGTGTTCCGGGCACACCATTGGTCCCCGCATGGATGATACTGTCCAGAGTTGGTGCTCGTAGGACGTACATCATGTGTGTTGGGTACCAATCGAGTGGATCTATTTGTCTAGTATCGTAAAGGGAAAGGCATTGATCGGGTACTTACCTCGGGTATGTTATATACCGCAAGTCGTGGATGATACGGAAGTTTCTCGGATCTCGTGGGTACAGCGTACAACCTCTGCAGAGTGTCAAACTATTCAAATAATCATGTCCACAGTCAAGGACAGTTGGGTAATCCTGCTTAAACTACGTCCAGTCGTTTCCGCATAAACCAAGTGTGTGTGTGTGTGTGTTCAAGTGATATCTGTGAAAGAGTTGATATGACCAAGTTTGGTGACTTGGCATATCGGGTGAACCGAAGTGTTCAACCATCAGCAGATATGTTGATATATGTAACCTGTTCATATAAATACCATCTAGCTTATGTTGCACATCCATCTATGATCATGTTTAATTACAAACAAGTTGCTACCCACCTATACTGCATATTACTTGTTACCATACCAATTGCATTATACCTATCATGGGCTGTTTGCGAGTACATTCAAAGTACTCACTAGCTTGCCACTGGTTATGTTATTGACCAGACATGGAAGGATCGGAGTTTGGAGAAGAATACATCATCGAAGACGGAGTTGCGAACTAGGATGCTTCCCAGTCAGAATGCCTGGTGGTGTAGGCTGATGGCATGGGCACCCGCTTAGCCCCAAGATTTCCGCTATTAGATGTATCGGTGTGAATTGTCCTTATAGGCCCTACCTATATGAACCTGACCTTGTTGGTCATTTGATGTATTATTTAGGTATGTTGGATGTAAGACTCTTAATATTCAGTATATGTGTGTTCGGTGAGCATTGATCTGTGGGATCACTGAGCACGTTCATTTGGCGATCTTGACTCGTAAGTCGGGGTCCCCACAGACCTGGAATCAGAGCCATCCTGACTGTAGGAAGCCTTAGGTAGCATGGACGATAGCCGAGACGAGTAGTGCACTCAGCCCTTGCACATGAGATTTTCTACACCCACAAAAATTTCTAACCGTCTCCTACAACCTTGTAGATGGTCGCCGTACCTGAGATGCTTCTGGAGACAGGCTTTCCCCTACTATTGGGAGATTGCCTTGAGAAGTGTCAAGTATGCCGCACGCCCATTTTTCTCTACCACGAGCACTGGGTCAACGCCGACACAAAAGAATATCACATGGACGTGATAGTGAAGGCTAACGACTCCCCAACTAGTTGGTTCTTTGAAGGACCACAGATGGAGAATCTGATGTTGGTAGTGGAGACAGCCGGAGAGAGGTGCTCGTGCGTCTTCGCGACATCCTTCCCGAGATGACTAATGAGCCAGCTACTCGTCACCTGCCTTTTATTAAGGACGAGACTGACGGGAGCTGGATGATTAACCCATCCTCGGAGGACAGGACGCCACTCAGGTTTCAGACCTACTTCAGCCTCTTCCGCGACACCTTGACTCACCTTGTGATCAAGGAGTATGTGACGCTTCGCCAAGAACTACACCAAGTCAAGGACCTACTTTGCCTGGAAAAGATGAAGACCCGCAAGGTCAAGAAGGAAGGAGCACCCAGAGGGCACTCGGCCATTGCCTTCCAAGGAGGGATACCACTGCTCCAGGACACTCCTATTCAGAGTCGCCGTCTGACCGCGGATGAATACACTGAGCTCCTCACCGCTTCGCCAACAAAGAGATGCCATGATGCACCGCTCCCCTCTCCCACACCTGTGAAGAAGGAAGGTACCGATGAGGATGAAGACGAAGATCCTGCTGAGCCTGCATATGAGACCAAGCAGTCCGCCGCTTAGAGGAACGTCTTAGGCAATTAGGAATCTCCCCATGCGTAGTTGAGTCCGTGTATCGGTTCATGAGAACCATGAGTATTGTGTGATCATGTATGATGCAAGCCGCATTTCTTCCTTAGGCAGCTTGAAGCGACCACATCACTTTTTTTAATTCAATGCATTAGATTTCCCAAAACCTTTGTTTAACTCGCACACTAGCACAGTACCAAAACCCCCTTATTTAGGAACTTCATCCCTTATGATTACCCGACCAATTCGGCATATTGACGTGTCTGCTCCCCTAACAGGATGGTGATTTCAACACGCACCAGCACCTTCGGCAACCCGAGCTCTACCACCTATGGCCAGCAGCAGGGAACCGTAGGGAACACTCAAGATGGAGATCACCATGAGCAGCAGCAAGGCAATATTCCCCTGCCACTACCTCTTCCAGAGAGCATGACTGTGGCTCAGTTCCTCCAAGCTCTACGAGAGGAACGTCAGGCCAACAATGTCGCCATCCAACAGCTAGCTCAAGTCTTGGTGAACAATCCGCCGCAAAACGGAAATGGCAACAGTCGCTCTACTCTACCTGAGTTTATAAGGACTACGCCTTCTATATTCACGGAGACAACTGAACCATTGGATGTTGATGACTGGATCCGCATCATCGAAGACCTCCTCGCACTGGTCAAGTGCACCGATGATCGCGAGAAAGTCTTGTATGCTTCTCACTGTCTCGGAGGCACGACAAGAGATTGGTGGGACGGGTTCCAGATCATGCACGAAGGTCAAGCTATCACTTGGGCAGTATTCAAGGAAGGATTCCGCGCTGCTCACATTCCCCCTGGAATGATGACTATTAAGAAGATGGAATTCCGAGCCTTGAGGCAAGGCAGTGGAACCGTCAAGGAGTATCTGCAAAAGTTTAATCTCCTATCAAGAACGCACCGGATGACGTCAACACTGAAGCCGCAAAGGTGGAACGCTTTATGGAAGGACTACAGGAGTCACTTCAGTATCAGCTGGTTGTCTACGAAGGCCGGACCTTCTGCGATCTGGTGAACAAGGCCTCATGCTGGAGGATAAGCGTCGTGCAATGGATGATACCCGTAAGTGCAAGCTGATGGGTAGTGGAGGACCCAGTAACCCGAAGCCACGCCCATGGCAGTCAGCCCCAGCAAGACCCAACTATCAGCAATAACAGTACAAGGCACCAAAGTTCTGCCAGAACTACTAGCCCCAGCAGCAAGTCAACACCAAGCCAGCAATCAACCCATCCAATAATAGTGGAGTCAAGCCCAACATCCCAGGGCAGGTTACCTACTTTGGATGTGGTCAGACTGGGCACTACTCAAGGAAATGCCCCAACAAGAAGCCCGATACACCACGCCCTAATGCGCCTAATCAAGGACAAGGTGAAGGAGCGCCAGGCAGGAACCAAGCTCCTCGCAACCAGCAATTCCACAACAGGGGACGTATTAATTACATCTCCACAGAAGAAGCACAGGAAGACCCGGACTGCATTCTGGGTACGTTCCTCATCAAGTGCTTCCCATTCTTTTGTTACTCAGAGGTTTGCGGGAAAATGCAGTTTGAAGCCTACCCTCCTTAATGGGCAAATGGAGTACATACCCCGGGAGCAGTGCTAAGGACCAACCTAGGATGTAGAGGAGTTCGGATCAATATTAATGGGATAAGCCTCACAGCAGATCTCATCGTCATTAAGTCGCAAGGCTTGGACGTGATCCTTGGAATGGATTGGTTGTCCAAGCACCGGAGCATATTGGACTATGCCAAGAGGTCTATTACCATGACAAGCGACCAAGGGGTCAAAGTCAAGTATGTCCCTGAGCCTACATCCACTCAAGTCCCTCAGGTAAATTGCCTATCGGGAGAAGAGTTGGACCAAGTGCCAGTAGTCTATGAGTACCCGGACGTCTTTCCTGATGAGCTGCCAGGGATGCCTCCTGACCGAGACATCGAGTTCATCATTGAGCTCATGCCCGGATCAAGGTCTATCTATAAGAAGCCTTATAGGATGGGATCCGGAGAACTAGCAAAGTTGAAGAAGCAGCTGGATGAGCAATTCAGGAAGGGATTCATCCGTCTGAGTGCATCGCCTCGGGGATCACCTGTTATGTTCGTGCCTAAGAAGGATGGGACTATCAGACTCTGCGTCGATTACCGTTCCCTCAATGAAGTCACAATCAAGAACAAGTACCCACTCCCCAAGATTGAAGACCTATTTGGCCAGCTAAATGGAGCCAAGGAATTTTCCAAGATCGATCTCTGATCTGGATATTACCAATTGAAGATCGGGCCCAAAGACATACCTAAGACTGCATTCGTGACCCTGTACAGTTTATACGAGTGCACCGTCATGTCATTTGGGTTGGCCAATGCCACAACATACTTCATGTACCTCATGAAAAAAGTCTTCATGGAATACCTGGATAAGTTTGTCGTCGTCTTCATCGATGACATATTAATCTTCTCCAAGTCCAAAGAAGAGCATGAGCAACACTTGAGGTTGGTGTTGGAAAAGCTTCGAGAGCACCAGCTTTATGCCAAATTTAGCAAATGCAAATTCTGGCTGCACGAAGTTGGATTCTTGGGTCATACCATGACAGCAAATGGATTGGCGGTCAATCCCTCCAAGATTACCACAGTAACCAACTAGGAATCACCAATCGATGTGAAGGAGGTTAGAAGCTTCCTCGGACTTGCGGGATACTGCTGCAAGTTCGTGGAAGGGTTCTCCCGCATCGCTCGACCAATGACTCAACTCTTGAAGAAGGGCAAGAAGTTCAAATGGACGCCAGAGTACGAAGAAAGCTTCTAGGAGTTGAAGAAGAGATTGGCTACCACCCCAGTATTGGCTACTCCAGATATCAGCAAGGAATTTGTGATATATTGTGATGCCTCAAGAATCGGGCTCAGTGGAGTCCTAATGCAAGACGGCAGGGTCGTGGCTTACCTATCACGGCAACTATGCCCGCATGAGGAAAACTACGCCACACATGATCTCGAGTTGGCAGCCGTAGTGCATCCCCTAAAGACATGGCGACATTACCTTCTGGGGAAGCGATGTGAAATATACACCGACCACAAGAGTCTAAAGTATATTTGTACTCAAAGGGAATTGAATACGAGGCAACGAAGATGGTTGGAGATAATCAAAGACTACGACCTTAGCATTCAATACCACCCCGGTAAGGCCAATGTGGTGTCCAATGCCCTAAGCCGGAAAGCAAGAACCTTGAATGTTATGATCAAGGAAAGGCTACCCGCCTTATATGAAGAGATGGAAAGATTCGGGTTGGAGCTCCTTGAACCAGGATTCCTAGCTAACCTCGAAGTCAGGCCCACTCTGGTAGACGACATGAAGGAAACCCAGAAGGCGCACAAGAGCATCGAAGGCATCACGAAGAAGATCCAGGAAGGCAAGGCCCTAGAATTCTTACTGGATGAACAAGGAGTAGTGTGGTTTGGGAAACGTTTATGCGTACCCAAGAAGGTAGAACTCAAGGACTTGATCCTACAGGAAGCTCATGACACACCCTACTCTATTCATCCCGGTGGCACCAAGATGTATCAAGACCTCCGGGAAAGATTCTGGTGGCACGGTATGAAGAGGGAAATAGCGTCTTACATCACCAAGTGCGACGTGTGCCAGCGAGTCAAGGCTGAGCACGAGCGACCAATAAGTCATTGTCTCGACTCGTAAGTCAGGGTCCCCACACTGAATGATGTTCGGAGTCCCGGATGAGATCCATGACGTCACGAGTAGTACTGGAATGGTCCGGAAACGAAGATTGATATATAAGAAGTTGATACTTGGATTCCGAAAAAGTTTCGCGCATTACCGGCACTCTGCCGAGAATGACAAATGGGTTCCAAGGGTCCACCTAGTGGGACCACCACTCCCTAAGAGGGCCACATGGACTTCAGGGTGGTGCAACAGCCCCTGGTGGGCTGGCCAATCAACCAAAGAAGGCCTATGAGGAAAAAGGTGGAAAATCCAGAAGAGGTGGACAAGTGGGAGAGGAGTCCTCCTCCAAGTGGAATTGGAGGAGGACTCTTCCCTCCTTGCTTAGGCCGAGCCAAGGGAGGCTTCCCTTGGTGGGCAAGCCTCCTCCCTCCTTCCTCCTATATATACTAGAGTTTTTGAGGGCTTTTGCACAAAATTTTCAGCCACATGCTACCCTCTCCTCTAGATCGTAGTTCTTCCTCTAGATCATTTTCAACAGCGCTTAGGCGAAGCCCTGCTCGACTAGATCCACCACCATCGCCGGCACGCTAGTACACTGCCAGAGAACTCATCTACTTCCCCGTCTCTCTTGCTAGATCAAGAAGGCGAAGATCGTCATCGAGTTGTACGTGTGTTGAACGCGGAGGTGCCATCCATTCGGCGCTAGATCGGGACGGATCGTGGGATAGCGGTGATTTGGATCGCGAAGACGTTCCACTACATCAACCGCGTTTCTTAATGCTTCCCTCTTAGAGATCTACAAGGGTATGTGGATCCAATCTCCCTCTAGTATATGATTATCACCATGATAGGTCTTCGTTTGCGTAGGAAATTTTGCACGTGTTTCCCATGCAACGTTCCCCAACAGTGGCATCATGAGCTAGATTCATGGGTAGATGATATCTCGACTAGAACACAAAAGAGTTTCTGGGTGTATATGTTCAATTTGCTGCCCTCCTTAGTCTTTTCTTGATTCGACGACATTGTTGGATTGAAGTGGCCCGGACCAGCTTTACTCGTACGCTTACGAGAGACCGGTTTCATCAACTGACATGCAACTTGTTGCATAAAGATGACTGCTGGTGCGTGTTTCTTCAACTTTAGTTGAATCGGATTTGACCGGGGTGGACCTTGGAGAAGGTTAAATAGCAATTTTCATATCACCATTGTGGCTTTGTGTTAGTAAGATGTGATCATACAAGATACCCATAGCGGCCACGTAAAAACATGCAATAACAAATTAGAGGACGCCTAACTTGTTTTTGCATGGTATGCTTGTGATGTGATCTGGCCAAAGATATGATATGATATATTGGATGTATGAGATGATCATGTTGCAATAGTTAAATATCGACTTGCACGTCGATGCTACGGCAACCAGCAGGAGCCATAGGGTTGTCTTTACATTTATTTTGTGCTTGCAGATGCTCTTGCTATATCGCTAAGCAGTAGCTTTAGTAGTAACAGCATAGATAGCGCGACAACCTCGATGGAAGCACGATGATGGAGATCATGGTGTGGCGCCGGTGACGATAGAGATCATGCCGGTGCTTTGGTGATGGAGATCAACAAGCACAAGTTCATGGCCATATCATGTCACTTATGATTTGCATGTGATGTTAATCTTTTTATGCACCTTATTTTGCTTAGAATGATGGTAGCATTATAACGTGATCCCTCACTAAATTTTCAAGATAAAATTGTGTTCTCCACGACTGTGCACCGTCATGACAGTTCGTCGTTTCGAGACACCACGTGATGATCGGGTGTGATAGACTCAACGTTCACATACAACACGTGCAAAACAGTTGCACGCGCAGAACACTCGGGTTAAACTTGACGAGCCTAGCATGTACAGACATGGCCTTGGAACACAAGAGACCAAAAGGTCAAGCATGAATCATATAGTTGATAAGATCAAAATGGAGATGTTCACCATTGAAACTAATTTCAAACTCACGTGATGATCGGACTTGAGTTAGTGGATTTGGATCATGCGCCACTCGAATGACTAGAGGGATGTCTATTTGAGTAGGAGTTCTTAAGTAATATGATTAATTGAACTCATTATCATGAACATAGTCAAAAGGTCTTTTCAAATTATGTTGTAGCTTGCACTGTAGCTCTATTGTTTTAGATATGTTCCTAGGGAAAATTCAGTTGATAGTTGATAGTAGCAATTATGCGGACTGGGTTCGTAAACAGGGGATTGTCCTCATTGCTGCAGAGAAGGCTTATGTCCTTAATGCACCGCTCACAGTGCTGAACATTGAGCATCGTCTATGGATGTTGCAAACATTTGACATACACGTTTTTTATGACTACGTGATAGTTCAGAGCGTAATGCTTAACGGCTTAGAATTGAGGCTTGTATATGAAGCTTGTATGTTTTTATTTGTGTCTAGAGTTGTGTTGTGCTATCTTCCCGTGAGTCCTTGAGCTTGGTCGTACGCATTTGCGTGTATGATTAGTGTACGATCAAATCGAGGGCATCACAAGTTGCCCTAACCGGCGCTACATACCATCATTTTGCATGTGGTTGGCGGCTACAGTGAGCTGGCAAAGCGCCTCGTCCAGCAGGGGAGACAGGAGGAGCTGGGGCAGGCGGAGTTTGGGACTTGGTGGTTTTGGTGTTGCGGTGCACGGGGAAACCAACTAGGCGGCTTGACAGCATCACACGGGCTCGAGGAGCACGCGGGGGTGCTCGAGCGAGAGCCGTGGTGGCTGTGGCCATAGCCACGCCGTTGCCAGCGGCAAGGGGCTCGTGTTCTGGCGAGGAGGCTAGCCAGGGGAACAAGAGGGCCATGGGGAGATAGGAAATGGGCTCTGCGGCTCATCACCAGGTGAATGGAGGCAAGAGCGAACTCGGGGAGGCCCTCTAACCGGAGAATCGGCGATGCGAGCTCTGACAGGTCCGGAGGTTGAAGATTGTGGCGACGAGGGTGATGCGCACTCCCGGCTCGATTCTTCCGAAGTGGAGGTTGAGGGCGATGCGGTGGAGCTCCTCGGAGGATTTGGAGAGCTTCGGGTGGCCGGTGGCCACGGTGGTGATGAACGGTGGCGACTACAATGCTCGGCTGCGCGCGAGAGGGAGAGCAGGGAAGGGGAAAGAGAGAGACACGGGGAGGATAAGGGAGAGGGAGCACTGGGGGCCTCCATGGCGCAGATGAGGCGAGGAGGGCACGCGGGGTGGAGGTGGCCGGCAACGGCCATGCGCCACGCATGTGCATGTCCTCCTCGTACGAGGAGGAAGAAGACCCCCTGCCCCTCGTGGGCTGGCCTGGCTTCCCTCGTGGGCTCGGCACGCTAGGTAAGCTTCTTCTTTTATTGTGTTTTATTTTCTTTTCCATTTTCTAACATTTGTTCTGGCTTTTAATATAAATACAAAACCATTTGTAAATATCCTCGAAATAACCATGTGGTCTTAGTGGATTTTCCCAGTATCACATAAAAAGTTTCTCAACAATTACAACTATATTTTATATATAACAAATATAATTACATTCCAAATAATTGTTTGTTTAATTGTCCAATATAAAATGTTTCTGTGTTTTCAAAATATTGGTTGACAATTTTACCTCATCCTAATATTTTCACAGAATAGTTGGAACATTTTCTTGGATGTGTTTGAAGCACTTTTTATGTTGCCTTTTGACAAAACTTTGAATTGTGAGGCTTGATCACTTCCTCATTTCAAATTCTAAAGGAAAACAAAAATGCATGCATGAATTATTTGCAAGCAAGGTATAAGTAGGGTTGTGACAACTCACCCCCACCAAACAAGAATCTCGTCCCGAGATTCAGGCGTAGTCCAGAAGAGGTCGAAGTACTGTCACATCCCTGGAACCCTAACCAAAGTATAGCATTGTGCTCATATCTTCTTTGCATTGCATCCAAGAAAATTGCAACAAGATCAAAGCAAGTGGTGAAGCAAAACTCAAAAACCCTAGCCACTACTCATACAGTTTAATTACTTCCGATGGCTTGTAACTTGAATGACTGTTATGATGGGTCGTGAGACCCCTACTGTATAATATTATTTGTGAGGCTCTTGCGAGCCTTTTAAATAAAGCTTGTATGTTTATGGTTATGTTGTGATGCCATCGATGTATCTATACATATAAGTATGCCGTGCGTACGTGTGTCGTACTTGATATGTATGGGGTTCGATTACCTAGCCGTAGGCTTTAGTAGCATTCCTTACAGGGAAATGCCCCTTTGTGATCCAACGAGTCGTGGTAGTTCGCTACTGCTCCGGACACTTTGGTTGACCGGCATGTGTCCTTCTTAGCTGCTGTGTCTGTCTCCTTTGGGAAAATGTCACGCGATGTAATGGAGTCCTTGTAGCTTGCTACGACTCGTCTACATTCGCACGTGACCGGCGCCTGCTTTGCTGGGTCATGTATGCGTGCCCCTGTGCGGAACTGCCACTTTGGTTTATGACTAGACATGTCCATCTGGGTTCTTTGTCATTGGATTGCTAGCGACACAATTGCATACGCGAGTCAAAAGGCGCAAACGGTCCCGGCTAAGGTAAGGCTGCAGCCGTCGGGTTAACCGTGCGTGAGACCGCAAAGAGATACGATGTGTTACAGGCTGGATTCCTATGGCTTAGGATCGGGGTCCCGACAGCGTTGGTATCAGAGCGTGACTGACTGTAGGACTACTAAGCCAAACTGGTCGAAGTTGAGTCTAGAATTGCTTTAGTTATATATAAGGGAATTGTTTGTGGAAGGGAACGTAAGACTCTTGTTATCTTCTCAAGTTATTCTATTCTGGTCATCCTCGTCTTTTCTGCGGGAATTAAGGACTAGGTTACTCATCTTCTTCTAGGCTCGTGTTTCTGATCGGTAGATTATAGGACTACGGGTCGAGAGTTATTTTGGGTTTCTTTTATCCCTAGGAAAAGGAAGTAAGTTTGTTGATCAGAGAATTGAACTTGATAGCTGAGTGGTTATGCTATTCTATTTTCTCGGTTGTCTCAAAATTGTTTTTAAGCATTTACAGCCGTTATGATGCCCAATTTTGCATTCAGAGCTCTAATGCTTTTGCATTACTCTCTATTTTCATATGCCTAGCCGTCCTTCTCGTCAGGTGGTTCGTCTGACCAGGTACATTGATGTGCCGGGTCATACGGCCATGCTAGTCAGGGTGATGTCGGTGTGCGGTTACCGCTGGTACCCAGAGTACACAGTCGAGGAACAATACCGAGACTTCAACCAGAGCCAGTATGTCTGCACTATTAGGGTATTTCCACACTACCCTGGAGCTGAGGAGCCAATCCATTGGTCTTATGGATTGGGAGTCACTGTTGATATGGCAGTACAAGATGCTGTATATTCAATGCTGACCATTATGAGGGCGAGACATGCACTGCTGCAGAATTCAGAGTTCTGCTATGTTCCTGCCTCTCAGCCAGGTGAAGAAGGATACCTCAGCGGGGTTTACTTTGATTCCTCTATGGAGGATCCGCTTTTGCAGTCCACTGCTGAGATGCTAGAGAATAGAGACAGGGATGCTCGTGCCCTCCGCATGGAGCTTTATGCTACACGTGCCCGTCTGTGGACAGCTTTGACGCAGCTGGCACCGGTAGTCCAGACAGGGTATGGAGATATGGAGATGCTGAACCCTGTTAGGACCCATCTTCCGGCCCATGTTGACTGGCCCGCTATAGGAGGAGTCACCCCTCTTCGGGGACCCCTACTACCACCAGTCAGGGGACCAAGGCCACATCCGTGTCCTTACGGATCCCAGGGATCTCAGGCTAGAGTATTTCCTGATCCGCAGGTCGAGCTTCCAAGCCATGGAGGCAATCTTTATGAGATGTTCTATGCGGATGCCTGAACCATGAGTGGAAGGATAGTATGGTAGTAGCTGTACTTTCACAGTCCTGTGTGACTTGTGTAGTATGCTTGTGACGTGAAATGAATTCCGGAGGCATAGATAAATAATGTATAGGAAGCTTGTAAGCCTCTGATGAGTAGTTTCATAATTTCAGTAGTTTGCTCTTCGGTTAAGGTTGTATTGAACTATGTAAGGGTGTGTATGAACCATGGTGTATATATAGCAGTTGCTTGTTACCATGTTGTTCGGATATTCATTTCCGCATTCCATGTGTTCAGTGCATTCTTAATCCATAGCTAGTATTGATGATGATATTGGTCTAAGCTGTGAGTTTGTTTGTCAGGATGGTGTTCACCAGGTTGAACCGTTACCGTGCTCATGAGCAAGGCGAGGGTAGTCAAGCGTCGCAGGAAGACCTACCTCACCCGCCCTCTTTGGCGGAAGTTATGCTTGAGGCAGAGAGAAACAAAAGGGAGACCAACCGACTGCTAGAGAGTATTGAGCAAAATACGGCTCGTCAGCCTAGGAATGCTGTAGTGTCCCTCAATGACTTTGTGAAGCTGAATCCTCCAAAGTTCCATCACTCCGTCGATCCCCTCGACGCTGATGATTGGTTGCGCAGTATTTCACGTCAGATTCGCTCTGTGAATGTTTCTGAGGCCGACAAGGTGACCTTTGCGGCGTATTTTCTGGAAGGACCCGCCAATCTATGGTGG
Organism: Hordeum vulgare subsp. vulgare; assembly: GCF_904849725.1. Lineage (NCBI taxonomy): Eukaryota > Viridiplantae > Streptophyta > Magnoliopsida > Poales > Poaceae > Hordeum > Hordeum vulgare. The sequence continues at coordinate 299,860,940 of NC_058523.1, forward strand.
GAGAACTTTGAAGCTATGCATCCTGCTGAACCAGCAGCCACATGGGCAGACTTTAGTGCAGCCTTCCGTCTACACCATATTCCAGAGGGCCTGATGGACAGAAAGAGAGAGGAGTTTTGTGCATTCACCCAGGGAAAGTTGACCATGGATGCCTATAGCCGCGAGTTCGGTAACCTCGCCCGCTATGCAACATAGGAGGTGTCTACTGATGCCAAGAAGCAAGCAAGATTCCGTAAGGGTCTGAGCCCTGAGCTTCGTCGTGATTTACGCCTCCACGAGTGTACAAGCTTCCAAGCCCTGGTCAACAAGGCGATCAGTGCCGAGACTGGTCATACTGACTTTGAAGCCACAAAGAAGCACTCCCATGATTTTGGCTCGTCATCTGGTACCGCGTTTCCAAAACGCAGGCTGTGGGTTCCAAACAGCTCTCTGCCGCCAAGATACACTCCGAGGCCATCCTATGTGGCGCCTCAGACGAATCAGACCAACCCTCCAGCAAAAACCTATGGTGGTCCATCTAGCAATGCTGCACCACGTGCCAACCAAGTGATATGTTATAAGTGTGGAGAACCAGGGCACTATTCCCGTGAGTGTCCTCAGAATGTGGGTGCCAAGCAACCCGGAAAGTCCGTCGGGCAAGGCAAGTCGGGCAAAGCTTACTATGTGAAGCCAACTCCTGCACGTGGCCGTGTGAACTATGTTTCAGCAGAAGAAGCTGCAGAGGATCCCGACGTCATGCTGGGTACGCTCCTTGTTAATCATCACCCAACGTCTGTTCTTTTTTACACTGGGTCTTCTCATTCCTTCATTTCAGAAAGTTATGCACAGTTGCATAACATGTCTTTCTGTGATATGCCAATTCCATTGGTTGTCCAAACCCCTGGTAGTAAGTGGCAAACCTCTAGGATAACCTATGACAATGAAATTCTAGTAGACAGGCTAGTTTTTCTAGCCTCATTGATAGCCCTGAAATCTTCGGATATTAATATCATCTTGGGTATGGACTGGATGTCAGCTCACTATGCCAAGATTGATACTCATTCCAGAAATGTTCAGCTTACCCATCCCTCGGGTGAGATAGTCAATGTCTCTACTCGAGTTGCCAAATGCCAACTCTATTCCCTCAATGCCAACCCTCTTCCGGAACTTGAAGACATTCCGGTAGTCCGTGACTTTTCGGATGTTTTTCCAGAGGAACTGCCAGGAATTCCACCTAACAGAGATGTAGAGTTCGTGATAGATCTTGTTCCTGGAACTGTTCCAATAGCCAAAAGACCATATAAGATGGCACCCCTGGAGCTAGCCGAACTTAAGAAGCAACTAGATGAGGCCTTGAATAAAGGTTTCATTCGTCCTAGCTCTTCTCCTTGGGCTTGTCCCGTCCTCTTCGTCAAGAAGAAGTATGGAACGGATCGGATGGTTGTAGATTACCGACCAGTTAATCTGGTCACCATAAAGAACAAGTATCCGCTCCCCAGGATCAACGACTTGTATGATCAGCTCGCTGGATCCTCAGTCTTCTCAAAAATGGATTTGAGGTTGGGATACCATCAAATCAAGATCAAGAACGGGGACAATCCAAAAACGGCTTTTGTTACTCGTTATGGCCAATACAAGTACACCGTCATGTCCTTCGGTTTAACCAATGCCCCAGCCACCTTTTCTCGCTTGATGAATTCAATCTTCATGGAGTATTTGGATAAATTAGTCGTGGTATACCTCGATGATATTCTCATCTACTCGAAGAACGAACATGAACATGCCGAGCATCTAAGGCTGGTATTGATGAAACTTCGAGAGCATCGCCTTTATGCCAAGTTTTCAAAATGTGAATTTTGGTTACCAGAAGTGACCTATCTAGGTCACGTAATTTGTGGTAAGGGTATTGCTATCAATCCCGAGAGAGTTCAAGCTGTCCTTGATTGGACTCAACCTGAATCGGTTAAGCAAGTTAGGAGTTTTCTTGGTCTAGCGAGCTATTGCCGCCGCTTTGTCGAGAATTTCTCCAAGGTTGCAAAGCCTCTAACTGAACTCCTCAAGAAAGATAAAAAGTTCAAGTGGACACCACAGTGTGAGCATAGTTTTCAGGAATTGAAAAGACGCCTGACTTCCGCACCTGTGTTGCTACCACCAAATATTTCTAAGGACTTTGTTATCTATTGCGACGCCTCGCGACAAGGATTAGGTTGCATTCTCATGCAAGATCGTCATGTGATTGCATACGCATCTCGACAGTTGCGTCCACATGAGGATAATTATCCCACACATGATCTTGAGCTTGCAGCTGTAGTCCATGCACTTAAAACCTGGCGACATTACCTTCTTGGTAATCGTTGCGAAATATTCACTGATCACCAAAGTCTGAAATATATCTTCACCCAGCCGGATTTGAATCTCAGGCAAAGACGGTGGGTTGAGTTGATCTCGGATTACGACTTAGGGATAACTTACACCCCGGGGAAGGCCAATGTTATGGTTGATGCACTAAGTCGTAAATCTTATTGTAACAACTTGATGCTACAACGAGGTCAACCACATCTCTATGAGGAATTTCGGAAGTTAAATCTCCATATTGTTCCTCAAGGATTCCTTTCTACCCTGGTGGCGAATCCTACCCTTAAGGATCAAATTATAGCTGGCCAGAAGCGTGATAAGGGTATATCACGGATCAAGGAGAATATTATTAGTGGAAACGCTAATGAATTCTCCATGAATGATCAAGGTGTTGTGTTCTTCCAGAATCGTCTGGTGGTTCCTAAGAATCCACATCTAAGGCAGTTAATCCTTAAGGAGGCTCATGATTGTCCTCTCACCATTCATCCCGGTAGTACTAAGATGTATCAGGACCTACGCCAGAGGTTTTGGTGGACCAGGATGAAGAGAGAAATTGCTGAGTTCGTTGCTAACTGCGACGTTTGTCGTCGAGTTAAGGCAGAACATCAAAGGCCTACTGGCACCCTTTAACCTTTAGCTATTCTTGAATGGAAATGGGATAAAGTCAGTATGGATTTCATTACCGGATTTCCCAAGACCAAGAAAGGAAATAATGCTATCTTTGTGGTCATTGACCGTCTCTCCAAAGTAGCTCATTTTCTTCCAGTTCGTGAGAGTATAACAGCTAGCCAGCTAGCAGAGTTATATATCTCTCGAATAGTGTCTCTTCATGGTGTTCCCCTGGAGATTAACTCAGACCGTGGGAGTATCTTTACTTCTCGTTTCTGGGAAAGTTTTCAGAATGCTATGGGGACTCACTTATCCTTTAGCACTGCTTTCCATCCTCAATCAAGTGGTCAAGTAGAAAGAGTGAATCATATCCTAGAAGATATGCTCCGAGCTTGTGTTATATCGTTCGGTATGAATTGGGAGAAGTGCCTTCCATTTGCCAAATTTGCTTATAACAATAGTTATCAATCAAGCTTGGGCAAAGCCCCTTTTGAAGTTCTCTATGGACGAAGATGTCGAACACCTCTTAATTGGTTATAAACCGGAGAGAGGCAACTCTTTGGCCCGGATATGATCCAGGATGTAGAAGAGCAGGTTTGCATTATTTGTGAAAAGTTGAAAACAGCCCAGTCTCGTCAAAAGAGCAAATATGATCGTCATCATAAGGCTGTGACCTTTGAAGTTGACGAGAAGGCTTACCTTCGGGTTACACCTTTGAAGGGTACCCATCGATTCGGTATCAAGGGCAAGTTGGCTCCTCGTTACATTGGTCCTTTTCGCATTCTTGCCAAACGAGGAGAAGTTTCCTACCAGTTGGAACTTCCTCCGCATCTTTCCAAGGTTCATGATGTCTTCCACGTCTCGCAACTCAGGCGTTGCTTTTCGGATCCTATCCGTGAAGTGGACCACGAAATGCTTGATCTCCAAGATAACCTTTCATACCGAGAATACCATGTGTGTATTCTTGATCAAGCTGAGCGTACCACTCGACGTCGAAACCTCAAGTTTCTTAAAGTTCAATGGTCAAATCATTCTGAAAAGGAGGCAACATGGGAAAGAGAGGATCGTCTCCAACTTGAGTATCCCGCGTTATTCCCGACGACTTCTAAATCTCGGGACGAGATTCTTTTGAGTGGGGGCGAGTTGTCACATCCCTGGAACCCTAACCAAAGTATAGCATTGTGCTCATATCTTCTTTGCATTGCATCCAAGAAAATTGCAACAATATCAAAGCAAGTGGTGAAGCAAAACTCAAAAACCCTAGCCACTCCTCAATTTAAAGGAATTTCCAAACCTGTTAAAATCAATGAACCCAAAATGGCCTCAAGAAAAGTTCAACTTTTGTGATAAATCCTGAAAGCAAATAATCAGTGAAGAAAACTATTTTCCTAACACATTTGGCATTTTATTTAAATACAAAAAGCCACTGAATTCAAGTTTAAATTTGAATTCAAAAACTTTAAGTTTTCAAAATTGTTGAAAACTTCAGGAATGGTTAGATATATTCCAACTAATATTCTGGTGTGTTCAAAATAAATTTATAAACTATTTTGGAGCTGAAATAAATAGCAAATCAAAATAGTTAGCAAAACAGAAATAAAACAGAAAAAAAATGAAGAAAGACTTACCTGTCGCTCACCTCAGCCCAGGCCCAGCTCCCCTGTTGTCTTCCTCCTCGCCAGTAGGCAGCAGGAGGTGGCCGCCGCGACGTGCGACGCCTCCACGCAGCTCCCTGCTTGCCTGGCCGCCGCTTCGCGCTGGCACGCGAGGGGATAACCCTCCCGAGCCGTGCCCGAGCTCATCCTCTCCTCATTCTTCCCCCTTTGCTTCGTTCCCCACTGCCACCATTGGAGCCCGAGCAGAGCTCCAGCTCGCCGTCGTTCTAGCCTACCTCTTTCCCTCCTGAGCCGCGCAATAGATCCGCCGCAGCTCCCTGAACCTTTCTAGCCACAAGCCCGACGCCGAGACGCAGTCGTCTTCTTCCTCGGGTCACCGAAGTTCATCGCCGGTGTTCTCCCTCTCCAGGCCGTCCCCGAGCAAGATAGCGCCACCACTGCACTCCCCGTGAGCTTGCGCAGCTTTTCCCCAAGTTTCCCCCTTCGATCCCTTCCTCTAGCCTTGATTTCACCGGAGCCCGACGAGATCCGTCGCGGGAGCTCGTCGTCGGTAGCTCTCCGGTGAACAGCTCGTCCTTCTGAGGCCACCAGTAGCTTCAGGCCGTTGAGTAGATGTCATAGGTGCTCATCCCCATGCCTATCTCCTTCAGATTCGTCTAGCCCGACGATGCCCGAGATTCGGCCGCCGCCAAGCTCGTCGCCGGCGTCATCTCCGGCCAGATCAGCCCCGGCTAGGTGCAAAAATGAACCTGCGGGAGACGTGTCGTTCCTCTGGTGCACTCCGCGCAGAGTTTGGCCGCCTGTGCGCCGTTTCCGAGCCCCTCCGCTGTTCTGGTGGTCGCCGGAGGCTTACCGCCGGCGAGGACGACCTCGCCGCCAGTGGATCTGAGCTGGCCTGAGCCACTGACGCGTGGGGCCAGCCTCTGGATGATTTTAGTTAATAAAGTAAAAGTAATTAAACTAATAAGTCACTGACATGTGGGTCCAGTGGTGTTAATTAGCTAATTAAGTTTAAATCTAATCCAAAACTGACCAGAGTCACTGACCAGTGGGTCCCACTCGTCAGGTTTGACTTTCAACGGCCAGTTGGACCTGCTGATGCCATGCTGACGCAATAAGTAGCTTTTCTCTTTTAAAAGAATTCCAGAAAATGCCCAAAACTTCTAAAAATCATAGAAATTAATCTGTAACCCCAATGAAAATAATTTATATATGAAAAAGTATCCAAAAAATCCAAGGAATCTGAATATGTCATTTTCAAACATGTTTGAAAATGTTACTGGACCAAACATGTAGAATAATGAATAGGTTAAATTTAATAAATGCTTTGGAGTTGGAATTTGAAAATCATTTGGATTCCACTTCAAATGCTATGATCAAACATTGTGCAATCACAACCAGCAACTTAACATATCATTCCCATGCATGTTGAAAACAAGTTGATCTGAGCATCAGGTCGAATCAATTAAAATGGTATTCGAGAATACCTCGTTTGAAGTGATATTTGAATCTGATTCAAATCAACTCCAAACTTAATAAATGATAGCTACATTAGCATACCACCATGCATCTTCATGCCATGCTCATGCATCATTTTGTTGCATATGATTGTTATTGATTGATGTCATTTCTTTCGGTAGGCTCCGCTCCTCCGGATTCCACCGAATATCCGACTGGCGGATATTGTCCCTCCTCTGAGCAACAAGGCAAGCAACCATTTTGATCATCCCGATAAATCCCATGTTCTCGCTCCTGCACTTATTTATTGCATTAGGATCTAATGCTTCAAATGCTTTTTCCATGTTAGTTGAACCCACTTCCTTTGGATGACCTATCTTTGTCACAGTAAATAGTTGAACCTTGCAACCTAGCATACCTGGTAGATGCTTGAGACATGATGTGCGTTATCCTGCTATGCATGCTAGGCTTAGAGTTGTGTATGGTCTGTCATCTGGGAGATGAACAGAATTGTGAGAATGTGTTCAGTAAGTAAAGGTTGTGTGTTGAACCTGATTTGGTAAAGGTACCGGTGAAAGGCTATGTAGGAGTACATGGCGGGTTGTTTCATTGGAACCGTCTTTAGGAACTGAGTTCCGTGTATGTAATCCAAGACGAGATACTACCACATGCTGGGCCCTGAAATATGACCCCGCTCGACTTATTAATCGCCTAGTACTCGGTCCACGAGTTGCAAGTAGTTTCTGGTGTTTATAGTCATGCTGGAGGCCGTGCATAGCGCTGACCTGGGAGGTGGGCTGTGATGCGGTAGGCAGTGGCACGGTGTACCAAGTGGCACCCGGATGGTGGGCTTGGGAACCCTGCGTACATCGTTTGGGGCCGTGGCTGAAACCTCGGACGGACTTCCGTGCGGGTTACCCTCCGATAGGCGATAGACCTGGACTAAGTATTAGCGTGGTTAACGGTCGTGGCCGACTCCCTCGTTGGGCTTCCGCTTGAAGGTTGCCGAGGTGCGTGACGTGCACATGGCGATAAGTGGCGAGAGCGTGTGTGAAGAAGTACACCCCTGCAGGGTTATGATCTATTCGAATAGCCGCGTCCGCGGATATGGACTACTTGGAGACATACGTTGTTCATAGATAACCTTAATGGCTACTCATAAAATTGTCAAGATAAGCGTGAGTGTCGTGGACGACATTTCCGTATGGAGACGGAATGATTCCACGATGGAGTATTGTTGTGGTGTTAGTGGACTCGTGTGCGAGAAACCATTGTTGTCAAAATTATTTAAAAATGCAAGTTGTCTAGCCACGAGTCAAATGCTAGCTTTCCGCATGAAACCCCACAATTCCTTTTTGTTACATTGCATGAGTAGATAGTTATCCTAAAGTCTTGCTGAGTACTCTTGTACTCATGTTTGCTTAGTATTTGTTGCATAGGTTGTTAATGACCCTAATGGAGGGTTCTTCCTAGACATCGACGACGACGAGTAGCTGGTATCCCAGCTACGAACTGGCCCTAGGGTGGGTCTGTAGTATAGTCAGGCCATGTGCCTTCTAGCTTCATCTGTTTGTACTCAGATAGTTTAATTACTTCCGTTGGCTTGTAACTTGAATGACTGTTATGATGGGTCGTGAGACCCCTACTGTGTAATATTATGTGTGAGGCTCTTTCGAGCCTTTTAAATAAAGCTTGTATGTTTATGGTTATGTTGTGATGCCATCGATGTATCTATACATATCAGTATGCCATGCGTATGTGTGTCGTACTTGATATGTATGGGGTTTGATTACCTAGCCGTAGGCTTTAGTAGCATTCCTTACAGGGAAATGCCCCTTTGTGATCCAACGAGCCATGGTAGTTCGCTACTGCTCCGGACACATTGGTTGACCGGCATGTGTCCTTCTTAGATGATGTGTCTGTCCCCTTTGGGGAAATGTCATGCGATGTAATGGAGTCCTTGTAGCTTGCTACGACTCGTCTACATTCGCTGGAGACCGACACCTGCTTTTCTCGGTCATGTATGCATGTCCTTGTGCGGAACTGCCACTTTGGTTTATGACTAGACATGTAGATCCGTGTTCTTTGTCATTGGATTGCTAGCGACACAATTTCATACGCGAGTCAAAAGGCGCAAACGGTCCCTGCTAAGGTAAGGCTGCAGCCGTGGGGTTAACCGTGCGTGAGACCGCAAAGAGATGCGATGTGTTACAGGCTGGATTCCAATGGCTTAGGATCGGGGTCCCGACAGGTACTCAAGCCGAAGACGATCTTAGCGCTCCCAGATTTCTTCAACCTCGAAATGATGAGACCACTGAACCTTGCGAAACTTGATGTTGCGATGTGGAGTGTTGTGCTCGGTTCCATCGAGAATACAAACAGGATATTCTCTATATGAAAGGTCATCTTGAGATCAAGCGTTTCGTGGTCCACTTCTTGGATAGGATCCTTGAAGCAACGCCTGAGTTGAGAAACGTGGAACACATCATGAACTTTGGAAAGCTACGGGCCTAGTTCCAATTGGTAGGCAACCTCTCCTTGTTTAGCAAGAATGCGAAAAGGACCAATGTAACAAGGATCCAATTTGCCTTTGATACCGAAAAGATGGGTACCCTTCAGAGGTGAAACCCAAAGGAAAGCCTTCTCGTCAACTTCATAACTTACTTCCTTATGACGACGGTCATATTGGCTCTTTAGACGAGATTGGGCGGTTTTCAAATTTGATGAAGTCTCTGATGGATATTAGCTCATTGCGCTGATGGGCTGTATTATGCTCGATGTGCTCCAACAAACGGTTGGTGGCACACTTGTTCCTCTCAATTTCTAGCATAACCTCCACCAGCAAAAATCGTATGGGAGGATCTTCTTCATCCCTACTATGTCCATGGTTCTGACCATGACTAGCAGAATTCCGGATTACTGACGACATCCTCAAGGAAACAACCAGGGTTCGGAATCAAGTAAGAACACTATAACATCACAATCCTAGGGAAAATCGGACAGCATAACGGTTGTACCATCATGAAATATGAGGAAACCTACAAGAGATTTAAGCAACATAACAACTCAACATCATGGGTTCAAGGTGCAGCAAGAACATAGGCATCACTTCTCACAATTCTGATGGAAACAGGATTGACACGCGACCATCCTATAAGTCCATGGCCCGGTAACTCGTCATCCTAGCAGATAGGTAAGAAGCCTAGTCCTTAATCCCCGTAGAAGAAAAGAGGGTGACTCAGAATAGAGTGACTTGAGGAAAGGAGTGAAAAGAATCTTATGTTCCCATCCACAATCAATTCCCTTATATAACTAAAGCATTTCTAGACTCAACATCGACCAGTTTGGCTTGGTATTCCTACACACAGTCAAGCTTTGATACCGACGATGTCGGGACCCTGATCCTAAGTCATAAGAACCGAATCTATAACATAACACATCGCTTTGCCGCCTCACGCACGGATAACTCCACGACTGCCACCTTACCTAGGTTGGGACCGTTTGCATCTTTTGGCTCACGTATGTGTATATGTCGCCAACATTCGAACGACAGAGAACCCGGGTCGACATGACTAGTTATAGACCCAAGTGGCACGACCATACAAGAAAATGCATACATAACCCCGCAAAGCAGGAGTCGGTCACCAGTGTGTGTAGACGAGTCGTAGCAAGCTACTTGGACTCCATTACACCGTGTGACATTTCTCCGAAGGGACAGACACAGTAGAAAAGAAGGATACATGTCGGCCAATCAATATGTCCGGAGCAGTAGCAAGCTACCAAGGCTCAGTGGAAGCACAAAGAGGAATTTTCTTGTAGAGCAGGCTACCATAGGCACACAACTAGGTGTCAAATCCCACACATACCAATGCATTTCAAACGTACACACACTATGCACGATATGTGTAGATACAACATGGCATCACAACATAACTCTACAACACATCATTTATTTAATAGACTCCGAGGAGCCAACATAGTATAATGTTACAAATAGGGGGTTACATGACCCAACATTCAGTGCATACAAACAACATGCCGAAGTTACATGTCTGGGTACAGACATCTACTAAAAGCGGGTGGAAGAGCCTGATAAGCTACATCCACCCTAGCATAGGAGCCAGACCACTATCTGGGTTCCCAACCTATTCCATCGATGTCAACATCAAGAGGAAAACGTAAAGTGAACAACGTCTATCTCTGCAAAAATGTAATAAGCAACAGTGAGTACGAAGGTACTCGGCAAGACTTACATCAGAACTGACTACATATGCATCATATATCAATGGATGGGATTGTGGGGTTTAGTGTAGAAATGCCAGCTTTGGCCTTTGGCTAATCTAGACTACAATAGTTTATCATACCTCTCTCCTCTCCCTACGAGAGAGCGTACACGAGTCCACATATTCACCACATAAATACACCACCATGGATCCTCTCTCGTCCTCCTACGAGAAGGCCATCCATAACACTCACACTTATCTGGACCATTTTTAGAGTATCCATTAAAGTTGTCTATGAACCATGCAAGCATCCAAGTAGTCCATTTCCGAGGACGCGACTATTCGAATAGATAATTACCCTGTAGGGGTGTACTTCGTCACACATGCTCCCGCCACTTATCGACATGTGCACATAAAACAAGCACCTCGGGAACCTTCAAGCGGAAGCCCAGCGAGGGAGTCAGCCACTAATGTTAACCTACAATGACTCACATCCAAGGCAGTCGCCTATCTGAGTTGGAACCCATAATGGAAGTTCGGCCGAGGTTTCCAACATGGCCTCAAACGATGTGAGCAGGGTCCCAATCCGGTCCCGATTGGTCCATTCATCCACTCACTAGGTTGTGCCACAACCTATGAACGTTTCGAACTATTGCGACTCCTGGACTGAGAACAGAGTAGTTAGTAGGCCAAGAGGCCGAGTTACCGGAACCAAATGTGCGGTAGTAGCGAGTCTTAGAACACCAACACAAGATCTCGGGTCGTAAGTGCGGCATCAACGAGACAACTCACCATGTACTCCTACATGGCCTCTCATTGCTACCTTTACCAAAACAGGTTCACACACTTAACTCTCATCAGTAGAACATGATCATTCAAATTCATCATCCAGATGATCAGACCAACTTAACTCTAAGCATAGCAAGCATAACAGGGTAATGGCACAACATCGCTGAAGCATCTCCCAGGTATGCTAGGTTGCTTGGTTTAGCTATTTACTGTGACAAGGACAGGTCATGCAAAGGAAAGGGTTCATCTACCGTAACACATGTAGCTGTTGAATCATCTTGTCCTAATACATTGAAATGAGAGCAAGAGCGAGAAAGTAGGATTATATTGGAATGCTCAAGGGGGGTTGCTTGCGTGTTGATCAGAAGAACTTAGCTGTTCTTCGATGTCAGTGATAACTACATCTCACAAGTCTATCAACAAGATCAAACAAGGAACAAATTAAACACGGCAAATGCTTCACAATGATGCATGAGCATGGCATGCTAACATGTTAGTGATTTTGTCTAATGCAAGTGACCACAAGTTAATTGGGAGTTATTTGATCAATATAGTTCAATTCTAAACCCATTTATAAGCATTTAAATGCCTTTAGTGAAATTGTCCTATCCATCAAGTTAATTTGTTCAAACATGCATGAAAATGATTCCATCAAATTCCTTTGATTTTGCTAACAAAAATCAAATATTATTTATTTCATTTGGAGACATTTTCTATTATTTTCCATCAAATTCCTTTGAGTTTCTTTTAATTTTCAAAGTTTTGGATATTTTCTGGAATTTCCTGATTTATTTTTAATCCAGAAAATGTTTTATTGCATGAGCCTTGCGTCAGCAGTCAACAGGGGCGGTCCAGGTCAAACTTGACTAGTGGGGGCCACTGGTTAGTGACCCGGGGCTAATCCCCATGCCGACTCGCCCTGATTGGAGGTTTGACCACCCGCGGGCCCGCTCGTGAGTGCCTGATGGCGGGCGATTAGGCCTAATGACCACGCCATGTCGGCGCCCGTCGGAGTATGGTCAGCGGTGACCAAATCTGCGGCGGGGGCTCACCGGAGTTGCCCTAATCGATGCTACATACCATCATTTTGCGCGCGATTGGCAGCTACAATGAGTTGGCGAAGCGCCTCGTCCGGCAGGGGCGGCATGAGGAGCTTGGGTGGCCGGATCTGGCACCGGCGACGAGCCTTGCGGTGGCCGGAGTTTGGGACTTGGTGGTTTCAGTGTTGCGCTGCACGGGGAAACCAGCTAGGCGTCTTGGCAGCATCATAGAGGCTCCAGGAGCACGCGGGAGTGCTCGGGCGCGATCCGTGGTGATTGTGGCCACGGCCACGCCATTTCCAGCGGCAAGGGGCTCGGGTTCCGGCCAGGAGGATAGCTAGGGGCACACGAGGGCCATGAGGAGAGGAGAAATGGGCTCTGCGGCTCACCACGAGGGGAATGGGGGCAACGGCGAGCTCGGGGAGGCCCTCTTGCCGACGAATCGGTGACGCGAGATCCAACGGGTCTGGAGGTTGGAGACGGCGGTGGCGAGGGTGTTGTGGTCTCCCGGCTTGATTCTTCCGATGTGGAGGTTGAGGGCGATACGCGGAGCTCCTCAGAGGCTTTGGAGAGCTTCGGGTGGCCGATGGCCGCGGTGGTGATGAATGGCGGCGACGGTAATGCTCGGCTGCGCGCGAGAGGGAGAGCAGAGATGGGGAAAGAGAGAGATGCGAGGAGGATAAGGGAGAGGGAGCATCGTGGGGCCTCCGTGGTGCAGATGAGGCGAGGGGGGAGGCAGGCAGGGTGGAGGTGGCCACCGACGTGGCCACGCGCGCCACGCACGTGCTTGTCCTCCTGGCACGAGGAGGAGGAAGACCCCCTACCCGTGGTGGGCTAGCCTGGCTTCCCTCATGGGCCACGCAGGCCAGGTAAGCTTCTTCTTTTATTCTGTTTTCTTTTCTTTTCTATTTTTCTAACATCTGTTCTGGCTTTTAATATAAATACAAAACCATTTGTAAATATCCTGAAAATAATCATGTGGTCTTAGTGAATTTTCCGAGTGCCACATAAAAAGTTCTAGAATAATTGGAACTATATTTTATATATAACAAATATAATTCCATTCCGAATAATTGCTTTATTAATTCAAAAGTCCAATATAAAATGTTGTTGTCCTTTCAAAATATTGGTTGGCAATTTTACCTCATCACAATATTTTCACACAATAGTTGGAACATTTTCTTGGATCTATTTGAAGCAATTTTTTTATTTCCTTTTGACAAAATTTTGAATTGTGAGGCTTTATCACTTCTTCATTTCAAGTTCTAAAGGAAAATAAAAATGCATGCATGAATGCTTTGCAAGCAAGGTATAACTAGGGCTGTGACAAAATGCAGTTGGGCTGTTACACCCCCACCCTCTAATTCATAATGTTTAATATGAAGTACTATTTATCCCTCTACCACTCACACGTGGGGCCCTACCACTGTTCCAGTGGATAGGGCCGGCCTAGCCACCCTGCTGAGTCACCACGGGAGCCACTAGTCAACCTGTGTTGACTCGTTAGTTGACCAAGTCAACTAGGGCCACTCTCACCCTCTCTCGTGAAGAGTTGGTCTAGTTTTGGGCGCATTTTGCATTTTAATTTATATTTTTTTGAATTAATAATAATTCTAGTAAATTCCAGAAATTGTTGAAATCTTTGAAAATTCATATAAATTCAACCGTAAGTCAGATGAAAATAATTTATATATGAAAGTTGCTCAGAAAAATATAATGAAGTTGAATATGCCACCCACATACCTATCATAACTCACGTTGCGCAAAACCGAACCTAAACCAAAAACCAAACTGAAAATAAAAAATTAAAACTTTGGTTTTTTCAGTTTTTGGTTTGAGTTTGAGTTCCTAAATATAGAAAAAATTAGCATTCAGTTTTTTGATTAAAAACTAAAACAGTTTTGGGTTAAACCAAAATAACCAAAGTAGCTTTAGTCTGTGTAAAAATATGAGGTGATGAAAGCACATATGCTCCCTTGGTGATTTTGATAATTCATGAAAACATACATTGCCTCTTGGACTAACACTTTGTAATGCCCAAGATGCGGTCCTATCCTTATTTTGGCGCGAGGGTCTCGACGGGGATAGAAACGCATCTCATCGTTTCGCAAGAATGGATATCGTTACAAGTACATGTACTGAAAAGATGAATATAAGGAGTTGGCTTACATTCTCCACAATCTACATAAGAGTCACATCAATACAATACATACAGTCGTCATAAAGAAGAGCAGGGTCCGTCTACAAACGAAAAGAAACGATAAAAGAACACCGTCCATCCTTGCTATCCCAGGTTGCTGGCCTGGAGCCCATCCTAGATCGATGAAGAAGAAGAAGAAGAAACTCCAAAGCACAATCATCGCGCTCGCATCATAATATCACTATACATGTACCTGCAACTGGTGTTGTACTAATCTGTGAGCTACAGGGACTCAGGAATCTCATTTCCAAAGGTATCAAGAGTAGCAAAGCTTAATGGGTGAGGTATGGTTAAGTGGTGAGGCTGCAGCAAGCGACAAAGCATTTATTTGAGGTGGCTAACTTATGAGTACCAGAATAAAAGAGGGGAATGATCTACGCATAGCGGACGTGAACTACTGATGATCAAGTGAATGATCCTGAACACCTACTTACATCAGACATAACCCCACCGTGTCCTCGATCAGAGAAGGAGCTCACGAAAGAGACAGTCATGGTTACGCACTCAGTTGGCATATTTTAATTAAGCTTACTTCAAGTTATCGAAAACCGATGTTAAACAAAGTTTCCACATTGCCACATAACCGCGGAAATGGCTTTCCGAAAGATTTAACCCTCCAAGGGTGCTCCAACTAGTCCATCACAAATTACCACAAGCCACATAGAAAACCTCAATCACAAAACTCGTGATCTCCTCGGATTCCTTGGTTGAAAACCACAACTCTGAGATAGTCCAAAGCATTACCGGAATCCTGATGCACAAGATATTTCATCAAAGGTAAAACTAATCCAGCAAGGTCGCCCGACGTGTCGACGACCCAGATAGGAGCCGTGTATCTCGTTCTCAGGACACGACGGATGGGTCACACTAGGAGTAAAACCAAACCTCGGTTTGCCCCGCAGTGGCCCCGTAGTTTGCCAGTTTGGACCAACACTCATGCGGAGCACTCGACCGGGGGTTGATTACTTATCCATGGGGTCCGGAAAGTCCCTATGCAATTTTATTAAGTTATTAGGCAAATGTAGTACCAAAGTTGGGCCTTGCCAAACCAGTCTTATTCTAAAACAAATTATCACGGGGGTCCCCATGACAACCCCGATCGTGTTAGGAGCGCTCAATTATGGAATATAACACCGGTATCCGAAACTAAGGCGGCAAAGGTGGAACAAAACACCAGGCTAGAAAGGTCGAGCCTTCCACCTTTTACCAAGTATATAGGTGCATTAAATTAAATAGCATTAAATGGGGTGATATAACAAGGAACCCATGTTATCACATGGAAGCAATTCCACCTGCAACTAGCAATGCTAACACATGATTAAGCAACCAGTAACATAGCGAGTCAGTGGTTTGCTAGGTTGTATAAAGGTTGAAGGTTTCATGACAATGTTGAAAGGCTGACATTTAATAGGTGGTAGGCAACGCGACATAATGAAAGAAACGAGACAACTAGCATGGCAATGATAGTAATGGTATCTAGGTAAATGATCATCTTGCCTGAGATCCCGCTTGGAAGAAGAACGAATCCGTCAGGCAGATCAACCGACGTAGTCGAACGGATCCTCAATTCCGACAAGCTTGCGAAACTCTATCGAGACAAAGCAAACCTGAGACAAATCAACACTCGATATTCATAACGTCACATGCACGACATGATGAAATTCGCATATGATGCATGATCAGTTTCATATATGCAAGGCAAGTCATGGCAATTCACAAAATCAATCACTACACATTAAGTGAAGCTCGATATGCACCGAGTTGCATATTGACGAAACTCCACATTTAATTATTTAGTTCACTCGTGTTTATTTACACGCAATATTAAATGTTGTTAACCATGGCAAGGGGGTGAAGCACAAATAATCTACCTATCTAGGCATTTTGAATGAGTCCGGAAACGACACATAGCATCTCCGAAATGTGTTAAATTCTAAATCTGTCTGGATTTGTCCTAATCACCTTTTATGTTTGTTAAACAGCAAAACAAAGTGGTTCACGTGATTCTACTCGTCGTTCTAGTCCATTTACATATATTGCTCATCTCCAACGGAGCTACGGTTAATAAACTACGGACTAAACCGTTTCTAACACGTCAACTCGCAAACCAAGGCAAACAGCAAGGTTAACAATTTTAAATATGCATGTGAGTTATAAAATATTAATCTACGCGAAATTCTACATGTTTCACATATATAGTTTGTCGCGATCCGACGCACGGATTTGAAAGTACAGCCGTTTGAAAATATGCTTTTTCTGTGAAAAAGAATTAAATCGCACGACACGAAAAAAATGCATGGGCCAAATCTGGTTTAACCGGGCTGAAACAGAGCATAGCGACAGATAGTTTAACCGTGCTCGGGCGGGGAATAGGGGCTGCTCACCTTGGTCCTAAGCAGGCCGAATCTGGAGGGGAGGTGGAGCTGGGCCGGCTCGATGCAGTTGGGCCGTCGGGGGAAGGAGGCGAGCGGCTGGGCCTGGAGCGTCGGGCAGGCCAGGGCGAAGGCGAGGCCAGGCTGGGACGAGGGGTGGCCAGCCAACTCGGGTGCAGTGGCCGACGGGGTGCGCTCTCCCCGATCTGGATCTCAATCCAGATCGAGAGCGAGGCGACGGTGGTGGCGCCCAGCGACGCGATGGGAGGAGGCGGCGGTGGTGGCGCCGAGCGACGCGACGAGAGGAGGCGGCGGCTACGGGCGGCACCGACAAAGGAACCGAGGACGGCGGCGGGATGGCTGTGCCGGAGGCACCGGCTGGCCGGCGGCAGGGCGAGGCCGCGGGAGCAAGCTCGACAGTCGGAGCTCCGGTTGCTCGGGGCGACGAGGCGAGCTCGGCAGGCGGCGGTCGGCACGGCTGAGGGTGCCGGGGCTCCGGCCAAGGTCATGCGAGCGGCAGCGGACGGCGACCTCGGGGCTGGGGCGCTCGGGAGGAGCTCAGGTGCACACAAGCACTCTGCTCCCTGCGCGCGGTGGCGGCGAGGCTTCGGGCCCGGGCGGGCCCGATCTAGGACTCGTGGGCCTCAGCGGCTAGAGGAGAAAGAGGTGGGAGGTGGCGGCGGCACGGATTTCGAGACTGGGGTTATGGTTTCGTTTTTGGCAACGGGTGATGGCTTAAATCGGTAGGATTGATTTGGGTGAAAAGTTTAGGGGGTTTTGCCCGTTTTCAGATCGTTCGATCTCGATCGGACGGCTCCTGTTGCGGGGTTGGCTAGGATGGATATGGTGAATTGCGTAGAGGGGCTAGGCGGAGATGAGAGGGAAAACGGGCACCCGGGGACAGAGTTTTGAAACACCGAACGTCCGACAATTAAACCGACTATAGTGCCGCTATATAATAACGGTACAAGCATCAAACGAGCTGCGATTGCGACGAAAATTGCCAGGCGGCCCACCTACATTATATTAAGACCGCACGCCAAGTTTCGAACCAATCCGAGAATATTTTTAGGACACCTTTAAAAACAATATTTTATCAATGTCGCGGGCGCGCGTGTCTGTGTTTGGTTTTGAAGCGGTCAACGACAACACAGAGAGAACCGGCAACTAATAAAGGATGCATGTTTTGAAAATTGGCGGCAACGGGGTGTCGATGCAATGCATATGGTGCAAATGATGCGAGGATGATGCGACAAACTAATAATCACTGGGCGGCAACGGAATAAAAGAGGAATCTTCTGGAGCATCGATCTCGGGCTGTCACAACTCTCCTACACTAACAAGAGATCTCACCCCGAGATCTAAGAATGAAAGGGGAAGAGGAAGAGAAAAACAGAAGGTGTAACTTAGTCGCTCCTTTGAAAAATGAGTAAAACCAATGATCCTTGAAGGTTGCAAGTGATGAAGAATGATAAGAGAAACAAACAAGAGTTCAATTGACATTTCGGCAGCCCTTCGGTAGGAAATTGAGGACAAGAATTTGATAAGACGGAAAGATCTTGACAAGATTCACAACAAACCAACCAAATTGATAAGCAAGGAAAGAACGTGATCTTGATAACCCGAGATGATTGATATGAAAAGAGCAACATCACAACCACTCTAGAACAATAGAATAGAAACTAGATCACTCGGAAGAAAGAATGAAGAAGGAAAACTAATAACTACTATCAAAATTGAATTTGGCAAGCATCCTTGCAAGAAGAAATGAATGGAGTTGTTGGAAAACCAACAACGAAAAGAACAAGCTTGTTGTGGGCTTATGGAAACCATTTCAATTAATGATTTGACAACCGACCACTAGCAGAAACAAGGATTGGTTGGGAGAACAAGATAAGCATAACTTCTTACACCAAAAGGATACATTGAGAACTTGGATCAATGATAATCACCATAATAGCTGCAATCCTTAAGAAAAGCTTTAGGTGAAATCTAAATCCAGATAACTTCCATGAAGAATCATGCGTTGAAAATATCTCATGATAAAATAATTGATGGATTTAAATATCCCATTCTTGAAATAACTCCCCTTCAAGGCTCCTCCACTAACAGGAAGGCTATAACACAACCTCAAAGGACAAGCAGGGAGAATTGCACTTGGAATGCAAAACACAGGATGTTTGAGCCTCTCAAACAATAATGTTTAATAACACTTCTAGAAAGAATTGAAACCTTGATGAACCACCATGAAGGACCTCCAGAGTAGAAGGATGATAGAAAAGAATTGAAGCTTGAAAAAGAATAAGATTGAGGCCTTGCAAAGATTTAGATGAAGCTTCATGAAGTGATGCTTGAGAAAACTAGGAACTTGAGAAAAAGAACATGAACAACATAGAATAGAAAATTGATATCATGGGCCACTTCAGAAGAAGAATTGAAATCACCTTAATGAAGAATAATAAGAATTATGTTATGCTTATACTTCATCAAATTAAATTGATGGCAAGCAACGGATTTAGAATACCACTTATTATTCTTGAAAAGATAGAGGAGAGATATGAGCACAAACTAGAAGAAGTCTTGAAGGAGACACTGGTAAGAATTGGAATGAATGGGGATAACAAGAATGAATGGAGATATATGAGAATGAAGATATCATGAGCCACGTGAGAGAAAAAGGCACCGGAATAATTGAAAGACGAACGAAGAGACAACAATTGAGAATTATTTGAGAACGGAAGCTGAAAGCTGAGAATGAAGAATTCTTCTAAAATGATGGCCTTCGGAGGATCAAGAAATGAAAATAACTCAGAAATGCACCGGATAGACATGGAAGGAATTTCTCATGATCGAGAACAATTCAAGATGATAACACAAAGCTGAAATGGCAATCTTCACCAGAATGGAGCGAGATTGAGAGAAACACTCCTTCGGCCTTCCAAGCTAAAAATGATGAGGAGAACACCACCAAGAATAACTAAGACACTCCGGAAAAATGAAGAACGAAAGGTTGAGCCAAAGATGAGAATTAATTCGAATAGATCTTGGAGAAGGGATGTGACTGATGGAAATCATTCTTACGTCATATTTGAAAAGAATTAGAGAACTCCAGGAAAGATTAGAAGAGCCAGACTAGATCCTCGAAGAAACTTGTGGGTTATGGGCCCACTCAAAAAGAACCACCATTGAAAAGATTGCTCAGAAAGAGAGAGATTGCACTGGTACAAAGAAAACTTGATGAGGTGAGAACCCCAAAATAATTGAAAGGATTGAAAATAAGAAACTTCTGAGATATCTTCAACACTCCAGATATAACAGAGAGGGATGAACGAATACGAAAAATTTGAATGAGAATTTCCAACACAAAAATCATATAGGAAGGAAAGGATATGATGAACACAGATAGCTTTAATGAATTCACCGGAGAGACAACAAGAATGAAGAAAGATGAACTCCAAACTCCGGATAATCTTAACCAAGAATCACCGAAAAGAAAAGAAAAGAAAAGATAGCGGAAGCAACACTGAAAAGAAGACACTTGGATGAGAATTGAATCACTAAAGAAAAGGGCGGGAGGGCAGGTGTTGGGGATATTACATGTGGTCTAACCCGCCCTAATTGGGTTGGGTCAGGAAAGCGGCGACTCATACATGGTTAGTCTAAGGCTTGGACCAGGGGCCCATGAACCGGATGGCGGTTCAGGATTGATGAAGAAGCTAAGACGCCAAGAGGGTTTCGAGGCTTGGAAAACACGGCGACTTAGAGATATGGAAGACCGTGATCTGTAACGTGGCTAGGACTTTTGTAAACCCTAGGGCCTCGGCCTGTATATAAAGGCGAGTCTCTGGGGCAGATAGATCAGGTTAGAAGTCATCGAGAGCTAGGTCAGGCGAGTTACGCCTTCCTTGTAATCGAATCCATCATCAATATACACAAAGCAGGACGTAGGCTTTTACCTCCACACAAGGGGCCGAACCTGGGTAAATCTGAGTCTCGCTTCTGCTCACCCCCTTTGAGTCGCCACCAAGGTGCGATGGCTCCTTCACTAAGTCCTTTCACGAGGACATCTGCTGTGATAAAACCACGACAGTTGGCGCCAACCGTGGGGCTAGCGCACGGTGGAGTTGAGTTCTCAAAGGGAGCCCTTCTAGGGTTAGGAAGCGATGCGGTCGGCATCATCACGAAGAGCTGCCGTGGAAAATACTACATCGATAACTCGCAGTGGGGGCCTGAAGCTGATTCAATCGAATCTAGTTACAGGGTCCCCTTCGACAAGATCCACGTCTTCATCGGCATGTTTGGGGCGCCTGTACCTGAGCCGGACACCTTCACCGACATCGTCGAGCCGGCCCGGTACGCCCACCCCACCTCGCATCAGGTCAGGGGACTCCATGCTTTTGTTGGCTTTACGCAGGGAGGCGACCTACAAGATGAGCCAGTAGTCCAGGAGATCGCCCATGTCAATTCGGATGACAAGTCATCTATGGGCGACACAGATTCAATTCACTCTCTCTACGAAGGACAGCTCGGAGGGTTGCCGCGGGCGGTAAACTCCGAGGACTTTGCGGGACCCCATCGGCAAGTTGCCATCTACATGGCAGGGCGGCACCGCCTCAGCCAAACCCGGAGGGCAACAATGAGGCTGGCGGGTCGTCGAAAGCTCCGACTCAGGTCATGGCGGACTTGGCGGCAGAGACTGCGAAACTCATGGCGATCGTGGTAACAGCAGAGAATCAGGAAACAATCAATACTGAACTGGCGAAGCTACGGGAAGAGATGGCCAAGACTCAGCGGGACGTGGAAGCAGAAGCCGCCAGGATGGCGACGCAGCAGGCCCAGATCACCGCAGAGACAAAACGGTTGAACACCGAAGGCTAGCGGCTTGAGCAACAACAGCGTGCTTCCAATGCCATCCACCAGAAGAGACATCATGGTCGCCTCTCGGCCGATATAAATCCAACTCGCTTCTTCGACAACCCGCATACCCCCGGGATGGGACCCGATCAGCCTTGGCAGGCCGCTCCAGGGGATGGTCCGGCTCACCCGCCGCCTAACCCGCCACCACCTCAGCCAACGGAGGCCCGCGCGTCCCGCTTCCAGACACCAAGGGGTCACTTCTTGAATTTCGTGGATAACATGTTGGAGGCAACCCGCCATTTGGAGTCTCTCCCAATTTACGGAAACTCCCGGCTGAAGTGGAGGCGAGAAACGCCATCGAAATGCTGAAAACGGTGGTGGTCCAACATGCGCAATATTCACATAGGCGTGACCAACTACATTCCACGCCCCAGGCGAGTCACACCAGGAGTCACCATGACGACTTGCCTGCAGTGACCAGCGAGCAACGGCGTCTGCCATAGACCAACCCGCCCGGGATGCACGATACCCGAGCCAAAGACCTTGTGGATGCAGCACGAGCCGCACGCCTGATGGAGACGGCAGCTGCGGCGGGCCAAGGCTATCCGGTTTATACCCAGTCCCCTCCCGGATCGATCGATACAGGCGGCAGGCACGTTGGGGTGCCCTGTCTCATGCCCGCTCTCCGCAACAAGCGTATGCCAAAGGATTTCAAGGGACCGAGAAAAGGTACCCAATTACACACCAGATCAAGAGCCAGGGTCATGGATCGAGAGTTACGAACTTGCAATGGATATGCTCGATGTGAATGAGGCAGCCTGCGCCAAGTATTTTACCATGATGCTCGAAGGAACGGCCTGCAAATGGTTGAAAAACCTGTCGCCCAACTCCATCAACACTTGGGCAGAGTTGAAGGAACGTTTCATCAAGAATTTCCGAGGAACTTGCAAACGCCCGATGACCATTGATGACCTACAGCACTGTGTCCAACGACCGGACGAGTCATCCCATCATTGGACGCGGCGGGTTGCAGAAGTCATTCATTCATCAGATGGCATCTCGGCGGCTCAGGCAGTGCTAATTCTGGAGAAAAATTGTCATTACGAGCCTTTGGTGTTGAAGCTTGGGCGACTCAAGCGTAAGGTGCAGGACATGGGCGAGTTGATGGACACGTTGGCCAGGTATGCCGAGTCAGACGACACTAAGGATCCTGCGGAAGATGATGACAAGGTTAGCACCGCCAGGAGAGGCGAGTCATCAAAAGGTCACTCCCGGTTCCATGGGCGGGGCAACCACAACCACACCGGGCAAAGTAAGAGGAGACAACAAGAAGGTGCCACAGACTTCGTCGCCAATACAAATGTCGGCAACGGGAATCAACGCGAGAAGAAAAGGGGCTTCAGCGGGAAGAAACCGTGCAACTATCACGAGATGCTCAAAGGCCCCTGCCCACAGCACGCCACCGTCGAAGGACCGTCTACCCACTCTTGGGAGGATTGCTATGTGATGCAGGAGTTCCGAGCTGAGGTGCTCAAGAAAGGTCAAGGAGGTGACCAAGGCGGGCGACAGGAACAGTTCGGCACGCCCGGGTCACACTGAAGCCCGTTCGGTGGGTTCCCTAACCCGGACCCGCAGGGCGGGTCACAGTCTAATGTGGGACAGTACCAGGTTCACAATCAACAGCGGTACAACCCGCAGGGCGTGTTTCAGCAACCGCCCCCGCAAGGTGATCCCTAGTGGCAGGATGACAATGGCGGTTTTCAGCATAATCCTAAACAGTTGAATCGCGGACAATATCACATGTTCACCACCAGCACTTGCAAACGGGATCAAAAGGTGAAACATAGAACCTTTAGCGTGGTTGAGCCGACGCTCCCCACGTACCTCAATTAGTCTGAGAAGCCCATTACCTGGAGTAGGGAAGATCACCCGCCCCGAGTTGATAACCCCGGCGACTTGGCTTTGGTCGTGGCTCCCCAAGTCGGAGGTTACACCATTTCCAAAGTCCTTATGGATGGTGGCAGCAGCATTAACATCCTATACTTCGATACCTTCCGGAGGATGAATTTCTCCGAGAAAGACTTGATGCCATCTTCCACGGTTTTCCACGGTATTGTTCCGGGTAAGTCGGCATACCCTATTGGGTGAATCAAACTTAAGGTAGCTTTTGGTACGGAGTCTAACTACAGGAGCGAGTCCCTCATGTTTGAGGTGGTCAAGATCAAGAGCCCTTACCATGCACTGTTCGGCAGACCGGCTTACGCTCGATTCATGGCCCGCCCATGTTATGTTTACCTCAAGCTCAAGATGCCTGGTCCTAGGGGGACTATAACGATCAATGGGGACACGAAAATAGCCCAAGAATGCGAGGAAGGAGAGGCGGCTTTTGCACAGTCGGCTTGTGTAGCCGAGGAGCTCAAGTTTCACCAAGCCAATGTTGACCCGTCATATATGACACCACTCAAGAGACCCACAATCGACTCAGAGTCGCCCCTCAAGTTTAAACCAACAGATGACACGAAGGTGATAGACTTCATGCCTAGCAACTCAATCAAGTAGTTCACCATTGGGACGGGTCTGGATCCCAAATAGGAAAGCGCGTTCATCGAATTCATCTGTGATAATCAGGACATCTTCGCATGGAAACCTTCAGACATGCCAGGTGTACCGAGAGAATTCGCTGAGCACCATATTAATATTGACCCCAAAGTAAAGCCGGTTCGGCAGTATCTTCGCCGGTTTAACGAAGAACGGCGTAAGGAAATTGGAGAGGAAGTCGCCCGGCTTTTGGCCGCCGGGTTCATCATTGAGGTTTTCCATCCTGAATGGTTGGCTAACCCGGTCCTGGTGCTAAAAAACAATGGCACCTTCCGTATGTGCATCGACTATAATGACCTCAACAGGGCCTGTCCAAAGGATCCCTTCGCCCTTCCCCGCATTGATCAAATCATTGACTCTACGGCGGGTTGCGAGCGGTTGCGTTTTCTGGATGCTTACTCGGGATACCACCAAATCAAGATGGCTGTGACGGACCAGGAGAAAACGTCCTTCATAACCCCCTTTGGAGCCTTCTGTTACGTGTCTATGTCGTTCGGGCTCAAGAGTGCGGGGGCAACTTATCAATGTTGCATCCATAATTGCTTGCATAGCCAGATCGGACGCAATGTTCACGCCTATGTTGACGACATCGTAGTCAGGTCCCATAAGAAAGAATCACTTTGGGAGGACCTCAATGAGACTTTTGACAATTTGCAGGTATACCAGATGAGACTTAACCCTACCAAGTGTGTTTTTGGTGTTCCTGCAGGAAAGTTATTGGGTTTTCTGGTGTCAGAGCGAGGCATTAAAGCTAACCCGGATAAAATTGAAGCGATCACTTCGCTAGGCAAGTCGGCCAATATCAATCAAGTTCAGCGCATGGCGGGTCGCATCACGGCTCTAAGTCGTTTTATAAGTCGCCTTGGGAATAAAGCCATCTCTCTTTATCAGTTACTCAAGAAAACTGATCGTTTTGTTTGGACGGATGAAGCCAACGAAGCTTTTGAAGCCCTGAAGCAACAACTAGCTAAGCCGCATGTATTGGCTGCTCCGACTGACAAGTAGCCTATGCTCTTGTACATCGCGGCCAATTATAAAGCGGTGAGCGTGGCAGTGGTCATCGAGCATAAAGAAGAAGGGAAGGAATATCCAGTTCAACGACCAGTATATTTTATCAACAAAGTCCTAAGCCTCTCCAAACAGTGTTACCCACATTGGCAGAAGCTGGTCTTTGGTGTGTTTATGGCGAGCCGGAAATTGAAACATTACTTTCAAGAGCATCCTATCACGGTGGTTAGTTCTGCCCCCTCGGTGATATTATATAGAATCGAGAAGCGACTGGACGGATTGCTAAGTGGGCCATCGAGTTAGGACCTCACCATGTGCGATATACCCCTCGTACAGCCATTAAGTCTCAAGCGCTAGTGGATTTCATCAATGACTGGACTGAGTTGCAGATTCCAGAAGACATGACTGATCACACATACTGGACCATCCATTTTGATGGGTCTAGGCAGCTAGAAGGCTCGGGGGCTGGCGTGGTGTTGACTTCGCGCCAAGGTGACAAATTCAGTTATGTCCTCCGACTCATGTTTCCATGTACCAACAATGCGGCGGAATATGAAGCCTTGCTCCATGGGTTGCAACTCACCAAAGAGATGAATCTCAGTCGAGTCAGATGTTTGGGCGACTCGGATCTAGTGGCACAGCAGGTTTCTAGCACTTGGGATTCTAGGGATCCCTTGATGGCGGCTTACATGCGAGCTGTGTCGGATGTGGCGGGTCATTTTCATGGCTATCAGGTGGATCACATTGATCGTCGACTTAATGAAGCGGCGGATGCCCTTTCACGTCCCGGTTCACAATGTAAGCCGGTTCCCCCTAATGTCTTTTTGGATGTGTTGCATAACCCATCAGTAAAGCTGCCTTCAGAGGAAGATTTGGCGGTGCGAGACCCTGAGTCTCAACTTGTGGCGGCTCTCCGTGCTACCCCGGATTGGGCAGTTCCCTACATGGCATATCTAGCACGAGGCGAGTTACCCACTGATGAGTTGTTGGCTCGTCAAATTCTCCGTCGATGCAAGTCCATGGTCATACATAACGACAAGTTGCATAAACGAATCACTTCAGGAGTATTTCAAAGGTGCAACTCTTTCGAGGAAGGATGTGCAATTCTCAATGAAATTCATGCAGGTGACTGTGGTCATCATGCCGGGTCATGCTCCCTGGTGTCCAAAGCTTTCAGGCATGGGTTTTATTGGTTGACGGCTCATGCGGATGCTGAGGATATAGTTCGCTGATGTGATGGTTGCCAAAAATTTGGGCGTCAGATGCATGTGTCGGCTCAGGAATTACGGATGATTCCAATCACATGGCCGTTTGCGGTCTGGGGGCTGGACATGGTTGGTCCTTTCAAAATGTCGTCCAACAGAAAGACTCATCTATTGGTGGCAGTTGACGAGTTTACCAAGTGGGTTGAAGCATAGCCGGTTAGTAGTTGTGATGCACACACGGTTGTCAAATTCCTGAAAAAGCTGATCTTTCGCTTTGGATATTCTCATAGTATCATTACTGATAATGGTACTGATCTATCAAAAGGCGCAATGCAAGAATTTTGCGGAAGGGAGCATATCCGGCTTGATGTTTCTGCAGTTGCACACCCCCAATCTAATCGACACGCAGAGAGGGCGAATCAAGAAATATTGCGAGGGATCAAGCCCCGGCTTATGGTACCTCTCGAACGTACCCCGGGGTATTGGGTTGAAGAACTGCCCTCAGTTTTATGGAGCACCAGAACCACCCCAAATCGCTCTACGGGTTTTACTCCTTTTTTCCTGATCTACATGGCAGAGGCAGTATTGCCAAGTGACATCAGACGCAATTCACCATGAGTCGCTGCTTATGTGGAACAGGGCAACGAGTTAGCACGTCAAGACTCGTTGGATGCTTTGGAGGAGGAGCGAGACTTGGCCGCATCTAGATCGGCGATCTATCAGCAAGACTTGCGACGCTATCACAGCCGCCGCGTCAAGAGCCGGACTTTTTAAGAGGGTGACTTAGTGCTCCGGTTGATTCAAGACCACACTAGTATGCATAAGTTAGCACCGCCATGGGAAGGACCATTTGGCATCACCAAGAATCTCTGGAACGGTTCATACTACTTGGTGGATCTTCGCCCTGATAGGCCAACAACAGAGGTTGAGACAACTCGCCCATGGAACATCGCCCACTTGCGGCCTTACTACACTTAGAGCCATGGGCTCCTTATTTATTTTAACAATCTCAAATTTGTAATCTTTTATTTATAAAGCAATAAAGCCGGCACCCACGAACTTCGGGGTACTTTGCCGTTTCAGCTTCTTGAAAGCATGAGTCTTTATTGTTCCATAAGCCGTCCAAGCATTGACGCTATCAGTATCAAAGAGCATAAGTCACCATGCTGCACTTATTTCAAAACTGGATACTGGTAAGCCAAAGAGGACCAAAGTTGCCACGTTGCACGGTTCAAACATGGGCGCCTTATATGATTTTGAGAACTAAGCCGGCTTACTTGGGGGCTACTAGCTCCCAAGTCGTTTTGCAGTAAGAGCGGATACGCTTCTGCAATCCTATGTCTGGTTTTTCCCTAATCATAGGTCACTTGGGGGCTTCCACTCACTGAGTTCAGCGTGAATACCCTCTTGGCCAGCGAAAAATTACTGCATTACAAATGGTTATACTGGACTATGTGTTAGACGAATCGCCCTATGGACCCATGTACTCTTGGCGAGTCAATCCGCTTTTTGGACCCTGGACTTGTCTTGGTTAAAACATGAAAGGTACCCGCAAGAGCCAACACATGGAAAATACACAAACCATTGGTTCACTGAACCTGCTTCACTGAAGCTTGACTAGCGCCTGATTAGCAGGTCTAAATAACTTGGGCTGTTGCAAAAGCCTTCTTGGGGTAGCACTAGAGTTTTGCAAACTCGTCCTATCCTGTCGCAACTCATCAAGCCGACAAATTTTATGACTATCTTCGTGGCACTGCCGCAAGGTTTCATAAAACATTTTTATGACTCGCCGCGACTCACTGAGTCGGCTCCTTGTTTATAACTCGCCATGACCCACTGGGCTGGTTTATCGCTTGTCGCGACTCATTGAGTCAGCTTATGATGTTTTCCCTGGTAAACAGGTTGAAGATATTTTTTGTCAAATTATGACACAGGTTTGGAAAAGGTGATTCATGATTCACAAAAGAACGACACTTCCAAACTATCAAGCATAAGGATTGGGAAAGGCGGTTCATGATTCACAAAAAGGCTGACACTTCAGAACTGTCAAGCATAAGGTATGGTTGTGAGACTCTTTCCCTGCAACCTAAAGACTATTACATAGCTCACTCGGCCATACCGGGCGTCATTTTCCCGGTCACAAAGAGATCAAAATGTTTTTGAAGAACCGATTTCATGCTAAGTACGTTCAAGCCGCCTCTGGGTCACCCTGCTTCGAGCTTTCTCCATCTTCGATCTGTAAGTCGCCCAGTTTCCAATTGCACTTGGTCAAGGCGACAAACTCGTCTTCATCGCTCAGGGTGACCGATAGATCAGCATCAAAATCGAAGGGATTCTTACACCATCGTGGAGTCAGGCTGGTAACTTCATACGAAGGAGGAGTCACCTTTTTATTGCTGTCTCCGTACGCCGCCTGGTATTTGTTCAAGTCTAGGCTGGCCACTAGCTGAGTCACCGTGGAGCGACACTCTTTCACACACCGGTGGTAATCCTCTTTGCTGAACTCCGATTCATCATCTTTCAATTCTGGGTAACCAGCAGCTACCTCTTCTGGCTTAAGTTCGGGAGCATAGGCCAGACACCGGCTTAGGGTGGTCAGTGCTCCCTTGCGGACGGCTGAACTTTTCAGTTCTTCTACTTGAGGTGGCAATGTCGACATGCAACCCAGCATATGCTTGATGGATTTTATTGCCTCCTTGTTGCCCATCACTGCCTTCATCGTCATCATGCCTCCCGTATACAACTGCTCTGTAAAAGTGTAAATCGCCTTCAGCTTCAGAATGCAGTTATTTTGGGGATTCGCGGCTCGCGGACCTACAAAGGACAACATGTGACAATTAGTATTTGCAAAATGTTTTGCGGCTCTTTTTAGATGAAGGGAATTGATCCTTACCAAAGATAGCTTGGGTCATGTTGGAGATATGTTTTTTCAAGCCGGAGAGTTCTTGTAGAGCGGCTTCCAGCTTCTCCTCGGCTTGTTCTGCCCGCTTCATGATGGCGGCTTGATCAGCATGGGCTTTCTTCTCAAATTTTTGATGATCAGCCTTCATTTTCTCCATGTCAGCAAGGGCCAACCAATATTTCTCTTCAGATTTAGCCCAAGCAACCTGCTATTCGGCTAAGTTTTTCTTCAAATCAGCTAAGGATGAGTCGGCCCGGGTCAAGGATTCCTGCTAACAAATTTTGGGGAGGCAAGTTTCAGAACTGTTGCAAGCAACATCCCTGACACTTGGGGGCTAATATATGATTCTTTTCAAGTCATACAAAATTCAAGACCCGGCTCATCTTTCAAAAGATGACCCGACCCTTGGGGGCTACAAGTTGAAGTTTTTTACTAAATTCAAGACCCGACTCATCTTTCAAAATATGACCCGGCCCTTGGGAGCTATAGGTTGAAGTGTTTTACTAAACTCAAGACCCGACTCATCTTCAAAAAGATGACCCGGCCCTTGGGGGCTACATGTTGAAGTTTTTTACAAAATTCAAGACCCGGCTCATATTTCAAAAGATGACCCGGCCCTTGGGGGCTACAGGTTGAATATTTTTACTAAATTCAAGACCCGGCTCATCTTAAAAAAGATGACCCGGCCCTTGGGGCTACAGGTTGAAGTTTTTTACTAAATTCAAGATCCGGCTCATCTTTCAAAAGATGACTCCACCCTTGGGGGTTACAGGTTGAAGTTTTTTACTAAATTCAAGACCCGACTCATCTTCAAAAAGATGACCCGACCCTTGGGGCTACAGGTTGAAGTTTTTTACTAAATTCAAGACCGGACTCATCTTCAAAAAGATGACCCGGTCCTTGGGGGCTACAGGTTGAAGGTTTTTACTAAATTCAAGACCCGGCTCATCTTTCAAAAGATGACCCAGCCCTTGGGGGCTACAGGTTGAAGTTTTTTACCAAATTCAAGACCCGGCTCATCTTCAAAAAGATGACCCGGCCCTTGGGGCTACAGGTTGAAGTTTTTTACTAAATTCAAGACCCGGGTCATCTTCAAAAGATGAGCGAGCCCTTGGGGGCTACAGGTTGAAGTTTTTTACTAAATTCAAGACCCGGCTCATCTATCAAAAGATGACCCGGACCTTGGGGGCTACAGGTTGAAGTTTTTTACTAAATTCAAAACCCGTCTCATCTATCAAAAGATGACCCGGACCTTGGGTGCTACACACAGATATGGGTCTCACAGATAACGCAAAAAATACAATTCATCAAAGAAAACTAGTCTTTTAGAAGGCTAATGGGTGGAAATACAAATAACAAAGGACGTACCTCATGTTTGATCCACATCATGTTGAGCAAGCTCTTTTCCATTTCATAGCTTGTTTCCAGGTGACTTATGAAACCAGAGCATAGTTGCTCAAATTCAAGTTTCTCATAATTGGGAAGCTTCAGCTTGGTAATGTCTTTGTTCTGTAGAAGAGTGGGCCTCTTTGGATGCATGTTTTGTTAACATCGTTGTTGCAGGCTTAGAGTAGCCAGTACCAGTAACAACTATGATATTTGGGTCTTCAGCCGCCTTGGAAGAGCTTGGCGGGTTATCATTTTCGGTTACCTCCTTCAGAGGGCTTGAAGGATCAGTCCGGACATCAGGAAAATCATCCACAAGTTCATCATGAGTCGCTGCTCAGTCTTTGTCAAGTTCTGGGACAGAGGTGCTCATACCAAACACCTCAGCTGCTTTAGGAGCAGAAGACAAGTTGCCAGTTTTCCTTTTCTTTGCTTGTGCTCTGAGATGAAAAGACACCAAGATAGGACAGGTATCAGTATTGGGAAGGAAAAATGTTAGTAAAAGAACTTACCCCTGTACACGAATCATTAGGGGGAGAGCCGACATTACTGAGTCACCAGATGAAGGAGGAGAAACCTGATGGACAAGAATTCAAGGAGTGAACGAACGGCGAGCAACATTTTTCACAAGGGAAAGGTGCTAGTAGGAGTATACCTCACTTTGCCGTTTTTGACCAGTTGTCTTTTCGGGTAACCCATAAACTAAGTCGCCGGAATGGCTTCGGGTATGACGTTTGGGGGTATACCTCGCCTTCTTCAAAAGGAAATTGGGGTCCACCTGAGCATTTGGGTGAGACATGGGAACTTTTGCACACATCCGCCTGGCCAACTTGGGAGAAGAAGAAGTTGAGTCGGAAGAAATAGAAATTACCTCGACAGCGTCATCTTGGCTATCATAGTCATCATACTATGAATGAAGGTAACGGGGCATAAGCATAAGTCAGAATATAGTGATAACAAACAAGAGGGTAAACTTTTACCTTTGATTGTTCTTCGCCGGCTCGAGACTCGCCAACGACAGATGACTCCTTGGCGGCGGCTTTGCCCTTGCTCTTCTTTTTCTTCTTAGGAGGCGGCTTGGTTGCTTTCTGGACAGTCACTTTGGGCCTTCGAGACCAAAATGCAGATCCTTTCTGATTGATATAATGACAGTTCAAATCTGGAACATTGGTGAATATATTGAAAGAATAAAAGAAGGCGACTTAGGTTGTTACCACGGGAGCCGGGTTGGAGAGGCAGAAAGGCTTGAGCCCAATCTTGGTGCAGTTCTCTAAAGGCACGCTCGTTAACTTCTTGATCATTTCAACAATGTCTTCTTCAGTAAGTCTTGTATGGAAGAAACATTGGGGGTGATCCAAGCTACCATCATACTCACACATCAGGCCATCCCGGCGACTCAAAGGCAGAATCCTCCACTCCACTCAACAACGGACTAGGTCAATCCCAATAAGCCCATTGTTGGTCAAAGACCTTAGCTGGGAGAAAGCAGGGATAAAGGTTGATTCTTCTTCTTTAGTTAGTTTTTCTGGCAGCTTGAAATCCATGGGCAAGCGCTCTTCTCTGAAACCCGGAAGTGGGTTCTCGTTGGGAGGAGATGTGTCACGGCAATAGAACCAAGACTCTGCCCAGCCTTTGGGATGGTTGGGTAGAACGACAGGTGGGAACCCACATTCGCGACGTCGTTGGATGTTAACCCCCCCCCCCAAGTTCCAAGCAAGGCCTGCTGGTGAATTCGGTCTGGCGGTTCAGATAGAAGAAATTCCTAAACAGTAGCACTGTGGGTTCTATCTACAGATAGGCCTCGCAAAACACGTGGAATTGGCACAGGTTGCTGATGGAGTTTGGCCCCAAGTCTTGAGGGTGAACATTGAGGAAGTGCAAAATGTCTCTGAAAAACTTTGACCCGGGAGGCTTGAAGCCTCGTTCAAGGTGATCAACAAAAACGACTACCTCCCCCTCAGCAGGGTGGGGAGTCGCCTCGCCTGGGGCGGTCCGCCAGCCAACGATTTCTTTAGGGTCAAGATAACCCGCCGTAACATATTTATCAAGATATGCATCGTTTATTTTGGTTGGTAACCAATTACATTTCGAGATATTGCCCATGACTACAAAAGGAAGGAACAAGACGGTTTATTAGAAACCATGTAAGTGGTAACTCGCCAGTTGGACGATCTATAGTACAACTACAAGGATATTATGACTCGCCCATTCAATAATCAAAGGTGTATCTATGGGAATATTCTAACTCGCCATGGTGGAAGAAGGTGAGTAGCAATCCTGAAAGTGTTTTTCCTTACGGATATTCCCGAAAGAAGGATAAAACATGTTTCTAAAGGCGAGCGATAATTTACGGATCTACGGGTGGATCAAATTAA
This sequence comes from Hordeum vulgare subsp. vulgare, assembly GCF_904849725.1. Taxonomy (NCBI): domain Eukaryota; kingdom Viridiplantae; phylum Streptophyta; class Magnoliopsida; order Poales; family Poaceae; genus Hordeum; species Hordeum vulgare. The sequence goes on from NC_058523.1 coordinate 299,893,912, forward strand.
AGAAATAAATGCATGTCGAAATTACGGAAGCCATGAACGTAAGAACGCGACAAGGATGACATATGGATCCATGAAGTAAACACTAAAGGCTCAGGTGATGCGATGAAACTACCATGATTTATTACTACAAAGAATCTACAATAAACATATTGGACGGATTCAAGATAGAGGAGGAATTGTTCATCGCATTCCAGGGCTGACCTAGAAGAACATGAGAATTCGAGATCTAACCCTAATGAAGGAAGGATGTTTACCTGAAAAAGGAGGACGATGCCAGGAGATGGTTGCGGAGGATCCACGACGGAGACCGTGCCTTCGACTGGCCTAGGGACGCTCGTACTGCGGTGGTCGGCGATGGGACTTCGGGAACGGCGAGGAGGACGAAGCACGGGGCGTGAGGAAGATGAAGCAGTCGAGGATATGAAGTGCTGGTAGGTGATGGCGCCCCCACTCCCCCTGCGGTTATTTAAAGGCCTAGGGCAAAAATGAAACGGCACGCGCGGGAATCAAGGCGACAAGTTGAAAACCAACAATGATGGCGCCTAAATCTTTGGGATAACAGAATGAAGACGAAAAAGATCCGTTGGGAGTGATGTCATCGGATCCCGAGAATGGAGGAGAAGGTGATGTCATCAATAACTAACCTGGCGGCTCAGACAAGTTGCGAGAGATGGCGGCTTGTCATTTATCAAAGGATGGAAGTAGTACGAGTCGCCCAGAGTGAGCGTGGAAGTTCATTGGCATGAATAAATTCAAGTCAGTCTGGGGCCTAATGTTGGGGATATTACCTGCGGTGTAACCCGCCCTAATTGGGTTGGGTCAGAAAAGCGGCGACTCATACATGGTTAGTCTAAGGCTTGGCCCAGGGGCCCATGAAACGGATGGCGGTTCAGGATTGATGAAGAAGCTAAGCCGCCGAGAGGGTTTCCAGGCTTGGAAAATACAACGACTTAGAGATATGGAAGACCACGATCTATAACGTGGCTAGGACTTTTGTAAACCCTAGGGCCTCGACCTGTATATAAAGGCGAGTCTCTGGGGCAGATAGATCAGGTTAGAAATTATCGAGAGCTAAGTCAGGCGAGTTACGCCCTCCTTGTAATCGAATCCATCATCAATATACACAAAGCAGGACATAGGCTTTTACCTCCACACGAGGGGCCGAACCTGGTTAAATTTGAGTCTCGCTTCCGCTCACCCCCTTTGAGTCACCACCAAGGTGCGATGGCTCCTTCACTAAGTCCTTTCACGAGGACATCTGCCGTGACAAAACCACGACATCGGGGAAAACAAAGACAACTTGGGATAGATGAGATGAACTGCGGAAAGAATGAGAGATTGATCTTGCAAAATTGGAGAGGATTGAATTCACTTGAAGAGAAGCACACCAGTTGAAAAGAATTGATATGACGAATCCGATTGAAAAGAATTAACAAGACTATTTGATTGAGCAAAACAATTAGCACTCTCATATGAATATGATAACACCACTTAGGAAAGATATGAAATCACCACTTGACATCGAAGCAACTCGAATTACCATACTACAACAAAACAAAGGATGAGGCTTACGAAACAAGCCGGAACAAATTCATGACAGAGATTTCGCCCGTTATTTTCATGGATAGGATCGTGCGGGCTCTATCCTATAGTAGCCATCATGTACAAGGCAGTGCACACGACATACGAAGCGTCCCCGAGTCGTAGCAAGCTACAAGGACTCTTTAAGACACAACGAGAACCACTGTAAGACGGTCGTGAACAAACAAATCCACTAGATGTCGAACCCCAACCTCACATCATGCATCTGTTCGAAGATTGTCCTATAAGTAACTACCTGAATTCCCACGTAAGAACTCCCAAAAATTCTGGTCATGCAATCGGGTCCACGGATACAAGGAGTAAAATTCATCACTCAACTCCTAGCAATAACACTATCCATCTAGTGTATCACATCCGTCAACACATAACTAGAGATCTCGGAAACTCATCTATCTCAGACCCTCGTAATCATAATGATACCAAGTATGGCGATACTTGTGAACTCTCTGCGCCAGTACTGGGGATGTCGGGGTTATGTCGCCACTACTAGTATTGAAGCAATTTCGAACATCCTCCGTCCTGAGATACTAAGAAATCTGAATGATAACGATGTGCTCAAGAATCCCTTAGAGCTCAACTCCCCAGAATAAAATCAACACAGCAGGAGGCACCAAGTTAGAACTCCATCACATCTACATCGTATAGATTCCAAAAATATCTGCGTGATCCTAAAAAAATTGAGTGAGAAGAGGAGAAGAATTAAAAATTCCTATGTCGTGAACCTCACTAGAGCATAGATGAGGAGAAAAAAAGAAACCTACTCTCCGATATAACTAAGACTCAAAATAGTTTTTTTTCACTAGACTCGACTCGGCCAAGTTCGATCAATCAAGGAGGCTCCTAGGTTGATACTTCTCTGATACCAACTTGTAACGCCCAAGATGCGGTCCTATCCTTATTTTGGCGCGAGGGCCTCGACAGGGATAGAAACCCATCTCGTCGTTTCAGAAGAATGGATATCATTACAAGTACATGTACTGAAAATATGAGTATAAGGAGTTGGCTTACACTCGCCACGAGCTACATCAGAGTCACATCACTACAATACGTACAATCATCATGAAGAAGAGCAGGGTCCGTCTACAGACGAAAAGAAATGATAAAAGAACGACGTCCAGCCTTGCTATCCTAGGTTGCCGGCCTGGAGCCCATCCTAGATCGAAGAAGAAGAAGAAGAAGAAACTCCAAAGCACAATCATCGCGCTCACGTCATAATATCATTATACACTGGCGGAGGCCTCCGGTGGGCAAGGTGTGGCGCCTTCCATACCTTAATCAGTTGCAATTTTTATATATGTACGCATCACATCTTCCATTCTTCGTGCTCACTCAGTCGCTCGCTAGGTTAAATGGCTAATTAGTGCCCCGTTCGGATGGGCCACGAACTGCTGGGCCACATGCATGATAGAAGGCGCATCACTTTGCACAGGTGGTTCACGAGCCAGATCAAAACATAAACACATGGAGAAATCTAGCACTCGGGCACTCGGTCAAATGTAGCATGGCGGCGACGGCGGCGGCTGGCCCGGAGCACGGGACAATCAACGGCGGGGGCAAGGTGTCGACCAAGCAGGCGGGCGGGCGCTCCCGCGTCAGGCGCACTGCCGAGGGAGCCAGTTCTGCAGGGAGTGGCGTCTGAGGGTGGGGGCTAGCGGTCGGTGTCAAGGAGGACAACACAGCCACATAGCGGCACGCAGTAGGGTCGCTCCTTTGGGGTTCTAGGCAGTGTTGCAGCAAGCTTCGCATCCATCATGGTCGTCGGCAGGTGCAGTGTGTGGTCGCGTTTGTCATCAACAGAGAATGCAAAGGAAAGGAAAGAGGCTAGCAAAGCCAATGAGAAATGGGGAAGAAGAGGTATATTTTCCTGAAATTGAACAATTGTAGTGATTTCAGTCTTTGAGAAGAAAAATTTGACGGTGCATTGTTAGTGTGTATTGAGTATTTTGATTTGCATCAAAAAATTATTTGCTTAAGATTTCGCCCTACCTTAATTTTTTCCCATCCTCCGCCTCTGTCATTATACATGTACCTGCAACTGGTGTTGTAGTAATTTGTGAGCCACGGGGAGTCATCAATCTCATTTCCAAAGGTATCAAGACTAGCAAAGCTTAATGGGGGAGGTATGGTTAAGTGGTGAGGCTGTAGCAAGCGACTAAGCATTTATTTGAGGTGGCTAACTTACGAGTACTAGAATAAAAGAGGGGGATGATGTAGGCATAGTGGACGAGAACTACTGATGATCAAGTGAATGATCCTAAACACCTACTTACGTCAGACATAACCCCACCGTGTCCTCGATCAAAGAAAGAGATCACGAAAGAGACAGACACGGTTACGCACTCAGTTGGCATATTTTAATTAAGCTTACTTCAAGTTATCTAGAACCAGATGTTAAACAAAGTTTCCACGTTGCCACATAACCGCGGCCATGGCTTTCCGAAAGATTTAACCCTGTAGGTACCAAATGTTAAACAAAGTCACCTACATGCTACGTCAACAACATCATTTGAAGGTATGTACTCATATCCTTGATAAAGCTCTACACCAATTAATGGAGTAAAGAAACTCAAGTGATATGAAGACATCGAAATGCTTAATTGAAAAAATGGTAACCCCATTTCGAGCTTAACGATGAGCATGACCTATGATCAAGCATCCTTGCTTGACTCCTCAAGTCAAGTACTCCAATATAGGTGACCTAGACACCGCCCCACATCTAGATGGAGAATATCGTATGGTTCGCATTTGATCTTTCACATTCTTAGAACCATCCCTCTCTCATCTATATGTGTGTATTTAAAAAAATCTGTTCTTTTTTTGTCTTATTTAACTGTCTCTCTTGGAATTATCATTATTTTTACACTGGACTTTTGAAACAATACTTTCAATCAACCTAGTTTATGTTAAATAGTTGACTATCATTGCAACTCGGTTTCACCGGATTGGGAAACTCGGTCCAACCGATTTCTCCCAGAGGCCCAAATATTAATCTTGGTTCTATCGAATCATTATGCCTCGGTGAGTCTGGCTTTTCTGACTTTGTTGCTCTGATAAATTTCTTCCGGACTATTGTATTAGGGGGAGACAACTTCTCTAGGGGGAGAAAAATCTTAGTGATCCCATGCAATATAAGAGGGAAAATTATAAAGTATCCCTACCATAGGGGGAGATCATTCAAGGACCTCTTATCCATACCTAAGGGGGCGAACATTCAATGAGCCCTACACAATATCTAAGGGGGAGAAAAGTTAAATTCAAGGAACCCTTACAAAAGAGAGAAGTATCCAGGATCCCTATCTCTCAATGAGCCCTTACCCTCTGCCTTTCTTTTTGGTAATTATGCCAAAGGGGGAGAAATATCATTAAATCTTCCATTCAATGAACCTACTTATAGGGGAGACATATCATCAAGAAGGTTATACAAAAGAGGGAGCAACAACACTAAGGGGAGATACCGATATCAAATCTTACACGTTAAGGGGGAGAGAGATAAACATGGATTTATTGGTTTGAACTTATTTTCCGTGCCTACTGCCAATATCTACATGCTATGTTTCACAGGGAGAGGAAACTTTACGTATTTATCTTTAGGGGAGAAAACTTCTTTGTGGGGACCCCGACTTACGAGTCGAGATCGCCGTGCTCAGTGATCCCAGAGATCAATGCTCACCGAACACAGATACCGAATAAAAGAGTCTTACATCCAAGTATCGATTTATTACAACACATGACCGAAGGGTCAAGTTCACAAACAGGGCCTAACGACAAATCATACTGATACATCTAATAGCGGAAATCATAGGGGCTAAGCGGGTGCCCATGCCATCAAGCCTACACCGACATGCATTCTGACTCGGAAGCATCCTAGTTCGTAGGGGCGTCTCCGAAGACGTGCTCATCTCCAAACTCCGGTCCTTCCATGTCTGGTCAATGATATAACCAGTGGCAAGCCATGAGTACTTTTGAATGTACTCGCAAACAGCCCATGATATGAACAATGAAAGTGAAGGACGACAATAACATGCATCTTTGGTGGAATTCATTTCGTTGGAATGATCATGAATATGCATCAAGTTAAAGAATTACTTTTGAATAACAGGTTACAGATATCAATATATCTGTCGTGGGCTGAACCATCCGGGCTCACCCTATATGCAAAGTCACCAAACTTGGTCATATCATTACTTTCATAATAACTCCTTTTTCAACACCACTCACACACACTTGGTTTATGCGGAAACAACTGGACGTAGTTTAAGAAGGATTACCCAACTGTCCTTGACCATGGACACGACTATTCGAATAGTTTTACACTGTGCAGAGGTAGTACGCTGGACCCACGAGATCCCGGAAACTTCCGCGTCATCCACGACTCGCGTATATAACATACCCGAGGTAAGTACTCGATCAATGCCTTTCCCGTGACGTTACTAGACAAGGAGGTCCACTCGATTGGTACCCAGCTCACATGTTGTACGTCTTATGAGCACCGACTCTGGACAGTATCAACCATGCGGGGACCAACGGTGTGCCTGGAACTCATAAAAATGGCATAGTTGTCCTACCTGGCACGACCCCATCACGAGAGTGACCACACATCACTCCCGCCACTAGGAATGTGGCTCTTTGCTAGCACCGACCAGAGTAATTAACATAGCCCCGTCCCATAAGGGGTAACGTGGTCGTACTGGTAAGGTTGGGACGGTCGACACATCATAAATCTAATCCCATTTCCGAAACCATACCCACAGAAATACTGGGTGCACCACTCCACCAAAAGTGGCCACCTAACTCATCATCACCCTCGGGTATTAGTGGCACCCGACGGAGTTTTCATAAATCTTTGATTTATACCAACAACATGCTCATGCTATTTACTCTAGCATTACTTGTCAACATGATATTAGCATGATCCTCAAGGGGTAGGATCAAGCTCAATGCATGTGCTCCGGAGGAGCCATCGGTAACATCACCGTAGTGATTTACCAGCACTTATGATCATATGCAACGGAAATACTTGCTATCTTAACATGCAATATAACATATGCTCAGTCATGGTCAAAGGGCTGCTTGCCTTGGTCAGCTAGTATCCGGGGTCTTCGAGGTCTTCCGCTCTGATTCCCTCGTCACACGGATTTTCTATCATCGATAAAAGAATAAATAAGAAATAGATCACTCAGAAATAGATCACAAAGTTATTTTACAAATGTTCTTTATTACTGATAAATCTAAGTTGTTATTTTGAAAAATATTTGCCTCAAATTCTCATTAAGGAACATTTTTAAAATTAACCAAACAGAAGCAAAACTATTCCAACTTATTCCTTTTTATTATTGTAAAACAGAATAGTTGTTGAAAAATTCATCCAATCATCTCATTAAATACTACATATTTTTAGAAGAATAACAGTGGAAAAATTATATTTTTACACTGGTTAAATATTTTTTATAAAAATCATAGAAATCACATTTTTAAAAATAAAGGAAAATGGGCTAAGTCTCTGGCCTTGCTCGGCCTGGAACTAGGCTGGCCCAAGGCCAGCCGACAGCCTGCCCAGGCGCGTGCACCGTCAGGTTTGAACCTGACATGCGGGGCCCTGCGGTCAGCGGCTGCGGGCAGCGCGGGGGAGGAGGTTGGGCCACCGACAGGTGGGGCACACCTGTCGGGGTCGTCTCCTACATCTGGCCAGAGAGGAGGAGGAGCATGCCGGCGAGGCTGCCGACGTTCTCAAGCCCCAACAAGGACAGGAATGGGTTCGGCATGACATCGCCTACCTGCTGGTGGACGGAACAGCGATGGAGAGGTAGGGGTTCGCCGGCAACCAGAAGGCCGCGGCGGAGGAGTTTTGGGAGGTGGTCGAGGAGGTAGCTAGGGGCACGGAAATGCTCGGGAGAGTTGGGGGAAAGCTTCCTGAGGTCGAGAGGATCGGTTTGGTGGGTCGGGGAATGCAGGAGCCAACGTGTAGCCGGAGATCGGCCGGAGCTCCGAGGCGGAGGGTCCTCGGTCGATCTCGAGCACCGGGGCTCTGCTAGCTTGCTGGGTTGGCTAGGGAGGTGCTAGAGCTCGTGGCGAAGCTGTCTGAGGGGTGCTGGAGCGAGGGGGAGGGCTATAAATAGGCCCGTGATGGTGAGCTGATTCGGGAGCTCCCGTGACTCACGCGCATGGGGGTGCAAGGAGGAGCTGGGTTTGAAACCACGGTCTCAGGACATGGTTTTGGACTGCCAGAACCATCTGCTACACAGGGAGAGAGGGAGGAGTCGAGCATCCGTGGTCGTGCAACCTTGGCCGATTCTGATGCGCGCGGGCAGGCGTCGCACAAGCTCTAGCGGGGGAGAGGAGGGCCCCTGATTTTTTGTCGATGCAGAGGGTTGTCGGGGAAGAGGTTGGACACCTCGGGGGAGGCTGGAACTGGCCGAGAGCTTTGCCCCCACCTCGGTGGCTTCCTGTATCGCGCCCAGAGCGCAGTTTTGGCATGCCACGGCATGCTGGTGCGCTCTGAGGCACTTTGGATGTGTCTAGCATGTCCTGGCACTGGCTGGGAGTGTGGCTAGACGTTTGGGTCTCGTGGGAGCTCTGTCTGGTCAAGGGAGACAAGAAATACAGGTGGTGACAGCTTTGAACTGAAGCTTAAATTGCGTTTTTGGGCCTTTCCACCTTGAACCAGTGAGGGGCCAGTTGACTCGGGTTGGGTATTGATACTGGCCACCTAATCTATAAGTTTGGAGCAAAGGGGTTGGGTTTAGCTGTGGCTAAGAGGGCTTTTACCCATTTGTCAGAAGGTGCTCGACAGTAGTTTGAGGGGGTTGCACCCCACCACTAGTGCTGCAACTTAACAGGTTTGGGTTTGGTGCTAAAACATGGGCTTTCACCAAGTTTGAGCTCCATTTGAAAAGTTTAGCTTTGTAAACTTGAAAACACATCTAGATGACGAGATCTGTCCCTTCCAAAGAGATTGTGGGCAAACTAAGTCCCACAAATCCCATTTTTTGTGTGGAACCCTCATTTGGGATGTTAGGCACTCCTGCAAAGTTTCAGCATCATTGGACAAACTTTGCTATGTAGAGTTGCTCTAACTTCAATCTGGACAGAAGGGGTTTTAGGGTTATTTGGGGTCCTTAATCACCTTGGATCAAGGTGAAACTGTATGTGGACACCAAATATGGCTTAGGGATACCACTCGAATTTTCTAGGATTTTATTGGGAATATTTCCTTTGGAAATATTTCAAAAGGTCAAAACAGACAGAAATGTTCCAGGGTTTTATTCAAATAATTATAATATAAAATAGGGTTAAAAATCTTATGTATGGAAAATATATGTCCTTCTGATCATCACCAAATTTAATCAGATTTTTCTAAGGCAGAAAAGTATTTTTTCCATGAACGATTACTATTTCTGGCCTGAGAAATAGACATGCAATTAAATTAGGAAACAGCTCTAAAAATAATTATTTTCTGGTTTTGAAATACTAAAATAAGTTAAAAATCAGATCACCAACTTTGGGTAGAAACCAACCTTGCCATCAAGGGCAAGTAGTGCAACTCAAAGTAGGGTTTTACCTTGATCTGAAACAAAAGAAGGTTTTGAAAATAATCCAATATTTGTGAAATGGGGGTTTATCATCACATGATCAAACACACAAGCATACAATGACAACCATGGCACTCACAACATTAATTTTGAAAAGTTTTAACAAGATCAGATTTTTGCATTACAGGGAAGTGGTGGTAAAACAGGGTGTTACATTCTTGTTTATTAAAGACATATTTCTTTAATTTCTTGGTACTTTTGAAGTTCTTTGCATCTTTACAATAGGGTACTATTGTGTTATCTAACATTTGTTTTCCCAAGTGTACTCCTATTCAAGACGCTCAAGATCCTCAAGGTAAGTATATGCATCATATCCTTGTTCATGGTGACCTCTTGTCTCTTACACATATTGTTTCCAAGAGGGAGTCTTGAACATGGAAGTTCTTCATTCACATATGTTTGATGCATATAGCCAAGATCCATATGGCTTGTCTTGTCCTTCTACCTTGTGTGTGCCCATGCATTCCAAAGCAACTATCCTTTAAAGGGATTGCACACATTTAGGGGGAGCTTGTACTAGTCATATGTCTGTCAAAGTTGTCATATCCCTATGAGTATCTTTATTTGAAGCTTTGATTGTATGTTGTCATAATTACCAAAAAGGGGGAGATTGAAAGCACATATGCTCCCTTGGTGATTTTGATAATTCATGACAACATACATTGCCTCTTGGACTAACACTTTTACCTAGATATTTCAGGTTTAGTCCATGAAGAGTTATGGCCTAAGGTCTATGTGGAGATGCCCCTGGATGCAAGAAAGGAATAATATTGGCTCAAGCTTCAAGCTAGAAGACTCTTCATTTTATATTTGTGAGAAATCACTTTTGAGTCCATAGGAAAGCCAATACTATTAAAAGGGGGCGAGGTAGTAAAATGAACTGATTGCTCAAATGCTCAAAGTTAGCCACCAAAACACTCAGTCATTTTTCCCACATATCCACTCTGTCAAGTTCCACATACACAAATTAGGTGTCACCAACATTGCCACATCGGACGCACCAAGTTTGAACGTAAGATAGAACCCTAGCCAGTCCCACCAAATCGGTGCAACCGAAACTGCATCAGTGCTACCGAGTTCAGTGTGACCAACATTCTGTTGCCAAGATACACAAAATCAGAATTTCCTAGTTTGAGTATCGGTGCTACCGAGTTTGGCCATCTACCGTTAGTCACCTTTTTGGTGCCATCGAGTTCTATATACCGGTCTCACCGAGATTCAAAGTTCACACTTTTAGTACTAGTCGGTACCATCGTGTTGTCCACTTCGGTGTCACCGACTTTGCACTTTTGTGTGTAACGGTTGGATTTTGGCTACTACCTATATATACAACTTCACCCACCTCTCATTCGTGGGAGAAGCACTCAGAACACACACTTCATTTCCAGATCCATTTTCTGAGAGAGAACCACCTACTCATGTGTTGAGACCAAGATATTCCAATCCAATCATTTGAAACTTGATCTCTAGCCTCCCCAAACTGCTTTCCACCAAATCAACCTCTCATACCCATGCATATTCTGTGAGAGAGATATTTGTGTTGAGGAGACTATCGTTAGAAGCACAAGAGCAAGGAGTTCATTGATCTACCACATCTATTACCTTTTGGAGGGTGGTGCCTCCTAGATTGGTTAGGTGTTGCTTGGGAGCCTCCTACTTCGTGTTATGGAGTTGAACCAAGATGTTTGGAAGGGCAAGGAGATCGCCTACTTCGTGAAGATCTACCGTGAGTAAGGCTAGTCCTCCGTGAACGGAAACCGTGTTGGGATAGACAAGGCCGCTTCTTTGTGGACCCTCCGTGGGTGGAGCCCTCCATGGACTCTCGCAACCGTTACCCTCCGTGGGTTGAAGTCTCCACTAACATGGACGTACGATAGCGCCACCTATAGGAAACATGACAAAAATCACCGTGTCAACCTCATGTGTTTGATCTCCCTACCTTACTCATCTACATTACACTTGCATGTTTTACTTTCCGCTGCTATACTCTTAGAACTACTTGTGTAGGGCGCCTAGACTTGTTAGAACTGCTATGTTTCCGCCCTCCTAGAAATTAGGTTAGGCTAGAAATTTTATCTTGGCAAGTAGTCTATCCCCCCCCCCTCTAGACACATCTTCTATCGATCCCTTGGGTGAACCCTTCAGCCATCCCTCGTTTTATAGCCATCTGCCCACCGCTATCTAGCTCGGTTGGCGAGGTGGTACTAATTCGATGGAGACCGACCAAGTAGGGCACATGCACACTAGTTTGGGCCTCAACTTATCCAGTCGGCCAGCCCATACGAACGCTTTTGTCCCGTCCACGGGCAGCCAATCGTTGTTATCTGCCTCACAAAAAAAGTTAATCGATGTTGATCGTGGGATATGTGCAGGGTTGTCTTTCTTTCCTTATATTCTACTTCCTCCACCATGTAATCAATCATGTTATGTTTACCTAAAAACATCATGTCATATATGCTGCCATATAATGCCTAGGACCAAATCTTGTGGGGCCCCAAAACATGCTTGATCCCTCATGATCAAATCTACATAGCATTTCTCACAAGAAAAATATAACTGACATACACAGACTGAATCATGTGACCAAAACATTATTTTTTGTTCAAAAATTCACGCCAACTTTCGTTATTTTGGTTATTACCGAAATCGAACCAAAATTGAATGGTCATTACCAGAACCGAACCGTATCTAGATATAAAACCATATAAACCGAAGTATAAAAACTCTATAAACCAAAAACCATATAAACCAAACTGAATGAAATAAAAAAACCAAATGTACATGCTAAATCATAACCATCTAGCCTAATGAACATGGAACCTTCCCCTTTGGATTGTTTGTCCGATAACTGCCTAAGGCCCGAGAAAATCCACATATATTTTCCTGCTCTGTATGTAACGTGTAGCACTACGTTAGGTCACCCCTAACACAACATATTGCCATGTCATGCATCCTGTTGCATTTGTTTGCTTTATATTTATTGTTTCTTCCCCCTCTTCTCTCCAGTAGACCCTCAGACCGATGCTGCTACTAGGTACGACTACACCTTTGATGTCGAGCCACTTGCAGCAACGCTTCCAGGTCAGCAAAACCCCCTTGATCATTTCTATATCGCCCAATTCCTTCTCTCTCATGCTCGCATTAGATTTTGCTACTATTATCGATAGCTCCTATTATAATTCATAGCCTGCTTTTGTAACCTGTTATTGTACTTTACCTGTTATCCTATATGCTTAGTATATGTTTGTTAGTGATCCATTAGTGACCCTCCCCCTTGCCCTTGTTGCCCTGCTACATACAGGAAGATTCAATCCAGGTGATCGACGTGCCAAGACCAACACATCAACGCACACCCCCTTAGTTGTACGACTCTGTAGAGCTACTATGGAGTGTCAAGGGTGATACCTCATAACACACCGCTGATGATAACTCTGTAGTGTAGCTAGTTGATCGTGGATTATGGAGGGTGATTCCTCTTTCACCACCTCTGATGATGCCTCTGTCGTGCAGCACCTCAAGTGTGAATATGCTGAGGGTGATACCTTCTAGTTCACCTTGACGGTTACATCTAGTGAAAATCCATCAAGGGTGATTCCTTGGATTTCCCCTTGATAACAAGTACTCACTATTACCTTTACCTGTTGCCTCCATTACTGGTATTGTGGGACTGAAGGGACATGTGGTACCACCTCGATTGAAATGGATCTGAGTTCTCGACAGTCTCTTGTGATCCGGGTTGACCCGGAGGGTACCTGTGAGACAATTACGAGGCACGGTCAGGAAGGCAGACCTCCCCAGGCGAGGGATGGGCCCGACCCTTGTCGTTAGTCCTCGATACGGGGCGACATGATCACTGATCGTTTCGGCGCGCTCCCAATACACTAACGGGTTTGGATATGTGATATGAGTAGGCCTCTACCCTTTTTCGCACTAACCACCACGCGGCAATAAGTATGGGCATTCTATGTCGTACATTCTCCCGAAAGCTCTTCAAACGTCACAGTGAGCGGCACGCGCCCGAGTGGCCCGCGTAAGCACCTGCTTTATATAAAGAGGTAGCTAGAACTGATCCCGGTGTCCTCGAATGTGCATGAGTGCAAAGGGAAATGGGATGAAGACCCCTGAGCACTTAGGATTTAGACCGGCGTGCTGACCTCTGTGTTGAGCCTAAATAGGACTACGGTGTGTTGATCAGCCGAGGCTCCGCATGACCTGGAAAGTATGTCTGGCCGAAGTTAATCGAGCGTGTTGGGTAAGTTGGTGCACCTGTGCTGGGAAGTATATCTATTTAAATAGTTGTGTCCACGGTAATGGACGCTCAAAGAGTATCCTGATCTAATACAACTATAATTGGATACTTGTGACACTAAAATGAAATGATGGCTCCGGGATCACTTTCTCGCATGGAGTCGAGAAAGTACCTCTGGGCATTGCTACTACATACTTACATATGTTGTACTAATTTGTACTCTTCTAATGCAACAGGACACTCCAATAAGCTAGTCTTCGATAGGCTAGGCCTTCCCTTCTATTCTAGCAATTATGCAGTATAGTCCACAGATACAACCCTTTCCCTTTGATACTGATGCATATTTAACATAGATCTGATGTAAGTCTTGCGAGTACTTTGGATGAGTACTCATAATTGCTTTGCTCCCCTCTTTTCCCTTGATACGGTTGCTGCGATGAGATGACTGAGCCGAGGAGCCATTTGATCCCGCCGACGACTACTACTACCCCGACGGACAATACTACTATGTGGATGCCGCCGATGACCAGGAGTAGACAGGAGGTTCCAGGTAGGAGGCCTCTGCATTTTCGATCTTGATGTCGTTGTTTTGCTCATCTTTCTTAAGAAAAACTTGTTTAATTATGTATGTACTCAGATGTTGTTGCTTCCACTGACTTATGTATTATAGCCTTCGTGACCCCACTTGTAATATAAAGTTTTATGTTTGAATTTGTGTCTAGAGCTATGTTGTTATATCTTCACTCGAGTCTCTGAACTTAATCGTGCGCATTGCGTGTACGACTAGTGCACGATTAAGGCGAGGGCGTCACACTTAATATGACATACAACACCAAGTTCTTGAGGAGTTCAAATGATCAGGTACAAGTCATTATAGTTCAAATGACACCACAATAAGCAAAGGGTACATGTCATTATAGTTGAAATAACAAAGGTTACATACCTTATGCTAATGAACACCCATTCTATTTTCCGTACGGTCCCGAGTTGCAACAAATAACATCATTTCTTTCTTTGACCTTTGCCAACGAGAAGCCTGCTTTGCTACACATGAAAATGGTTGCCTCACTAACCAATCAATGACCTGGCCATGGTTTTTCATGTCAATCTGAACATATTCTTTCCTTGTTGTACACAATGCAATTTGCCTTACAAGATCATGCCTACAATTTTTTTCCGCCTTCTTGAGCTTGGTCATCTGCCTCTCCTTCTTTTTGATCAAATTTTCCGAAGAGTCCTTGCAGAAACGGTACTTTGAAAAGGCTCTCGACGCTGCATTCAACGCATCAACGGTTTCGACCCATGGGGCCATATTTTCCTGTGTAACTATGCGTTCACGATTCATCGTCACCTCGGCAGAAACCTCAAGGTAAATGAACGGTGCTATCCTAAATTTCGATGAGTTACTATTAAGGTCATCATATACTTAATTATTTTCTTAAGCCTAACACTAACCCCTAACATGACCGTTAACCCTAGCACTAGATCTAGGTCCCCTAACAATGCTAGGCACATAATACATAGGCAAATCACAAACATAACTCTAAATACATCATATTTATCGATTTGACCAAAACAAAATAATGAACTAGGGCTTGCAATAAAATAAGCAAATGCACTTAAAATAGGTGATTTATGTTGGAAATATGCCCTAGAGGCAATGATAAAATAGTTATTATTATATTTCCTGTTTCAAGATAATCGTTTATTATCCATGCTATAATTGTGTTGAATGAAAGCATAAATGCATGTGTGAATATATAGACAAAACAAAGTCCCTAGTAAGCCTCTAGTTGACTAGCCAGTTGATCAAGGATGGTTAAGGTTTTCTGACCATATGCAAGTGTTTTCACTTGATGACTGGATCACATCATTAGGAGAATGATGTGATGGACAAGACCCAAACTATAAACGTAGCATGTGATCGTGTCATTTTGTTGCTATTGTTTTATGTGTGTCAAGTATTCATTCCTATGACCATGAGATCATGTAACTCACTGACACCGGAGGAATACCTTGTGTGTATCAAACGTCGCAACGTTACTGGGTGACTATAAAGGTGCTCTACAGGTATCTCCGAAGGTGTCCCTTGAGTTAGCATGGATCAAGACTGAGATTTGTCACTCCGTGTGACGAAGAGGTATCTCGGGGCCTACTCGGTAATACAACATCACATATAAGACTTGCAAGTAATGTGACTAAAGTGTTAGTCACGGGATCTTGTATTATGAAACGAGTAAAGAGACTTGCCGGTAACGAGATTGAAATAGGTATAGGGATACCGACGATCAAATCTTGGGCAAGTAACATACCGAAGGACAAAGAGAATGATATACAAGATTATATGAATCCTTGGTACAGAGGTTCAACCGATAATATCTTCGTAGAATATGTAGGATCCAATATGGACATCCAGGTCCCGTTGTTGGATATTGATCGGGGAGTGTCTCAGGTCATGTCTGCATAGTTCTCGAACCCGCGGGGTCTGCACACTTAAGGTTCGGTGACGTTTCGGTATAGTTGAGTTATAGGTGTTCGTAACCAAAGGTTTGTTCCGAGTCCCGGATGAGATCACGGACATCACGAATGGTTTCCGGAATGGTCCGAAAACGAAGATTGATGTATAGGATTGTTTCATTTGGCCTCCGAAAAGATTTCGGGCATTGTTGGCAGTGTACCGAGAGTAACGAATGGGTTCTGGGTTTTTACCGGGAGGGGGCCACCCACCCGGGAGAGAACCTAATAGCCCATGGGTGGCGCACCAGCCCTTAGTGGGCTGGTGAGGCCAGCCCAAGTGGACTATTTCGGCTAAGGGAAAAAATCAAGGAGAAAAAAAGAGGGAGGTGTGAAGGAAGGAAAGGACTCCTCCTTCCCCAAACCGAATTGGAGTTGGAGTCTCTCCTCTCCCACTTCGGCCGACGCCCTAGGGGATCCCTTGAGCCCCAAGGCTAGCCCCTCCCCTCCTCCTATATATACTAGAGGTTTTAGGGTTTTTGAGACATAACTTTGCCACGTGCAACCCTAAACCTCTACTTCGTAGTTCTTCCTCTAGATCGATTTTCTGCGGAGCTCAGGCGGAGCCCTACAGGAATAGATCATCACCATCACCGACGCGTCGTCATGCTGCCGGAGAACTCATCTACTTCCTCGTCTCTCTTGCTGGATCAAGGAGGCGGAGATCGTCATCGAGCTGTACGTGTGTTGAACGCGGAGGTGTCGTCCGTTCGGCGCTAGATCAGAACGGATCATGGGACGACGGTGATTTAAATCACGAAGTTGTTACACTACACCAACCGCGTTTCTTAATGCTTCCCGCTTAGCGATCTACAAGGGTATGTGGATCCGATCTCCCTCTCGTAGATGAACATCACCATGATAGGTCTGCGTAGGATTTTTCTTGTTTCCCATGCAACGTTCCCCAACAGTGGCATCATGAGCTAGGTTCATGCGTAGATGTACTCTCGAGTAGAACACAAAAGTTTTTGTGGGCGTTGATGTTCGATTTGCTTCCGTCCTTAGTCTATTCTCGATTCGGCGGTATTGTTGGATTGAAGCGGCCCGGACCAACATTACTCGTACGCTTACGAGAGACCGGTTTCATCGACTAACATGCAACTTGTTGCATAAAGATGACCGACGGGTGCCTGTTTCTTCAACTTTAGTTGAATTGGATTTGACCGATGCGGTCCTTGGAGAGAGGTTAAATGGAAATTTGCACATCTGCGTTGTGGTTTTGCGTAAGTAAGATGCGATCATACTAGATACCCATAGCAGCCACGTAAAACATGCAACAACAAATTAGAGGACATCTAACTTGTTTTTGCAGGGTATGCATGTGATGTTATATGGCCAAAGACATGATGTGATATATTGGATGTATGAGATGATCATGTCGTAATAGTTAAATATCGACTTGCACGTCGATGCTACGGCAACCGGCATGAGCCATAGGGTTGTCTTTAAACTAACGTTTGTGTTTGCAGATGCGTTTACTATATTGCTAGGTTGTAGCTTTAGTAGTAATAGCATAGATAGCACGAAAACCTCGATGGCGGCACGATGATGGAGATCATGATGATGGAGATCATGGCGTGGCGCCGGTGATGATGAATATCATGTCGGTGCTTTGGTGATGGAGATCAAGAAGCACAAGATCATGGCCATATCATGTCACTTATGAATTGCATGTGATGTTAATCCTTTTATGCACCTTATCTTGCTTAGAATGACGGTAGCATTATAAGGTGACGCCTCACTAAATTTTCAAGATAAAACTGTGTTCTCCCCGACTATGCACCGTTGCGACAGTTCATCGTTTCGAGACACCACGTGATGATCGGGTGTGATAGACTCAACGTTCACATACAACGGGTGCAAAACAGTTGCACACGCGGAACACTCGGGTTAAACTTGACGAGCCTAGCATGTGCAGACATGGCCTGGAACACAAGAGACCGAAAGGTTGAGCATGAATCGTATAGTTGATATGATTAACATAGAGATGTTTACCACTGAAACTACACTCAACTCACGTGATGATCGGACTTGAGTTAGTGAATTTGGATCATGCCACACTCAAGTAACTACAGGGATGTCTATTTGAGTGGGAGTTTATTAGTTATTTGATTAGCTAAACTCTAATTGTCTTGAACATAGTCTAAGTCCACTTTGCAATATTTTATGTTGTAGATCAATGGCTCACGCAGTAGCAACCCTGAATTTCAATACGTTCCTAGAGAAAGCTAAGCTGAAAGATGATGGCAGCAACTTTGTAGACTGGGCTCGTAATCTAGGGCTCATCCTACAAGCTCGGAAAAAGAATTATGTCCTTGATGCAACGCTAGGAGATGAACCACCCGCTACGTCTGATCAAGATGTTTTGAACGCTTGTCAAGCACGTAAGGAGGACTACTCAGTAGTTCAATGTGCAGTCTTGTATGGCTTAGAACCAGGAATTCAACAACGCTTTGAACGTCATGGAGCATATGAGATGTTCCAGGAGTTGAAGTTTATCTTTCAGAAGAACGCCTATATCGAGAGGTATGAGACCTCCGATAAATTCTATGCTTGCAAAATGGAGGATAATTCGTTTGTCAGTGAACATGTGCTCAAAATGTCTGGGTACTCAAACCGTCTAGCTGAGCTGGGGATTGAACTCCCGCAAGAGGCTATCACTGACAAAATTCTTCAATCACTGCCACCTAGCTACAAGAGCTTTGTGTTTAACTATAACATGCAAGGGATGAATAAGTCACCCGACGAGTTATTCGCGATGCTGAAAGTCGCAGAGTCAGAACTCCGGAAAGAACATCAAGTGTTGATGGTGAATAAGACCACTGGTTTCAAGAAAAACGGCAAAGGCAAGAAGGGTAACTCCAAGAAGAGTGTTAAAGTTGTTGCTCCTCCGACGAAGAAACCCAAGGCTGGACCTAAGCCGAAAACTGAGTGCTATTATTGCAAGGGGATGGGTCACTAGAAGCGCAACTGCCCCAAGTATTTTGCTGATAAGAAGGCAGCCAACGCCAAACCAGGTATATGTGATATACATGTTATTGATGTGTACCTAACCAACTCTCGTAGTAGTGCCTCGGTATTTGATACCGGTTCTGTTGCTCATATTTGCAACTCGAAGCAGGAACCGAGGAATAAACGAAGGCCGGCGAAGGATGAAGTGACGATGCGCATGGGAAATGGTTCCAAGGTTGATGCAATCACCGTCGGCATAGTCTCACTTTAGTTACCATCAGGATTGTTATGAACTTAAATAATTGTTATTTAGTGCTTGCGTTAAGCATGAACATTATATCTGGATCTTGTTTATTGCGAGACGGTTACTCATTTAAGTCAGAGAATAATGGTTGTTCTATTTTTATGAGTAATATATTTTATGGTCATGCACCCAATGTGAGGGGTTTGTTCATATTGAATCTTGATTGTGATGACACACATATACATAACATTGACACCAAAAGATGTAGAGTTAACAATGATAGTGCCACCTTTTTGTGGCACTGCCGCTTAGGTCATATTGGTGTAAAGCGCATGAAGAAACTCCATGCTGATGGGCTTTTGGAGTCACTTGATTTCGAATCACTTGACACGTGCGAACCATGCCTCATGGGCAAGATGACTAAGACTCCGTTCTCCGGAACAATGGAGAGTGCAAGTGACTTGTTGGAGATCATACATACTGATGTGTGCGGTCCAATGAGTGTGGAGGCGCGCGGCGGATATCATTATTTTCTCACCTTCACTGATGATTTGAGTAGGTATGGATATATCTACTTGATGAAGCACAAGTCTGAAACGTTTGAAAAGTTCAGGCAATTTCAGAGTGAAGTTGAAAATCATCGTAACAGGAAGATCAAGTTCCTACGATCTGATCGAGGTGGCGAATATCTGAGTTTCGAGTTTGGTGCTCACTTAAGACAATGTGGAATCGTTTCACAGTTGACACCACCTGGAACACCACAGCGTAATGGTGTGTCCGAACGTTGTAATCGTACTTTGTTAGATATGGTGCGATCTATGATGTCTCTTACCGATTTGCCATTATCGTTTTGGGGTTATGCATTAGAGACAGCTGCATTCACTTTAAACAGGGCACCATCAAAATCCATTGAGACGACACCATATGAGCTATGGCATGGCAAGAGGTCAAAGTTGTCGTTTCTTAAAGTTTGGGGATGCGATGCTTATGTCAAAAAGCTTCAACCTAAAAAGCTGGAACCCAAAGCGGAAAAGTGCATCTTCATAGGTTACCCAAAAGAGACAGTTGGGTACACCTTCTATCTCAGATCCGAGGGCAAAGTGTTTGTTGCTAAGAACGAAGCTTTTCTTGAGAAGGAGTTTCTCTCAAAAGAATTGAGTGGGATGAAGATAGAACTTGATGAGGTTTTGGAACCTCTTCTCCCTCTAGATGGTGGCGCAGGGCAGAGGGAAATCTATGTCGAGGCAACACTGGTTGAGGAGGAAGCTAATGATGATGATCATGATGCTTCAGATCAAGTTACTATCGGACTTCGCAGGTCGACAAGATCACGTACTGCTCCTAAGTGCTACGGGAATCGTGTCTTATCTATCATGTTGTTAGACAACAATGAGCCTGCGAATTATGAAGAAGCAATGGTGGGCCCGAATTCCAACAAATTGTTAGAGGCCATGAAGTCCAAGATAGGATCTATGTATGAAAACAAAGTGTGGACTTTGGAAGTATTACCTGAAGGTCGTAAGGCTATTCAGAACAAATGGATCTTTAAGAAGAAGACGGACGCGGACGGTAATGTGGCCATTTATAAAGCTCGACTTGTGGCAAAGGTTTTTTCACAAGGTCAAGGAGTTGACTACGATGAGACATTCTCACCGGTAGTGATGCTTAAGTCCGTCCGAATCATGTTAGCAATAGCTGCATTTTTCGATTATGAAATCTGGCAGATGGATGTCAAAACGGCATTCCTTAATGGGTTTCTTAAGGAAGAGTTGTATATGATGCAACCCAAAGGTTTTGTCGATCCAAAGAATGCTAACAAAGTATGCAAGCTCCAACGATCCATTTATGGACTGGTGCAAGCATCTCAGAGTTGGAATAAGCGCTTCGATGAGGTGATTAAGGCGTTTGGGTTTATACAAGTTATTGTAGAATCTTGTATATACAAGAAAGTGAGTGGGAGCTCTGTAGCGTTTCTAATATTATATGTGGATGACATATTGCTGATTGGAAACAATGTGAAGTTTTTAGAGAGCGTAAAGGATTACTTGAACAAATGTTTTTCAATGAAAGACCTAGGAGAAGCTGCTTACATATTAGGCATTAAGATCTATAGAGATAGATCGAGGCGCCTAATAGGACTTTCACAAAGCACATACCTTGATAAAGTTTTGAAGAAGTTCAAAATGGAGCAATCCAAGAACGGGTTCTTGCGAGTGTTACAAGGTATAAAGTTGAGTAAGACTTAGTGTTCGGTGACTGCAGAAGATAGAGAAAAGATGAGTACCGTCCCCTATGCTTCAGCCATAGGGTCTATCATGTATGCAATGTTGTGCACAAGACCGGACGTCAGCCTGGCCATAAGTATGGCAGACAGGTTTCAAAGTGATCCAGGAGTGGAACACTGGGCGGCGGTCAAGAATATTCTGAAGTACCTGCAAAAGACTAAGGAAATGTTTCTCGTTTATGGAGGTGACGAAGAGCTCGTCGTAAAGGGTTACGTCGATGCAAGCTTTAACACTGATCCGGATGACTCTAAGTCTCAAACCGGATACGTATTTATTCTTAATGGGGGTGCGGTAAGCTGGTGCAGTTCCAAGCAAAGCGTCGTAGCCGATTCTACATGTGAAGCGGAGTACATGGCTGCCTCGGAGGCGGCTAAGGAGGGTATCTGGATGAAGCAGTTCATGACAGATCTTGGAGTTCTGCCGAGCGCACTAAATCCAATAACTCTGTTCTATGACAACACTCGTGCCATTGCTCTAGCCAAGGAACCAAGGTTTCACAAGAAGACCAGGCGCTTCAACCTCATCCGCGACTATGTCAAAGGAGAGGACATAAATATTTACAAAGTGCACGCGGATCTGAATATTGCAGATCCGCTGACTAAACCTCTTCCATGAGCGAAGCATGATCAACACCAGAACTGTATGGGTGTTAGATTCATTCCAATGTAAATCGCATAGCGATGTGAGACTAGATTATTGACTCTAGTGCAAGTGGGAGACTGTTGGAAATATTCCCTAGAGGCAATGATAAAATAGTTATTATTATATTTCCTGTTTCAAGATAATCGTTTATTATCCATGCTATAATTGTGTTGAATGAAAGCATAAATGCATGTGTGGATATATAGACAAAACAAAGTCCCTAGTAAGCCTCTAGTTGACTAGCTAGTTGACCAAGGATGGTTAAGGTTTTGTGACCATATGCAAGTGTTGTCACTTGATGACTGGATCACATCATTAGGAGAATGATGTGATGGACAAGACCCAAACTATTAACGTAGCATGTGATTGTGTTATTTTGTTGCTATTGTTTTCTGCGTGTCAAGTATTCATTCCTATGACCATGAGATCATGTAACTCACTCACACCGGAGGAATACCTTGTGTGTATCAAACGTCGCAACGTTACTAGGTGACTATAAAGGTGCTCTACAGGTATCTCTGAAGGTGTCCGTTGAGTTAGCATGGATCAAGACTGGGATTTGTCACTCCGCGTGACAGAGAGGTATCTCGGGGCCCACTCGGTAATACAACATCACATATAAGCCTTGCAAGCAATGTGACTGAAGTGTTAGTTATGGGATCTTGTATTACGGAACAAGTAAAGAGACCTGCCGGTAACGAGATTGAAATAGGTATAGGGATACCGACGATCAAATCTCGGGCAAGTAACATACCGAAGGACAAAAAGAATGATATACGGGATTATATGAATCCTTGGCACAGAGGTTCAACCGATAAGATCTTCGTAGAATATGTAGGATCCAATATGGACATCCAGGTCCCGCTGTTGGATATTGACCGGGGAGTGTCTCAGGTCATGTCTGCATAGTTCTCGAACCCGCAGGGTCTGCACACTTAAGGTTCGGTGACGTTTCGGTATAGTTGAGTTATATGTGTTGGTAACCGAAGGTTTGTTCGGAGTCCCGGATGAGATCACGGACGTCACGAGGGTTTCCGGAATGGTCCGAAAACGAAGATTGATATATAAATTGTTTCATTTGGCCTCCGGAAAGATTTTGGGCATTGTCGACAGTGTACCGGGAGTGACGAATGGGTTCCGGGTTTTTACGGGGAGGGGGCCACCCACCCAGGAGAGAACCTAATAGCCCATGGATGGCGCACCAGCCCTTGGTGGGCTGGTGAGGCCAGCCCAAGTGGACTATTTCGGCTAAGGGAAAAAATCAAGGAGAAAAAAAAGAGGGAGGTGAGAAGGAAGGAAGGGACTCCTCCTTCCCCAAACCAAATTGGAGTTGGAGTCCCTCCTCTCCCACTTCGACCGATGCCCTAGGGGCTCCCTTGAGCCCCAAGGCTGGCCCCTCCCCTCCTCCTATATATACTAGAGGTTTTAGGGTTTTTGAGACACAACTTTGCAACCCTAAACCTCTACTTCGTAGTTCTTCCTCTAGATCGGTTTTCTGCGGAGCTCGGGCCGAGCCCTGTAGGAATGGATCATCACCATCACCGACGCGCCGTCACGCTACCGGAGAACTCATCTACTTCCCCGTCTCTCTTGCTGGATCAAGAAGGCGGAGATCGTCATCGAGCTGTACGTGTGCTGAACGTGGAGGTGACGTCCGTTCGGCGCTAGATCGGAACGGATCGTGGGACGACGGTGATTTGAATCACGAAGCTGATCCACTACATCAACCGCGTTTCTTAACGCTTCCCGCTTAGCGATCTACAAGGATATGTGGATCCGATCTCCCTCTCATAGATGAACATCACCATGATAGGTCTTTGTGTGCGTAGGAATTTTTTTGTTTCCCATGCAACGTTCCCCAACAATTTCAACCAATCAAAATAAGGGGAAGTGAGAGAGATATTTTGAATGATGAAAGTGCTCCAAATCCACTGGACAAATCTCAAGCAAATTTTTGAGAGGCCCTTATGTGAGGAAGAGAGAAGGGGGAGGGGGGGGGGGGAGTTCAGCTGTGGGGAGAGATGAGGAGCGGAATGTGTGGGTGTGGGAGGAGAAAAGACCCCACCACACAACCTTATTCACAACCAGGATCCTACCGTCAGTGTCCCTGGCGGTAGGCATACCCTACCGCCAGAAGGTTTGGTGGTAAGCCCTTTTTCACGTCAGCGCTGGATGACGACCGACAACTGTCGTTTAGTCCACCTCCGCCATCTTACCGCCGGGAACATTGATGATAGGTTGTGTAGGGCTATCGTCAAGACCTCTCACGGAATGTAAAAGGGTTAGATTTAAAAAAAAGTTAGCTCTGACGGAATGTAAAAGGGTTAGATTTTAAAAAAGTTAGCTCGAGAGGTCAGATTCTGCTAAAGTGTTTAAAAAGATCAAAACATAAAATTTGGTATGTGCAAGCCATTTTCCCGGGCGGACGACGTGGCCTGCCTCGCAGCGCACACAGCCAGCCACCAAAGCCATGGCCGTTATCCTCCAAGGCTCCGCCGCCTCCCTCCCGCCCTACAAAACCCCCGAAACTCACCCAAGCCACCCGCCGCGGCAGCATCCATTCGCCTAGTCATGCAGATGCAGACCATCACCCTCCGAGCCGGCCCCTCCGCCCGCCACCTTGCGCCGCCGCCGGCGTCGGCTAGCTCCTCGAACCTCTCCGCCGGCCGATGCTTCCTCCCGCGGCCTCCCCACTCCCGCTGCCGGCGGCCCCGCTCCCTCAGGGCCTCAGCTTCCCTTGAGCAGGAGGTGAAGGAGCGCGCCGACTCCCCGTCTCCGTCGGGTAAGTGAAATCTTTGCTTGCTCCCTACTTGCTCGGCACGATTGGAAACCCGGGATTTAGATTCAGGGACGAAACGGTGGCATGATGAGTGCCCACCAATTTGGTAATACTGGACTGTAATGAGCCCGTAATGTCCAAGCGACGGTTAACTTTGTCTGCATGGCTCCAGTGTTTTCTGGTCATGTGATAAGTGGAGGAGTAAGCACCCTGTTGCTTTAGAATTGAAGTGGAGAGGCTCATTTGTGTCAGCGCACAGATGTGGCGATCGTGGCTTTACACACCGATAGCCCCTAAGCGCTAACCAATGACGGTGCAAAGTTCTGATATTTTTTCAAACGTTAGCTTGAGTTTGTTGAAATAGTAATTTATGTGAAACACATGCACACTTAGGACTTCCTATGTCGAAATTCATCTTCATCTGGATACTTGTTTCACCTGGTACTTTAGTTTTGAAAAAGAAGAGTTTGACTTGCTACGTTCTGAGCCCACTGCTTATTGTTTCAAAAGTGTTCTCCATGAAATTTTCCTACGTATATTCACTTCACTTCTTTTTGGATGATGCTAATTTATATACTTCACTGGATTATTCAGCAGGGACGAGTAGTCAAGCAACTAGAAGAGATGTAAGAAATATTGCAATTGTTGCTCATGTTGATCATGGGAAGACAACTTTGGTGGATTCAATGTTAAGACAATCCAAGGTACATCCCAGCAGTACTATGTTTTTCTCTGTGAGGCTAATTTACTCCAAGTAAGTTGGCTACGAATTGCATTTCTCAGTGATGGAAGCTTTACTTAGGAGGCAAGCATACACTTATGCAAATAGTATAAGACAAGCTCTTCCCACATATTGCCCTATTTTTGTTCCGTTTGATTCCTTGAAGTTTGTTCTTGTTTGGTTTGTTAGTTTAATATAGAACTGATTTTTTGGTCTGGTCTTGGTGGGTTGCTTTCGCTTTGTTTGTATGGGCTCTAAATTATTGTCTTTACTCTTGTTCAGTCTGTTAGGTTCATAGAACTGGTTTGAGTGATGGTTGTTTAGAGTCCCGTAGGTGCTGTGGAGGCTATTCCTATATCACTCAGTCACCCGCCTGAAACTGTTGTGCATACCTACTTATTTTTGGTTGTGTGGGTTTTCTCCACAAAATATCTGGGTTACTTTTGTTTGTTGTGTCATTCTTCAGTTTATCTCCTATCCTGTGTGAGTCAAAACTAATGTGTTGTGAGTTGTGACACAAAATTGCAGGCTTTAGTAGTATTAACAGCTAAGCTCAGATGTATTTTCTTTCTGTGTGACTTATTTCTGTTGAATCACCATGTTGTAGCACAAATCTAGAGTGTATTTAATATAAAATTTTCAGTTGTCTTATTACTCTGACTGTTTACCTTATGCAGGTTTTCCGAGACAATCAAGTTGTGCAGGAAAGGATAATGGACTCTAATGATCTGGAGAGGGAAAGAGGAATTACTATACTGAGCAAAAATACATCCATAACCTATAAGGGTACTAAAATCAATATAATTGATACCCCTGGGCATTCAGATTTTGGTGGGGAGGTGGAACGTGTTCTCAACATGGTGGAAGGAATTCTCCTAGTGGTACTATGCTACTAGCTACTGCTTTCTTTTTATTAAATGGCATGTTTCTTATTTAATGCCTACGACTTTTTTGAGGACACACATTTGAATTCCTATGAGCATGACTGTATCTGTTCAATCTTCTACTACATGTCTCCCATGATCCTGTCAAACATATTTTCCAAATAGTGTCTAGGGTCACTTGAGGCAACATGTGAATGACCATCTGATTCATTAAGCCTTTCTCCTATGTAGGTTGATTCTGTGGAGGGACCTATGCCGCAAACAAGATTTGTTCTGAAGAAAGCTCTAGAATTTGGACATGCTGTTGTGGTAGTTGTAAACAAGGTTGACAGACCTATTGCTCGTCCAGAGTTTGTAGTTAATTCAACGTTTGAGCTATTCATCGAATTAAATGCAACAGATGAACAGGTGAGGAGCTATGCCTGGATTGTTTTTCATTTGACTTATAGTTTTTTGAGTATTAGGTTTTAACACTGGTCATATCCTAGTAGTCATGTTATTTTTTTGCCAACAATAGTGCGATTTCCAAACAGTCTATGCAATTGGCCTCAAAGGAAAGGCTGGGATCTCCGCGGATAATCTGGCTGATGATCTTGGACCCCTTTTTGAGGCTATTCTTAGATGTATACCTGAACCACGCATTGAGAAAGATGGTGCCCTCCAAATGCTTGTGAGTATAAAGTTTGTCGTTTATATGTCAAATTTTCATGTATCATTTGCAATGCTTCATTTGCTATCGTTATGCACTTACGCTGGATTACATTTACACAATACCTCCTAAGCTATAATACTATAAATTGGGTCTAATTTTGTTTTACTATAGTTGTATTTTCATCTATGATTAAGCATACCTTTGAGATGCTTCAATCCATTCTATGGGAAGGACATTTATTCTAAGATGCTCAAATCCATGTCATGGAAATTAAGCTATGTATGTTTGAGTTAGCACGCGCTCGTACTGCGAGGTCGCCCGCACCCCGCCGGCACCTGCGCCGCTAGCTCCTCCTGCCCCGCCGCCTGCCCGTCTCCACCCGCCTCGGCCCCCGCTCCAAGGTGCACCGCGTGTCTGGCGGCGCTGAGGTCGACGCAAAGGGATACCAGCAGCCGCGACACAGGAATCATCGCCACCGTCCATGACAGTAAGTCGAGCCAAGGCCTCCTCTGCCGCCGTGCCTACGCAACCCTTCCCCGGAGGAAATCACGGGGTTGTGCTTCCGTTGCCTCGACCATCGCCACCGGGTCCGGGACTGCACCAACGACATCAGATGCCGCCGGTGTCTCGTGTCCGGCCACAACTCTCGCTCCTGCCCCAAGCGTCCGGAAGCCGCCGGGCAGGCGGGCCCCGCCACCGCGGGGCAAGCCCCCCGCCTCCTGTCGCCTCTGCGTCCGCCATCCCCGCACCATACGCGCCGGAGCCCATACAAGTCATCATGGCGCACTCCGTTCCGGTGGAAGAAGCTGAGGAGGTCCTAGGCCGGGCCATGGTTGCCTCCGTCACCGGCAACAGACTATGAGTGTCTGCCGTCGAGGTCTCCAACGTGCTCCACTCCACCTTCGAGCTTGAGGACGGCGACTTCACCGTGCACGCCCACTACCCAGAGGACTTCCTGATTCTCTTCAGCTCACACTCTGCCAAGCGCCGCCTGGACGGAGACCACTTCATCAGCTCGCCGCGGTTCTCACTCTCCCTACGGCCCTGGAGCAAGCTCGCCCACGCCGGCTCCGGCGAGTTCGAGTACTACGTCGAGTTGGAGCTCCGCGGCATTCCCGCATATGCTTGGCAACTTTCCACGGCGGAGCACATCCTTGGAGAAAGCTGCTGGAACGAGTGCTTCCACCCCAACACACGCTCTAGGGCCGACCTGACCACTTTCCGGCTGGCCGGGCGCACGCATGACCCCGATAGTATACGCCGCGCCACCATCCTGGAGATAGTTGAGCAAGTCCCAGCGCACTTGAGCTCCGACGCGCCCGCCATCCGGACTCTCACATACCCCATCGCCATTGTCGTGGCGACCGGAGCGACGCCTCTCCGTGAACATCATAGCTCCGGACATGGCGGCAACGACAATTGGGATGGAGACGGCAACGACCGCGCGCCTGGCCCCAGCCCTGGGCGGGCGCGCCGCTAGGGACGCAAGCGCCGGCGCATGGACGCGCCATCGCCTGATCGGGCGGATGGCATGGCCATGCACGACTCGTTGTGGTGCACAAACAGCCGTGCCCCCCGCGCCAATGGAGTCGCTGTGGCATCCGCCTGGCCTGCTCCTGCCATCATGCAAGCACTGCCGCCCCGCCCTTCAAGATCGACGCAACATGGCCTCATGGCCAGGTCAGTGTGCGCCCCACGCCTCTCGTCGCCATGCTAGAAAAGGAAAAGGGTAAAGGAGGGCCAAAGCAAGCTTCGCAGGTTGATCATCCGTGCAAAGCCGGAGAAAACGCAACGGGTGCTAGGGCCGTGACGTCGCCGCCAGTTGGTTGCACCACTCTCACTGCGACGGCCTCGGGCGCTTGCTCCAGCACGAGCCAGGCGACAAGTGGCGACTCCCCATTCGCGGGGCACACTCTAGATGTGGCTCGGGATTCGAATCAAGCCGCACGCCGCAAACTTTAGGACGATTGCGAGGGGGCCACCTCTGGCTCGTCCGACCCAATGCTTTGTCAGGACCTGGCTGCTTTGAGCGAGGTACCAGACTCGCAGCCAACCCTACCGGATCGGCCTGCGGACTTGTCGGGACAAAGCGGTGCTTCGCCTACACCAGCGCCCACGACTGGGCCATACGCGCCCGCTGACCAGTCGCCCGAGCCCCACGCGCGTCGCGGTGGGCGGGGAAGCACTCCCGGCTGTTGGCACGAACTCTCCCACGAGGCAGCCGGAGCCTTGCACGCCTGTGACATCCTGTAAAAGCCCCAGACCCAGCCAACCACACCCATGCCTGCCTCCAACCAGCCCACCACGCCAAGGCCCTTTGAGGGCTCTTCTGAGCCCACAACGGAGAGGCCCGTGCATGGTGCACAACCAGCAACATCGGGACGGTTCGCATCTCCGCCGATCACGCTGCGTCGATCCCGTGGATGAGCCGCCCTGCCGAGGACGTGGACGTTGGTGAGTTCCTCGCTGCTGCCACAAACACATCACGGCAGCCTTACCAACCCCAGGGAAGAGACCACGTCGCCTGCTCAACTTTGCCCCTCGATGCGGCCGCTCTGCCACGACCACATCCCCGATGCCTATGCCGCCCACCGCGGAGAGAAGAGCCTAGGTCCAGGTCCCGCGCATGCTATGGATCGTGGGGACTAACCAGCGGATCACCTCCGTTGAGATGAAGGCATACGATGGAATGTTCGCGGCGCCAATCCCATTATCGGTACTCTCGGCCACTGCAGCCCTGGTTGATCGCGAGATCCGAACAAGCATGCAGACCCAGACAACCGCTGCGGCGCGCACAAAAGTGGCTACCGTGTCATAGGCCGCACCCACTGCACCCCTTGTCGATCTCATGCTCATGGTTCACAACCTTAGAATTGTAGTTTGGAATGTGCGTGGTCTCAATGCGCGCGTTCGGCGCACCGCCATAAGTTCGCTGCCGGATACCCTTTCCGCCTCCATTGTATGCCTATAAGAAACAAAAGTGGCGTTGATCTGCTCGTCTGTTGTCGTTGAGACATAAGGCTCGGAGTTTGATGATTATACGTACCTCCCGGCGCAAGGCACTCGGGGTGGCATATTGCTGGCATGGAAGAGCCGGGCTGTGACCATCACGGACCCGATGTTCACCACAAACGCTCTCACGGCCGAGGTGACGACGTCCACCGGCACGCCCTGGTGGCTTTCTGTGCTATACGGCCCCAGGAAGACGCCGACAAGATCGCCTTCTTGCAGGAGCTTCGCGACATACGCACAGACTGCCCCATGCCTTGGATGTTACGCGGGGACTTCAACCTGATACTGCGTGATGAAGATAAGAGCTGCGGAAACTTGCACTGCCGCATGATGGGCAGATTTCGACGCGTCGTCAATGACCTCGCACTGAAGGAAATATATCTGAATGGTCGTCGGTTCACGTGGTCGAACGAGCAGTCACCACCAACCCTGGTGCACCTAGACCGCGTGCTCTGCACCTCGGATTGGGAGGATGCGCATGGAAGCTATCATTTGCGCTGCCTCGCCTCTGTGTGTCGGATCACTGCCCCCTCCTCGACTGCTCGCCCACGCATGCGACACACCGGCGCTTCCACTTTGAGGATTATTGGCTAAGGTTGGATGGGTTTCACGACACGGTGGCCGCTGCTTGGGGCTCGGTGCATGACATGGACCCCTTCCGCCGGCTAATGCTACGGCTCCAAGCCACGGCCCGCAAGTTGATGAGTTGGAGCGCCAAATCCAAAGGGAATATCCGGGACAAGATGGCCATCTCCCGGGAGCTGATTTCACGCTTTGACAAGGCCCAGGAGAACCGCGTGCTCTCCCCTGCTGAAGGCTTGCTGCGCAAGCAACTAAAGATCACCTATCTCGGGCTTGCATCTTTGGAGCGCACCATTGCGAGGCAACGCGCCAGAATCGCTTCTCTTAAAGACGGTGACGCCAACACAACGTTCTTCCATCGGCAATGCTCTTTTCGTCGGCAAAAGAACCACATATTCAGCCTCACCGTGGACGGCAACGTGATCACAGACCAGGAGGGGTGACGCAGGCAGCCTTCTCACACTTCGACGAGCTGCTCGGCTCCCATGTCGCCCGCGACCACTCGATGGACTTGTCGCAGCTCATTGAACCATGCGACTTGGCTTGCCTCGACGCACCATTCAGGCACGAGGAGATTTGGGACGTTGTCAAACGCCTCCCAGCCCGAAAAGCACCCTGACCCGACGGGTTTACGGCTGAGTTCTTGTGGACATGCTGGGACATAGTACGACAGGATTTTATGGATGTCTTCCAGCAGCTGTTTGAGCTGCGCGGCCGCGGCTTCAGCAAGCTGAAGCAGGCCCTCCTGACCATGCTACCGAAGCGCGCCGACGCCTGCCAGCTTCACGATTACCACCCGATCTGCCTCATGCACATTGTGGCCAAGATCTTTGCGAAAGTGATCTCGCCGTGTCTTGCCCCAAAACTTGGAGAATTGGTAAGCCGCAACCAGAATGCATTCATCCCAGGGCGGAGTCTCCATGACAACTTCGTCCTAGTTAGGCAATCGATGAAGCAGCTGCACCAACTCGCGGCCCCGCGAGTCATGCTTAAACTCGACCTCACGCGGGCTTTCGAC
The DNA here is from genome assembly GCF_904849725.1 of Hordeum vulgare subsp. vulgare. Taxonomy (NCBI): domain Eukaryota; kingdom Viridiplantae; phylum Streptophyta; class Magnoliopsida; order Poales; family Poaceae; genus Hordeum; species Hordeum vulgare. The sequence goes on from NC_058523.1 coordinate 299,925,637, forward strand.
TCCCTATCTTGGCCCTTCTTGTTTGAAGTGCTTGGCCAATATGGTTTTGGGCCTCGATTTCGGGAGTGGATCGCGATCTTACTCACCACCTCAAGCACCAGGATCATGCTCAATGGAGAACTAGGGCCGCCAATATGGCATCGATGCGGGCTACGCCAAGATGACCCCGTGTCACTGCAACTCTTCGTGCTTGCCGTGGACATCCTTGGCCGCCTCATCCGCTGCGCCCACGATTGTGGCATCCTACGACAGCTGCACCCGCGACGAAATATCCCAGCTATTTCGCTATACGCCGACGATGTCATGCTATTTTGCCATGCCACACCGGATGACATGGAGGCCATCAAGGGCATCCTCACCATGTTCAGCAATGCCAGCGGCCTACGAGTCAACTACGCAAAAAGCTCGACCACTATCATGCATGGAGATCCAGACGCGACCACGATGATCACCCAAATGGGATGCATGGTGGTGGAGCTTCCTATCACCTACCTTGGCATTCCATTGACGTTGCGACGCCCCACGACAGCTCATCTACAACCACTTGTCGACTCGGTGGCTGCGAGGCTGCCGACATGGAAGGCATGGCTCATGAACAAGGCTGGAAGACTAGCATTGGTCAAATCGGTGCTCAACGCTATCCCGGTTCACCAAATGCTCGCATTCGCCTCCCAAAGAAAACTCTCAAGCAACTAGAGAAGATCCAGAGAGGCTTTCTGTGGGCCGGCCATGCCGTGGCCAATGGCGGGCACTACCATGTCAATTGGCGTCATGTGTGCCGCCCGATTGATCACAATGGCTAGGGGATCCGAGACCTAGAGCGTGCCGGGCTGGCACTCAGACTACGATGGCTGTGGTACACTCGCACCGACGACGACCGCGCATGGCAAGGACTCGACCTACAATTCTCGTGCGAGGAGCGAGCGCTATTCTGCGCCTCCACACCATGGTCACCGGAGATGGACAGACTGCCCTGTTTTGGGACAACCGCTGGGTACATGGGTAGCCTTTGAGCGAATTTGCACCGGCGTTATATAAATGCATACCCTAACGGCGACACAAAACAAGAACACTGGTGGAGGGGCTCGCCGGCAACTCATGGGCACGCGACATCCAAGGAGCCATCGGGATACACGAGATTGGACAATATCTGCAGCTTTGGCAGGCCGTGCAACGCATCACCCTCACGCACGAGCCCGACCGAATGCTATGGAGATGGTCGGCAATCGGCACATACTCGGCACAATCATGCTACGCCGCGACGTTCCACGGCTCCACACGCTGCCCCTCATGGAAACTGACGTGGAAGAGCTGGGCGCCGCCTCGCGTCAGGTTCTTCAATTGGTTGCCAGGCAAGAATCGATGTTGGACGGCGGAGCGGCTTGCTCGATGCGGCCTACCACACCACCCTCGATGCCTACTGTGCGACCAAACCCCGATGACTATTCAGCATCTACTTTTCGCAAGCCTGTTTGCCCAGGAAACTTGGCACGACATCCTGGCCTGGACACGCATACCAGCACAACCTCACACCAACAAACCTACGCTAATAGAGTGGTGGCAGAGTGCAAAGGAGCAGACACCTCCTGCGCCGTGCAAAGCCCTGCAATCCATCGCCATGCTCGTCCCCTGGATGGTTTGGAAACACCGGAACGAATGCGCCTTCGACAACGCGCGACCCTCGATCGACGCATTGGTGGATAAGATCATAGATGAGGCAAGTGTTGGGTACTCACTGGGGCACAAGGCCTACGGGTTGTTCTGCCCACATCCTGGGTTGTCCACTGACCGGGCGCATGGCCCATGCATCACCAGCCTCTTAGGAGGATTGTACTTCCCATCTTTTCAATGAAATGATACGCAAAGAGACCTTTGCGTTTTCTCCAAAAAAATGTTTGAGATAGCTGAAATTTTACACTCACAATGAAGAAAAAAGAACTTTGTACTCATGGAGAGCTAGTGTCGCTTGTACCATAATTCATGTCCAAGTTCAGGTCACATGATTGATGTCTCATGCACATTTACATAATTTTGTTTCGAGTATGTCAATGCTATTTTGAAGTCAGAGAAACTTACCATGCACACTATATCAGTACCTTCCTTTGAAATAGTCTGCAGAGAATATAGAGCAGTTTTCATAGTCATGAATTATGCTCTATATTCCATATTCAGTCACTTATTTCTGTTGAAACTTACTGGGCATTGCTCCCTTCTTTGTTAAAATGATCGAGCTATCTTCCTTCGAAATATCCCACCGAAACTGGTTTCATGAATTCCTAGCATATTTCGATGGTCATGAGCAATATTAGTACTTATATTTCATTGCTTCCATTCTATGCTCAATTGCTCATTTAAATACAGGTAACTAGTACCGAATACGATGAACATAAAGGAAGGATAGCAATTGGACGACTGCATGCAGGAGAACTAAAGCGAGGCATGGAAGTGAAGGTATGATTTTGATCAATTGGTTCTTCTTCTGCATGATAACATAAGCAACAATATTCCGTCACCTATAAGGAAGAGTGTCCAACCATGGACAGGCACAAGTTTAGGGAAAAATAAACTGGTAAAGCTTCTACGTGCCATCACAATAGTTGCGGAGTTGTGAATCACCATTGATAATAAGTTTGCCTTCAGAATAGCATTGCATATACCCAATGTTAATTTTTTTACCTTCAGTGGAAGGTTGTCGCTCAGCTCTTGGCGATTAAAATCTAGGAAATAGAGGAGAACAAGTCCTAGGTTTTTTTGTTTGCATTGTTCTCTCCTGAGCAGGCTTATTCCTCACCGGAGAATGCTTATTTTCTCACTGGGGTTGTCCATTCCTTGCCGGAGAATGCCTAATTACCTATTCCTCACCGTGGTTGTCAATTCCTTGCCGAAGGACTACTACTCAGTCCTCACCGGAGAAGACCGATTTCTCACCGGCAAAGACTAATTTCTCACGGAAGCACCTTGTTGTCCCCCTAATGCTTCACCTAGGCCATAGCGAGGCGTTTTATCATCGCTCAACGCTTAAGCAAGCTAAAGCGTACGCTTCAGATATCCTTTTGTTGTTAATGCCAGTAATAAAGATACAATTTCTGGAATGAATTTTTTTCTTTGTCCCGTCGTTCTTGTTATCGGGACCAAACCTCGTTCCTTGTGATGCATTCCAAGGTTGATGGTTGACACAACATAGCCGTGACGATTCTGTCAAATGGCATGGCAGGAGTCGAAGCAATAGTTGTCACCAAAATAAAGACTTGATGAAGCTTATTGAGTAACATGTGGGAGTTGCGAGAGGACATAGCAGCAGTCGGAGGAGATGGAATTCTTGGAGGACTTGGGAGTACTCTTAGCAAGTATTGTAAGATAAAGAGCAGACGAATCCTGTGGATGCGACTCTAGGAGAAAGCTAGGCAGCTCTATCTCCCTCTTTTGGCTACCTCATTCCGGCTGTAGACTCCCTTCTATGTGGGGCTTTCCGTGTTTGTTTGACCGTGGATTTCTTCTGGAAAATCTTGTTTTTTCCTTTTTCCATCTTTCCATTCTAAGGCTTGCAGAAAAAGGGCAACCCAGTGCACGTAGCTCCCGCTTGCCAGGGCCGGCCCTGTGATTTTGGGGGCCCAAGGCGAAACTACAACTCGAGGCCCTTTAGTACAAAAACATCGCTACAATAATCATATGCTTATGTATCCAATAATTTTTTTAACTCATCCAAAATCAATATTTATATCAAATAACTTTTAGATATTACCGTAAAGTTTTCTTTTAAACGTTTTGATCCTTAAACGACAACTATTGCCAACTCATCAATCGAATTACCGATGTTACACTTGATATTTTTTGTCAATAGCTTCTCAATGTGTTTCTATCAAGTCATCCATACAGTGTTTTCTTTTTTATTATGCACATGTAATAGCACAGTGCTAAATTTTAATAAAAAATGCACCGAAGGTTTGCAAACTATGCATGGTGTATGTGAAGATAAATTACTTAATTACCAATAGTCACATGAATATAGAAAATAATAAATTAGTAATACGGTATACCTCCGATCAGTCTGATCATTCTTGATGATCAAGCGCCCGACGATGACGCGATGTGATGTGGATTGGTGGAAGAAGATGCTCGATGGCATGCACGTCCGTCTAGCGCCTGAAGAGTGGAGACTGGAGAACGGAATTTGTCGATGTGTGTACTACAGCCTGACAGCAGCGCCGACTCGCCTCGGTGGAGGCCCAAGATTAGGGATCGTCGTGATCCGCGATCGGAAGGATATGTCCGGTCGCAACTTCTCGTGATCGGACGTCGTGTATTCCTTCCCGGGCTACCTATGTCGCAGCGTCTAGGTGGGAATGGGATGCATATGCATGAGAACATTGCTGTTTGTTAGGAAAGCAACTTATCTATATTGAAGGCCCAAGGGGCATATATATATTACACATGACTTGAGGTGCAAGGAAAGTAAACATAGACTAATAAGGACTCCTAGACTAATACTAATACTAATAAGGACTCCTAGACTAATACTAATACTTCCTAACACCCCCCTCAAATGCAAAGCGTATGCAATAGCATTGCATTTGAAGAAGTGTAATACTAAAAAAAATGATAATCCAAATCCGCGTCTTGAGAGTGTCGTCGTAGCATGAAGAGTCTTCAAAACTTGTCGAGTCGCCGAAGGAGATAACGAAGAGATGGCACATCATAGGTAGACAAGATGGGTTGTCAAAAGAAGATGGCACATCAAGAGGAAGATACCGAAGAGATGGCACATCAGAGGAAGACACCGCATCACTTGAAGATACAACATAAGTATCAAGAGAAGATGGGTTGTCAAAAGAAGATGGCACATCAAGAGAATAAAGCATTGTGCAGAAACTCATAGTCCACGACAACCGACGGCGAAAGAAGCTCGGCGGCTAAGGCACATGGACGTAGATCGACAATGCAAAAGAAGTCCAAAAAATCCTATAGAAAACAACAAGGGCAAGTAGGCCACAAAAGTTGCATAGAAAGGACCAGGACCGGAAAAAGGCTGACGGACTAAGGTATGGTGGACTCGCAGGGCATGAGAAAACACAAAATATCAACGGATTTGGTGGACGCAGCGGAAAACAAAGAAAACTAGAAAACACACACTAGATTAGGGATGATGGCAGCGGAAGAGAAAAAATAAGATCATGGCGGCGAAGGCCAATTCCAACCAGAGTGTGCGTGAGATGGTCCTGACTGTGTAGGAGGTGGTTGCTCAGTGCGGAAAGCCTGAGTCAGAATACCAGCAGTACCCGTCGAGGAAGAACCTGAAGCAGCGAGCAGCCGCTTAAGTCGCAGAATATCCTGCTCAGTCAAAGCGATGGCTGAAGCTGTCGAGGTAGATGACGAAGTCTCTGTAGATGATGATTGCACCTGGCGCAAGTGGTTCTTCTTCGTGTAGCAGTGAGACTCAATATGACCATCATTGTTGCAGTAGCCACAATGTGGACGGGGGCGACCTGAGCCTCCAGAAGGAGTGGGCAAGAGCGGCGGAGCACTCGAGTGAGAAGGGGTCGGTGCAGCAGGTGGCGTAGAAGTAGCCCGAGCAGCGAGCACCGAGGGAACCTCCAGCAAACCAGTACCACGTAAGCGAGTCTCCTCAGCACGAATCTCAGAAAGCGCCTCCATGAGAGAAATACGGCCACGAGCAAACAACTGAGCACGTCGGGGCTCAAACTCCTTACGGAGCCGAGACAGGAACTCGTAGACGCGATGAAACTCCAAGTTGGCCTGGACAGCCTGGCAACAGGGGCAAGTACGACAACCAGCAGTGCAGAGAGAATCGAGCTGGCGCCAGATAGCAGAACTCTGTGCATAGAAGTCATCAACAGTAGAGTCACCCTGCTGAAGAGCATGCTCCTGACGAATCACAGAGAGGTATAAGGCATCACCAAAGGGCTCATAGCGCTGACGAAGGCGAGTCCACATCTCAAAGGCAGTAGGAAGGCCCAAAAACTCAGAGGCAAACTGAGGCAGAACACTAGAAGTGAGAACAGCTGCAGCACGGGCATCATCATCAAGCCACTGGGTGTAAACGGTCAGAGCACCACGATACACCTGAAGAGCCTCCTCATAAGCCAAGACCTTCTCATCATAAGCACTCACAGCGGCCTCATCAGCAAGTTTAGCCGAATCCTTTGCGGTCTAAGAAGCATCCGCAGGAAGAGCCGGTGGGGTCGGCGGAGTGGGAGCCACGGGAGGAACCGGACATGGCGGACAACAGACCTCGCCAGAAAGAACACCCCAGAGACGGATGCCACGCATGTGAATGTGCATAAAGCCAGTGAACTCGGTGTAGTTAGTACCATCGAAGAGCACCGGACAACGAGGAACAACAATGTAGCCTGATGATGAAGACATTTTTTTTTTCAAATTTTTTTTTTGGATCACGACTCAAGCAGCGGCAGGTGGGATCCGGACCCTGGAGCCCTGGAGTTGCTTCGATCCGGTGCAGGGGAGACAACTCCTCCCGATGGGACCCTGGAGCCCCTGTCCCACGACTGGATTCCGATGGGACCCTGGAGCTGCTTCGATCCGAGCACGGCTTCTGACGGCTTCTGGCTTCTGGCGGTCAACTGGATCGGGGTGGGGCAACGCCTCGGCCTGGAGCCTCGCGGGACTGGAGGGAACCAGCAGCCGATCTGCCGATCTGGAGCAGACCCGCAGTGAGCGAAGGAGATCCGGCCAGAGGTGGGTGGGTCGCGGGAGTCGCGGGAGATGGGCCCAGCGGGAGAGCAGAGGGAGATCGGGAGCAGCAGCTAGATGAACATCGGCTGCGTGGTGAAGATCGGAGCACGAGTTGCGCGTGCGAAAAAAAACCTAAGGCTCTAATACCATGTTAGGAAAGCAACTTATCTATATTGAAGGCCCAAGGGGCATATATATATTACACATGACTTGAGGTGCAAGGAAAGTAAACATAGACTAATAAGGACTCCTAGACTAATACTAATACTAATAAGGACTCCTAGACTAATACTAATACTTCCTAACACTGTTAACTAGTACATCTCCCGTTCCTCATGGCCACCTGCATTTGCATCCAGCGTTCCTGCTTCCCTTAGCCTGTAGGTCATGGGTTATATACATACGTGGGAGCCCACCCTGGATTTTGGGGGCCCTTGGCGGCTGCACCCTGCCCCTCCCCAGGCCTGGCCCTGCCGCTGGCGCAGGGTCTAGGGAAGGGTCCGACCACCTTGGGTCTTTTGTACCCTAAGTTTTGGAAAATAATACTATTCACTATCTTTACATGTAGGGATAAGTATATTTTCGTCCCTCAACTATATCAAAAGTATAGACATGGTCCCTCAACTTCAAAACCAGTAAAACGTAGTCCCTCAACTTTTCAAACCGGATAACATTAGTCCCTAATACCGTTTTAGGTGGTTTCACTGATGACATGGCATGGTTTTGACTCATTCGGATGGTTTTATTAATGAACTGGAGGCCAACCACCGCCTTGGCAGATGCACGGCCTAGGCACTATGCACAGGGCAGTCCACCATCTGCTGCAACGTGCGCATGGCCGCATGATATGCCGGCGACGTGCTTCTCCTGCTGTGCCGCCAAGGCGACTTGGTGTTGTTGGGCTCCCTGCTGCCTTTGGCGCTGACAAAGTGCCAACTCCGTATGGGCTGCCACCGTTGACCTCGTCCATGGAGAAAATGCCATATCCATGAATGTATTCTACCTGCGAACAACATACCTTGGTGCGTCACCTCTGTCTTGGCCATGAGAGTCGTGGTCTCCTAGCTACCACCCTATGTGCCCGTAACACAAGCATTTCATCAAATAAATCACATACATGATCCACATGTTATCTCCAATGACGACCGGCGGCTGGTAGCCATGCCAGGGTGTTTTTTCTGCTGTAGACGGGCGATCGTGCCAGGGCGGATGACTGGAAGTCGACATGGGCGCATTTGCATGTGCATGACACTAGCTCACTCGCCTTCATTGTCAACCTCTTTGGCACCCATCGGATGGCGGAGTGCAGCTCGATCAGCTAGCACAGATGGAGGTACACTTGTGATGGTATTGGTGGTGCGACAGCCACGACCATCTAGGCATGGCAGCTCGGCGTGCGAGTAAATTGCTCAAAACCACCACAATTGTGGCAAGGGTACTCCAAAACCACCACTTTTGTCGAAAATCACAAAAAACCACCACACTAAATCAGACGTGAGCCGTGACTAACAACAAAATTGACGGGTGGGACCTGTCTGTCTGGTTGATGTGGCGAAGACTATTCCTAGTCAATGTGTTGACCGGCTGAGTTGGACAGGGCCCCACTTGTCAGTCACATGTCTTATTTCCCCCTTTGCTTCTTCTTTCTCCGGCCACTACTGCACCATGCCCTTCGCACCACCGTGCCATACACCTCCCCGCAACCATCTCCACTCGCCGCGCCGGCACTGGCCACCTTAGCTGACACGTCGCCGCTGCCCTATGAGCTGCCCGGGCACCAGCCATCGGATCCACACCACAAGGCATCGTGGCGCACTACCTCCTCCCAGCGAACTCGATGGCGCGGCGCGGATCGATGTTGAGCTAGAGCACCGACGCGGGCACGCGGGATCTTGGCCTCGCCGGAGCGGGCAGGGGCGCGGGCACGCGTGGCTTCGGCCTCGCCAGAGCGGGCAGGGGCGCGGGCGAGCACACGGGGCCTCGGCCTCGCCGGAGCGGGCAGGGGCGCGGGCGCGGACGCGGGGAGGCACAAGCATGGTCGGGGGCGGCGGCGCTGCAGGTGCGGTTGCGGGGCTACGGTGTTGCGGGCACAGACGCTGGATGGTGGCTAGCAGGCGCGGACGCAGGATGCAGCGGCCAGGGGCGATGGCGCTATGGGCGCAGAACTACGGCATGCAGGCGCGGTCGCGGGATGGTAGCGGTGCGGGGCAGCGGTGTTGCAGAAGGTGTGAGGAAGAAGAAGGTATGAGGCAGACAAGTGGGACCCTGTCCACTTCAGCAGGTCAACTATTGATTAGGACTAGACTTCGCCATATCAGCCCAGACATGTGGGTCCCATACATCAGTTTTGCTATTAACGCGGCTTAGTTTCAAATTAGTGCATTGTGTTACTCACTTGACGCAGAAGTGGTGATTTTTTGTGATTTTTGACAAAAGTGGTGGTTTTGGAGTACCCTTGCCACAATTGTGGTGGTTTTGAGCAATTTACTCTCGGCGTGCTCTAAGGGAGCTCCGCCGGAGTAGTAGCAGACCTCAGCTGGCGAACATGGTTTTCAACGTTCTGTGACCGGCAGCCTCCACTTTATCAACGAAACCATCCGAATCAGTTAAAACCATGACACGTCTGTTGGGACAAATCCGGTCCGGCGACAAGAACGTCGGACGAACCTCTCTCTCTCACACACACTCGGACGCACGGAGGTGGAAGAATAAAAGAAGCACATTGGACACAAGAATTTCCGGCAACAAACGCCTCGCCACACGAACGGCGCCACACCGACGAACGGCACCACTTTATCTGCAGCTCTTACTGCTGGCTCATACCATGTTAGGCTACAATCTGAACGCGCACACACGCACTCAACGTAACAAACTCAGCTGGGGTTTTTATACTTGGCCGATGCATGCACATCGCTGCCCACCTCCCCCATCTAGCGCACAATCCGTCGGGCCACGCGCGCATGACGGGCACAACATGCCGGATGCGTACTGATGCTAACAGCCTGCATGCACGCACGATACCCACCATGACGACCCACACATACATGCACACCCGACTAACTAGTCAGCTAACTCACGCGACGCACATGCACACGCATTCACGCCTGCTACTGATTTGACCTGGGCGCGCTCACGTCGGTCGCCATCACCTGCGGGCATGGCTTATTGCCAACAACGTCAACAGTAAAGCTACCCAAAAAACGGTATCAGGGACTAAAGTTGCCCGGTTTAAGAAGTTAAGGGACTAATCTTTGCTGGTTTTGAAGTTGAGGGACGATTTGTACACTTACGATATAGTTGAGGGACGAAAAATATACTTATCCCTTACATGTAAGTAATCCACACATTTCAAGAATCAAATTTGATTGACAATCAGTGAAATAATATGTGGGATATGTGAATGGAAGTGATATCATTGGATTTATAGTTATAAGCATTTTCCAGTGATATCACTTTTTGTTTCACAAATAAGGTGCATATTATTGTTCTGATTATTAGTCAAACTTCGATCTGTAGATGTGCGGCATATTACGTAAAACAAAAGGCGGGAGTACCAAACACCAAACCAAGAATGTTTAAGGTTAGTTGCTAACTAGCACAACTGAGCACACATCCAGGAAAAGTGTGCTATTGGGTGACAAAAATATATAATTTGAGCTCTACCTGACATGTATAGGCTACAGAAGTGACCAGCAGAGTTGTAAAAAGTTGCAGAGTGGAGCATATTGGAGAGGGTCATTTTACATGCAACTAGTTGAAAAATGGATGGCGTCGGCGATGTCATATTCTCGAAAATTGGGCCTTTCAAATAGCTGGTATGCTTGCTAGGGTTTGAGCGGGAGAGAGAGAGCTGTGAGGGCGCGAGAGAGCCGGCCGTGGGGTCCTTTCCCACGGCCGGGCAAGAGGGAAAAGGGTTTTCCTTCTTAATTCTTGCCTGCTTAGATTGATACATCTCCTCTCTATATATAGAGAGGTTTACTTGACTCCCAAGTAAGGCTTACTTGACCCCTAAGCAAACCCTAAGACTAACGGCCCAGGCCCATCACGTACTCTAACACTACACCCCACCTGGACATGCAGCTTGTCCTCGAGCTGCAACCTAATGACGATTCGACCCCACACAACCCTAACGCCTAAAAAACAAGCCTTTTACATCTCGGCCTATTGTATTGACCTGAAATAAGCTAACCCGAATGAGACTCCGACTCTTTATTTTTGACTCCGAACGATAAGGCCAGAATCCTCCGCGCGCCGAACTTGTGCGTTTGCAGCCCCCTGGATCCCAAGGACACCATCGGGACCAAAGGAGTCCTCGCGGCGGCCGGCGGCGGAATGCAGTGGTGCTACACGGTGTGCTCCTGTCGGTGACACCATGTCTTCTCCCCGCCGGCTGACTGTCGATGTCGCAGACTTGGAGGTCGTCGCCCGTGGGAAAAACAGCATGCCCGCCGCCCGTGGGGGAAACCGCATGCCCAAGATCCCCCACGCAGCGGACGAGATCGAGGTCCGTTGCACCGCGAAGCGCAACTTGGAGGATCTGCAGCTGCAAATCACGCATCTCCCGCACATGCCGACGCGCTAGGAGGCCGCGGGCAGTAGCCCGCAGCCTCACCGCCGCCGACACGTGGTGGGTAGCGATCCAAGCCGGAAGCGGTGCCGGCGACGGCTGGAACTTGATCTGTTGGATGGGATTGTCCTGGGACGGCGGTGGTGCTGCTGGGAACGAGGTCGTCGCAGTCCCGTCGTAGGGCATCCCATGCTGGAACGTGATGACCGGCGCCGTGGTCGCAGTCGAGGGCGGCGGCGGCGGCCGTGCGGGGGTCGGCGCCGTGCTGTGACCATGGAGGACCCCCGTGGAATGGCGCATCGTCGGGACCGGCGAAGCGGGAGAGCCCGCCGTACTGTTGGGGTGGCGCCGGTGGCTACCGGATGTGCGGCGGCGCCCAGGCCGCCGTATAGATCAACCCGGAGACGGGGAGCGGCAGCGGCGGCTGCAGCAGCCTGGCGTCGAGTGGCGGCGACGACAGCAGCAACGTCGGCTGCCGCGGCCCGACGATCGCGGCGGAGGCCGCCTGGTGCGGCGGCTGCCACGTCAGCCGTGCCGGCCCGTAGGCGGCGACTGATGGCGCGGCCGGCGGCGGTCCGTAGGGACCGGCCAGGTAGAGGCAGATCCCTTGGACGGCGGTGGTGAGATCGCGGATTGCTCCGGTGATCTCCTCCGGGGTGAGGGCGACAGGAAGCGGCGGCGACGGGGTGAACATGATCGAGCCTGAGAAATCTGATACCGGGTCTTGGCCAGAGGTTGTAGGGGAAAGAGGGGATCGGCTGTGGTCGCCGGCGCAGGGGCGCCGTCTCGCACGGATGGGGGCGGCGGCGCGATGGAAGAGGCGGGTAGGGTTAGGGCACCGGCTCCTAGTTGGAGCCGATCAAAATAGATTGATCTTTGCTCTGATACCAGATGGTATGGTTGCTAGGGTTTGAGCGGGAGAGAGAGAGCTGCGATGGCGCGAGAGAGCCGGCCGTGGGGGTCCTTTCCCACGGCCGGGCAAGAGGGAAAAGGGGTTTCCTTCTTAATTCTTGCCTGCTTAGATTGATACGTCTCCTCTCCATATATAGAGAGGTTTACTTGACTTTCAAGTAAGGCTTACTTGACCCCCAAGCAAACCCTAAGACTAACGGGCCCAGGCCCATCACGCACTCTAACAATAGCATAGTGAAATCAACCTTCTTTGTTATGCTATGTTCCAACTCAAGGCAATTGTGATGGCACTGAGTGAATTTGTGGAAAATAAATAAATTATGATAAGGTGGTATATGCTGTCTCAGTAGATGTATTTTATGGAAAAATGTTACCTAATTGACGCCTCAAAGCAGATGAATTTCTTTTCATGACTATGGAATATAGAGCAGCTTTTATTAGTACCAACATGTCTCAGTCTTATATTTTTTAAGGTTACCTTCTTTTTATCAATGCTAAGGTTTGTGGAGGTATTAAGAGAGTATACCAACTATATAAGATCATGCAACCATTTTAGTATTTCCAGTTCTGAGTAAGCTCTAGGTCTTCTTTGGAAGCCCAGTTAATGCACACCTTTCTCATTGGCTCCCCATATGGTGCATATATGTGAGCAACTATTACAAATCTCGGTTAATGAAAAAACATTCCAGTCTATAGTTTTTTAAACTAAATATGTTAGGGCCTCTTTGATTTCCAGGATTTTAATACCATATGAATAGGAAAACCATATGATTGCAGTGTCATGCCCATTTGAATCCTACATGATTTTTGTTTGTTCGATTGCATCACAGGAAAAACAAAGGATTCTTTCCAAGAGGTTTGAGTGGATGCTAAAATTCCTATGGAATGTAGTACAAAGGAATCCTTAGGAAAAAACCCTATAGGATTCAATCCTATGTATCAAACGGCCAATCCTTCAAAATACCTATGGAATTCCTTATAATCAAAGAGCCCCTTAATAATGACGGTAGACTAGCTATTGGTAGTACTTGAAATTTAGTTTTCTCTGCCAAAGGTAATTGCAATCTTAATAATTAGAAACCATCATTGTAATCTTCATACCTCCCGGCCGACGGCACCCGCGGCGGTATTCTTATCGCTTGGAAGAGTAGGGCTGTCACCATCTCCGACTCCCTATTCACCCAAAACGCGATCACGGTTAAGGTGTGCGCGCCCAGCGACGCTCCGTGGTGGCTCACCACGGTGTATGGCCCCCAAAGTGATCCCGATAAGCTGCTGTTCTTGCAAGAGCTGCGGGACATCCGTGCTGCCTGCCCGGGTCCTTGGATGCTATGCGGCGACTTTAACCTCATCTACCGTGACACTGACAAGAACTCCGGTACCCTGAACCGCCGCATGATGGGAAGGTTCCGGCGCGCCATCAACGATCTTGCCCTGAAGGAGGTATACCTAAATCCTAGATGTCTTCGAGCAGCTATACTTGCTTCGTGGGAGAGGGTTTGGTAAGCTCAACCAAGCCCTCCTGACCCTGCTGCCGAAGCGCGCGGACGCCCACAAGCTGGGTGACTACCGGTCAATCTGCCTGATTCACATTGTGGCCAAGATATTCATGAAGGTTCTATCGCTGCGCATCGCTCCTAAGCTGGATAGCCTAGTCAGCCGCAACCAGAACGCTTTCATCGCAGGACGCTCACTCCACGACAACTTCATGCTCGTCCGGCAGTCTCTCCGGATGCTCCATCACCTGGGCGCACCGTGCATTATGCTCAAGCTAGATCTCACGCGGGCTTTTGACTCCACATCTTGGCCGTTCCTCTTCGAGATGTTGTGCCAATATGGGTTCGGGGACAGGTTCAGGGAATGGCTAGCCATTCTCTTATCATCGTCCAGCACATGGGTCATGCTCAATGGAGTGCCTGGCCCCCCGACCTGGCACCGCTGCGGGCTGCGCCAAGGGGACTCCACATCGCCACAGCTATTTGTCTTGGCTGTCGATGCGCTTGCCCGCCTCATGCACCGGGCGATCCAGACCGGCATACTTCGGCGACTGCATCCCCGCCGCAACGTTCCGGCCATTTCACTATACGCCGACGACGTGATGCTGTTTTGCCACGCTGAGATGGATGAGGTGCTCGCTGTGAAGAGTATTCTAGGCATATTCGAGACCGCATCGGGCCTACAGGTCAACTATAGCAAGAGCTCGGCCACGACCCTGCATGGCGACGAGGATAGTGCCACCTTGCTGGAGGTCGGGGTTGCCAGTCGGCGAACTTGCCCATCACCTACTTGGGCATACCGCTCACCACCCGGCGACCCTCTGCGGCTCAGATGCAGCCGCTGGTCGATGCTGTGGCCGGCCGCCTCCCGACATGGAAAGCATGGCTCATGAACAAAGCCGGGCGGCTGGCATTGGTCAAATCGGTCCTCAGTGCGATTCCAATCCACCAGATGCTTGCCCTAGCGCCCCCGAAGAAGACCCTGAAGCAACTAGAGAAGATCCAGCGTGGCTTCCTATGGGCTGGTCGCGCGGCTGCGCTTGGAGGACACTGTCACGTGAACTGGCGCACGGTCAGTCGGCCGCTCGCGTTTGGAGGGCTGGGCATCCGAGACTTGGAGCGCACAGGGCTCGCGCTCAGGCTACGGTGGCTCTGGCTATCGAGGACGGACGCCGACAGAGCCTGGCAAGGCCTTGACCTGCAGTTCTCCCGCGAGGAGCTCGGCCTCTTCTACGCCTTCACCTTCATGGTGCTAGGCGACGGTCACACCGCGCTGTTCTGGGAAGACCGTTGGCTGCATGGGCAGTCGATCCGTGAGTTAGCACCCGTGCTTTACCTATGCATTCCCAAGAACAGGAGAAGAGTGCGGACGGTGGCGGAAGGCATCGCCGGCAATGCCTGGGCTCGAGACATTCCCGGCATAGTGGGGCTGCAAGAGATTGGCCAATACCTGACGACATGGCAGCGTGTGGCGCACACTACCTTGTCCGCTGAGCCAGACAAGCTTGTCTAGAAATGGACGGCCAATGGAGTATACTCGGCGAGGTCCTGCTATCAGGCAACCTTCCACGGATCCCTGACATGCCATTCTTGGCAGCTCATCTGGAAGGGATGGGCTCCGCCGAAGGTCAAGTTCTTTCACTGGCTTGTGAACCTGGACCGATGCTGGACCGCGGACAGACTTGCTCGCCGTGGCCTCCCCCATCACACCCGCTGCCTGCTTTGCGACCAAGAGCCGGAGACCATCCGACACCTGCTACTCGCCTGCCCCTTCGCGCGGCAGGCCTGGCACGAGGCACTTTCCTGGCTGCGCCTACCAGCCCCTACGCCGGAGCAGGATATCTCCATTCAGGATTGGTGGATGAGGGCGAGAGATGCCACGCCACCATCGTTCCGCAAGGCGCTGAGGTCCACCGCGCTGCTGGTGCCCTGGATGATTTGAAAACATAGGAATGCGTGTGTATTTGATCATGTCACTCCGTCGCTCTCCGAGCTCTCGGATAGGATCAAAGATGAGATGAGGTGTTGGGCTAGAGCCGGGGACAAGGGGCTTAGGGTAGTCTTGCCCCCATCCTGGGATGTCCATTAAACTACTTGTAACCTGCT
This sequence comes from Hordeum vulgare subsp. vulgare, assembly GCF_904849725.1. Classification (NCBI taxonomy): domain Eukaryota; kingdom Viridiplantae; phylum Streptophyta; class Magnoliopsida; order Poales; family Poaceae; genus Hordeum; species Hordeum vulgare. Next base: position 299,941,429 of record NC_058523.1, read on the forward strand.
GTAATCGTCTCCTAGGAGGCTGTAACTTCCCTTCTTTTCAATACAAAGAAACGCAAATCTCTGCGTTTTCTCGAAAAAAAAAATCTTCATACCTAGCCATGTTATCTCATCTATTTATTTTTTTGGCCCATAACTGCTGCATATCTGGCTAGGCTTTGTTTGAGAAAAAAGCAAATCAATATATAGCTTCTACTGATTAAGATATTGGGCAGGTGTGTACACCAGATGATGCTTGTAGGATTGGCAAAATAGGCGAGCTTTTTGTTTATGAGAACTTCGGACGCGTTCCAGTTGAATCTGTTAGTGCTGGTGACATTTGTGCTGTATGTGGAATCAATGATATCATGGTTGGTGCTCCTCATGTTCATTCATATATTTAGTACTCCCTCTGTCCCAAAATAAGTGACTCAACTTTGTACTAACTTTAAGTGACTCAACTTTGTACTAACTTTAGTACAAAGTTAGTACAAAGTTGAGTCACTTATTTTGGGACGGAGGGAGTATATATTTACTCTTATAACATGTTCTGAAAAAAGTTTTGTTTGAACTTTGCAGATTGGGGAAACTATAGCTGATAAAGTTTCTGGAACAGCGTTGCCCACTATCAAAATTGAGGAACCAACAGTTAGAATGTCTTTCTCCATCAACACTTCACCTTTTGTTGGAAAAGAGGTATCTCAAAAGTTAACTTTAACTTACAACGTTTTATCCTTAAGTTTTTGGATCTTCTGCTGGAATAAAAAGAGATTTAAAAACTGGCCAAGAGAATCTTAATTATAAACACTTTTGTTCCAAATGAGAGTAATGTTTGTACTGCACATGGTATGACCACGTAGGTGAGCTAAATAGAAGTAGTGCTACTCTTTCCTGAAAGTGAAATGCTTAGGAACTTGAAGTCAGTGTATTACACAGATGTAAACTTTACTCCATTGTGTTCCAACGTGGTGGAAAACGATCCATTAATTATTGTAACTCTTTTGTCGAGTTAAATGACCTATTCTCATTCAATACTTTACAGTAAAGTACAGTAGTTGAGTTTCTTCTTTCTTAATCCTGAAACTATGTCTTTCCCTTTGGTTTATCCCAGGGGAAATTCGTCACTAGCCGAAATCTCCGTGATAGGCTATATCGTGAGCTTGAAAGGAACTTGGCTATGAAAGTAGAAGATGGGGAAACTGCTGATACATTTCTTGTCAGTGGCAGAGGCACACTGCACCTCACCATATTGATAGAGAACATGTAAGAATTACTATCCTATTGACATTATCCACCACTTGGTATGTTTTCTAATTTTGGTATTGTCTTTAAAACAAAATAATTGCTTACAGGCGGAGGGAAGGATATGAGTTTATGATCGGACCTCCAAAGGTCATAAACAAGACAGTAAATGGAAAGCTATTGGAGCCGTATGAGGTATTTCCCTCCCTAAATGGCAGAACTGAATTTTTGTATATTTTTGATTTGATAGGTATGTTCCCATGCGTTGTCACGGGAGACGTAAGTTTATAATGTATAAAGGCTAGGTCTGTGTTAAGGTGGAAGTGGACGTAATTCCACCTTATATAGGGACAGGCAGGAAGAACCTGTTAGAGTTATAATATAAGTCATGTACCCTTTTGTATTTATCCCAATATATAAGGGGTTTCCTGCATATAGTCCATCACCTGTACATGTATATATATCGGCCTATGGCCTCATGGGAATACAAGTTGCATATTCCTAACATGGTATTAGAGCTAGGTCAATTTTCTGCACGCTGCAACTCGTGCGATTGATCCGTCTCTGTCCCGATCGAAGCTGGTCCTCGATCTCCTCCTCCGGTCGAAGCTGCTCTCCCTCGTCCGGTTGAAGCTGCTGGTTCTCGCAGCCCCAGCCAGCCCCGATCCCAGCGGCCCCGACTCCTCCCGTCGAAGCTCCTGTTGGATCTGGCATCGAAGGCCCCGCCAGCCCCGATCCCAACGGCCCCGACTCCTCCCGTCGAAGCTCCTGTTGGATCTGGCATCGAAGGCCCCGCCAGCCCCGATCCCAGCGGCTCCAGTGGCCCCGATACCCACGATCTCGATCTGATCCTAGCGGCTCCAGTACCCGATCCCAGCGGCTCCAATACCCGATCCCCACGATCTCGATCTGATCCCAGCGGCTCCAGTCGAACTCCTCCCACGCGACTCCACCCGTCGCGACCTGCTGCTGGACTTGTTCCCGATCCGGATCCGCATGCCTTCTTCAAAGTCGCCGGCTCCCCTCGAGATTCCTCCTGATTTCGTCGCCCCCTGCTGCTAACTTCGTTGGATCCAGCACTGCTCTCGTCCTACATTTGCAGCGCCTGCCAGCCGCCCGATTGGATATTCTCTGATTAAAAAAAGAAAAAAAAATGTCTGCTGCATCCGGCTATGTTGCTGTCCCTCGCTGTTCAGTGATCTTCGATGGCACTAACTACACCGAGTTCACTGGCTTTATGCGCATTCACATGCGTGGCATCCGTCTCTGGGGAGTTCTCTCTGGCGAGGTCTGTTGTCCGCCACGTCCGGTTCCTCCCGTGGCTCCCACTCCGCCGACCCCACCGGCTCTTCCTGCGGATGCTCCTTAGATCGCAAAGGATGCAGCTAAGCTTGATGATGAGGTCGCTATCCGTGCTTATGATGAGAAGGTTCTGGCTTATGAGGAGGCTCTTCAGACGTATCATGGTGCTCTGTCTGCTTACACCCAGTGGCTTGATGATGATGCTCGTGCTGCAGCTATTCTCACTGCTAGCGTTCTGCCTCAGTTTGCCTCTGAGTTTCTGGGCCTTCCTACTGTGTTTGAGATGTGGACTCGCCTTCGTCAGCGCTATGAGCCCTCGGGTGATGCCTTATACCTCTCTATGGTTCGTCAGGAGCATGCTCTTCAGCAGGGTGACTCTACTGTTGATGACTTCTATGCACAGAGTTCTGCTATCTGGCGCCAGCTTGATTCTCTCCGCAGTGCTGATTGTCGCACTTGCCCCTGTTGCCAGGCTGTCCTTGGAGTTTCATCGCGTCTACGAGTTCCTGTCTCGGCTCCGTAAGGAGTTTGAGCCCCGGCGTGCTCAGTTGTTTGCTCGTGGCCGTATTTCTCTCATGGAGGCGCTTTCTGAGATTCGTGCTGAGGAGACTCGCTTACGTGGTGCTGGTTTGCTGGAGGTTCCCTCGGTGCTCGCTGGTCGGACTTTGTCTACGCCACCTGCTGCACCGACCCCTTCTCGCTCGAGTGCTCCGCCGCTCTTGCCCACTCCTTCTGGAGGCTCAGGTAACCCCCGTCCACATTGTGACTACTGCAACAATGATGGTCATATTGAGTCCCACTGCTACACGAAGAAGAAACACTTGCGCAAGGCGCGATCATCCTCTACAGCGACTTCGTCATCTACCTCGACAGCTTCAGCCATCGCTTTGACTGAGCAGGATATTCTAAGACTTAAGCGTCTGCTCGCTGCTTCAGGTTCTTCCTCGACGGGTACTGCTGGTTCTGTGACTGAGGCTTCCCGCACTGAGCAACCACCTTCTTCACAGTCAGGTACATCCCCATGGGTTCTGGACTCTGGAGCTTCCTTTCATATGACTTCTAATTCTTCCACTCTGTCCTCCCTTCGATCGCTTGATTCTCCTGTTCATGTCCTCACCGCTGATGGTACTCCCCTTCCTGTCGTTAGTAGAGGCACTCTTACCACTCCTTATTCTGTTCCTGATGTTGCTCATGTTCCTCGACTTACCATGAATTTGTTTTCCACTGGTCAACTTGCTGATTCTGGTTGTCGTGTCATCCTTGACCTTGACTCTTGTTCTGTCCAGGACCATCGCACGCACACTCTGGTTGGGGCTGGTCCTCGCCGCCGTGATTCTGAGGGTCTTTGGGAGTTGGACTGGCTTCATGTTCCTTCCGCTGCCCGCTCTATCGCCAGTTCTTTCGCTTTGGTCGCCTCGGCTACCGGTTCCTTCCAGCAGTGGCATCATCGACTTGGTCATCTATGTGGTTCTCGTTTGTCGTCGTTAGTTCGTCGAGGTCTTCTGGGGTCTGTCTCAGGAGATGCCTCTTTAGAGTGTCAGGGTTGTCGTCTTGGCAAGCAGATTCAGTTACCATATCCACATAGTGAGTCAGTGTCTAAGCGTCCTTTTGATTTAGTTCATTCCGATGTATGGGGTCCGGCTCCCTTCGCTTCGAAAGGGGGTCATAAATACTATATTATTTTCATAGATGACTTCTCTCGTTACACATGGCTTTATTTCATGACTTCTCGTAGCGAGGTGTTGTCCATTTATAAGCGTTTTGCTGCCATGGTTCATACTCAGTTCTCTTCTCCCATTCGTGTGTTCCGTGCTGACTCCGCTGGCGAGTATATCTCTAAGATGTTGCGTGTTGTTCTTACTGAGCAAGGGACTCTCTCTCAATTCTCTTGTCCTGGTGCTCACGCTCAGAATGGCGTGGCTGAGCGCAAGCATCGTCATCTTCTTGAGACGGCTCGTGCATTGATGATTGCTGCCTCTCTCCCGCCTCATTTTTGGGCTGAGGCCGTCTCCACCTCCACCTATCTCATCAATTTCCAGCCTTCCGCTGCTCTACAGGGTGGTGTTCCTTTCGAGCGTCTTTTTGATCGTTCTCCCGATTATTCGATGCTTCGCTTGTTTGGTTGTGTTTGCTATGTTCTTCTTGCCCCCCGCGAACGCACCAAACTGACCGCTCAGTTTGTTGAGTGTGTCTTCTTAGGCTATAGTGATGAGCATAAGGGCTATCGTTGTTGGGATCCTCTCGGTCGTCGGATGCGTATCTCTCGGGATGTGACTTTCGATGAGTTTCGTCCCTTCTACCCACGCCCATCGTCCTCGATTTTTTCAGTAGAGGATATCTCTTTCCTCACTTTTCCTGACACACCTATCACACCCGTCGAGCCTTTGCCTATTCATTCCGCTCCCTCTGCTTCTCCACCTCCAGTCGATTTGTCGCCACCATCTTCCACGGTCTCCTCGTCTAGCATGTCACCGGATTCTACACCTTCATCTCCGGTGACTTCTTCGTCGTCACTCCCCGATTCTACATTGGCGATTCCTCCTTCCATTGTTCCATCTTTTCCTCAGTGTTACACTCGTCGTTCACGTTCTGTGGATGCCTCTGCGGATGTGTCGTCATCCTCATCTCAGCCTACTTATGGCTTGCGTTCTCGTCCTCGTCCGCTTGTTGATCGTTTTGGATTTTCCACCGCTGGTGCTGTTGTTCTTGAGCCGACTACTTATCATTAGGCTGTTGTTCATCCTGAATGGCAGTTCGCGATGGCAGAGGAGATTGCTGCTCTTGAACGCACTGGTACGTGGGATCTTGTTTCCCTTCCTCCCGGAGTCCGTCCCATCACTTGTAAATGGGTCTACAAGGTTAAGACTCGCTCCGATGGTTCTCTTGAGCGTCACAAAGCTCATCTTGTGGCTCGTGGTTTTCAGCAGGAGCATGGTCGTGATTATGACGAGACTTTTGCTCCTGTGGCTCATATGACCACTGTTCGTACACTTCTTGCCGTGGCCTCTACACGCCACTGGTCTATCTCTCAGCTTGATGTTAAGAATGCTTTTCTTAATGGTGAGCTGCGTGAGGAGGTGTACATGCAGCCACCACCTGGGTATTCTGTTCCTGATGGCATGGTATGTCGTCTTCGTCGCTCTCTCTATGGCCTTAAGCAAGCCCCACACACCTGGTTTGAGCGTTTTGCCTCTGTGGTGACTGCCGCTGGTTTTTCATCCAGTGTTCATGATCCAGCATTGTTTATTCACCTTTCTCCTCGTGGTCGGACTCTTCTTCTTCTCTATGTTGATGACATGGTCATCACTGCGGATGACCCCGAGTATATTGCCTTTATCAAGGCCCGCCTTAGTGAGCAGTTCCTTATGTCTGATCTTGGACCTCTTCGCTACTTTCTTGGGATTGAAGTCTCTTCTACCTCTGATGGCTTCTTTATATCCCAGGAAAAGTATATCCAGGATCTTCTTACTCGTGCTGCTCTTACTGATGAGCGCATTGTTGAGACTCCTATGGAGCTCAATGTTCACCTCTCTGCTACTGATGGTGATCCCCTGCCTGACCCGACGCGTTATCGTCATCTTGTTGGCAGTCTTGTTTATCTAGCTGTCACTCGTCCGGATATCTCTTATCCGGTTCATATTCTGAGTCAGTTCGTCTCTGCTCCCACATCGGTTCACTATAGTCATCTCCTTCGTGTTCTCTGATATCTTCGGGGCACGATCTCTCACCGTCTATTCTTTCCTCGCTCCAGTTCTTTACAGCTTCAGGCCTATTCAGATGCTACGTGGGCTAGTGATCCTTCAGATCGCTGTTCCCTTTCTGCTTACTGTTTTTTTCTTGATGGTTCTCTCATTGCCTGGAAGACGAAGAAACAGATTGCAGTTTCCCTTTCGAGTGTAGAGGCTGAGTTGCGAGCGATGGCTCTTTTGACGGCAGAGGTGACTTGGTTACGGTGGTTACTTCAGGATTTTGGTGTTTCTGTCACTACATCGACTCTTTTCTTATCTGACAGTATAGGTGCTATTAGCATTGCGCGCGATCCTGTGAAGCATGAGCTCATGAAGCATATTGGTGTTGATGCTTTCTATGTGCGCGCTGCTGTGCAGGATCAGGTTGTTGCTCTTCAGTATGTGCCTTCCGAGTTACAGTTGACGGATTTCCTGACGAAGGCCCAGACTACAGCTCAACATGGCTTTTATCTCTCCAAACTCAGTGTTGTTCACCCACCATGAGTTTGAGGGGGGGGTGTTAGAGTTATAATATAAGTCATGTATCCTTTTGTATTTATCCCAATATATAAGGGGTTTCCTGCATATAGTCCATCACCTGTACATGTATATATATCGGCCTATGGCCTCATGGGAATACAAGTTGCATATTCCTAACAGAACCCAGGATTATAATTTTGATTATGGCTCCATTATAATTTGGTAGCCTGGGTCATGCATGCTAAGTAAATTAACGTGATTGAGTGGCGTATGGGAAGGTGTGGTAAAATATATACATGCGCCACGTAGGCAGAGGTTAAGGGCTACAGACAGAAATGGCATTTGCCCTGTATTTGCAAGTCGGGGTAAGTTTGAGAACAAAAAACGTGTATTCTACAACTTTATTAGGTACCAAAGTGACCATCGAGCGCAAGTTTAGGCACTCCCAGTACAATTTACCTCTTTTAATTTCTAAAAGGACTTCTGTGACATTGAAATTGCTCTGGGTACATCTGGAACTCCTTTATTGTCGGTTTTCATGTTACTAATCTGTTCTTATTACTATGATACAGATCGCTGCTATAGAGGTTCCAGAGGAATATATGGGATCAGTTGTCGAGCTATTGGGGAAAAGGCGTGGACAAATGCTTGACATGGAAGCTAGTGGGTTCGTGCTGTACTCTAGATTATCCACACTCGAAACATCTTAGCATTTTTCTTTGATACAGAAGAGGAAGAAATGAAGGCTGTTCCAATTTAACTATATTGCATGCATCGTTGCCAGTCTACTACAAATTGCTTGTTCCTGATATTGAATTGTTGCCATAACGAGACATTTCAAATGGCAGGCCAGAGGGAACTTCATTGCTGAAATACAAGGTTCCAACCAGAGGCCTCATTGGGCTCCGGAATGCAATTCTAACAGCTTCTAGGGGCAGAGCTATACTTAACACAATCTTTGACAGCTATGGCCCGTGGGCTGGAGATATTAGTTCACGTGATCAAGGCTCATTGGTACGAATAAATGCCAACCCACAGGAAACACAAAAGAGTTCTTAAGAGATTGTTTGTTTGTCATAGTTGACATAAGCATGAAGATTTTTCTTGAAGACATTTTCTTTCGAAACAGAGTAGTAAGTGGCTGTAGGAAAGTTTATAAGCTTCCTATCCTACAAAGTCAAACAAGCTAAATTTCTCTTTGAGTCGGTTCATTAAAATTAAAGGAGGCTATAGTAGGCATATTGTAGGATCCGAAATATGTTTAGAGGGGGTGATTAGATTACTTGACCAAATAAAAATTTAGTCTTTTCCTAATTTTAGTTGTGGGCAAGTTTTAGCAATTGTAGCAAGTCAAGCACACCCTACACATGCAAATCTAAGAGTATAGGAGCGGAAAGCAAAGACATGCACATGTAAGTAGAGGGTAGGGATAGGAAAATCAAACACAAAGATTGACACGGAGATTTTTGGCGTGGTTCGATAAGTGGTGGTATCGTATGTCCACGGTAATGGAGACTTAAACCCACGGAGGGTAACGGCCGCGAGAGACCAGGGAGTGCTCAACCTACGAAGTGTCCACGGATAAGCAACATTGTCTATTCCATCATGGCTTACATCCACGAAGGGCTAGCCTCATACGGAGTACATCTTCACGAAGTAGGCGATCTCCTTGCCCTTACAAACTTCTTGGTTCAACTCCACAACACGAAGTAGGAGGCTCCCAAGCGACACCTAACCAATATAGGAGACACCACTCTTCAAAAGATAATAGATGTGGTAGTATGATAAACTCCTTGCTCTTATGTTTCAAAAGATAGTCTCCTCAACACTCAATCACTCTCTCACAGATTTGATTTGGGTAGAAGAGATTGATTGGGTGGAAAGCAACTTGGGGAGGTTAGAAATCAAGATTCATATGGTAGGAATGGAATATCTTGAACTCAACACATGAGTAGGTGACTCTCTCAGAAAAATGGATGGTGCAAGGGTTGGTTCGTTCTGAGTGCTTCCTCTACGAAGAGAGGTTGGTGGAGGGGTATATATAGGCATCTCCAAAAATCTAACCGTAACAACATTATTGCCCAACTCGGTGAAAGCGAAGTAAAAACTCGGTTGCGCCGACTAGTGCAAAATGTGACAACTTTTGGCGTTTCGGTGAGACCGATATATGAATCACGGAGGGTCCGATTTTGGCCGGCCTAGGCAGTTAGCAAACTCGGTGGCACCGATTTGCAAAACTCGAAAATTCCGATTTTAGCAAATGGCTAACCGGGAGTTGGTCACTGTTTTTCGGTCAGACCGAAACTGGACTTGGTGGTACCGAGACTCTAGGGTTTGGCATGGGATCTTTCTAGGGTATTACTCGGTGGGGCTGAAATGGAAAACTTGATGGCACCGAATTTGACTTTGTGGTTTGGACAGAATATCCGTGGGAGAATTTAATGAGTATTTGGGTGGCTAATCTCTAAGCACTTAAGCAACCAGATCATCATAGTCACCTCATCCCCTTTTAATCGTATTGGTTTTTTTATGGACTCGAAAGTGATTTCTCACAAAATATAAAATTTAGAGTCTTCAAGCTTATTGCCAATAGATGTTCCTTGCATCTAGGGGTTCTCGTCACAATCCTTAGCCAATTCGTCATTGAACTTTTTCTGAAATATACTAGATAGAATCATTAGTCCAATAACATATATGTTGTTATTAATTACCAAAACCACCTAGGAAGAAGTTGTGCTTTCACACATAGGCCAATATTGACGATTTGGTTTCACTTGGTTAATGAAAAAGATTATCACAGGAATTTAGTTTGATTCAATGCATGGATGAGTGATAAAGAATGATAACTCCTTATGACTTGGAATAACAATTCTGTATAAAATGGAATGATAATTCTGTATGGCGTGGAATGATAATTCAGATAGCAGCGTCCTAATTTGAAGATCAATACAATTGAAAATCTGCCAATAGACTACTACATTATGCAATACTAAAGGTAACACGCTGACATAGAATTGAAGGTGTTTCACGTAGACTATGAATTTGTTTTGTGCTATTACAGAGATGGCGTACAACAGGCTGGCCTTGGTGCAGCGGTAAAGCTGTTGCCTTATGACCATGAGGTCACGCAGGAAACAACCTCTTGCAGAAATGTAGGGAAAGTCTACATACAAAAGGCCTACAAGTGGTCGGACGCTTCCCTAAACCCTAAGCGGGAGCTACGTGCACCGGGTTGCCCTTTTTTATTACAGAGATGACGTACACATGAACATCCACATGACATGCGACATGCACACACGAGCCCGCCTTCACTGGCTGGAGCTAAGGAACCCTAAGAATAAATCTGTGAATCGCACAAGATCTGTATATATTGTATCTTGTATGAAAGACGTTTCATTTTAGCAAGTATATACATAGTAAAATTAGACTACAGAGTTTGCACTGACAACTTTGAAATCCTATAGCGTATCATTTCAAATTTTATGCATAACATAAACCGGAGCATTAGAAACCTATCTCCAATACAACATGTCTCTGCATAGGCCAAACATGCTCTAGAAATTGCATGGTTAATTACACGTGTCATTTTTTCGTTTGGTCCTTCCAGAAACTGAAAATTAGGAAATGTCAAACCCATCAGCTATATCTTAAACATAATTCTTGTAGGGAACGCCAACTAATTTTACTAACAGACTGTTTACAAACTTATCTGCCTACCTATTGTGCCGAACTTATTTACCTAGTTTGGCTTACAGTTTTCTTCAACATCTAACATAGTGGGAATGATCCAGGTGGCATTCGAAGGTGGAAGTACTACTTCTTATGCTTGTGTTAATGCACAAGAAAGAGGTATACTATTTGTCAAACCAGGGCAGGATATTTACAAAGGCCAGATAGTTGGTATCCATCAGCGACCAGGTGATTTAGCACTTAATGTGTGCAAGAAAAAGGCTGCAACAAATGTTCGTTCGAACAAGGAAACTACAGGTGAAATTTCATAAGCATTCAATGCTTTGATAATATTATTTTCTAGAAAGAACTTGGAACAAACTTTAATCACCCTAGCCCTAATAGAAAGTAAATACTCTGAATTCTCATGCTTTATTGATCGTGGGAGAAGCCCATTATATAGGGGGGTTGCCTTCTTTTTTGAAAGGTCAAGACAGTAGGAAAGGCTCCTCTTGACACTTTATATTAATTTCAGCACTCAGTGCATGTAGTTACATCCAGGCCATCCTCACACCAACCTGCCCTCCACAGTGCCTTTTTTGGGACACTTGAAAGGTAGTTTGTGGAGGCAGGCACACTATGAAGCTAGTATTACAAGAGTTCTAGGCTAAGGGTTTTTAGGCAAATGTGTTTACAAAGTGGGTAATAAACCCTACGAGAGGAGGTTTAACTCATGAACCAGGAGGCCAAAATCTGTCTTGAACCTCTCGTGCCAGCACTGATACGATGGCTGGATCCTCCTGAAAATTTTATCATTACGTTCCTTCCATATGCTCCATGCAGCCGTCATAAACACTTCCATGAACATTCGACGTGTCCAGCGCGCCCTTCCAGAATGGATTATCCGTAGCCTATCATCGTCACTGTACCAGTGGAATACCTTGGGCTGTGAAGACGACTTAGAGGAAATACAATGACTCTGAAACGGATTCTAATCTGGACTCTGCACCTAATACGAATCTGAACCTAATGAAATAGCTTATAGTAGTATAGGAATCCTAACCACTTTGAGCTGGATCATGGGGTGGTGTGGCCAGGGCTCGGGCCCTCCAACTGAAACGAGGGGAAACACCAATGTCCTCGTTGTGGCTCCACGCATAACAGCACGTCCTCGAGCCGAAACGGGGGGAAACAGCAATGTGTTAGATGAGCAACTTGGATGTATTGCATATCCCAAGGTGCAAATATATAGTACAAATGACTGGGCATACAAGCAAGGACATCTGGACTAATATGAATACGCGAGGGGACCTAAACTTACTACTACTCCTTAACAACCCTCCTCAAATGCAAAGCGTATGCAATAACATTACATTTGAAGAAGTATAACACTAAATCAAATGGTAGTATTTTCCCTAATTAGACCTCGTGTCGCACTCCTCTAGCGAGTCGTGGGGCAATTCCTCAAGCGCCGCCGCCGGGTCCTCTCCCTTTCCCTTCTCGTCTTGCCGCCGCCGCCGGCGAAGCCCGGGCGAGCTCCAGTGAGGGCGGCGGCGGGGCATCTCCCTAGGCAACCTCCACCCCTCTCCTCCCCTCCTCGTTGGGGCACGATGACGCGCGCCAGATTCGCGAGGCCCTGTTGGAAGCGGCGGTGGTCCACGACGGGCGGCGGGCAGGGCTCTGCGGCGGCGTGGATGTCCAAGCAGGTGGTGAGGATGAGGCAGTGCCGGCGGGGTCTGGCGGGCCAGATCTGGGCGCCACGAGCCTGCGGGCTGCCGTCGTGGTCAACCTCTCCGCGGGTGATGCAGCACCCGCTGCTCGTGGCGGGTGTAGCGGACCGGCGGTGGCGTCGATCTGAGCGGCCTTCGATCCGTCTCCTCGTCGTCCGGGCGCTTCTTTCGTCGAAGAGTTGGCTCTCCCCCAGTTGCAGTCCATCGTTGTCTCGTGCCCGGTACAACAGGATTGAGCTCTTCTTGTGCCCGATGCAGCAGGACCGAGCTCGTCTCGCGACCGGTGCGGCAGGACAGGTTGATGTAGGCCAGTTTTGGCCGGCCTATTGGGTCTCGATGCTGGGGCTGCCTAGGGGTGCGAAAGGCGGGGCCTTTCCGCTCATCTCTATGGTTGGGGTAGCGGCGGGTCTCGGGTGAGGTGGTGTCAAGGTCTTGGATGCCGAGGTGACGGCCCTGGTGGTGGTAGCGCGTGGTAGCGTGGTGCTCATGGGCAGAATCCGTGGCTCGGTGCTGCTCGGTGGCCGTAGCCGTGTGGACGGCTTGGTAGCCGGGGTGTGGCGTTCGGTGGTGGTGAGTGTTGTCCGGGGTGAAAACCCGCTCTATCTTCGGATTGACCGACGGCGGTGAAGCTCGTTCCCTTCTTGAAGGCGTCGTTGCGGCTCTCATTGCCCGTCGTGTTGCTCCTGGGGAAACTCTGATCCTCGGATGGGGCGGTGGCGATGCTCCGGTGTCGTAACCTTTCCGAAGGCGGCGTCTTGGAGCCCACGGTTCGTCGTATGTGGCTTCATCTCTTTGCGGTGGCGTGTTCATAGTTGAAGACCCTGGTTGCCCTTGTAGTGTTGGGTGGTGTTGCTGCGCTCAGCGCCTATGTATCATGCCTTGGGTGTGTGCGCGTGTTGTGATGGCGTGTGTCTGTACTAGATTGTTGATGATCGTTGCTTTATATATAAAGCGGGGCGAAAGCCTTTTTCGATAGTAATAAAAAAGTAGTGAAAATCTAAAATCTGCGTCTTGAGAGTGTCGTCATAACATGGGGTCTTCGAAAACTTGTGAGTCAAGCCAAAGAGGGATAGAGAAGCATGTCCCAAAGATCATATCACAAGAAGCTGGCGGCAAAGAATACTCGGCAGTAATAGAATGTCCGTAGATCAACGACAATGCAAATGATCACCATACGACCATCCTCAATGGCGGGTAGTACAGCAGGGGTGGCCGGCGGGTCACCATGAAAGTTTTTGTGGAGACACACATGCTACACATCATGGAGCCGAGTTTTAGGATACTCCTTGTGTCCTGGGCACCCTCGAGCTACCCATCGTTTTGCTTCCTGGTATTTCTATTGGGTCTCCTGGGCTCCAAAACTCTTTCCGGGCGTAACGGAAACAAAACAGGCGCAAAATAAAACATAAATGACATGCCAAGCACTGTTTTTGGGACGGGTTGTTTTTTCTTTCGGCTCCATAAAACACCGGGGCATTTGGCCCCAATCCGCTGAACCAATCGGGGCCTTAGTATATTGAAAATGTTGACATGTCCTCGGGCATACTTAAAACTTGATTATGCTTTCGGAAAAGTGATAAGTGGGCCAATACCCTATTGCAGCGATATGTCCTTATACACTTAGATTCACCTTAACTGAAACCTTATTTTTATCAAGTGTGGTTAATTCAAATAATTTATTCTCTTTTTTGCAGTGGTTCTTGATGAACCTTTAAGCTACAGTCTGGATGACTGCATAGAGTATATTCAAGAAGATGAGCTAGTCGAGGTTACACCTGAGAGCATCCGCATGTCCAAGAACCCAAAAATTTCGAAGAAGAACAACAAGAACTAGGCCTCCTGGAAGGATAACCAATATACGCTATTGGATCATTTCATTCTGCAACCATGGGTTTCCGATAGAAAACCTGGCTGTTGCTTCGGCTTGTTTGATAGTGACCAGTATATGACGAGAGATACCATGAGTCAGTCAGCAAGCTATTTTTGGTGGCCTACACTGTTGAGATTAGGATTATACTCAAAATTTTGCAATGAAGCCGTTATAGTAATCAAACTCAGATGTTACATATCCGTAACTCACGGACTAGTTGCTCTACATTCTTGCAGTACAGCTGTTACTGATACCTATACTACGCGTCTGCACGTACGCTTGTCTAGGGGCCAGTTCTTTTGCTGGCTTATTCTAAAACTTGATTAATAGGCTTCTAAAAAAATATTCCAGCTGTTACAATTTTTTTAAAGTCTATTATTTAAGGCTTGACTAGTAGGCTTCTAAAAAAAATATTTTGGTTTATTCTAGAAGCTTAAAAAAGCCATAAAAAAACTGACCCTAAGCGTGTGGTGGCAAGCTCGCGCGTTGGATCTTTTAGGACGGGTGTGACCTATCGGGTTAAATAAGCGTCAGAATATATTCTCTGCACTTACAGTGTGCAACATATGTCAGGCCTTGACCACAAGACCCCACCTGGCGGGAAGGCGACCGGCGCACGGGTGGGCTGAGCACGCAAGGCCAACCCGCGTTACTTCGGTCCACAGTGGGCGCGTCCGACCTGTGACGGAGATATAGCCCTAGAGTAGGGTCATAGACCTGACCTATACGTCCTATCCGAAGGCACCTCATTATTAGTTTAAGGATTACAAGGGAAATTCCTACTGGATCGCGACAACATCTAATCCACTCGATACGGATCCATTCAAACAAGTACATTCCATCCACTCGGATGACAGTCAACCACTCGACCGTATGACTCACTCGGGTATGCAAATACCAACAGTCGGCAAGGCAGTCGAAGCATAGAGGAGGTTCTGTAGTGGGCTGACATTATGACATAATGCCTCATCTTGTAACATAAGAGGTGAGGGGGTGGCGCATTCTATATAAGCCACCCTCCTCCACATAGCTAGGACCAGCTTCTTCTCCGCCTGCGGGCTCATTCTTTCTCTGGAGCTCTGGCTCTCTCTATACCATGTAACTCATGTCCATGACAGATAAAACTAAGCCTCTCCGGAGCACGAGACGTAGGGTTGTTATCTCCACCGTGAGAGGCATGAACTCGCTAAACCACCGTGTCACCCATTTGCATCCCGATAGATCATGCTCCTTTATCCTACCCCATTTCTATTGTCGAAATCGTTACCACGACAGTTGACGCCCACCGTGGGGCATGGTGTTTATCGAGCCATGATGCAAATGGTATTTTCTTCAATCTTCACTAACCCAAGCTGTTCTAGGATGATCTCCCGAAGATCAAACAATCATCATCAAATATTAGACTATGGGAGTCCCGGCCATCACACATGTTAGAGTTGTGTCGAATATTGTGTACAAGGTATGTTACAGTTGGACTTGTAGTTGTATTGTGTTTAGATAGGATATGGAGTCGTGTCCAAACATGACAACTTATATCCTAGGCCCCTCATATATAGCGGGGGTAGACACACGATGTAACATATGCCAACATAATAGCACAGGTGTGCATGGGGAGCCGGCGGCGTGTGTCGGTACCCAAGGCGCCCAGGGTGCGGTGTTGTGACGGTGTCACGGGGAGGAGCGCCCGTAGTCATGACTCGGGAATGTAGCCATATCGGTGAACCTCGTTAATAAATCTTGGTGTCGTGCTCGTGTGATTGCCTGGTCCTCGGATGATTGACGGAGTGCCTCGGTTTTATTCTAACAAGTGGTATCATGAGCAAGGTTACGAAGAGGCGACAGACTGTTGATTTAGAGGATGGAAGGCAATCAGAAGCGGTGGCTGCAGCCTGCAGGTCTTGAGCATCCAGGAGATTTCGCCGAGATCGGATGCGGCGGCGGTGCAACGTTCGTACAGTTGGTGTCCTCGATGCATAGCGAGCGAGCGGCCTGTGGCGCTGTGTGGGCTGGCCCTGGCGGGGTTTGGCTGATGCAGGAAAGCTGCTCGTTCGTGGCAAGTCTGGCCGAACGCGCGTTGCGACGAGGGGCAAGGTGGACAGAGCCGTGGAAGCTGTAGACGACATTTGTTTTGGATAAAAGGAGGACTGAGTCCTGGTGCGACACGGACAGAGGCAGTCAGATCGAATCGAGCGAACAGAAAATCAGCATGGGTACCGAACCATCAAGGAGAGCAGGGCAAAGCAAAGCTAGCATTGGTCCGTGCCTAGCAGGCAAAATATTGAAGCAACAGTCGAGAAGGTTTTTTTGGCAAAGCATCAAGTGCTAGTACAGGAGCTCTCGTGAGTAGCAAAATTCAATCAATCTTTGATCTGGTGTTTCTGCTGCTTGCACACGAGAAGTGTACCAGGGAAGTTTGTGCTTTGCTATGTGCACATGGATTGCAGGGCATCATTTGAAGCTTGGATATAATTCTTTCAAAGGGTCGGTCCTACAAAGAATCATGGTGCCAACGGGTACCAGGTTTGAGGTGAAGAAGTTTGACGAAACTAAAAACCTTGGGTTATGACAGACAATGATGAAAGATTGTTGGCGCGACAAAGATGCTTGAAGGCGTTGCAGTAAGTCATGTCAGCTAAGATGGAATTATCATGTGATGGATGGAAATTCGTGGAAGATAATTTGCGAGCCTGGAGTGTGTCATCCAGTTGGACGATATCGGCTGTGTCAGACCAGAGTCTGACGGATCGACGCAAGTCGGTTGGTACAGAAGACGGTGGTGGGATTGGCGACGGCGACGTAGGAGCATGATGCTGATGGTGACCGACTTCTGGGCGTGGAAACACGTGGTGCATGCCTGGTGGCTTGTGCGGCTTCAACAAGACTATGGCGCGGGGTTGATTCAAGGTGGTGTACACACGGATCTTGAAGTCGACGGGGCGCATGGGTGGATTGATCATCTACCATGGAGTCATGTTGAAGGTGGATATGGAGTCTGGAGGACTTCACTCACGGAAAAGCGAGTGACACGTGGTTTGGACTGGAGCTCGGTGGTCTGATGGAAACGTGATACTCGTCATCGGTCGGTGATGATCGGTGGTACTCTGCACTAGGGGTTGCGTGGTGTGGGTTCGCGACCCTTGAGACTCGACCGGGACAGCGGAGGCTCGACGCGATAGTAGCGGCGAGGCGTGCGGTACGCACGGGACATGGAGACGGGCTAGGGCTCTGGTGGTCATACATGTGGTGAGACAACTGCGAATTTGACTCGGGGTGACTACAAGCAATGGTGAAATTCCTTCAAGTTTCAGACGGGCGGTCAAGGAAGAGCGGTGATGTTGATTTCAGGTAACTCTTATGTGCGACACCCAATATGAGTTGTTCACTTTCACGCAGGTCAGTGATCGGTGTGTGATGGTGTTGGATACTCTGGAAGTTGGGAGCGCAACTAGAGTAATGTGGAGCTTAATCTCGTTCGAGCGTTGACTATGGTCAGGAAAAGAAGGAACTACAAGTTGCAGGTGGAGTCACATGGAGTCTTTGTAGTAGCAACGGTGCTCATGGGACAAGTTTAAGTCCAATGTGTTGGAAATATGCCCTAGAGGCAATAATAAATTAGTTATTATTATATTTCTTTGTTCATGATAATCGTTTATTATCCATGCTATAATTGTATTGATTGGAAACACAATACTTGTGTGGATACATAGACAAAACACTGTCCCTAGTAAGCCTCTAGTTGACTGGCTCGTTGATCAAAGATGGTCAAGGTTTCCTGGCCATAGGCAAGTGTTGTCACTTGATAACGGGATCACATCATTAGGAGAATCATGTGATGGACTAGACCCAAACTAATAGACGTAGCATGTTGATCGTGTCATTTTGTTGCTACTGTTTTCTGCGTGTCAAGTATTTATTCCTATGATCATGAGATCATATAACTCACTGACACCGGAGGAATGCTTTGTGTGTATCAAACGTCGCAACGTAACTGGGTGACTATAAAGATGCTCTACAGGTATCTCCGAAGGTGTTAGTTGAGTTAGTATGGATCAAGACTGGGATTTGTCACTCCGTGTGACGGAGAGGTATCTCGGGGCCCACTCGGTAATACAACATCACACACAAGCCTTGCAAGCAATGTGACTTAGTGTAAGTTGCGGGATCTTGTATTACGGAACGAGTAAAGAGACTTGCCGGTAAACGAGATTGAAATAGGTATGCGGATACTAACGATCGAATCTCGGGCAAGTAACATACGGAAGGACAAAGGGAATGACATACGGGATTATATGAATCCTTGGCATTGAGGTTCAAACGATAAGATCTTCGTAGAATATGTAGGATCCAATATGGGCATCCAGGTCCCGCTATTGGATATTGACCGAGGAGTCTCTCGGGTCATGTCTACATAGTTCTCGAACCCGCAGGGTCTGCACACTTAAGGTTCGACGTTGTTTTATGCGTATTTGAGTTATATGGTTGGTTACCGAATGTTGTTCGGAGTCCCGGATGAGATCACGGACGTCACGAGGGTTTCCGGAATAGTCCGGAAACGAAGATTGATATATAGGACGACCTCATTTGATTACCTGAAGGTTTTCAGAGTTACCGGGAATGTACCGGGAATGACGAATGGGTTCCGGGAGTTCACCGGGGGGGGGGGGGCAACCCACCCCGGGGAAGCCCATAGGACTTTGGGGAGACACACCAGCCCTTAGTGGGCAGGTGGGACAGCCCACAAGTGCCCTATGCGCCAAGGAGAAGAAAATGAAGAGAGAAAGAAAAAAAAAGGAGGAGGTGGGAAGGAAGGGGGACTCCCTCCCACCAAACCTAGTCCAACTCGGTTTGGGGGGGGGGAGAGTCCTCCCCCTTGGACTCGGCCGACCCCCTTGGGGCTCCTTGAGCCCCAAGGCAAGGCCCCCTCCCTCCCACCTATATATACGGAGGTTTTAGGGCTGATTTGAGACGACTTTTCCACGGCAGCCCGACCACATACCTCCACGGTTTTTCCTCTAGATCGCGTTTCTGCGGAGCTCGGGCGGAGCCCTGCTGAGACAAGGTCATCACCAACCTCCGGAGCGCCGTCACGCTGCCGGAGAACTCTTCTACCTCTCCGTCTCTCTTGATGGATCAAGAAGGCCGAGATCATCGTCGAGCTGTACGTGTGCTGAACGCGGAGGTGCCGTCCGTTCGGTACTAGATCGTGGGACTGATCGCGGGATTGTTCGCGGGGCGGATCGAGGGACGTGAGGACGTTCCACTACATCAACCGCGTTCACTAACGCTTCTGCTGTACGATCTACAAGGGTACGTAGATCACTCATCCCCTCTCGTAGATGGACATCACCATGATAGGTCTTCGTGCGCGTAGGAAATTTTTTGTTTCCCATGCGACGTTCCCCAACAGTGGCATCATGAGCTAGGTTCATGCGTAGATGTCTTCTCGAGTAGAACACAAAAGTTTTTGTGGGCGGTGATGTGCGTTTTGCTGCCCTCCTTAGTCTTTTCTTGATTCCGCGGTATTGTTGGATCGAAGCGGCTCGGACCGACATTACTCGTACGCTTACGAGAGACTGGTTTCATCGCTACGAGTAACTCCGTTGCTCAAAGATGACTGGCGGGTGTCAGTTTCTCCAACTTTAGTTGAATCGGAATTGACCGAGGAGGTCCTTGGATGAGGTTAAATAGCAATTCATATATCTCCGTTGTGGTGTTTGCGTAAGTAAGATGCGATCCTACTAGATACCCATGGTCACCACGTAAAACATGCAACAACAAAATTAGAGGACGTCTAACTTGTTTTTGCAGGGTATGCTTGTGATGTGATATGGCCAACGATGTGATGTGATATATTGGATGTATGAGATGATCATGTTGTAATAGTTAATATCGACTTGCACGTCGATGGTACGGCAACCGGCAGGAGCCATAGGGTTGTCTTTATAACTAACGTTTGTGCTTGCAGATGCGTTTACTATTTTGCTAGGATGTAGCTTTAGTAGTAATAGCATGAGTAGCAGGACAACCCCGATGGCGACACGTTGATGGAGATCATGATGATGGAGATCATGGTGTGACACCGGTGACAAGAAGATCGTGCCGGTGCTTCGGTGATGGAGATCAAGAAGCACGTGATGATGGCCATATCATGTCACTTATGAATTGCATGTGATGTTAATCCTTTTATGCACCTTATTTTGCTTAGAACGACGGTAGCATTATGAGGTGATCTCTCACTAAAATTTCAAGACGAAATTGTGTTCTCCCCGACTGTGCACCGTTGCTACAGTTCGTCGTTTCGAGACACCACGTGATGATCGGGTGTGATAGACTCAACGTTCACATACAATGGGTGCAAAACAGTTGCGCACGCAGAACACTCGGGTTAAGCTTGACGAGCCTAGCATGTGCAGACATGGCCTCGGAACACATGAGACCGAAAGGTCGAGAATGAATCGTATAGTTGATATGATTAGCATAGAGATGCTTACCACTGAAACTATTCTTGACTCACGTGATGATCGGACTTGAGATAGTGGATTTGGATCATGTACCACTCAAATGACTAGAGAGATGTACTTTTTGAGTGGGAGTTCTTAAGTAATATGATTAATTGAACTAATTGTCATGAACATAGTCTAATGGTCTTGGCAAATTACGATGTAGCTTGCGCTATAGCTCTACTGTTTTTATATGTTCCTAGAGAAAATTTAGTTGAAAATTAATAGTAGCAAACTTTGCAGACTAAGTCTGTAAAACCGAGGATCGTCCTCGTTGCTGCGCAGAAGGCTTATGTCCTTAATGCACCACTCGGTGTGCTGCACCTCGAGCGTCGTCTGTGGATGCTGTGAACATCCGACATACACGCTTCTGATGACTACACGATAGTTCAGTGCAAAATACTTAATGGCTTAGAAGCAAGGCGCCGAAAACATTTTAAAACGTCACGGAACATAAGTGATGTTCTAAAGAGATGAAATTGTGATTTCATGCTTGTGCCCTTGTTAAGAGGTACGAGACCTCCAACAAGATTCTTTGTCCACGAAGTAAAGGAGAAAAGCTCAATCGTTGAGCGTGTGCTCAGATTGTGTGAGTACGACAATCACTTGAATCAAGTGGGAGTTAATCTTCCAGATGAGATAGTGATGGTTCTCCAAAGTCACTGCCACCAAGCTGTGAGAGCTTCGTGATGAACTATAACATATCAAGGATAGATACAATGATCCTTGAGCGATTCGCGATGTTTGACACTGCGAAAGTAGAAATCAAGAAGGAGCATCAATAGTTGATGGTTTGTAAAACCACTAAGTTTCAAAGGGCTAGAAGGGATACTTCGTGAAACGGCAAAACAGTTGCTGCACTAATGAAGAGACCCAAGATTAAACCCAAACCCGAGACTAAGTGCTTCTGTAATGAGGGGAACAGTCACTGAAGCGGAGCAACTCTAGATACTTGGTAGACAAGAAGGCTGGCAAAAGTCGAGAGAAGTATATTTGATATACATGATGTTGATATGTACTTTACTAGTACTCCTAGTAGCACGAGGGTATTGGATACCGGTTCGGTTGCTAAGTGATTAGTAACGCGAAATGAAAGCTACGAAATAAATGGAGACTAGCTAAAGGCGAGGTGACGATACGTGTTGGAAGTGTTTCCAAGGTTGATATGATCAAACGTCGCACGCTCCCTCTACCATCGGGATTGGTATTAAACCTAAATAATTGTTATTTGGTGCTTGCGTTAAGCATGAACATGATTGGATCGTGTTTATTGCAATACGATTATTCATTTAAAGAGAATAATGGTTACTCTGTTTTCTTGAATAATCACCTTCAATGGTTTATTGAATCTCGATCGTAGTGTTACACATGTTCATGATATTGGTGCCAAAAGATACGAGTTTATGATGATAGTACCACTTACTTGTGGCATTGCCGCTTGAGTCATGTTAGTATAAATTGCATGAAGAGGCTCCATGCTGATGGATCTTTGTACTCACCTGATTTCGAATCACTAGTGACATGCAAATCATACCACATGAGCAAGGCCTTGTTTTCATTGAGATGAAATAAGATAGTAACTTGTTGGAAGTGATACATTTTGATGTATGCAGTCCAATGGGTGCTGAGGCACGCAGTGGATATCATTATGTTCTTACTTCACTGACGATTTGAGTAGATACTAGAGTATTTACTTAATGAATCACAAGTCTGAAATATTGAAAAGTTCAATTCTGTTTCGGAGTGAAGTTCGTCGTAACAAGAGGATAAACTGTTTACGATATGATCATAGAAATGAATATCTGAGTTACGAGTTTTGGTACGCAGTTAAGACAATGTGGAAATTGTTTCGCAGTTCATGCCACTTGGAACATCATAGTGTGATGATGTGTCTGAACGTCATAGCCACGCACTATTTGGTATGGTGCATACTATGATGTCTCTTATCGAATTACCACTATCGTTTATGGGTTATGCATTAGAGACAACCGCACTCACTTTAAATAGGGCACCGCGTATTTCCGTTGAGATGACACGGTATAGACTGAGGTTTAGAGAAATCTAAACTGTCGTTTCTTGAAAGTTTGGGGCTTCGACACTTATGTGAAAAAGTTTCAGTCTGATAAGCTCGAACCCAAAGCAGATAAATGCATCTTCATAGGATATCCAAAACAGTTGGGTACATCTCCTATCTCAGATCCGAAAGCAAAGTGTTTGTTTCTAGAAACGGATCCTTTCTCGAGGAAAGGTTTCTCTCGAAAGAATTGAGTGGGAGGGTAGTAGAACTTGATGAGGTTATTGAACCATCACTTCAACCAGTGTGTAGCACGGCGCAGGAAGTTGTTCCTGTGGCACCTACACCAATTGAAGTGGAAGCTGATGATGGTGATCATCAAGCATCGGATCAAGTTACTACAAGCCTCGTAGGTTGACAAGGTCGCGTACTACTACAGAGTGGTACGGTAACCATGTCTTGGAGGTCATGTTGTTGAGCAACAGTGAACCTACGAGTTATGGAGAAAGCGATGGTGGGCCCAGATTCCGACAAATGGCTGGAAGCCATGAAATCCGAGAGAGGATCCATGTATGAAAACAAAGTGTAGACTTTGGAAGAACTACTTGATGGTCAGAGGACTATTGAGTAAAGATGGGTCTTTAAAAGAAAGACAGACGATGATGGTGATAAATCACTATTAAGAAAAGCTCGACTTGTCGCAAAGATGTTTCCGACAAGATCAAACTGTTGACTATGATGAGTCTTTCTCACTCGTAGCGATGCTAAAGGACTGTTAGAATTATGTTAGTTGTTGATGCATTATTTATGAAATATTGCACATAGGATGTCAAAACATTGTTTCCTCAACGGTTTCTTTGAGCAAACATTGTATGTGATACAACCAGAAGGTTTTGTCGATCCTAAAGATACTAGCAAGTATGCAAGCTCCAGTGATCCTTCAATGGACTGGTGCAAGCATCTCGGAGTTGGAATATACACTTTGATGAGATGATCAAATATTTTGGGTTTGTACAAGGTTTATGAGAAACTTGTATTTCCAAAGAAGTGAGTGGGAGCACTATAGAATTTCTGATAAGTATATGTGGTTGACATATTGTGGATCAGAAGTAATGTAGAATTTCTGTAAAGCATACAAGGTTGTTTGAAAGGAGTTTTCAAAGGAATACCTGGATTGAGCTACTTGAACGTTGAGCATCAAAGATATATGGAGATAGATCAAAAGCGCTTAATAGAAGTTTCAACAAGATGCATGCCTTGACAAGTTTTTGAAAGAGTTCAAAAATAGATCAGCAAAGAAGGAGTTCTTGGTTGCGTTGTGAGGTGTGAATTTGAGTAAGACTAAAAACCCGACCACGGCAGAATAAAGAGAATAGACGAAGGTCGTCTTCTATGCCTTAGCGGTAGAATCTAAAGTATGCCATGCTGTGTACCGCACCTGATGTGTGCCTTGACTCAAAATCTGTTGAGAGGTACAGAGAGTGATCCATGATTGAATCACTAGCAGCGGTCAAAATTTATCCTTAGTAACTAATGGACTAAGGAATTTTTCTCGATTATGGAGGTGCTTAAAGAGTTCGTCGTAAAGGGTTACGTCGATGCAAGCTTTGACACTAATCCGAATAACTATGAGTAGTGAAACGGATTCGTATAGTAGAGTAGATATTTGGAGTATTTCCGAATAGCACATAGTAGCAGCATCTATAAGATGACATAAAGATTTGTAAAGAACACACGGATCTGAAAGTTTCAGAACCGTTGACTAATACCTCTCTCAAGAGCAAGATGTGATCAGACCCCATAACAATATGGGTGTTGGATTCGTTGGAATCACATGGTGATGTGAACTAGATTATTGACTCTAGTGCAAGTGGGAGACTGTTGGAAATATGCCCTAGAGGCAATAATAAATTAGTTATTATTATATTTCTTTTGATTGGAAACACAATACTTGTGTGGATACATAGACAAAACACTGTCCCTAGTAAGCCTCTAGTTGACTGGCTCGTTGATCAAAGATGGTCAAGGTTTCCTGGCCATAGGCAAGTGTTGTCACTTGATAACGGGATCACATCATTAGGAGAATCATGTGATGGACTAGACCCAAACTAATAGACGTAGCATGTTGATCGTGTCATTTTGTTGCTACTGTTTTCTGCGTGTCAAGTATTTATTCCTATGACCATGAGATCATATAACTCACTGACACCGGAGGAATGCTTTGTGTGTATCAAACGTCGCAACGTAACTGGGTGACTATAAAGATGCTCTACAGGTATCTCCGAAGGTGTTAGTTGAGTTAGTATGGATCAAGACTGGGATTTGTCACTCCGTGTGACGGAGAGGTATCTCGGGGCCCACTCGGTAATACAACATCACACACAAGCCTTGCAAGCAATGTGACTTAGTGTAAGTTGCGGGATCTTGTATTACGGAACGAGTAAAGAGACTTGTCGGTAAACGAGATTGAAATAGGTATGCGGATACTAACGATCGAATCTCGGGCAAGTAACATACCGAAGGACAAAGGGAATGACATACGGGATTATATGAATCCTTGGCATTAAGGTTCAAACGATAAGATCTTCGTAGAATATGTAGGATCCAATATGGGCATCCAGGTCCCGCTATTGGATATTGACCGAGGAGTCTCTCGGGTCATGTCTACATAGTTCTCGAACCCGCAGGGTCTGCACACTTAAGGTTCGACGTTGTTTTATGCGTATTTGAGTTATATGGTTGGTTACCGAATGTTGTTCGGAGTCCCGGATGAGATCACAGACGTCACGAGGGTTTCCGGAATAGTCTGGAAACGAAGATTGATATATAGGATGACCTCATTTGATTACCGGAAGGTTTTCGGAGTTACCGGGAATGTACCGGGAATGACGAATGGGTTCCGGGAGTTCACCCGGGGGGGGGGGGGGGCAACCCACCCCGGGGAAGCCCATAGGACTTTGGGGAGACACACCAGCCCTTAGTGGGCAGGTGGGACAGCCCACAAGTGCCCTATGCGCCAAGGAGAAGAAAATCAAGAGAGAAAGAAAAAAAAAGGAGGAGGTGGGAAGGAAGGGGGACTCCCTCCCACCAAACCTAGTCCAACTCGGTTTGGGGGGGGGGGGGGGGGAGAGTCCTCCCCCTTGGACTCGGCCGACCCCCTTGGGGCTCCTTGAGCCCCAAGGCAAGGCCCCCTCCCTCCCACCTATATATACGGAGGTTTTAGGGCTGATTTGAGACGACTTTTCCACGGCAGCCCGACCACATACCTCCACGGTTTTTCCTCTAGATCGCGTTTCTGCGGAGCTCGGGCGGAGCCCTGCTGAGACAAGGTCATCACCAACCTCCGGAGCGCCGTCACGCTGCCGGAGAACTCTTCTACCTCTCCGTCTCTCTTGCTGGATCAAGAAGGCCGAGATCATCGTCGAGCTGTACGTGTGCTGAACGCGGAGGTGCCGTCCGTTCGGTACTAGATCGTGGGACTGATCGCGGGATTGTTCGCGGGGCGGATCGAGGGACGTGAGGACGTTCCACTACATCAACCGCGTTCACTAACGCTTCTGCTGTACTATCTACAAGGGTACGTAGATCACTCATCCCCTCTCGTAGATGAACATCACCATGATAGGTCTTCGTGCGCGTAGGAAATTTTTTGTTTCCCATGCGATGTTCCCCAACACAATGTACACGGAAGTTTGACGCATGGATGAATTCAAGGTGGTGGAGAATATTCGCCAAGGTGGAGTTTGTTAGAGTTGTGTCGAATATTGTGTACAAGGTATGTTACAGTTGGACTTGTAGTTGTATTGTGTTTAGATAGGATATGGACTCGTGTTCAAACAGGACACCTATATCCTAGGCCCCTCATATATAGCGAGGGTAGACACACGATGTAACATATGCCAACATAATAGCACAAGTGTGCACGGGGAGCCGGCAGCGTGTGCTGGCGCCTAAGGCGGCCAGGGTGCGGTATTGTGACGGTGTCATGGGGATGAGCGTCCATAGTCATGCCCCGAGAATGTAGCCATATCGGTGAACCTCGTTAATAAATCTCGGTGTCGTGCTCGTGTGATTGCCTGGTCCTGGGATGATTGACGAAGTGGCTCGGTTTATTCTAACAACACAATCTACGGATGAATAAAATGCTAAGCATCAGGGAGTTGCTCTTCTCATCTTGTATTTTTTACAATCAAACAATGATCTAACGATGGTTTGCTTTTCTTTTGTATGCATACGGGTTCATACAAAATGGATTGCCTTCCTTTGTTCCAGTTGGTAGCCGGATGAAGAAGCGCCAACGCGCGCCCGCCGTCATCTTTGGCCTCATATACGCTGCCATCACCAAGCGCCCACACGTGCGCGACCGTAGAGCAAGTACAATAAGGTACAGTCAGCAGGCTGTAAGGATTAAAATACTATATTTTTGCTGAGTTGGATGAGAGAGAAGAGGAGAGAGAAGAGAAGCGGGCTCTTCATGAAGAGCCAGCTCTAGCACGTGCTCCTAGGTGCTTTGTGAGAATGAAAGGTGGGCCATATATGATAAAAGTAGTACTCTTTTATAGCTAACTATTGTACAAGCTAGCTATAAGATGGGCTATAAGACTGCTTATAGCCAGCACTTGGCTATACTATTAAGAGCAAGTACAATAGAGCTGAGTCAGCTGGCTATAAGGAATAAAGTAGTATATTTTTGCTTAGTTGGAGGAGAGAGAAGAGAAGAGAGAAGGTAAGCGGGCTCTTAGTTAAGAGCCAGCTCTAACACGTGCTCCTAGGCACTTTGTGAGAATGAATGGTGGGTCATATAATAAATAAATAGTACACTCTTCTAACCAACTATTGTACATGTTAGCTATAAGATGGGCTACAAGTGACATGGCATGAGCTTACAGCCGACAGTCGGCTCTACTATTGTACTTGCTCTAACCATGCTCTAACGCGAGTTGGTTCCTCGGCCCAGCTCCGCGGACATCGAGGCGCGACTCCGACCTGCGTGCAGCTCTGGCTCCCCAAACAGTCTCGCCCTTGGCTGCGCCGGCCCGCAACTCCCACGCAGGACACCTCCTCCCGCGTCTTCCTTAAATCCCGTTGTTGTTCGGGATCGAGGGAAATAACCTCACAGTCGCTCGAGCTATGCATTGGACACACACGAGCACAGCCCACCGGTGCTCCGAGGCTGCTGGTCAATTTTGTCTAACATTTATTTTATTGATTCACCACATGCAGGAAAAGTAATGGAAGGAAGGATGTGGCCCTCATAACTCTTCCGAGGAGTTAATTGACCGCCTCATTGAGCGGCCAATTAAGGGCATCTTCAACAGGTTGTTGGTTAGTTTGTTGGTAAAATATGTCATGTCATCGGCCAACACCTTAATATACAACTACTCCAATGGGTTGTATCTAGTTTGATCAATAAGATGCGAGGTAATAAATAAGGTCCTCTCTCATTCTACATTGGAGCTTGTGCAAGGGTGTTGGTTAATTTACATACAACCTTGTTCTTTTTCCTCATTTATTGCATGACACATCATCAAAAATCCTATGTGTCAAAATTACCAACAACTATCTTACAACCATTGGAGATGCCCTAATGGCGATCAAAGCGTGCGTTTCCACTACTTGCGCTATTTCTGCATCAATTAATGGATGCATGCATGCATGCATGTGTGCATGTCTAACCATGCATAAGGCTGGCCATAGTGGCGGTATCATAGCTAGTAACATAGTCTTGGGACTAGCAAACATGGTGATGTGGCAAGTAATTAAAGAAGAGAGAGAGGATTAGAGTACCATAGGTAGATACCGTAACATGTTAAATGCTATGCTACTATGTGTCATGCATGTTAATAAATGAGATCACCTATGATACTAGTTTATGTTACTATGCACTATGAATGCAGTATCATACAATTGTAACATATGCATGATACTATTATATGTTACTCTCCACTATGAGCAGCCTAACCACTCAGCATTTAACCGAGCCTTCACATGAAAAAGTGGCAGGGTCATTGGATGGATCTTTTCAAGGGAAGCAAGTATAACATAGCACGGGGGAATCCATTCGGACACGTCGTCATTACTCGGTTCCTTCGTGCATCGTCACTCGGCGAGACACTCCTTCGTCGCTCGGCCGCTCCGCGCGTCATCACTCAACTGGGCGCTTCTTCGTCACTCGGCAGCTCCTCGCATCACCACTTGACTGGACGCTCCTTCGTCACTCGATCGCTCCGCTCACCGTCACTTGATCAAACGCTCCTTCGTCACTCGATCGCTCCGTGCATCGTCTCTCGGCTGGATGCTCCTTCGTCACTCGGCAGCTCCGCGTGCCGTCACTCTGCTGAACGCTCCGTCGTCACTCGGCCATCCCGCGCGCCATCACGCTGCTGGACGCGTCGTCATCACTCGGCAGCTCTGCGCACCGCCACTCGGCGAGACACGCCATCGTCACACGGCCGCCCCGCACGCCGTCACTCTGCTAGACGCATCGTCATCACTCGGCAGCTCCGCGTATCGCCACTCGGCGAGACACGCCATCGTCACATGGCCGCCCCGCGCGCCGTCACTTTGCTGAACGCTCCATCATCACTCGGCCGCCCCGCGCGCCTTCACTCTGCTGGACGCGTCGTCATCACTCGGCAGCTCCACGCATCGCCAGTTCGCCACTCGGCGAGACACGCCATCGTCACTCTGCTGGACGCGCCGTCATCACTCGGCAACTCCGCACTTCGCCACTCGACGAGACACGTCTTCGTCACTTGGCCGCCCCATGCATCGCCACTCAGCCGGACGTGTCTACTTCGCTCGACCGCCCCACGCGACGTCATACAGCTAAGTCATTCTTCACAGACTGTATTAAATTAAATAGTTATTTCCGCATTACCGAATGTAAGTAAGTCACACATGACGTTTACTCGGAGGCCACACCATCGAGTGTACCTATGCACTCGATTGGTTATTTTCATGTCGGAACACTTCACTTCCGCTTTATTTGGATCCAGAACTCAAACGAGTTCAGTCCGATCCTCCACTCTTTTAAACTCTTGCTTGTTCCGAACTAGTAATCACCTAGTACACCCAATGGGTGCAAATGGGTGCTATTTATACAGATCACTTCAGCAAACTCAAATTACTTTGAGAATTTTTTATGTTAGCTTGTGTTATTTTTCATACACAGGTTACCCGGACGCCTCTGTGCGCCATTCTCGACGGCATGCTCGACTCACACGCCCCATGCGCCGTCACTCGATCGGATACTTCCGCCACAACATTCTCGACTCGGCTGCCCCGCGCGTCGTTCCTTGTCCGCTCTGCGCACCATCACTCGGCGAGACGCTGCTTCGCGCCGTCACTCGACGAGACGCCTTTTTGTCACTCGGTCGCTCCGCGCACCGTTACTCGACTGGACGCTCCTTCGTCACTCGATCGCCCCGCGCATCACCACTCGACGAGACACGTCGTCATCACTCGGCAGCACCGCACATCACCAGTCCATTGGATGCTCCTTCGACACTCGATCGCTCCGCGCGCCGTCACTCAACTGGACGCTCCTTCGTCACTCGGCCGCTCCGCGCACCGTTACTCAGTTGGACGTTCCTTCGTCACTCGGCCACTCCTGCGCCATCAGACATCGAATTCATTCTTCATACGCTACATTCAATTAAATGGTTGTTTTCGCATCACCGAGTGTCGAGGAAGTTGCACATGACGTTCACTCGAAGGCCACGCCTCCGAGTGTACCTCTGTGCTTGGTTGTTTATTTTTTATGTGGGAACATTTCACTTCTGCTTCATTTGGGTCTAGTACTCAAACGAGTTCAGTCGGATCCTTCACTTCCATAAGTACAATCGGATCCTGCACAAGTACAAGCACCTGGCACACCCAGTGGGTCTCTATGGGTGTTATTTACACAAACTATTTCAGAAAAGATCAAATTGCTTTGATAATTTTTTATGCTGGCTTGTGCTATTTTTCATACACAGGTTATACGATCACTTGACCCATCTGTGCGCCATCTTCGTCGCTACTCAGGCTCAGTCGCCGCAACGATCATTCATGCGTTTTCATGTGTTTGGAAGCTCCTTCGATGATGTAGTGGACACGGCCGCTCCGCGTGTCGTCAGTGGGTCGGACGCCTCCTTGACATACATCACTTGGCCGCCCCGTACGTTGCCACTCAGCCGGACTCGTCTACTTCGCTCGGATGCCCCGCGCATCGCTACTCCATGTGGCACGTCTTCATCACTCGGACGCCCAGCGCGCCACCACTCGACTTAGCTGTGATTCCGTATCGCCTAAGTTAAAACTACTTCGAGTACAGACACGCTCCACATTCGGGAACTTAGCTGCGACTCCGTATCGCCTAAGTTAAAAACAACTTTGAGTGCGGACATGCTCCACACTCGGGGGCTTAGTTGCGACTCTGTACCGCCTAAGTTAAAAACTACTTCGAGTATGGACACGCTCCACACTCGGGAACTTAGCTCTAACTTTGTATCGCTTAAGTTAAAACTATTCTGAGTACGGACACACTCCACACTCGAAAACTTAGCCGCGACTCCATATCGCCCAAGTGAAAAACAACTTTGAGTGCGGACATGCTCCACATTCGGGGGCTTAGCTGCGACTCCGTATCGCCTAATTTAAAACTACCCCGAGTACGGACACACTCCACACTATAAGAGGTGAGGGGGTGGCGCACTCTATATAAGCCACCCCTCCATATAGCTAGGACCAACTTCTTCTCCGCCTGCGGGCTCATTCTTTCCTTGGAGCTCTGGCTCTCTCTATACCATGTAACTCATGTCCATGGCAGATAAAACAAAGCCTCTCTGGAGCACGAGACGTAGGGTTGTTATCTCCACCGTGAGAGGCCTGAACTCGCTAAAACCATCGTGTCACCCATTTGCATCTCGATAGATCATGCTCCTTTATCCTACCCCCTTTCTATTGTCGGAATCGTTACCACGACAACCGACCCAGTGACGGTGTCTATTTAAGGACACCAATCCCATCGGTTAGAGCATCCGCGTAGAATCAAGACGATGATGGCGGCAACAGTTCCTCTTTCCTTCCCCATTGCACTCTTGTAATCGCGTGCCACATGATCTGAGTGAGAGACTAGTTCCTCCATCCCCATCGCTACTCTTACACCTGGTATCAGAGCCAGCATTGTCATGCCTTCTTGAAGAGCTTCTTAGGAGGATGGGATGTTAGGGCTGCTGTCCACCGGTGGAAGTTGGCTTGGTTTAGTCCTACCTGGCCTATGGGAGGAGGCTATGACCAGCTTATAAGAGAGAGATTCCTTCCTCCCTTCAGTCCGGGCTTTTGGGATGGAGTGGGCTCTCCGCTGAATGCTGGTCCATGTGCGCATAAACGTCCAGAACACGAGTGAGTGTGGGCTAGGCTCACCTTATTCCTCTCATCCCAGGGGCGCAGCCGATCAACATACGACCATACCGACACAAGCCTGATTTGAATGACGAAATCGATGCCCAGGTCGCTGAACTGCTTCACACATGCATCATCC
This sequence comes from Hordeum vulgare subsp. vulgare, assembly GCF_904849725.1. Lineage (NCBI taxonomy): Eukaryota > Viridiplantae > Streptophyta > Magnoliopsida > Poales > Poaceae > Hordeum > Hordeum vulgare. The sequence continues at coordinate 299,973,466 of NC_058523.1, forward strand.
AATGAAGTACCAGCCCCTTCGCTTCACCAGTCATTTTGGTCAAGAAGAAGGACAGAACATGGCATATCTACATTGACTACACGCAACTCAATGTGCTCACATGCGTCAACTAGTACCTGGTGCCGGTGATTGAGGAACTTCTTGACGAGCTGCACGACGCGGTTTGGTTTTCCAAGCTCGACCTCCGCGCTGGCTATCACTAGATTTGCCTGGCTGAATGGGAGGAATACAATTGGGAGGGAAGTAAACGTTGTAGCTTTTGTGATCATGATGAAACTATCAAACACCCTTTTCACCAATGTTCGCTAGCAAATTTTTTATGGCAAACAGTTTGTATAGCCTTTAATGTCATACCTGCAGATAGCATTGAAACGTTGTTTGGGACGTGGCTAAATGGAGTGGACATAACTATTGCTAGACATATTCGTATAGGAGTATGTGCATTGCTTTGGGCTATATGGAATTGCAGGAATGACATGACTTTTAACACACAAACACATATGAATTTTTTGCATGTACTTTATAAGGCATCGACGTTGATCTGTACATGGTCGTTACTCACTCCTGCGGAAACCAGGGAGCCTTTGGTTAGTGGGTGTATCCGGTGGGAAATGGTAGCTCGGGATATCTACAACCAATTTGGATGGTGGTCCAGTAATAGGATAGATGGCTAGGCATCTAGGCCTATGTTAGCCGGTTGCGACATCTTTTGATTTATTTTCGATTATTTTGCTGCTCTTTCAGAGTTTGTTCGAAACCGTAGACTATTTGATTGCTTTCTTTAATAAAGTGGCTGCATGCATCGTTTTGATGCAGAGGCTGGAGGAAATCCTCCTTTTCTAAAAAAACACATTCGGGGCACTTCGAGTTCAGAGTGTCGTCATTCAGACTCGCCGGGGCACCATGCACATTTCTAGGTGCCATGAATACGACACTGCACCCCCTGTTGCGAGTGTGCGTCCTAGTCTTCTTCGAGGATATCTTGGTGTTCATCAAGACCCTCAAGGACCATGCGCGTGATCTCACGCAAGTACTGACGCTGCTTCGCAAAGACTAGTGGAAAGTGAAGCTCTCCAAGTGTGAGTTCGGGCAGCAGCGACTCTCGTACTTGGGCCACGTGATCAACAATAAGTGAGTTTCCACGGAACGGACCAAGATCAAGGCCATTGCTCAATGGACTACACCAAATAATGTCAAGGCAGTGTGCAACTTCCTGGGTCTGGTGGGATACTATCGGCGCTTTGTCAAGAACTTCGGGGTTCTTGCCCGTCCGCTGTTTAACCTGCTCAAGAAGGGGGCACCTTTAGTCTCGACCCAAACAAGAGAAGCAACATTCCAGATCCTCAAGCAGCAGCTCGTTGAGGCACCACTGCTTGCATTACGAGACTTCTCCAAGCCGTTCGTGATCGAGACTGACGCCAGCGACAAAGGGATCAGCGCAGTCCTCGAGCAAAGTGGGCACCAGATTGCATACATGAGCAAGGCCGTGAGCTCACGCTACCAAGGCCTCTCCACGTATGTCGGGGATATACCCCCACGGTATAACCCGACTTGAAGTATAACCCGTCTGGGACTTGGCGATTCACTAGTGACCCGACCAGGTTTGGCGACTCATTAGTGACCCGACAAGCGGCTCGTATATGACCCAACAGGCGGCTCGTATATGACCTGGCAGGCAAGTCAGACAAACTACAAGACCCAACGGCCCAGAAGGCGGCTCATGGGAGGGCCGGCTCACAGAGAAGGCCCAAGGAAAGGAAGGACCCCTCACAAAGGAAACAAGACCCGGATGAAGATTCAACGGAGACTAGTCCTAGTCCTACTCCTAGTAGGACTCTACATGTAAACCTACCCCTTCCAGCTATATAAGGAGGGGTAAGGCGCCCCAAGAGGGACAAGTTCAAGTCATTAGAGATAGACAGATTAGACATCCTTGAGATGAGAGGTAGCGATTCCGCACCCTTGTAATCAAGATCATCATCTTCATCAATGAAACACAAGCAAAACGTAGGATTTTACCTCCATCGAAGGGACTGAACCTGGGTAAACCCGCGTCTCTCGATTCCGACCAACCCCTCTCAAGCTGCTACATAGTTGCGACGGCCTCACACCTAAGTCCTTGCATGAGGACATATGTCGTGACAAAATCACGACATTTGATGGCCATCGTGGGACTCAACACGGTGAAATTGTGTTCTTGAAGTGATCTCTCCTAAGGATCAAGAAGCTTACGATCCGCGAGATCCGCAAGAGTCGGCTCGAAGATCTAACTCCAATTTCAAGATCGGTTTGGATGAACGATGCGAGGGAAAAATTGCAGTGAAGCAGTCAGAACGACATATACAAAATTAGATCAAGACATATCTGACATGGAGAAAGAATTATGGTTGCACGTCTATGAGCCGCCGCAAGTCGTCGAGTTGAAGCAGTCAAAAATTTCAGTGTAGTATCAATATATGCGGCGGCCGAGTCCGACTGTTATTGCGGTTGGCTCGTCCAGGTCAAATCAGAAGGATCCAAGTCCCAAGGAAATCAATAACAAACGCTACTACTTTGTGACGGGCACACATGACCAAATCCAAAAGAATCATCACGTGCTACATCAATTAGTACTCAGGAACGTGATTACAAAAAGCTGCAATATTTGGTCTCCAATTACTACATCCATCAAACAATTACTAGTAAAAAGGCCCGTGCGTTGCAACCAGATAATAAAATTATGTCTTTAACCACTTATCACGACGAGTAAGTGTTGAATATGTGCAGATTTCGACCATCTTGCCACTGGTTGGTGTACGATTATTAGATAACAAAAGGGTGTGGCTAGGTCTAACTCCACTGAAATTTAACATGCAAGAGAGAAAGAAAAAAACTGATTTTTTTTGCACGGATTTTAATTTAAGATTTCACGAATATAGTATTCGATTGAGACTTAGCAAGACTACAATGATACAATTTTATGAGGTAACTCGACATGAATAATTATAATTATAATGCATAGACTAATTCTAACATGGTAAATTGTTCTAAGAAGATAATATAACCATCTAGATGAACATGCTACTGGGCTCTAGTTATGAATGAAGTAGCACTGTCCACCATTTTCACTTCATTCAAATAAACATGAAGACATTTGTCTAACCTTGATTGCCTGGAAGTAGAAATAAAAACGCTATCGTGCCTCTCGCTATGTAGCTACAAACCACTGCAGATGCATTCTCTTAATTTATATTAGACACATATCAGACAATATTCTTGAGAAACATCAGACACAAGTAAATGCATCAGAAACCAAACAAATATATTAGTCTATATATCTGACATACTTTTCTACGCCTCTCGTGCAGAAGGTTAGTTAACTCAGAAAGAACAGGGTAGCAATCTCCAGAATCCTGTAAGCTATCTTTCAAAGTAGCAGATTCATGTAAGATATTTTGATTAACCTACTTAGTTGTGTCCATTTGGTAGTATGCTTCTAGATGAATTGCACTTATTTCTGTTTTTACTAATAATTCAGAAAGGGATATCTTTGAGAAAACAACTCCTTTTGTTTAATGGCTGAATTTCATCAACGTTTGGAAAAATTGCAGCTACCACCGATATCTCCATGTGAACGTGTCCACTTTCTTCACAACATTTAATTGGAGCTCACTGTTCAACATTTGCATGAACCACATTGGAGGTCGTACACATCTGTAAATCAGCCATCACACCAGCTCCAAGCACTGATCCAATATCTATAATAAATAAACCATGAAGAGCAGCCCCACTCTCTTAAAAATCCCCAATCTATCTGCTGATCTCCTTCCTCACCCATCCCAATCTCCTTTTCCTCAAAAAACAAGACTATCATATTTGAAATATTTATCATGTATTATTTACTTATTTTAATTCAGGCTAGAACAACACATTCTGCGGTTGTTATATTACAGTAACAAACGATGTATTCTAGGCACGAAATAAAAAAATAATTATATCATAGTTTATTTGGCATGTTTTGTTCTATCTGCAACCATGAAAATTCAAGATATTTCTGATGTTCAGGTTAATGTAATCTTGCGTGTATATAAGATACTTGTAATAAGTTATATCAGTATGGAATATTCCACTAAAAATGATATTTCCAATATTTACTTTCTGCTTCTTAGAAGGCAAACATAAAATATAGACATGCGTATTGGTAGATAGCGCCTGTTTTTGTAACGCCCAAGATGCGATCCTATCCTTATTTTGGCACGAGGGACTCGACAGGGATAGAAGCGCATCTCGTCGTTTTGCAAGAATGGATATTGTTACAACTACATGTACTGAAAAGATGAGATATATGAAATTGGCTTACACTCGCCACAAGCTACATCAGCGTATCATCAGTACAATACATAAACATCACGAAGAAGATCAGGGTCCGACTACGCACGAAAACAAATGAGAAAAGAATGACATCCATCCTTATTATCCCAGGCTGTCGGCCTAAAACCCATACTAGATCGATGATGAAGAAGAAGAAACTCCAAATGAACAATCAACGCGCTCGCTTCAAGCAACCCTTTACCTGTACCTGCAATTGATGTTGTAGTAATCTGTGAGCCACAGGGGACTCAGCAATCTCATTTCCAAAGGTATCAAGACTAGCAAAGCTTAATTGGTGAGGTATGGTTAAGTGGTGAGGGTGCAGCAAGCGACTAAGCATATATGAGGTGGCTAACTTACGAGTACAAGAATAAGAGGGGGAAATGATCTACGCATAGAGGACGTGAACTAATAATGATCAAATAAATGATCCTGAACACCTACTTACGTCAAACATAACCCCACCATGTCCTCGATCGGAGAAGGAGCTCACGAAAGAGACAATCACGGTTACACACTCAGTTCGCATATTTTATTTAAGCTTACTTCAAGTTATCTAGAACCGGATGTTAAACAAAGTTTCCACATTGCCACATAACCGCGGGCACGGCTTTCCGAAAGATTTAACCATGCAGGGGTGCTCCAACTAGTCCATCACAAATTACCACAAGCCGCATAGAAAGCCTCGGTCACGAAACTCGTGACTTCGTCGGATTCCTTAGTGGAAAACATCAACTCTGAGAAATCCCAAAGTATCACCGGAATCCCGATGCACAAGATATTTCATCAAAGGTAAAACTAATACAGCAAGGCCGCCCGACGTGTCGACGATCCCGATAGGAGCCGCGTATCTCGTTCTCAGGACACGACGGATGGGTCACACTAGGAGTAAACTAAACCTCGGGTTGCCCCACGGTGGCCCCGTAGTCTGCCAGTTTGAACCAACACTCATGCGGAGCACTGGCCCGGGGGTTGATTAATTATCCGCGGGTGCCGACGGGTCCCTATGCATTTTATTAGGTTATTAGGCAAATGTAGTACCAAAGTTGGGCCTTGCCAGACCAGTCTTAATATAAAGCGAATTATCAAGGGGGTCCCCATAACAACCCCGATCGTGTTAGGAGCGTTCAATTATGGAATATAACACCGGTAGCCGAAACTAAGGGGGCCAAGGTGGAACAAAACACTAGGCTAGAAAGGCCGAGCCTTCCACCTTTTACCAAGTATATAGGTGCATTAAATTAAGTAACAATAATATGGTGATATAACAAGGAACCCATGTTATCACATGGAAGCAACCGCACCTTCAACTATCAACGCTAACACATGGTTAAGCAAGCGGTAACATAGCCAAACATTGGTTTGCTACGTTGTGAACAGGTTGAAGGTTTTCATGCCAATGTTGAGAGGCTGATATTTAACATGTGGTAGGCATCGAGACATAACGGTAGAAACGACACAACTAGCATGTCAAAGATAGTAATGATATATGGGGAAATGGTCATCTTGCCTGATATCCCGCTTGGAAGAAGAACGACTCCGTGAAACAGACGAACCGATGTAGTCGAACGGGTCCTCACTTTCCGACACGCTTGCGGAACTCTATCGAGACGAAGCAAACCGGAAACAAGAATCAACACACGATATTCACCACGGCACATGCACGACAAGATGCAATCCACATATGATGCATGACCAGTTGAATATATGCAGAGGCATGTCATGTCAATTCACAACAATCAAACACTACACATTAAGTGAAGTCCAATATGCAACGGGTTGCATATTGACGAAACTCCACATACGGAATATTTTGTTTTATCCCGATTAGGTACGCGACACTATTAAATATGGTTAAACAAGGTAAGAGGTGAAGCGTAATTAACCTACCTATCTAGGCATTTTAAATGAGGTCGGAAACGACATATAGCATCTCCGAACTGACCTCATACGTTAATTTATAATTCTTTCCAGGTCTGAACTAACATGTTTTAATATTTATTAAACAGAAAACTAAATAGGTTCACGTGATTCTACACGTCGTTCCAATCAATTTACACATAGAGAACATCTCCAACGGAGCTACGGTTCAAAAGATATGATCACCGCAAGATATGATGCCATGAATGCAATATGTATGCAATGACAACCACCAACATTCCAAAACCAAGAAGGCAGCAACATAATATGAAACTACACGAGATTCTAAGCAAGTTTTATATAGGACACGATCAAAACGGAGCAACGGTTCAACAAATACAAGCTACACAAGAAATAGTCATAATCTGCCAAAAACAGCAACATGACATTTTCTACACCCCAAAACAACAAGCTACATAAATCTAAAATGCTCAAACAAGACATGAGACAGTAGTAGGCAAGATGCACTTCAACACCCTACTAATAACATCTAGCATGGCAGCATGGATCACTAGGAAAAGAACTCACAAAATAGCATCTCACACACAGTTTCAGACTTAGTGAAAATATCAGTTTTCGACAGTGCAGTTTTTGATCTGAAGGCATATTGACAGCAGCAAAACTATATGCTACAGGGCTCCAAATGGCATGCAAATTCATAGCATGCTAGAGAATCTTAAGGACTACAACTAACTCCATTGCACCAACCTCAAAAGAGCTACATATCACTAGCAAAACTCATGACAAGGCAACAACAAAATATAACAGATTTCAGACTTAGAAATATTTCAGCATCTCCAAATCGGCATTATTTTCTAGCATGTTGAGAGCAAGCAAGTAATACCTAAACATGGATTTCTATTGCAACCAAAAATTATCAGGGGCTACCCTAGATATCCAAGGGCATATCTCTAGTTGACAACTCATTCATATCATGCACGGAGTAAATCCCACAAAATAAAAAAAGGGCAACATGGCAAAATATCACGTGCACTAAATTTCTCAAAAGCTAAAAATAAATAAATAGTTAAATTTTATGGTTTTTTCTACGCCGAAAACCTATATAATATGTGGGGTTGCAAAATAAAAATAACACCACACGTATATGCGAGAATATGTCCTAAACACGACATGGCAAACTAACAACGGAAGCTACATGCAAAAGTGCAAGCAACTACTCTAAAATACATGGAAAAGGATCCCGAACAACACGATCATTTTATCTAAGGTATTTGAACAATCCGGACACACACGAAAATAACTACGTGATATATAACGTATTAGGACAACACGCAAAACTAGGAATACGGCGGTTCAAACCACTTCAAACATGCATGAAAGTTGTAAAATCATAATCTACGCGAAATTTTACAAGAGTTAGATATGTAAACTATTCCGTTCCGACGCACGGATTAAAAGCTACACACGTTTGAAAAATATAGCATTTCTGAAATTACTAAATTCACAGGAATTACATAAAACCCCACGGGCCGAATCTTCAGTAGATGGGCCTACTCAGGGGTGGGCGCTGGATTACGAAACTGCGCCCTGTGCGAAAAATTAGAGGGGCTCGGGGTGCTGCTCACCTTGGGCTTGGGGCGCTCGGCCTCGCGTGGAGGTGGGCCTGGAGGAGGCCGCCTGGGGCGCTGGCCTTGGGCCTCAGTAGCTGGTCAATGTTTGATGGGCCGAGGGATCTAGGTTGCTGCGGGAGGCCGGCCCGCACGGGCTCTAGCGACGCTGGGGCTTCTCCCTTGTCCCGATCCCACTCGGGACCGAGAGAAGAAGCGGAAGCACTGCTACAGGCTCCGACGACGCTGCTACATAGGAGGCGACGGGAAGAGGCGGGCGAGGCTCCGTGACCAGATCCGGTCCGGCCGGCGTCCAGCGGCGGCGGGGCAGCAACTACGATGCGAGGAGGGGATGGTGCGGCAACGCGATGTCGCAGGCTATTGCGGACGACGACAACTGACGGCGGGTCACAGGAACTGCATAGGACGGTGCGGAGAACCCGGGGCGGCGCGAGGCTCGCGACGCAAGGCGGCGCGCACCGGAGGAGAGCACGGGGCTCGGCTACTGGTGCTCGGCACGAGCGGGCTCCTCCCCTTGAGCTGTCAGCTGGCGGCGACGATGCTGGCCTGGATCGGACCCGGGCGGGCCAGATCTGGGTTCGGTGGGCCCTGGCGGCGGCTGAGGCACTGGTGGGAGGTGGGAGGCGACCAGGCGGTGGCTAGGGTTCGGAGGGGCGAGCAAATCGAGGGAGAGAGAGGGTTTGTTGTCTATTTGTAGAAAACAGGCTAGGGTTATCCGAATCTGGCTCCATTTTCGAGCACGGGATCGCGATTGGACGGCCACGGACGCGGGAATGGCTAGGTGGGGCTGTGTAGAGTGGCTAGCCGGAGATGAGAGGGAAAACGGGCACCACGCAACGCGATTTCAAACACTGAAAAATGTCTGACGATAATCCGAATACGGTGCCGCTACGGTCGACCGTTGTGGTACCAGACGAACTCCGTTTGCGAGGAAAATTGGCAGGAGGCCTACCTATATCTAAATAAGTCCTCACGCCAAGTTTCTGTTGGGGAACGTCGCATGGGAAACAAAATTTTTCCTACGCGCACGAAGACCTATCATGGTGATGTCCATCTAAGAGAGGGGATTTCCGATCTTTGTACCCTTGTAGATCGCACAGCAGGAAGCGTTAAGAAACGCGGTTGATGTAGTGGAACGTCCTCACGTCCCTCGATCCGCCCCGCGAACCGTCCCACGAACCGTACCGCGATCCGTCCCACGATCCGCTCCGATCTAGTGCCGAACGGACGACACCTCCGCGTTCAGCACACGTACAACTCGATGCTGATCTCGGCCTTCTTGATCCAGCAAGAGAGACAGAGATGTAGATGAGTTCTCCGGCAGCGTGATGGAGTTCCGGAGGTTGGTGGTGATCTATCTCAGCAGGGCTCCGCTCGAGCTCCGCAGAAATACGATCTAGAGGAAAAACCGTGGAGGTATGTGGTCGGGCTGCCGTGTTAAAGTTGTCTCAAATCAGCCCTAATACCTCAGTATATATAGGAGGGAGGGGGAGGGATCTGCCTTGAGGCTCAAGAGAGCCCCAAGGGGTCGGCCGAAGGGGGGGGGAGGAGGATTCCTCCTCCAATCCTAGTCCAACTAGGATTGGAAGGTGGAGTCTTTCTCTATTTTCCCACTTCCCCTTTTTCCCCTTTTCTCTTTGATTTTCTTTATCTCCTGCACAAGGGCCCTCTTGGGCTTGCCCACCAGCCCACTAAGGGCTGGTGCGGCACCCCTAAGGCCTATGGGCTTCCCCCAGGTGGGCTGGCCCCCCGGTGAACATCCGGAACCCATTCGTCACTCCCGGTACATTCCCGGTAATGCCGAAAACTTTCCGGTAATCAAATGAGGTCATCCTATATATCAATCTTCGTCTTCGGACCATTCCGGAAACCCTCGTGACGTCCGTGATCTCATCCGGGACTCCGAACAAAATTCGGTAACCAACCATATAACTCAAATATGCATAAAACATCACCGAACCTTAAGCGTGCAGACCCTGCGGGTTCGAGAACAATGTAGACATGACCCGAGGGACTCCTCGGTCAATATCCCATAGCGCGACCTGGATGCCCATATTGGATCCTACATATTCTACGAAGATCTTATCGATTGAACCTCAGTGCCAAGGATTCATATAATCCCGTATGTCATTCCCTTTGTCCTTCGGTATGTTACTTGCCCGAGATTCGATCGTGAGTATCCGCATACCTATTTCAATCTCGTTTACCGGCAAGTCTCTTTACTCGTTCCGTAATGCAAGATCCCGTGACTTACACTAAGTCACATTGCTTGCAAGGCTTGTGTGTGATGTTGTATTACCGAGTGGGCCCCGAGATACCTCTCCGTCACACGGAGTGACAAATCCCAGTCTTGATCCATACTAACTCAACGGACACCTTCGGAGATACCTGTAGAGCATCTTTATAGTCACCCAATTACGTTGTGACGTTTGATACACACAAGGCATTCCTCCGGTGCCAGTGAGTTATATGATCTCATGGTCATAGGAATAAATACTTGACACGCAGAAAACAGTAGCAACAAAATGGCACGATCAACATGCTACGTTCATTAGTTTGGGTCTAGTCCATCACATGATTCACCCAATGATGTGATCCAGTTATCAAGCAACAACACCTTGTACATAGTCAGAAAACCTTGACTATCCTTGATCAACTGGCTAGCGAACTAGAGGCTTGCTAGGGACAGTGTTTTGTCTATGTATCCACACATGTATCTAAGTCTTCATTCAATACAATTATAGCATGGATAATAAACGATTATCTTGATACAGGAATTATAATAATAACTTATTTATCATTGCCTCTAGGGCATAATTCCAACAGTCTCCCACTTGCACTAGAGTTAATAATCTAGTCCTCACATCACCATGCGAATTACATTGTAATAAATCTAACACCCATATAGTTCTGGTGTTGATCATGCTTTGCCCGTGGAAGAGGTTTAGTCAGCGGGTCTGCCACATTCAGATCCGTGTGCACTTTGGAGATGTTCACGTCCTCCTCCTCGACGTAGTCGCGGATGACGTTGAAGCGTCGTTTGATGTGTCTGGTCTTCTTGTGAAATCGTGGTTCCTTTGCTAAGGCAATGGCACCCGTGTTGTCACAAAACAGGGTTATTGGATTCAGTGTGCTCGGCACCACTCCAAGATCCGTCATGAACTGCTTCATCCAGACACCCTCCTTAGCTGCCTCCGAGGCAGCCATGTACTCCGCTTCACATGTAGAATCAGCTACGACGCTTTGCTTTGAACTGCACCAGCTTACCGCATCCCCATTAATAATAAATACGTATCCGGTCTGCGACTTAGAGTCATTCGAATCTATGTCAAAGCTTGCATCGATGTAACCTTTTACGGCGAGCTGTTTGTCACCTCCATATACGAGAAACATCTCCTTAGTCCTTTTGAGGTACTTCAGGATATTCTTGACCGCTGTCCAGTGATCCACTCCTGGATTACTCTGGAACGTGCCTGCCATACTTATGGCCAGGCGAACGTCCAGTGTAGTGCACAACATTGCATACATGATCTAACCTATGGCTGAAGCATAGGGGACGGTGCTCATATGCTCTCTATCTTTATCAGTTGTTGGGCACTGAGTCTTACTCAATCTCGTACTTTGTAAAACTGGCAAGAACCCCTTCTTGTACTGTTCCATTTTGAACCTCTTCAAAACTTTATCAAGGTATGTGCTTTGTGAAAGTCCTATCAGGCGTTTCGATCTATCCCTATAGATCTTTATGCCTAGAATGTAAGTAGCTTCTCCTAGATCCTTCATAGAGAAACTTGTATTCAAATAATCCTTTATGAACTCCAAAAACTCCACGCCGTTTCCAATCAGTAATATGTCATCCGCATATAGTATTAGGAACGCCACAGAGCTCCCACTCACTTTCTTGTAAATACAAGATTCTCCAACCACTTGTATAAACACAAATGCTTTTATCACCTCATCAAAGCGTTTATTCCAACTCCGAGATGCTTGCACCAGTCCATAAATGGATCGCTGGAGCTTGCACACTTTGTTAGCATTTTTAGGATCGACAAAACCTTCGGGTTGCATCATATACAACTCTTCCTTAAGGAAACCTGTTAAAGAACGCCGTTTTGACATCCATCTGCCATATTTCATAATCGAAAAATGCACCTATTGCTAACATGATTCAGACAGACTTAAGCGTCGCTACGGGTGAGAATGTCTCATCGTAGTCAATTCCTTGAACTTGTGAAAAACCCTTTGCCACAAGTCGAGCTTTATAAACGGTCACATTACTGTCAGCGTGCGTCTTCTTCTTAAAGATCCATTTGTTTTGAATAGCCTTGCGGCCTTCAGGTAGTACTTCGAAAGTCCACACTTTGTTTTCATACATAGATCCTATCTCGGACTTCATGGCCTCCAGCCATTTGTTGGAATCTGGGCCTACCATTGCTTCTTCATAATTGGCAAGCTCATTGTTGTCCAACAACATAATTGACAAGACGGGATTACCGTACCACTCTGGAGTAGTACGCGGTCTCGTCGACCTGCGAGGTTCGACAGGAACTTGATCCGGAGTTTCATGATCATCATCATTAACTTCCTCCTCAACCGGTGTTGCAACGACAGGGGTTTCCCCTTGCCCTGCGCCACCATCCAGAGGGATGAGAGGTTTGACAACCTCATCAAGTTCTATCTTCCTCCCACTCAATTCTCTCGAGAGAAACTCCTTCTCGACAAAAGCTCCATTTTAGCAACAAACACTTTGCCCTCGGATTTGAGATAGAAGGTATACCCAACTGTCTCTTTTGGGTAACCTATGAAGATGCACTTTTCCGCTTTGGGTTCCAGCTTTTCAGGCTGAAGCTTTTTGACATAAGCATCACATCCCCAAACTTTAAGAAACGACAACTTTGGTCTTTTGCCATACCACAGTTCGTATGGTGTCGTCTGAACGGATTTTGATGGTGCCCTATTTAAAGTGAATGCAACTGTTTCTAATGCATAACCCTTAAACGATAACGACAAATTGGTAAGGGACATCATAGATCGCACCATCTCTAATAAAGTATGATTACGACGTTCGGACACACCATTACGCGGTGGTGTTCCAGGCGGTGTCAACTGTGAAACAATTCCACATTGTCTTAAGTGAGCACCAAACTTGAAACTCAGATATTCACCCCCACGATCAGACCGTAGGAACTTGATCTTCTTGTTACGATGATTTTCGACTTCACTCTGAAATTGCTTGAACTTTTCAAATGTTTCGGACTTGTGCTTCATCAAGTAGACATACCATATCTACTCAAATCATCAGTGAAGGTGAGAAAATAAAGATATCCGCCGCGTGCCTCCACACTCATCAGACCACACACATCGGTATGTATGATTTCCAACAAGTCACTTGCACGCTCCATTGTTCCGGAGAACGGAGTTTTAGTCATCTTTCCCATGAGGCATGGTTCGCACGTGTCAAGTGAATCAAAGTCAAGTGACTCCAAAAGTCCATCGGTATGGAGTTTCTTCATGCGCTTTACACCAATATGACCTAAGCGGCAGTGCAATAAAAACATGGCGCTATCATTCTTAACTCTAACTTTTTTGGTCTCAATGTTATGTATATGTGTATTATCACCATCAAGATTCAATATGAACAGTCCTCTCACATTGGGTGCATGACCATAAAAGATATTACTCATAGAAATAGAACAACCATTATTCTCTGACTTAAACGAGTAACCGTATCGCAATAAACAAGATCCAGATATAATGTTCATGCTTAACGTAGGCACTAAATAACATTTATTTAAGTTCATAACTAATCCTGATGGTAACTGAAGTGAAACTGTGCCGACGGCGATTGCATTAACTTTGGAACCATTTCCCACGCGCATCGTCACTTCATCCTTCACCAGCCTTCGCTTATTCCGCAGTTCCTGTTTCGAGTTGCAAATATGAGCAACAGAACCGGTATCGAATACCCAAGCACTACTATGAGAGCTAGTTAAGTACACATCAATAACATGTATATCAAATATACCTGATTTTTCTTTGGATGCCTTCTTATCAGCCAGATACTTGGGGCAGTTGCGCTTCCAGTGACCCATACCCTTGCAATAATAGCACTCCGTTTAAGGCTTAGGTCCAACTATGGGTTTCTTCGTCGGATTGGCGACCGGCCTGCCGCTCTTCTTTGAATTCCCTTATTTCCTTTGCCGTTTCTCTTGAAACTAGTGATCTTATTCACCATCAACACTTGATGCTCTTTACGGAGTTCTGACTCTGCGACTTTCAGCATCACGAATAACTCGCGTGGTGACTTGTTCATCCCTTGCATGTTATAGTTCAACACAAAGCCCTTATAGCTTGGTGGCAGTGATTGAAGAATTCTGTCAGTGATAGCCTCTTGCGGGAGTTCAATCCCCAGCTCAGCTAGACAGTTTGAGTACCCAGACATTATGAGCACATGTTCACTGACAGACGAATTCTCCTCCATCTTGCAAGCATAGAATTTATCGGAGGTCTCATACCTCTCGATCCGGGCGTTCTTCTGAAAGATAAACTTCAACTCCTGGAACATCTCATATGCTCCATGATTCTCAAAGCGATGTTGAAGTCCCGGCTCTAAGCCATACAAGACTGCACATTGAACTACTGAGTAGTCCTCCTTGCGTGCTAACCAAGCGTTCTTAGCATCTTGGTCAGCCGCGGCGGGTGGTTCATCTCGTAGCGCACCATTAAGGACATAATCCTTCTTCCCAGCTTGTAGGAGCAACTTAAGATTACGAGCCCAGTCTACAAAGTTGCTTCCATTATCTTTCAACTTAGCTTTCTCTAGGAACGTATTAAAATTCAGGGTGACTGTCGCGTGAGCCATTGATCTACAACACAAATATTTTCAAAGTGGACTTAGACTATGTTCAAGATAATTAGAGTTTAATTAATCAAATTACTTGCTAAACTCCCACTCAAAAAGTACATCTCTCTAGTCATTTGAGTGGTTCATGATCCAATTCCACTAGCTCAAGTTCGATCATCACGTGAGTTGAGGATAGTTTCAGTGGTAAGCATCCCTATGCTAATCATATCAACTATATGATACATGATCGACCTTTCGGTCTCATGTGTTCCGAGGCCATGTCTGCACATGCTAGGCTCGTCAAGCTTAACCCGAGTGTTCCGCGCGTGCAACTGTTTTGCACCCGTTGTATGTGAACGTTGAGTCTATCACACCCGATCATCACGTGGTGTCTCGAAACGACGAACTGTAGCAACGGTGCACAGTCGGGGAGAACACAATTTCACCTTGAAATTTTAGTGAGAGATCACCTCATAATGCTACCATGGTTCTAAGCAAGATAAGGTGCATAAAGGATTAACATCACATGCAATTCATAAGTGACATGATATGGCCATCATCAAGTGCTCCTTGATCTCCATCACCAAAGCACCGGTATGATCTTCTTGTCACCGGCGCCACACCATGATCTCCATCATCATGATCTCCATCATCGTGCCGCATCGAGGTTGTCGTGTATGCTATGCTATTACTACTAAAGCTACGTCCTAGCAATATAGTAAACGCATCTGCAAACACAAACGTTAGTTTAAAGACAGCCCTATGGCTCCTGCCGGTTGCCGTAGCATCGACGTGCAAGTCGATGTTTACTATTACAACATGATCATCTCATACATCCAATATATCACATCACGTCGTTGTCCATATCACATCACAAGCATACCCTGCAAAAACAAGTTAGACGTCCTCTAATTATTGTTGCATGTTTTACGTGGTTGCCATGGGTATCTAGTAGGATCACATCTTACTTACGCAAACACCACAACGGAGATGTATGAATTGCTATTTAACCTCTCTCCAAGGACCTCCTCGGTCAAATCCGATTCAACTAAAGTTGGAGAAACCGACACTCGCCAGTCATCTTTGAGCAACGGGGTTGCTAGTAGTGATGAAACCAGTCTCTCGTAAGCATACGAGTAATGTCGGTCCGAGCCACTTCGATCCAACAATACCATGGAATCAAGAAAAGACTAAGGAGGGCAGCAAATCGCACATCACCGCCCACAAAAACTTTTGTGTTCTACTCGAGATAACATCTACGCATGAACGTAGCTCATGATGCCACTGTTAGGGAACGTCGCATGAGAAACAAAATTTTTCCTACGCGCACGAAGACCTATCATGGTGATGTCCATCTACGAGAGGGGATTTCTGATCTACGTACCCTTGTAGTTCGCACAACAGGAAGCGCTAAGAAACGCGGTTGATGTAGTGGAACGTCCTCACGTCCCTCGATCCGCCCCGCGAACCGTCCCACGAACCGTCCCGCGATTCGTCCCACGATCCGCTCCGATCTAGTGCCGAATGGACGACACCTCCGCGTTCAACACACGTACAACTCGACGATGATCTCGGCCTTCTTGATCTAGCAAGAGAGATGGAGAGGTAGATGAGTTCTCCGGCAGCGTGACAGCGCTCCGGAGGTTGGTGGTGATCTATCTCAGCAGGGCTCCGCCCGAGCTCCGCCCGAGCTCCGCAGAAATACGATCTAGAGGAAAAACCATGGAGGAATGTGGTCGGGCTGCCGTGGCAAAGTTGTCTCAAATCAGTCCTAATACCTCAGTATATATAGGAGGGAGGGGGAGGGACCTGCCTTGAGTCTCAAGAGAGCCCCAAGGGGTCGGCCGAAGGGGGGCAGGAGGATTCCTCCTCCAATCCTAGTCCAACTAGGATTGGAAGGTGGAGTCCTTCTCTATTTTCCCACTTCCCTTTTTTCCCTTTTCTCTTAGATTTTCTTTATCTCCTGCGCAAGGGCCCTCTTGGGCTTGCCCACCAGCCCACTAAGGGCTGGTGCGGCACCCCTAAGGCCTATGGGCTTCCCCCGGGTGGGTTGGCCCCCCGGTGAACATCCGGAACCCATTCGTCACTCCCGGTACATTCCCGGTAATGCCGGAAACTTTTCGGTAATCAAATGAGGTCATCCTATATATCAATCTTCGTCTCCGGACCATTCCGGAAACCCTCGTGACATCCATGATCTCATCCGGAACTCCAAACAACATTTGGTAACCAACCATATAACTCAAATACGCATAAAACATCACCGAACCTTAAGCGTGCAGACCCCGCGGGTTCGAGAACTATGTAGACATGACCCGAGGGACTCCTCGGTCAATATGCAATAGCGGGACCTGGATCCCCATATTGGATCCTACATATTCTACGAACATCTTATCGATTGAACCTCAGTGCCAAGGATTCATATAATCCCGTATGTCATTCCCTTTGTCCTTCGGTATGTTACGTGCCCGAGATTCGATCGTTAGTATCCGCATACCTATTTCAATCTCATTTACCGGCAAGTATCTTTACTCGTTCTGTAATACAAGATCCCGTGACTTACTCTAAGTCACATTGCTTGCAAGGCTTGTGTGTGATGTTGTATTACCGAGTGGGCCCCGAGATACCTCTCCGTCACACGGAGTGACAAATCCCAGTCTTGATCCATACTAAGTCAACGGACACCTTCGGAGATACCTGTAGAGCATCTTTATAGTCACCCAGTTACGTTGTGACGTTTGATACACACAAGGCATTCCTCCGGTGCCAGTGAGTTATATGATCTCATGGTCATAGGAATAAATACTTGACACGCAGAAAACAGTAGCAACAAAATGACACGGATAACATGCTACGTTCATTAGTTTGGGTCTAGTCCATCACATGATTCACCCAATGATGCGATCCAGTTATCAAGCAACAACACCTTGTACATAGTCAGAAAACCTTGACTATCCTTGATCAACTGGCTAGCCAACTAGAGGCTTGCTAGGGACAATGTTTTGTCTATGTATCCACACATGTATCTAAGTCTTCATTCAATACAATTATAGCATGGATAATAAACGATTATCTTGATACAAGAATTATAATAATAACTTATTTATCATTGCCTCTAGGGCATGATTCACCCAATGATGTGATCCAGTTATCAAGCAACAACACCTTGTACATAGTTAGAAAACCTTGACTATCCTTGATCAACTGTATAGCCAACTAGAGGCTTGCTAGGGACAGTGTTTTGTCTATGTATCCACACATGTATCTAAGTGTGACACCCAAGATGCGACCCTATCCTTAATTTGGCACGAGGGCCTCGTCAGGGATAGAAGCGCATCTCGTCGTGTCGCAAGAATGGATATCGTTACAAGTACATGTACTGAAAAGAAGAGATATATAATAGAGTTGGCTTACACTCGCCACAAGCTACATCAGAGTCACATCAGTACATTACATATTCTTCAAGAGTAAGAGCAGGGTCCGACTATGGACGAAAACAAACGAGAAAAGAAGAACGACGTCCATCCTTGCTATCCCAGGCTGCCGGCGTGGAACCCATCCTAGATCGATGAAGAAGAAGAAGAAGAAGAAGCAACTCCAAATGAACAATCAACACGCTCGCGTCAAGTAACCTTTACATGTACCTGCAACTGGTGTTGTAGTAATCTGTGAGCCACAGGGGACTCAGCAATCTCATTTCCAAAGGTATCAAGACTAGCAAAGCTTAATGGGTGAGACATGGTTAAGTGGTGAGGTTGCAGTAGCGGCTACGCATATATTTGGTGGCTAAACTTACGAGTACAAGAAATAAGAGAGGGAAGATCTACGCATAACAGACGTGAACTACTGATGAGCAAATGAATGATCCTGAACAACTACCTACGTCAGACATAACCCCACCGGGTCCTCGATCTGAGAAGGAACTCACGAAAGAGACAATCACGGTTACGCACACAGTTGGCATATTTTAATTAAGTTAACTTCAAGTTATCTAGAACCAGTGTTAAACAAAGCTTCCACGTTGCCACATAACCGCGGGCACGGCTTTCCGAAAGATTTAACCCTGCAGGGGTGCTCCAACTAGTCCATCACAAATTACCACAAGCCGCATAGAAATCCTCAATCACGAAGCTCGCGATCTCGTCGGATTCCCTAGTGGAAAACCTCAACTCTGAGATTACCCAAAGCATCACTGGAATCCCGATACACAAGATATTTCGTCAAAGGTAAAACTAATCCAGCAAGGCCACCCGACGTGTCGACGATCCCGATAGTAGCCGCGTATCTCGTTCTCAGGACACGACGGATGAGCTAGACGTCGGGATCGCTAAACCTCTGGGTGACCAGAGGGGCGCCGTACATCGCTTAGGTGGGACCATCACTCATGAGGAGCACTGGCCCGGGGGTTGTTTAAATTATCCTCGGGGTTCGGAAAGTCCCTATGCAATTTATTAGGTTATTAGGCAAATGTAGTACCAAAGTAGGGCCTTGCCAGACGAGCTTTAATCTAAAACGAATTATCAAGGGGGTCCCCATAACAACCCCGATCGTGTTAGGAGCGCTCAAATATGGGACATAACACTGGTAGCCGAAACTAAGGTGGCAAAGGTGGAACAAAACACCAGGCTAGAAAGGCCGAGCCTTCCACCTTTTACCAAGTATATAGGTGCATTAAATTAAATAGCATTTAACAGGGTGATATAACAAGGAACCCATGTTATCACATGGAAGCAACTACACCTGCAACTAGCAACGCTAACAACATGGTTAAGCAAGCAGTAACATAGCCAATCAGTGGTTTGCCAGATTGAACAGGTTGAAGGTTTCATGGCATTGTTGAGAGGCTGATATTTAACATGTGGTTGGCAACGAGACATAATCAATAGAAGCGATAAAACTATCATGGCAATGATAGTAATGGTATCTGGGGAAATGGTCATCTTGCCTGAGATCCCGCTTGGAAGAAGAATGACTCCGTGAAGCAGACGAACCGATGTAGTCGAACGGGTCCTCACATCCGACACGTTTACGGAACTCTATCGAGACGGAGGAAACCGGAAACAAGAATCAACACACGAAATTCACCACACGATGCACAACACAAATGATGCATGAGCAGCTGAATACACGCAAGTCACGACATGACAATTCACACAATCAAACACTACACATTAAGTGAAGTTCAATATGCAACGAGTTGCTTATTGACGAAACTCCACGTTTATTATTTAGTTCTAACCCGATTAGGTACACGGCAATATTAAATGTGTGTTAACATGACAAGAGGTGAAGCGTAATTAAACTACCTATCTAGGCATTTTAAATGAGGTCGGAAATGACATATAGCATCTCCGAGACGACCTCACATGTTAATTTACAGTTCTGTCCAGATCTGAACTAACACATTTAGTTAGTTGTTAAACAACAAAACAAATAGTTTCGCATGATTCTACGCGTCGTTACGAGCAGTTTACACATAGAGAACATCTCCAACGGAGCTACGGTTCAAAAGTTACAAGCACCGCAAGATATGATGGCATGAATGCAATATGTGTGCAATGACGGCTACGAGCACTTCAAAACATACAACCAGAAAGAGTAAATGAAACTACACGACATTGTAAGCAAGTTTCATATAGGACACGATCAAATCGGAGCTACGGATCAAAAGCTACGAGCAAAACAAGAAATCACTACAATCTGCCAAAATCAGCCACATAGCATGTTCTACGCCCCACAACTACGAGCTACACAAACCCAATATGCTCAAGCAAGGCATGAGACAATAGAGGGCAAGAACCACTACAACAAACAACTAACAACAACTAGCATGTCATCATGGATCACTAGGAAAAGAAGTCACAAATGGCTTCTCACACACTATTTCAGACTTAGTGAAAATAGCAGTTTATGAAGCTGCAGTTTTCGATCTAAAGGCATATTGACAGCAGGAAAACCATAAGCTATAGGACTCCAAATGGCATGAAAAATCACAGCATGCTAGAGAATCACAAGGTCTACAACTAACTCCATTGCACCAACCTCAAAAGAGCTACAGATCACAAGATAGAAGCAAGACAAGACAGCAACAAAATATAACAGATTCCAGACTTAGAAATATTTCAGCACCTCCAAATCAGCACTATTTCTAGCAACTTGAGAGCAAGAAAACCACACCTAAACATGCATTTCTATTGCAACCACAAATACCAGGGGCTAGAGTAAACATCAAAGGGAAACTCTCTAGTTGACACCTCCTTCAAACGAAGCACGGAATAAATCCTACGAAAAAGACAAGAGGGCAACAAAGCAAAATATCGCGCAAACTAACTTGCTCTAAAGCTAAAACTAAATACACGATTTTTCTACCCCGAAAACATATAAAACATGTGGGGTTGCAACACGAAAATATTGCCACACGTAAATGCGCGATAAAACCTAAACACGGTAAAATAACTAGCGGCAAATCCCTACACGTAAAAATACCAACGACTACTCTAAAATACGTGGCAAAGGTGTTCCTAAAACATGGACATTTCTACTACGGCATTCGAGCAATCCGAGAACGCACGAGAAAATATACGGGACGAGACCTATTGTAATAGCACGTAAAACTATGCATTCGGCACGCTAAACAACCTCAAACAAATATGCAAGTTCCACAAACGTAATCTACACGGAAAACTACACGAAATCCATATGCTACACGCCTCGTTCCGACACACGGTTTAAAAGTTACGGTCATCTAAATATACGTCTAAAATCTGGAATTAATAAATTCCGAAAACTCTAAAATAATAATACTATCGGGCCTAATGCTATCGGGCCGAAACAGGCATGGCGGCAACAAATTATGTTGCGCCTAGGGCGTGGGTTAGGGCGGCAGGCTAGCTCACCTAGCTGGGCTCGGGGAAGACCTGGGCCGAGGCGGGAGGAGGATGGGCCGCGAGGAGGAGGCAGGTCGTGGGCCGGCCGGATCAGGCGACTGGGCCGAGGCGGTTGGTAGCGTCGCGACGAGCGTCGTCGTCCTCGTCGTGCCCGAGGACACGGCCTGGCGGCGGTTGACGGCGAGCTCGGGAAGCAGGACGAGGCGCTGGCCTCGAGGTCGAGGAGCGGCGGCAGCGGATAGATCCGGGGTTGCGACACCCGTTCCCGGCGGCGGCGGCCGGCGACGGTGCTCCGGCACGGGACATCACACATAGGAGGCGAGGCAGGGGCTGGGGCGCGCGCTCAGTGGCTGCCTGCACGCGGGGATGGACCCGAACGGGGGCATGCCTACTCTGGCGGGCGGCAGCGGTGCACCGATAGCCGAGGTTGACCGGAGGCGGGGCACGGGGAGCTTGGGGCTGCGCGACAGCAGGTTCCAGTTGGAGCTGGCGGCGGGGATGGGCTCGGCTGGAGCTGCGACAGGCGCCTGGGCCGTTGGATCAGAGATCCGACGGTCCAGATCGATGCTCTGGGCTGGATTAGATGTGGGAGGAGAGAGATGGCTGCTAGGGTTTCGGGAATTGCACGCTTTTCGAGGCAGGGTCTAGGGTTTGCCTAAAAAATAGGAGGGGGTCTATATATAGAGAAAAGGGGGGCTAGGTTAACCGAAAATTCGTTCTGGATCCAACCGTGGGGTCGGATTCGAACGATTCCGCACACGGGAACGGGTACGTGGCTGTGAAGAGTGGTTTACCGGAGACGAGAGGGAAAACGGGCGGCGCGGCAACGAGTTTTAAAACACCGACGAACGTCCGACGAATAACCGAAGACGGTGCCGTTACGGTCGATCGTTCGGGTACCAAACGGTCTCCGATCGCGACGAAACTTGACAGGCGGCCTACCTATATTAAAATAACTCCACACGTCAAATCTCACCCCAATCAGAGAGTTTTACGCACACTTTAAAAACAGGGTTACGACGGTGCCGCGGGCGCGTGCGCATGCGGTCGGGCTCAGGAGGGACAACGACGTGAACCGGCAACTAACAACGGATGCAAGTTTTAAAAACTGGTGGCAACGGAGATGCCGATGCAATGCTGATGATGCGCATGATGATGATGCGACAAAAGGAAATAGACACACGACGAAAACAGAATAGAAGGGGAATCTTCTGGAACGTCGGCATCAGGCTGTCACACTAAGTCTTCATTCAGTACAATTATAGCATGGATAATAAACGATTATCTTGATACAAGAATTATAATAATAACTTATTTATCATTGCCTCTAGGGCAGAATTCCAACAGTTTCAACCCAATCGGAAAAAGTTTTATACGCACTTTTAGAAACAAGGTTTTGATGATGCCGCAGGCGCGTGCGAGTGTGGTCGGGCTCAAAACGATCAACGACGAACGCGGAGAGAACCGGCAACTAATAACGGATGCAAGTTTTGAAAACTGGCGTCAACGGGATGTCGATGCAATGCAGATGATGTGCATGATGCGATGATGAGTGACAGATAAATAAGCCACATGACGAAAACAGAATAAAAGGGGAATCTTCTGGGGCGTCGGTCTCGGGCTATCACAACTCTCCTACACTACAAGAGGATCTCGACCCGAGATCCAAGGATGAAAGGAGAAGCGGAAGAGAAAGAGAAGAGGTTAAACTTAGTTGTTTCTTTGACAAACGAGTGAAACCAATGAATCTTGAAGGTTACAAAGAGATGAAGAATGGTATGAGAAACAAGGAAGAATTCACACAAAATTTCGGCAACACTTCGGTAGGACAAGGGGACAAAAAATCGATAAGATAGTAAGAACTTGAGAAGATTCAGAACAAACTAACTAAATTGAACAAGGGAACAACATGATCTTGATAGAACAAGATGATAGATTGAAGATAGCAACATCACAAAGCCTCTGTTACAAAGAATAGAAACTAGATCTTGGAAAGAAGGAACGACGAAGAAAAAGATAACTACTACCACAAGAATCTTGAAGAACACCTTGAGAATGAAGATATCTTGAGCCGCCTAACAGAAAACTAAACAAGGCAACAGAATAATTGATAGACGAACGAAGGGACAACAATTGAGAAGAATTTGAGAACGAAAGCTGAAAGCCGAGAATGAAGAAATCTTGTGAAATGATGGCCTTTGGAGGATCAAGAATGAAAACAATTCAGAAATGCACCGGATAGCAAGAAAGGGATTCTCATGATCGGGAACAATTCAAGATGATAAACACAAGGTTGAAATGATGAATCTCCAAGAGAATGGACCAAGTTTTGAGATAAACACTCCTTCAGTCTTCCAAGCTGAAAATGACGAGGGGAACACCACCAAGAATAGCTGAGACACTCCGGAATAATGAATAATGAAAAGGTTGAGCCAATGATGAAAATAAATTTGAAGCGATTTTGAAGAAGGAATATGACTGATGAAATTCATACTTACGTCATAGACGAAAGAATTAGAGATCTCCAGGAAAAGATTAGAAGAGCCAGGAAAGATCCTCCGAAAAGCCTGTGGGTTATAGGCCCACTCCAAAGAAACCACCGTTGAAAAGATTGCTAAAAAATAGAGAGATTGCACCGGTACAAAGAAAACTAGATGAGGTTAGCACCTCGAAATAATTGAAAGGATTGAAAACAAGAAAGTTCTGAGGTATCTTCAACACTCTGGGTGGAAAAGAGAGGAATGAAGAAACAAGATAGGCTGATAAGAATTTCCAACATAGGAAAGAATTTTAAAGGATGAAAAGGATATGATGAACACCGAGATCTGAATTGAATTCACCAGAAAAGATAACAAGATGAATAAAGATGAACACGATGCTCTTGAGAATCTTCACAATGAATCACCGGATACCACACAGAAGAGAATATAGCGGAAGCAACAATGAAAAGAAAACTCTTGGGTGAAAATTAAATCACTCGAGAAAAGGGTGGAGGGCGGAAAAAAACAAAGACAACTTGTGACCGATGAGATGAACTCTGGAAAGAAATGATAGATTGATCTTGCAATCTTGGAGAGGATAGAATTCACTTGAAGAGAAGCACACCGGTTGAAAAAGAATTAATATGAAAACTCCGGTTGAAAAGAATTGATAAGACAACTTGATTGAGCAACATAATATGCACTCTCATAGAAATATGAGAACACCACTTAGGAAAGATCTGAAATCACCACTTGACATCGAAGCAACTCGAATTACCATACTCCGACAAAAACAAGGATGAGGCTTATGAAACAAGCCAGAACAAATTCATGAGAGAGATTCCGTCCGATATTTTCGTGAATGAGGCTCGCACGGGCTCTATCCTACAGTAGCCATCATGTGCAAGGCAGTGCACACGACATACGAACCGTCCCCGAGTCATAGAAAGCTACAAGGCTCTTTAAGACACAACAAGAACCATTGTAAAACGACCGTGAACAAACGAATCCACTAGATGTCGAACCCCAACCTAACATCATGCATTTGTTGGAAGATTGTCCTATAAGTAACTACTTGAATTCCCACCTAAGAACTCCCGAAATTTCTGGTCATGCAATCTGGTCCACGGATACAAGGAGTAATATATCACTCAACTCCTATACTAACCTGTCCAGTGTATCACATCCGTCAACACATAACCAGAATCTCGGAACTTCATCTATCTCAGACACTCGTAATCACAACGATACTAAGTATGACGATACATCTGGAACTCTCTGCACCAGTACTCGGGAAGCCGGACTCCTCTTGCCACTACTAGTATTGAAGCAATTTCGAACATCCTTCATCCTGAGATACAAAGAAACCTGAATGATGACGATGTGCTCAAGAATCCCCTGGAGCTTAACTCCCCTGAAGAAATCAAGTCAGACAGGAGGCACAAAGACAGAACTCCGTCACATCGGCATCATATAGAGTCCAAAAATATCCGCGTGATCCTAATTTTTTTTGAGTGAGAAGAGGAGTAGAATTAAAATTATTACGTCAAGATTCCTCACCAGAGCATAGAAGAGGAGAAAAATAATCCTACCCTCCGATATATAACTAGACTCAAAGCAGTTTTTCACTACACTTGACTCAGCCAAGTTTGATCAATCAACGGGGCTCCTAGGTCGGTACTGCTCTGATACCAACTTGTAACACCCAAGATGCGATCCTATCCTTATTTTGGCACAAGGGCCTCGACAGGGATAGAAGCACATCTCGTCGTTTCACAAGAATGGATATCGTTACAAGTACATGTACTGAAAAGATGAGATATATGGAATTGGCTTACACTCGCCACAAGCTACATCAGAGTATCATCAGTACAATACATAAACATCACGAAGAAGAGAAGGGTCCGACTATGAGCGAAAACAAATGAGAAAAGAACGACGTCCATCCTTGCTATCCCAGGCTACCAGCCTGGAACCCATCCTAGATCGATGATGAAGAAGAAGAAACTCCAAATGAACAATCAACGCGCTCGCGTCAAGCAACTCGTTACCTGTACCTACAACTGGTGTTGTAGTAATCTGTGAGCCACAGGGGACCCAACAATCTCATTTCCAAAGGTATCAAGACTAACTAAGCTTAATGGGTGAGGTATGGTTAAGTGGTGAAGCGCAGCAAGCGACTAAGCATATATGAGGTGGCTAACTTACGAGTACAAGAATGAGAGGGGGGAATGATCTACGCATAGCGGACGTGAACTAATAATGATCAAATGAATGATGCTGAACACCTACTTACGTCAAACATAACCCCATCGTGTCCTTGATCGGAGAAGGAGCTCGTGAAAGAGACAGTCACGGTTACGCACTCAGTTGGCATATTTTATTTAAGCTTACTTCAAGTTATCTAGAACCGGATGTTAAACAAAGTTTTCACGTTGCCACATAACCGCGGGCACGGCTTTCTGAAATATTTAACCCTGCAGGGGTGCTCCAACTAGTCCATCACAGATTACCACAATCCACATAGAAAGCCTCGGTCACGAAACTCGTGACTTCGTCGGATTCCTTAGTGGAAAACCTCAACTCTGAGAAATCCCAAAGTATCACCGGAATCTCGATGCACATGATATTTCATCAAAGGTAAAACTAATACAGCAAGGCCGCCCGACGTGTCGACGATCCCGATTGGAGTCGCGTATCTCGTTCTCAGGACAAGACGAATGGGTCACACTAGGAGTAAACCAAACCTCGGGTTACCCCGCAGTGGCCCCGTAGTCTGCCAGTTTGGACCAACACTCATGCGGAGCACTGACCGGGGGTTGATTAATTATCCGCGGGTGCCGACGGGTCCCTATGCATTTTATTAGGTTATTAGGCAAATGTAGTACCAAGGTTGGGCCTTGCCAGACCAGTCTTAATCTAAAATGAATTATCAAGGGGGTCCCCACAACAACCCCGATCATGTTAGGAGCCCTCAATATGGAATATAACACCCCTAGCCGAAACTAAGGGGGCAAAGGTGGAACAAAACACCAGGCTAGAAAGGCTGAGCCTTCCATCTTTTACCAAGTATATATGTCCATTAAGTTAAATAACAATAATATGGTGATATAACAAGGAACCCATGTTATCACATGGAAGCAACTTCACCTGCAACTAGCAACACTAACACATGGTTAAGCAAGCGGTAACATAGTCAATCAGTGGTTTGCTAGGTTGTGAACAGGTTGAAGGTTTTCATGACAATGTTGAGAGGCTGATATTTAACATGTGGTAGGCATCGAGACATAACGGTAGAAACGACACAACTAGCAAGGCAAAGATAGTAATGATATCTGGGGAAATGGTCATCTTGCCTGAGATCTCGCTTGGAAGAAGAACGACTCCGTGAAGCAGACGAACCGATGTAGTCGAACGGGTCCTCACTTTCCGACACGCTTGCGGAACTCTATCGAGACGAAGCAAACCGGAAACAAGTATCAACACGCGGTATTCACCACGGCACATGCACGACAAGATGCAATCCACATATGATGCATGATCAGTTGAATATATGCAAGGCATGGCATGTCAATTCACAAAATCAAACACTACACATTAAGTGAAGTCCAATATGCAACGAGTTGTATATTGACGAAACTCCACATACGGATTATTTAGTTCTATCCCGATTAGGTACACGACACTATTAAATGTGGCTAAACAAGGCAAGAGGTAAAGCATAATTAACCTACCTATCTAGGCATTTTAAATGAGGTCAGAAACGACATATAGTATCTCCGAACTGACCTCATACGTTAATTTATAATTCTGTCCAGATCTATACTAACATGTTTTAATATTTGTTAAACAGAAAAATAAATAGGTTCACATGATTCTACACGTCGTTCCAATCAATTTACATAGAGAGAACATCTCCAACGGAGCTACGGTTCAGAAGATATGACCATAGCAAGATATGATGCCACGAATACAATATGTATACAATGACAGCCACAA
The DNA here is from genome assembly GCF_904849725.1 of Hordeum vulgare subsp. vulgare. Taxonomy (NCBI): domain Eukaryota; kingdom Viridiplantae; phylum Streptophyta; class Magnoliopsida; order Poales; family Poaceae; genus Hordeum; species Hordeum vulgare. Next base: position 300,001,532 of record NC_058523.1, read on the forward strand.
GCATTCCAAAACCAAGAATGCAGCAACATAATATGAAACTACACGAGATTCTAAGCAAGTTTTATATAGGACACGATCAAAACGGAGCAACGGTTCAACAAATACAAGCTGCACAAGAAATATTCATAATCTGTCAAAAACAGCAACATGACATTTTCTACACCCCAAAACAACAGGCTACATAAGTCTAAAATGCTCAAACAAGACATGAGACAGTAGTAGGCAAGATGCACTTCAACACCCTACTAATAACATCTAGCATGGCAGCATGGATCACTAGGAAAAGAACTCACAAAATAGCATCTCACACACAGTTTCGGACTTAGTGAAAATATCAGTTTTTGACAGTGCAGTTTTTGATCTGAAGGCATGTTGACAGCAGCAAAACTATATGCTACAGGTCTTCAAATGGCATGCAAATTCACAGCATGCTAGAGAATCTTAAGGACTACAACTAACTCCATTGCACCAACCTCAAAAGAGCTACAGATCACTAGCAAAACTCATGACAAGGCAACAACAAAATATAACAGATTTCAGACTTAGAAATATTTCAGCATCTCCAAATCGGCATTATTTTCTAGCATGTTGAGAGCAAGTAAGTAATACCTAAACATGGATTTCTATTGCAACCAAAAATTATCAGGGGCTACCCTACATATCCAAGGGCATATCTCTAGTTGACAACTCATTCATATCATGCACGGAATAAATCCCACAAAATAAACAAAAAGGCAACATGGCAAAATATCACGCGCACTAAATTTCTCAAAAGCTAAAAATAAATGCATAGTTAAATTCTATGGATTTTTCTACGCCGAAAACATATATAATATGTGGGGTCGCAAAATAAAAATAACGCCACACGTATATGCGAGAATATGTCCTAAACACGACATGACAAACTAACGACGGAACCTACATGCAAAAATGCAAACAACTACTCTAAAATACATGGAAAAGGATCTCGAACAACACTGAAAAGGACGTGGATGTCGCCTAGAGGGGGGGGGGGTGAATAGGCGCTTTAAAATAGTTAAGGTTTAGGCTTGAACAACTGCGGAATAAAACTAATGTTTAATATGTCAAGCACAAAACCTACAAACAACTAGGCTCACCTATGTGCACCAACAACTTATGCTAAGCAAGATAAACAACTAAGTGATAGCAAGATATATTACAATAAACAATATGTCTATCACAAAGTAAAGTGCATAAGTAAAGGGTTCGGGTAAGAGATAACCGAGGCACGGGGAGACGATGATGTATCCCGAAGTTCACACCCTTGCGGATGCTAATCTCCGTTAGAGTGGTGTGGAGGCACAATGCTCCCCAAGATGCCACTAAGGCCACCGTAATCTCCTCACGCCCTCGCACAATGCAAGATGCCGTGATTCCACTAAGGGACCCTTGAGGGCGGTCACCGAACCCGTACAAATGGCAACCCTTGGGGGCGGTCACCGAACCCGTACAAATGGCAACCCTTGGGGGCGGTTACCGAACCCGTACACGTGGCAACCCTTGGGGGCGGTTACCGGTACCCGTACAAATTGCTCGGGGCAATCTCCACAACCTTATTGGAGACCCCGACGCTTCCCGGAGCTTCACACCACAATGATTGAGCTCCGAGACACCACCAAGCTTCTAGGACGCCAAAGCATCCACGAAGAACAATATCAAGGGTACTAAGTACCGAAGGTAGTAAGCTTCTCAACTTCTCACTTCCACGTATCACCGTGGAGAACTCAAACCGATGCAACTAATGCAATGGCAAGAACACACGAAGTGGTCAAGTCCCTCACACTCAAATCCCTCCACAACAACAAAAGCTATGGAGAAATATGAGAGGAAGAACAAGGAGCTCACAAAGAACTCCAAGATCAAGATCCAAGGGGTTCCCCTCACATAGAGGAGAAAGTGATTGGTGGAGATGTGGATCTAGATCTCCTCTCTCTTTTCCCTCAAGAGCAAGCAAGAATCATTGGAGGGATTGAGAGTAATCAAGCTCTAAGAATGTCAACAATGGAGGTAGAACAAGAGCTCAACGGATAGATACAGGCAAGGGGGAAGAAGACCCCCTTTATATAGTGGGGGGAAGAATCAGACCGTTACCCCCACTCTCTGCCCGAGCTCCAGCAGTACTACCGCTGGCTGCAGCGGTACTACCGCTGGCACTCCAGCGGTACTACCGCTAGCACTCCAGCGGTACTACCGCCAGCTAGCGGTACTACCGCTAGCTGCAGCGGTACTACCGCTGGGCCCCTGGTAGTGCAAAGGCACTACCACCGCCAAGAAAGTCTTCGCAAAAAGGTCCGTCCACGAACAACCGCTAGGCAGGCGGTACTAAGCTCCTGGGGCGGTACTACCGCTGACCAGGGGCGGTACTACCGCGAGCCAGCGGTACTACCGCTAGGGCCAGCGGTACTACCGCCAACTCTAGCGGTACTACCGCTAGGTCGAGCGGTACTACCGCTAGGTCGAGCGGTACTACCGCTAGGTCCAGCGGTACTACCGCTCGCCACTGAAACAGCCATAACTTTCGCATACGAGCTCCGAATCGAGCAAACCCAAGCTTGTTGGATTCAGGACGACAAGGGCTATCCAACATCAAGGGAAATCTTAAGACCATGCGGTTATGAATATGCCAAAGATATAGAGATGTGAGATCTCTATGAATGAAGAACCGGCAAAAACTCCAACATCGAAAACATCATAGTAGATGCATATGGACTCCGTTTTCGATGAACTCGAGCTTGTCATGAAGATGACCATAAGCTCTAAAACTCACAAAGAGAAACACCAACTAAGAACCAAGAAGTATGATGCAAGGATGCAAATGGTTTGAGCTCTCAACGAACGATACGATCAAGCTACTCACTTGAGAGCCCCCCTTGATAGAACAACAATCTATCCTAACCAGAAAACCTATCAAGGGCAAACCTATACCTTGCACCTCATCCTCTTGAGCTAGATGATGATGATCTTGGCTTCCTCAAGATGGACCACCTTTCTTGATTGTGTTGGCTTGATGAATACTAGTTGATTGCTCCCCCATACTCACTATGGGTGAGCCATTCTTCAGCATATCTTCACCAGTCCATTGCCACCATAATGGACGGCAAGCTTCAAGCATGCTATCTTCGTGCTGATCCACTTGAGCTTGCACGTCGCAATCTTGATGACGATCACAACTTGACGTCATACTCCATGGGTTGTATGAGATCTTCCCTTTGACGCAAGCTCATGGAAACACACCTAACCCCCACATAGAACTCTCACGAAGACCATGGGTTAGTACACAAACACGTAATGGACAATGCTTACCATACCATGGGATCACTTGATCCCTCTCGGTACATCTTGTACGCTTTGTGTGTTGATCATCTTGGTTTACTCTTTGTCTGAGATCTTGATCAACCATTGATGATGATCACAACTTGACGTCATACTCCATGGGTTGTATGAGATCTTCCTTTTGATGCAAGCCCATGTAAACACACCTAACCCCCACATAGAACTCTCACGAAGATCATGGGTTAGTACACAAACACGTAATGGACAATGCTTACCATACCATGGGATCACTTGATCCCTCTCGGTACATCTTGTACGCTTTGTGTGTTGATCATCTTGATTTACTCTTTGTCTGAGATCTTGATCAACCATGTCTCTCTATGACCATTCTTTGGATAATACCTTGGATACCATCTTGGTCATCATATAAACTCCTTGAACCCAACAGATGGACTTCAAGAAGTGCCTATGGACAAATCCATACCATGCGATCACTTGATCCCTCTCGGTACATCTTGTAGGCTTTGTGTGTTGATCATCTTGATTTACTCTTTGTCTGAGATCTTGATCAACCATGCGTCTCTATGACCATTTTTTGGATAATACCTTGAATACCATCTTGGTCATCATATAAACTCCTTGAACCCAACAGATGGACTTCAAGAAGTGCCTATGGACAAATCCTATAAATGTAACTTAAGGCAACCATTAGTCCATAGGAATTGTCATCAAGTACCAAAACCACATATGGAGATATATGCTCAATATATGCTCCAACAAACACGAACATTTTATCTAAGGTATTTGAACAATCCGGACACGCACGAAAATAACTACGTGATATATAACGTAGTAGGACAACACGCAAAACTAGGAATACGGCGGTTCAAACCACTTCAAACATGCATAAAAGTTGTAAAATCATAATCTACGCGAAATTTTACACGGGTTACATATATAAACTATTCCGTTCCGACGCACGGATTAAAAGTTACATGCGTTTGAAACATCTAGCATTTCTGAAATTACTAAATTCGCAGGAATTAAATAAAACCCCACGGGCCGAATCTACAGTAGATGGGCCTACTCAGGGGTGGGCGCTGGACAACTAAACTGCGTCCTGGGTGAAAAATTAGAGGGGCTCGGGGTGCTGCTCACCTTGGGCTTGGGGCACAGGGTCTCGCGTGGAGGTGGGCATGGAGGAGGCCGGCTAGGGCGCTGGTGCTAGGCCTCAACTGTTGGTCAACGCTTGCTGGGCCGAGGGATCTAGGCCCCTGCTGGAGGCCGCCCCGCAGGGGCGCTAGCGACACTGGGGCTTCTCCCTCGTCTCGATCCCACTCGGGACCGAGAGAAGAAGCGGCGGCGCTGCTACGGGCTCCGGCGACGCTGCTATAGAGGAGGCGACGTGAAGAGGCGGACGGGGCTCTGGTGACCAGATCCGGTCCGGCCAGCGTCCAACGGCGGCGGGGCAGCAACTACGGCGCGAGGAGGGGATGGTTCGGCGGCGCGATGCCACAGGCGACTGCGGACGATGGCAACTGACGGCGGGTCACAGGAACTGCACAGGACGGCGCGGAGAACCCGGGACGGCGCGCACCGGAGGAGAGCACGGGGCTCGGCTACTCGTGCTCGAGACGAGCGGGCTCCTCCCCTCGAGCTGCCGGCTAGCGGCGGCGGTGCTGGCCCGGATCGGGCCCGAGCGGGCCAGATCTGGGATCAGCGGGCCCTGGTGGCGGTTGAGGCGCTGGTGGGAGGTGGGAGGCGACTAGGTGGCGGCTAGGGTTACGAGGGGCACGAAAATCGAGGGAGAGAGAGGGTTTGCTGTCTATTTATAGAAAACGGGCTAGGGTTATCCGAATCCGGCTCCGTTTTCGACCACGGGATCGCGATCGGACGTTCATGGACGCGGGAATGGCTAGGTGGGGCTGTGTAGAGTGGCTAGCCGGAGATGAGAGGGAAAACGGGCACCCGGCAACGCGATTTAAAACACCGAAAAACGCCCGACGATAAACCGAATACGGTGCCGCTACGGTCGACCGTTCGGGTACCAGACGGACTCCGATTGCGACTAAAATTGGCAGCGGCCTACCTATATCTAAATAAGACCGCACACCAAGTTTCAACCAAATCAGAGAAATTTTTATAAGCAATTTTAAAAACAAGGTTTTGACGATGCCGCGGGCGCTTGCGAGCGTGGTCGGGCTCAAAACGGTCAACGTCGAACGCGGAGAGAACCACAAACTAATAACGGATGCAAATTTTGAAAAGTGACAGCAACGGGATGCCGATGCAATGCAGATGATGCGCATGATGTGATGATGAGTGCGACAGACAAATAAGCCACATGACGAAAATGGAATAAAAAGGGAATCTTCTGGGGCGTCGGTCTCGGGCTGTCACAATAATATATGTATATAGCTACTTCATGCAATAGATATAGACTTAACTCTTTATATTTGATGGATACTACGACAACATTGGACCATGCATGAGACCAAATCTTATCGTCCATGTATAACTTCTGTAGTCTAGCCTGCATATAAATGTTGTGCGCTGCCCCTTCGCTATAATCAAGTCATCTAGTTCAGCTCTTACCATAAAATAAATATAACTCAGCAAAGCAAAGACCTGTGAACTATTAGAAGTTAAGTCGGTTTTCTATTGATCTTTTTGTGGTTGGCCTAAAAAGGATCAAATAAGACGATGAAAATTAAAACTAAAACAGGAAGAAAGAACAAAAGAATTTAAGAAAACTTATGGTACATAGATCCGTTTCTTTGACAGATTCAGATGAAATTGTTACTGTCCTGCAGAAAACCAAATTAATTTATAAAAAAAGAAAATTCAATGGATGTACATGCAACTTTCTTGTTTCGTACAAGATATTGAGGATTGAGTAGAGGTCACTTTCGTGTTATGAAAAAGAGGCACAACGGCATGGAAAACCATCAGCAATTGGAGGAGAAGTACGTATCTTTACACACGCAATCGGTATGTACACCGGCGGCGGCCAAGTGTGTGATGATCATCATCATATTGCCTAACTCATCTACCCACACCCGGCACCAACTCACGTCTCCTTTGCACTGTGCTGCATATGTTTGTATACGTACACCACGCACGAGTAGTTAGCGGCGTACTCATCGGCATTCTGCTGCCGGCGTCAAGCAGGAGCTTTTCTCGCATATTCACGCTTGGGATCATCAAGAAACTCGCCCCGCAGCCGTAGACACAAGCCGATGCACCCATGGTCGGCTCTCCACCAGCACCGATGACCGGCTCTCCTCTCTGCCGTTCTCTGCGCTCTAAAGTGCCGAGTCACTTGCACTCTGGGACGAGTGCCTCTGTGATGTCGATGCGCTTCATGCAATCAACGGCCATGACTGCAGGGTGATCTCTCCGTCGTTGTCGACGATTGTCGTCTTTATTATCGTGTTGGTATGACGGAGCCGATGAGCCAGAAACCTCTTTCGATGGCGATGTCGAGTTCGGGAACAGAGATCGCGTGTAGCGGCGCGATTGGAAGGAGCGGCGGGAGCGTTGGATACGTGGATCAATCTATGAGTTTGTATTGGACACAATTTTCTATCCTAGCGAGGCATGATTTTTGGTGGACTCTTGGAACTTTTTTGAACCAAACGAATGATAGGAAGACGGACGAAAGGCTTTTTTATTACACACGAAAAGGAAAAAAGATTTGACTTACCAAAGCGGATTTATATATAAAATTATCAGGTTTTTTTTATAAAATTTAGATGACGGATTAAGAATACCTATTTTTTTTTTTATTAATAGGTATAGATCAGTCGCCGCCGCTGTATTCGACTCAGGATCACCTTTTGTCAATTTGGTCAACAAGTGGAGACCAACACCTATACACGTCCGTCCATCATGCACGAACCACCAAATCCATCCATCCGCTAGTACGATCAAAAGGAGGAAACGGACACGGATGGGATGCGCTGCCAGGCAAGCCACGACCTGGACGCGGACTCAGTATTCCGTAGTCGTCGTATCCCCTCATCGACGCGCTCCAGCCGTCGCAGGATCGTGTCGCCACCGCCCTGTCACCCCTCGACTCGCCTCCACCCTGGCCCGCCTCGCTCAAGTCGGCCGCATTCTGTAGCCGTACGTCCGAGCCGGCCCCTTGCTGCGCACCCCCTCGCCGTTTTCCACCGCCACCGCACCAGCTTCCGCCATGAGCCGCCACTTTTCTACCTCGAGTCCGGTCGGCTCCGGCGTCAGCACCGCGGCTCGCGTCGTCTCCGCCACCACAGCCTTGCCCCGCCGCGCTTGCCTCTGTCGCCTCGCGTCTGAGCAGGCCGCGCCTGGCCACATCCGTCATGGCTCGTGACCGCCATGGCCTCCCTCGCCTCGGGCTCGCCTCGTCTCGGACTTGGCTTCTTTCTCCGTCGTCACGGTCTCGCCTGCCCGCCAGGATCCACCGTGGCTCGCCTAGCCCCGAGCCGGCCCCGCCTCGCATCGCCGGGTCATCGACCTCATCTAAACCCCATCGTCACCTCACAAGCTGAGCCGCAGTGCCCTCAAACTCCTAGCGCACTCGAGCGTGCTGCCGCCGCACGCGGCCATGGTCTGCTCAACCTCGAGTTTCGGCATGTTTTTGGAAAGCCTCCGTTACTGTGACAAAGATAGACAGTTTTCATCTTGGAGAGAAGGCCGAGTTTTGCCTGAAGACCGGCTTCATTGAGAATTCTGATGATGTGGTGAAGGTGGAAAAATGGTGTCAAGATCAAACCAGCAAACAAGAACAAGGTAAACAAGTCCACGGTAGCATTGAGCACCATCATAGCATGCTCAGATGTCACGTTTGTGAGGAAATATGTGAATCTTCACCCTAGTGGACCGGATCAATGGCAAAGTTTGAAGAATTATTCAACTATTCAGCGGTCGTCCGACTACGTCCAGTATCATCCAACACCGGTGTATGCATTCATCCAATAAAAATTTCAGGTGATATTCATTCTTTCTATTTTACGTACCTGTTAAATCATCCGAGAACAATTACTCTGGCATGTAATATTTTACTACGCATGACAATTACTCATTATAAAAGCGACGTCATCTTACGAGTACGAAACTCATCTCAATCAACGCCACACGCGAATCACTATCCGCGTCGGCCTACAACGTCATGGACGACTCACCGTCCGCGCCGGTCTACAACGATACGGGCGACTCGCCTTCCGCACCGGCTTACAATAACGCGGCCAACTCTCACGTCCGCGCGACCAAGACGGCTTACAAATGACGCGCCCAACTCTAACGTTCGCACGACCAAGACGGCTTACAGCGCCACGATCGATTCTCGTATCCGTGCCAAATCGCTGGACATCTCTCGAATTCAACTCAACCCGTCGGTGCGATGCTCGCTTATATGAGCCGCCCAACAGAATCGCGCAAGACGCCGCTCATGCGGTCCAATCTACATCAACCCGCCGGTGCAGTGCTCGCCTATACGAGCCGTCCAACAGACGCGCACAAGCAGCCGTCCCCACGGTCCGTTCTCCATCAATATATCGGTGCAGTGATCGCCTATACATCACGCCTATACGAGCCGCCCAACGGACGCACACAAACTGCCCCCGCAGCCAGTCTCCTTCAATAACATTGGAGTAAAGAAAAAAATTACATTCATGTCTTACACAACATCATCAAAACACGAGACAGTGAGGTTGCTCAATGGATAGACGCATTGGATAATACTATCTACTTCAACAGATCAAAAGAAACAGGAGGGCTTGTCATGAAGGAAACATCCCTGGTGAAGCTACAATTCGAGCCGGCCATCATTGAACTAACAATTCAAAGCAAGCGATAAAGAAATAGGAAAATGGCCCTCGAGGAGCCAGGAGAGCCGGACTACATGAGAATAAAGCATGGGCCAAGAGATATATGCACTCAAATTAGCCATGATATTTGCCAAAGGCATCCGATGAGCGTCACAAAGATCATCAACTCACTACCTCGTCTCCAGTATGAATAAAATCCATCGTTCAAAACCATCAACCTTATGCCGGCTTATGTCACAATCAAGTATGGACACTCTCAAGCCGCCTCCTTGAGTCGACTTAAGACTCGGGGGCTACACAGACATGGCTCGGAAGATTCAACCAGGCTGAATAATTCAAGAACCCCGGGTCATTACTGGAAAGTTAAGCCGGCCCCGAGGGCTGCTCCCTCACTGGCGAAAAGATTTAAAGCCGCCCAAGAGGGCGAGCCGCCATGATGCGACCGTTCAAACATGGGTGCCCTGCCTCATTAGCTGGAGATTTTAAAGTCGCCCAAGAGGACGAGCCGCCATGATGCAACCGTGCAAACATGGGTGCCCTGCCTCATTGACGGGTGATTTAAAAGTCGCCCAAGAGAATGAGCCGCCATGATGGGGCCATTCGAACATGGACGTTACCGATACCAAAGAGGATGAGCCGCCATGACGCGACCGTCCGAACATAGGTGTTATGAGCCAAAGAGGACCAAGTTGCTATGATGCACAGTTCAAACATAGGCACCAATTCTGATCAGTGGATTATAGCCGACTTATCTGGGGGCCACTGGTCCCCAGATCGTTTGGCAGTAATAACATTGTCTTCTGCAATCCTCTGCTAGTTTTTTCCCTGATCATGGGTAACCTCGGGGCTTCCAACTCACCGAGTTTAGCTTTATCACCCTCTTGGCTTGCGAAAAATTAACGCTATACAATGGTTAGACCTAACTGTATGTTTGTGCGACTCTCCCAAGACCCCGTGTACTCTTGGCAAGTCAATCCATTGTGGACCCTGAACTTATCAAGGTTGAAACATTGAGTGTGTCGTGTGAGAGCCAGCATATGGAAAAAGGAGAAAGCATGGGTTAACGTACCCGCTTCACTGAAGCTTGACTTGAACCTCACCAGCCAGTCTAAATCATAAAGGGTTATTGCAAAAACCCATATTATGGCATGACTAGAGCCTTGCAAGCCAGTCTCCCTGCCGAGTCTCACTAAGCCGGCCTACTAAAAGTGACTTATTGCCATTATATGGTATTACCTCTTCTCAGAAAACCAGCACTATTCTATCATATACATGCATCATCTTGCATTGCATCATGCATCATACATACATATCATGCCGGTCTTCAAATTGGGTCAAAGCATAAATTTCTGCACGAGCAAATAAATCTTTGATAACCAATATGGCTGGATTTTCATCATGGTTTATCATAACCAATTTAAATGATTGGGGGTTTTTAAGCTAGCTCGGAAGAATTGACTATTTTTGAAGAGCCGCCCTATCACATATAATGCCGGGTCATCTAATTGACCGACTCTTGGATTTTTTTCAACTTGTGCTCTATAGTAAACTACAACGCTTATGGATTTCTCAGACATATATATGTCGGGTTACATTGCAACCACGGTCAAGGATTTCTTTCATCTCAAAGGCATCATCAGTTCACAGAGTGGATATGGTTTTATTCTACAATGGAAGGAATAGTCCCAAGTCGCTGCAGGCATAAGACCCGACACTTGGGGGCTACATTTCAAATCAAGATTACATCAAAGTATGAAAGTCCCATGTCGCTACAAGCCTGCACCATGAAACTTGGGGGCTAATGCAAACCGCTCTTTCAAATCATTACATCATCAATAGACCCGACTATATCAAGGAGATAAGTTGGCCCTAGGGGGCTACAGGTCGCTCTTTATGTAAGTATGGATTCAAGGAAGAATCGGCTCATCATTTTTATAATGACCCTGTCCTTGGGGGCTACATATTGCTGCTCAAATTGACATAATCAGATCTACGAAGTCCCTGCTCATTATTGTATAATAACCTGTCCTTTGGGGGATACACTTGCTGAAACTTTATGAACATGAGACAAGTACAAAGTCCCAAGTCGCTGCAGGCACGCGACCCAACGCTTGGGGGATACAACACTCAGTTGTTTTACACATCATGAGGTCCAAATTGAAGAGCCAACCCATCACACACTGATGAGCTGGCCCTTGGGGGCTACATGAGTCGAAGATTTATAAAGAATAAGACAGTTACAAGTCCGAGCTGATGCAGGCAAGACAACCCAACACTTGGGGGTTACATGGTCAAAGATATTATTGCAAACCACCAAGTCATCACAAACTCATAAAGTTGGAGCTTGGGGGCTACAAGTAATATGGATATATCAAAAAATTGAAGAGAACTTTCAAGATGTCAATTTTATGAAAGACCGGCTCAACATGAGATGGATTTTTCAATCCAATAATTTTATTTAGCCGAAGCAACAGAAGCCGGTTCAACATCTTGTGGATTTCTTATTCCCTAAATATTCATCAAGCCAAAGCAGTGGATTGCAAACGACACGTACCTGTAAGATGATTGTGAAGACGGCTCGAAGAAACTAGGATTTTCGAGGATCCACTTCATTGAAATAAGACGGCCAAGCAGCAAGCCAGTCCCTTAAACATATTTATTATTCTTATTTTAGGAGCTTACCATGAATAAATTCAAGCTAACTTGGGGGCTAATGTCGGGGATATACCCCGCGGTATAACCTGGCTGGGACTCGGCGATTCACTGGTGACCCGACCGGGTTTGGCGACTCATTAGTGACCCGATAGGCGGCTCGTATATGACCCGACAGGCGAGTCAGACAAACTACAAGACCCAACGGCACAGAAGGCGGCTCATGGGAGGGTCCGCTCATACAGAAGGCCCAATGAAAGGTAGGACTCCCTCAAAAAGGAAACAAGACCCGTATTAGGATTCAAGAGAGACTAGTCCTAGTCCTACTCCTAGTAGGACTCTATATGTAAACCTACCCCTTCCACCTATATAAGGAGGGGTAAGGCGCCCCAAGAGGGACAAGTTCAAGTCATTAGAGATAGATAGATTAGACACCCTTGAGATGAGAGGTAGCGATTCCGCACCCTTGTAATCGAGATCATCATCTTCATCAATGAAACACAAGCATGACGTAGGCTTTTACCTCCATCTGAGGGGCCGAACCTGGGTAAACCAGCGTCTCTCGATTCTGACAAACCCCTCTCAAGCCGCCACATAGTTGCGATGGCCTCACACCTAAGTCCTTGCACGAGGACATATGCCGTGACAAAACCACGACAACGTACGAGAAGGAGTACTTGGTAGTGATTGTTGCAGTGGATCTGTGGTAACCCTACCAACATCATGCTGAGTTCGTCATTCAGACAGACCAACGTAGCCTCATCCATCTTAACGAGCAGGGCCTCACCACCCTATGGCAACAAAATCGTTCACGAAGCTCCTCGGGATGCATTTCACCATCCGTTACAAGAAAGATAGTGAAAACACAATGGTCGACGCCCTCTCTCGCATTGACACGTCTGAATTCCTGCATGGCATCATCTCGTGTCAGCGTGCGTGGCTCGAGGACGTGGTCAACAGCTATAACATCATTCCCCAAGCACAGTGCCTCGTGGAGCAACTGGCCATCCGTGATGACCCAAAGGGCGAATCAAGCTGCAGCAGGGCCTGTTGCGTTTCCAAGATAGGGCTGGGAGGTTCCACGGAATTGCAGCAGTGCATCATCGCTACCTTCCACAACAACGCCATGGGAGGTAACTCGGGATTTTCCATCACGTATCAGCGCATATGTCGCCTATTTGCCTAGCCAAAAAATAAAGATTCATGTTCAGCAATACGTTCGCTGTTGTTAGGTATGTCACCAAGCCAAACCTGACCGTGCCGCTTCCCCTGGCTTGGTGATGCCTTTACCCATCCCCAAGGAGTCATGTGATCTCGTCACCATGGACTTCGTGGATGGGCTGCCGCAGTTCCCGGAGTCCTCCCACACTCAAGATAAATAGGGACACATTCCCCTGAGTATGTGCCTCGAAAGCACAACTTCACGCTCAATATACAATGGGCAGCTATGGGGACCAACTATACAAGGACCAAGTTTTTATATCAACAGAGATATGGTCCATCACGTCTTCACACAATAGTACTTACCATCTAGGACCTACCCAGCATCAAGCTGACATACTACGACGACTTCTCAAGACCTTCTTTTAAAAAAGAGGTTCGCCCGCCGATCACTACCTCCTCTAATGGATCACCCCCTAGAGAGCAAATGAACAGACGTGCAACATGGCACGACAAGGTTGTCAAGCCAATCATAAAGGCCAGTGTAAACCTTTTCTCCGTAGGTTTATTTTTAATATAAAGTATGTGTAACAGTTTCTTGGGTAGTTTAGAGTATACGGATAAAAGTCATGAGTTCACCAGCAATAAAGACAAAATTTTATGGTCCCATGGCAGTCCTTTGTGTTGCATAGCTGATGACCCACAAGTGTAGGGGGTCTATCGTAGACCTTTAGATAAGTAAGAGTGTCGAACCCAACGAGGAGCAGAAGGAACTCACAAGTGGTTTTCAGCAAGGTATTCTGTGCACGCACTGAAATTATCGGTAACAGATAGTTGTGTGATAAGATAATTCGTAGCGAGTAGCAAGTAACAATAGTAACAAAGGTGCAGCAAGATGGCTCAATCCCTTTTGTAGCAAGGGACAAGCCTAAACAAACTCTTATATGAGGTAAAGCGCTCCCGAGGACACATAGGAATTTCTGTCAAGCTAGTTTTCATCATGTTCATATGATTCGCATTCGCTACTTTGATAGTTTGATATGTGGGTGGATCAGTGCTTGGGTGCTTCCCTTACTTGGACAAACATCCCACTTATGATTAACCCCTCTCGCAAGCATCCGCAACTATGAAAGAATAATTAAGACAAGTCTAACTATAGCATTAAACTAGTGGATCCAAATTAGCCCCTTACGAAGCAACGCATAAACTAGGGTTTAAGTTTTTGTCACTCTAGCAACCCATCATCTACTTATTACTTCGCAATGCCTTCCTCTAGGCCCAAATAATGGTGAAGTGTTATGTAGTCGACGTTCACATAACACCACCAGAGGAAAGACAACATACAACACATAAAAATATTGAACGAATACCAAATTCAAATGACTACTTATAGCAAGACTTATCCCATGTCCTCAGGAACAAAAGTGACTATTCACAAAGCATAATTATGTTCATGAACAGAGAGGTACTAAATAGCATTAAGGATATGAATATATGATCTTTCACTGAGTAATCCAACTAGCATCAACTACAAGGAGTAATTAACACTACTAGCAACCTTACAAGTACCAATCGGAGTCGCGAGACGAAGATTGGTTACAAGAGATGAACTAGGGTTTGGAGATGAGATGGTGCTGATGAAGATGTTGATGGAGATGAGTCCCCTCCGATGAGAGGAGTATTGGTGATAACGATGGCGACGATTTCCCCCTTCGGGAGGGAAGTTTCCCCGGAAGGACGGCCCTGCCGGAGCTCTAGATTGGTTCTGCTCAAGTTCCGCCTCGTGGCGGCGGCGTCTCCTCCTGAAAGCCACCTCTTAATTTTTTATGGGACGAAACCCTCCTTATAGCAGAAGATGGGAGCCGGAGGGGCAACACGGGCCCACAAGCCACCCAGGCGTGGCCAGGGGGTAGGCTGCGCGTGGCAGGCTTGTGGCCTCCTGGTGGCTCCCCTCCGGTACTTCCTCCGCTGAGTATTTTTTATAAAATCCAAAATAATTCCTCGTTGATTTTCATGGCTTTTGGAGTTGCGCAGAATAGGCATCTCAAACTTGCTCCTTTTTAAGACCAGAATTCCAGCGGCCGGCATTCTCCCTCTTCAGGTAAACCTTATAAAATAAGAGAGAAAATGCATAAGTATTGTACCGTAAAGTGTAATAACAGCCCATAAAGAGATAAATATCAACATAAAAGCATGATGCAAAATGGACGTATCAACTCCCCCAAGCTTAGACCTCGCTTGTCCTCAAGAGGAAGCCGAGATCAATAAATATGCCCACATGTTTAGAGATAGAGGTGTCGATAAAACAAAATATGGACATGCAGGCATCATGATCATATTTAGAACATCAACAACGTCATATAATCTCTTATGCTAAGGTGATAATTCCTTCACAAAGTAATGTATGGATCAAGAACTTTTTTGAGAATTAACAACCAATAGTCTTTAGTCATTGAAGCAATTGCAATTTATCATAACATCAGAAAGAGTCAAATAAGAGCTTGTAAAGCAAATCCACATACTCGATCATCTTTTAGTCTTCTACAATTGCTAAGACTCACGTGGTACTCATGAGATCAAAGTTTCAGTTGGACACACAGAAAGATAGGGGCTTACAGTTTCGCCTCCCAACTATTTACCTCAAGGGTAATGTCAACAATAATAATTCATGAATACTTACTTCCAAGTTGACATATGAATATAGATCTTTCCCTAGCACATGACGTTAGCCAAGATAAAGGCGAAATAAGGAATTGGTGTCGATCACCATGACTCTTGTAAGGATAAAAAGTAAAGGTACAAGATAGGCCCTTTGCAGAGGGAAGCAGAGGTTGTCATGCGATTTTGAGGTTTGTATGTGTGATCTCTTAGTGTGGAGGAACGTCACTTTATATTGCCTCCTCTGATAAAGAACTTTATTATGCAGTCTGTCGCTTTTATGTCTTCCTCATCACAGGTTTGTACAAAGCTTATTTTCCACACAATAATAGATCATACATATTTAGTGAGCAATTTTTATTGCTTGCACCGATGACAACTTACTTGAGGGATCTTATTCAATCCATAGGTAGGTATCGTGGACTCTCATGGCAAAACTGGGTTGAAGGTTTATGGATGCACAAGTAGTATCTCTACTTAGTGCGGAAGTTTTGGCTGATATGAGGTGGAAGCAAGCGACACATGCTAAGGGATCTCTAGTCATATAACATTGTTCATAACCAAGCAAACATAATTCATTATGTTGTCTTCCTTGTCCAACATCTACTTCTGAGCATGTAATAGTTTAATGAGTGTTCACAATCATAGACGGTGCCAAAGATGATATATTTATATGTGAACCTCTCTTTCTTTATTACTTCCTATTAATTGCAACAATGACCAAGGTCTACGTTTGTCCACCCACAACAAGTTTCAATCAACATTCTTTTTATATGTGAAGCCATCACTTCCCATAAGATCATTACATGATCTTTCATGCTTTTGTTCTTTTATTATTCTTTTCTTTAGATCATGGCATGAAGCAAGGCCCTTAACTAAAACAATCTTTATTATATGACTCACAAACTCGAATACATTGGGGGTGACACAAAGCAAAACTCAAGCCTAGATCACTAAGAACTTTATTCTACTAGAGAAAGATAAAACCAAAAAGGATCGAACTAAGAAAAAGGTAAAGGCAAAAGATGTGATGGTGATACGATACCGGGGCAACTCCCTGCTACGTCAATAAAAGTCGTTCCCCGGAAGTGATGCCAGAGATCCTTCTGTCGTCTCTTGAGCTTGCGTTGGTTTTTCCCTTGAAGAGGAAAGGGTGATGCAGCACAGGAGCAGTAAGTATTTCCCTCAGTTTGAGAACCAAGGTATCGATCCGGTAGGAGGGTCTCGTCAAGTCCAGAGTACCTGCGCAAACACAAACAAGCTTGCACCCGACGCTTCAAAGGGGTTGTCAATCCCTTCAAGATTGTTTGCAAAGTGAGATCTGAAGGCGGAAATTGCAACGAAGTAAAAAGTGTAAGGCTGAATATATGGTGTGGAGTAGACCCGGGGGCCATAGTGTTCACTAGAGGCTTCTCTCAAAATAGCAAATATCACGGTGGGTAAACAAATTACTGTCGAGCAATTGATAGAACCGCGCAAAGTCATGACGATATCTAAGGCAATGATCATGCATATAGGCATCACGTCCAAGACAAGTAGACCGATACTTTCTGCATCTACTACTATTACTCTAGACATCGACCGCTATCCAACATGCATCTAGTGTATTGAGTTCATGACGAACAGAGTAACGCTTTAAGCAAGATGACATGATGTAGAGGGATAATCTCAAACCAACGATGAAAACCCCATCTTTTTACCCTTGATGGCAACAACACGATGCGTGCCTCGCTACCCCTTCTGTCACTGGGTGAGGTCACCGCACGGTATGAACCCAAAACCAAGCACTTCTCCCATTGCAAGAATCATAGATCTAGTTGGCCAAACAAAACCCACAACTCGAAGAGAATTACAAGGATATGAAATCATGCATAAGAGAGATAAGAAGAAAGTCAAATAAGATTCATAGATAATCTGATCATAAATCCACAATTCATCGGATCTCGACAAACACACCGCAAAAGAAGATCACATCGGATAGATCTCCATGAAGATCATGGATAACTTTGTATTGAAGATCCAAGAGGAAGAAGAAGCCATCTAGTTACTAGCTATGGACCCGTAGGTCTACGATGAACTACTCACGCATCATCGGAGAGGTCATGGTGTTGATGAAGAAGCCCTCTGTATCCGAATCCCCCCTCCGGCAGGGCACCAGAACGTGCCCCAGATGGGATCTTGCGGAGACAGAAGCTTGCGGCGGCGGAAAAGTATTTTTGAAGATCTCCTGATTTTTTTGGGATTTTTAGGGAATATATAGGCGCAACCCCTAGGGCAGAGGGCGTCCAGGGGGCCCACAAGCCTGTGGGCCGCGGCCTCCCCCTGGCCGCGGGGTGAGGGCTTGTGGGGCCCCTGGACCCCCCTGCCTTGGCTCTCTAGTCTCCTGATCTTCTTCCGTTACGGAAAAAATCTTTTCGGGATTTTATTCAGTTTGGACTCCGTTTCAAAATCTCCTCTGAAAGGGGTCAAAAACATGAAAAAAACAGGAACTGACACTTGTCACTGAGTTAATAAGTTAGTCACAAAAAATATATAAAAGGCATGCAAAACATCCAAAGTTCGACAAGATAATAGCATGAAACCATAAAAAATTATAGATACGTTGGAGACGTATCACTCCCCCAAGCTTGGCACAAGCCAAGGGGAGTGCCCATACCCGTGCTTAATTGTCTTCCTTCGAAGGTGATGGTGGTGGAGTTGTTGCAGAGTTCTTGAACTTGTTTAATTTCCCCTTGAGCACAAAATTATGCTCCTTCAGATCGTTAATTTCCTCTTCAAGCCTCAACACCCTTTGGCATAATTCTTGCTTACTTTCCTGCAAAAGACGAGAAGGGGTAAACAGAATCTTAGGCTTCTTCCTTGAGTCAGGGAGGCTCGACTTCTTGAACTCCACATGCATGTGTCCAGGTTGGGGTAGAGGAACCTCCTCTTCATTGGAACTTGTTCCTTCCTTCCCCTTGGGATCATAATATTCTTCCTCATGAGTGGTCCAACCGTAAGGATCCAAGTCCCCATAGACCTTGGGGTTAGCAAGGTAATCGGACACATAGCTCTCCCCCTCTGAATCTTGAGAAGACATCTTGATTTAAATCTGCTGTAGAAACAAGCTCGAAACGAAAACAGAGGATATTTGCGTGATACGAGGGTCAGACCTTTCGGGAGAATATATAATGAATTTTACCGTACCAAAAGGAGTATTCCACTAGAAAACGGAGTCCGGGACGCACACGAGGTGCCCACAAGCCACCCAGGCACGACCACGGGGGTAGGCCGCACCTGGCAGGCTTGTCGCCTCCTCGTGCGCTTTCCGGACTACTTTAAAATTTTCTATTTTTCTAAAAATTCCAAAATGGAGAAAAATTTCTACTGCAAAAGTTTTGGAGTCGGTTTACTTACCGAATCACACACCTCTTCGTTTTTGGAGTCTCAAATAGGCTGATAAGTATCCCTTATGTACTCCTCTGGAGTTATTGTATTAACAATATTACTTTCAACATTTATGGGAGTACGTGAGATATAATGCTTGATTCTTTGCCCATTTACAACTCTCGGAAAATTCCCTTCCGTGTTGTTGATTTTGATGGCACCGGAAAAATACACTTCTTCGACAATGTAAGGACCTTCCCATTTGGAGAGAAGCTTGCCTGCAAAAAAATCTTAAACGAGAATTGTATGGCAAGACATAATCACCTACATGAAACTCACGTTTTTGTCCTTTTATCATGCCACCTCATAACTTTTTCTTTAAACAACTTGGCATTTTCATATGCCTGAGTTCTCCATTCATCCAATGAGCTAATATCAAATAATCTCTTCTCACCAGCAAGTTTGAAATCAAAGTTGAGCTCTTTGATTGCCCAATAAGCCTTATGCTCTAGCTCAAGAGGTAAATGACATGCTTTATCGTAAACCATTTTGTACGGAGACATGCCCATGGGATTCTTATAAGCAGTTCTATAAGCCCATAGTGCATCATCAAGCTTCTTAGACCAATTCTTTCTAGACCTATTAACAGTCTTTTGCAGAATTAGTTTAA
Organism: Hordeum vulgare subsp. vulgare; assembly: GCF_904849725.1. Classification (NCBI taxonomy): domain Eukaryota; kingdom Viridiplantae; phylum Streptophyta; class Magnoliopsida; order Poales; family Poaceae; genus Hordeum; species Hordeum vulgare. The sequence continues at coordinate 300,021,143 of NC_058523.1, forward strand.
TTTCTCTATTACTTAGCTGTACTTGACCACTGGACTGAGGATGATAGGGAGATGCAATTCTATGGTTGACATCATACTGAGCAAGCGTTTTACAGAAAGCACCATGAATAAAATGTGAACCACCATCAGTCATTAAATATCTAGGGACTCCAAATCTAGGGAAAATAACTTCTTTAAGCATCCTAATAGAGGTGTTGTGATCAGCACTACTAGTTGGGATAGCTTCTACCCACTTAGTAACGTAATCAACATCAACTAGAATATGAGTATACCCGTTAGACTTTGGAAAAGGTCCCATATAATCAAAACCCCAAACATCAAATGGTTCAATGACAAGTTAATAATTCATAGGCATTTCCCGATGTTTACTGATATTACCTATTCTTTGACATTCATCACAAGACAAGACAAACTTACGGGCATCCTTGAAGAGAGTAGGCCAATAGAAACCGGATTGCAATACCTTGTGTGTAGTTCTATCTCCCGCATGGTGTCCTCCGTAAGCCTCGGAGTGACACTTCTGTAGGATATGTCCCTGTTCATGCTCAGGTACACCACGTCTAATAACACCATCTACTCCTTTGTAAAGGTGAGGATCATCCCAAAAGTAATGTCTCAAATCAAAGAAGAATTTCTTCTTTTGTTGGTATGTGAAATTAGGTGGTATATATTTAGCAACAATATAATTTGCATCATCAGCATACCATGGTGTACTACGTGAAGCATTGATGACATTCAATTGCTCATCAGGAAAGCTATCATCAATAGGTTGTGGGTCATCAAGAACATTCTCCAACCTAGACAAGTTATCTGCTATGTGGTTCTCAGCACCCTTCCTATCAACAACATGCAAATCAAATTCTTGTAGCAAGAGAACCCATTTGATGAGTCTAGGTTTAGCATCTTTCTTTTCCATGAGATACTTAATAGCAGCATGATCAATGTGAATAGTAATCTTGGAATCAACAATGTAAGATCTAAACTTTTCACATGCAAACATGACTGCTAAAAATTCCTTTTCAGTAGTAGCATAGTTTCTTTGGGCACTGTCTAGAGTTTTACTAGCATAATGAATAACATTCAAATTCTTATCAACTCTTTGTCCTAGAACATCACCAACAACATAATCACTAGCATCATACATAATTTCAAAGGGTAGGTTCCAATCAGGTGGTTGAACAATAGGTGCAATTATCAAGGCCTTCTTAAGTATTTCAAATGCTTCCTCACAATCATCGTCAAAAACAAAAAGAATATCTTTTTGCGAGAGATTGGTAAGAGTCCTAGAAATCTTAGAGAAGTCTTTAATGAACCTTCTATAGAAACCACATGACCAAGGAAACTTCTTATACCTTTGATGTTTGTAGGGCATGTCATTTTCTCGATCGCATCAACTTTAGGCTTATCGACTTCAATACCTATTTCAGAAATTTTATGTCCTAAGACGATGCCTTCATTAACCATAAAGTTGCACTTCTCCAAATTCAAGACAAGGTTGGTATCTTTACATCTCTGCAAAACTCGATCAAGGTTGCTCAGGAAATCATCAAAAGAAGACCCGTAAATGGAGAAATCATCCATGAAAACCTCAACAATCTTTTCACAAAAGTCAGAGAATATAGCCATCATACATCTTTGAAAGGTAGCATGTGCATTACATAGACCAATAGGCATACGTCTATAAGCAAAGGTACCGAAAGGGCAGGTAAAAGTGGTTTTCTCCTGATCAGATTGTGCAACTGGTATTTGGGAGAAACCATAATAACCATCTAGAAAGCAAAAGTGTGTGTGTTTAGACAACATTTATAGCATTTGGTCAATAAAAGGCAAAAGGTAATGATCTTTCCTAGTGGCTTTATTCAATTTTCTAAAATCAATTACCATCCTATAGCGAGTAACAATTCTCTGCGGGATCAATTCATCTTTATCATTAGGGACAACGGTAATACCTCCCTTCTTAGGGACGCAATGCACCGGACTTACCCAATCACTATGAGCAACATGATAGATAATACCTGCTTCCAGGAGCTTTAGTACTTCTTTTCTTACTACCTCTTTCATCTTAGGATTTAATCTCCGTTGATGATCAGCAACTGGTTTGGAATCAGGATCGGTTTTAATTTTATGCTGGCATAGAGTGGGACTAATGCCCTTAAGATCATCAAGAGTATATCCAATAGCAGCACGGTGCTTCCTCAGAGTTTTCAATAATTTCTTTTCTTCATGTTGTGAAAGCTAGGCTAGCACTAATAATAACAGGATATATCTCTTTTTCATCAAGATAAGCATACTTAAGAGTATCAGGTAACTATTTAAGCTCAAACACAGGATCACCCTTTGGTGGGGTGGATCTCCAAGTAGTTCAACAGACAAATTATTCTTAAGGATAGGATGTTGTTCAAAGATAACTCTATCTATCTCATTCCTTTCATCCATATGCATATCATTTTTTTGCTCAAGCAAGTATTGCTCTAAATGATCTGTAGGAGGCACATCAATAGAGGCTAGGGCAATAATTTCATCCTTACTAGACAATTCTTTTTCATGAGGTTGCCTACCAAACTTGGAGAAATTGAAGTCGTGTGACACACCTTCAAAGCCAACAGTGACAGTTTGCTTGACACAGTCATTATGAGCATTGACAGTATTGAGGAAAGGTCTGCCAAATATGATGGGACAACAGCTATCTTGTGTGGTAGCAAGAACGAGAAAATCAGTAGGATACTTAGTTTTACCACACAATACTTCAACATCTCTAACAATTCCCAAAGGGCAGATAGTATCTCTATTGGCAAGCTAAATAGTAACATCAATAGGTTCCATCTCGACACGTGCAATCTCGTCTTTAATTTCATCATATAAAGATCGAGGTATTGCACTAACACTAGCACCCATGTCACATAAACCATGATAACAATGATCTCCTATATTAACAGAAACAACAGACATGCCAACAACAGGCTTATGTTTGTCTCTAGCATGAGGTTTAGCAATTCTAGCAGCATCTTCACAGAAGTGAATAACATGCCCATCAACATTGTCGGACAAGAGATCTTTGATAATAGCAATGCTAGGTTCAACTTTAATTTTCTCAGGGGGTGTAGGTGTTCTAATGTAGCCCTTACGTATCATAGTTGAAGCTTTAGCATGATCCTTTATTCTAACAGGGAAAGGTGGTTTCTTAATGTAAACACTAGGAACAATAGGATCATTATAAGCAACAACTTTCTCTTCAACTGGATTGGGTTTAACTACATTGACTTCTATGGGAGGATGATATTTAAACCACTTCTCTTTAGGGAGATTAATATGAGCAGCAAATGATTCACATAATGAAGCTACTATCTCAGAGTCAAGTCCATGTTTAGCGCTAAAATCACAAAAAGTATTTGTTTCAACGAAGGATTTACCGTAATCGAACTTAAGATTCATACCTGAATCCTTACCTTCCTCAAACTCCCAATCTCCAGAGTTGCTATTAATTCTTTCCAATAAATTCCATTTGAAGTCAATATCTCTCTTCATAAAAGAACCAGTACAAGAAGTGTCAAGCATGGTGCGATTATCATGAGAAAGCCGAGCATAAAAGTTCTGAATAATAATTTGTCTCAAGAGCTCATGGTTGGGGCATGAATATAACATTGACTTAAGCCTCCCCCAAGCTTGAGCGATACTTTCTCTATCATGAGGCCAAAAATTATAGATATAATTCCGATCACGATGTACCAAATGCATTGGATATAACTTTTGATGAAATTCCAATTTCAATTAGTTGTAGTTCCATGATCCAGTATCATCGCATAGCCTATATCATGTCAATGCTTCATCCCTCAAAGATAAGGGAAGGACTTGCTTCTTGACCTCATCCTCGGGCAAACCTGCTAGCTTAAATAAACCACAAACTTCATCTACATAGATTAGATGAAGTCGGGATGTGATGTTCCATCTCGTGTAAAAAGATTAGCCAACAATTTATCTAGCATACCCGAAGGAATTTCATAACAAATATTTTCAGTAGGTGCAGTAGGTTGAGGAGCAACTCCTTGTGCTTCCGTTCGAGGTGAAGATACCCCGAACAAGCTCCTCAAAGGATTAGTTTCCATAGTGGCAAGTGACAATAAATTTCAGCACACTATATAAATGTTTCGTTACCAAATTCCACTTACCAAAGGCGCTTCACTCCCCGACAAAGGTGCAAGAAAATAGTCTTGATGACCCACAAGTGTAGGGGATCTATCGTAGTCCTTTAGATAAGTAAGAGTGTCGAACCCAACGAGGAGCAAAAGGAACTGACAAGTGGTTTTCAGCAAGGTATTCTCTGCAGGCACTGAAATTATCGGTAACACATAGTTGTGTGATAAGATAATTCGTAGCGAGTAGCAAGTAACATTAGTAACAAAGGTGCAGCAAGATGGCCCAATCCCTTTTGTAGCAAGGGACAAGCCTGAACAAACTCTTATATGAGGTAAAGCGCTCCCGAGGACACATAGGAATTTCTGTCAAGCTAGTTTTCATCATGTTCATATGATTCGCGTTCGCTACTTTGATAGTTTGGTATGTGGGTGGACCAGTGCTTGGGTGCTGCCCTTACTTGGACAAACATCCCACTTATGATTAACCCCTCCCGAAAGCATCCGCAACTACGAAAGAAGAATTAAGACTAAGTCTAACCATAACATTAAACTAGTGGATCCAAATCAGCGCCTTACGAAGCAACGCATAAACTAGGGTTTAAGCTTCTGTCACTCTAGCAACCCATCATCTACTTATTACTTCACAATGCCTTCCTCTAGGCCCAAATAATGGTGAAGTGTTATGTAGTCGACGTTCACATAACACCACTAGAGGAAAGACAACATACAACGCATCAAAATATCGAACGAATACCAAATTCACATGACTACTTGTAGCAAGACTTATCCAATGTCCTGAGGAACAAAAGTGACTACTCACAAAGCATAATTATGTTCATGACCAGAGAGGTATTGAATAGCATTAAGGATCTGAACAAATGATCTTCCACCAAGTAATCCAACTAGAGTCAACTACGAAGAGTAATTAACACTACTAGCAACCTTACAAGTACCAATCGGAGTCGCGAGACGGAGATTGGTTACAAGAGATGAACTAGGGTTTGGAGATGAGATGGTGCTGATGAAGATGTTGATGGGGATGAGTCCCCTCCGATGAGAGGAGTGTTGGTGATGACGATGGCGACGATTTCCACCTCCGGGAGGGAAGTTTCCCCGGCAGGACGGCCCGGCCGGAGCTCTAGATTGGTTCTGCTCAAGTTCCGCCTCGTGGCGGAGGTGTCTCCTCCTGGAAGCCACCTCTTAATTTTTTCTGGGACGAAACCCTCCTTATAGCAGAAGATGGGAGCCGGAGGGGCAACAGGGGTCCCACAAGCCACCCAGGCGCGACCAGGGGGGTAGGTCGCGCCTGGCAGGCTTGTGGCCTCCTGGTGGCTCCCCTCCGGTACTTCTTCCGCCCAGTTTTTTTTATAAAATCCAAAATAATTCCTCGTTGGTTTTCACGGCTTTTGGAGTTGCGCATAATAGGTATCTCAAACTTGCTCCTTTTTCATACTAGAATTCTAGCAGCCGGCATTCTCCCTCTTCACGTAAACCTTATAAAAAGAGAGAAAAGGCATAAGTATTGTACCGTTAAGTGTAATAACAGCCCATAAAGCGATAAATATCAACATAAAAGCATGATGCAAAATGGACGTATCAATAGCCTTTTTTATTTTTTCTATTCTTCGATATTCAAAGAAGGTAGTTCGATACATATCTTACTTATATGTGGTCCGCTAACCGACCGGGGGCTCAATCATAAAGCTCGCCCAAGCATCACTCCAACACTACTTTTTACCCCATGTGCTCGACGTCTCGGATATTGCGTTATAGGCATCGGTTTCGAATTATGTCTTGGGTCAATAGTTGGGTTGCCCGGCTCCCGTGTTTACCCTCTTACGTTTTGCATGTTCGGCTAAAAGGGTAAAGGGCACTGCGATTGTATTTCTATCTCACCTGGTCAAGTACCTCAGTGGAGAAATCCGAAAACTGACTGTCATAATAAGCGCAAACCGGTCCGTGATCTGACGAAATTTGCCAACCAAAAATTGATGGAGGTTACACCATATTATACGAAGGATTTGTACTTGCACAAACCAAGTGATAATGGTTTCAACATCGGCCTCTCCGAACATCACAAAACACTAAGGGCTAGTAACTACTCCCCATAGTAAATGTCCTACTGCTAAGTGAAAGTACTAAAGCCACATAGTTTGATTGCCTCGTTTCCCTTCCGCACTATCGCCTCCGGGCATCGAGACATCGGCCAAGGGTTAAGTGCAGAGGTAGAAATACTCCTCGTAGCATCTACAAGGGGGCTAAAGCCGATGACTGGTAACTTTCAAATTAAAACGGCTAGACAGGAGTCAAAATAAACAAAGCAAAGCATGGTATGCCACGGAAAGCAACAACATTATAAAGCACAAATGTTTAAGTGTCATAAAAACACATGATAATACTACCACTCATGATTTACATCCTTTGGGCACACGACTTCTATTGCCCGAGCACCATCCATTATGATGGGAAAGTACTACTTGGGGTGCCTATGCTCCTTCCGAGGAGGCGGGGGTTCGGTGGCCATCTCAGTCGGCTTTTTCTTCGGACAGTGCACCATGGTATTTGCAATGGACATCCAAGATCCCTCGATGCATACATAGCGCTTCTAGATGTCAATATAGGGTGCGGTGTCACATAGCTTCTATACGAAGCCAAAGTAGCTGCTCGGCAGTGACTCTGAAGGCCATAGCCTAATGCACAGGTCCTACATGGCCGGCTCCACCATCCTATGCAACTTCATCAAGTGCTTCATTTGGTCAGTGAGGAGAGGGTGCCCGGGGGCTTGAAATTGTGCCCAGAACAGCCTCAGCTCGGCATTCCCCTCCTAGGACGTGAAATGGCTTGTTGTATCCGCCACACTCTTCGGAAGATCCGCAAACACGCCTGAAGAACGCAAAATCGTGCGAGCAACATGAACCTGTTACCACCGAAGACACATTGCATTGAGCATCGCTTACCATCCGCAATAAGCTTGGCCTCGCGAAGCTCCATCTGGTAGCCTTGTGCCTTCGCTCACGCTTCTCTGACCGTTGAAGTCAACTCGGAGGCATGTTCCTTATTATTTTTCTCAAGGGCCTTACATTTAGTGATGACATTCTAGAGATCCATCTACACCTCAGCCACCTTGTCCTCTTTCTTGTCACTGGTTGCCTTTACTGATGTCAGTTTGGCGGTTGCCTGTTCGGCCGCCGACTTTTGTTCGAAAACTTCTTGCCTCGCTTTTCAGCCCAATCTTGAGGTTCTTTACCACCATGGAGACAACTGTAGTTGTATTAAACACCCCTCGCTTAAGGATACAACCCAAAATATCTCACTTAAATGTGTAAAATAACGATATGGGACTTACCTTGCGTGTCATCAGCCTGCTTGTTGAGAAGGTCGAGCTCCTCTTCGGGGCTCTTGAGCTTCTGATTCATCTCCGACAAATCCATGGTGTTAGGGTTGCTGCCAAATACGAGGCTTGTATAATAGCTCATATGGGTCAGACTCCCGAAGTCATCGGATTTTGAATGCTCAACCAGGATTTCTTTAATCCTACGAGAGTCTCGAGGGCTATGGCTCACTTTAAATATTATATGTGTTTTTTTTCTGAGCTATTTGATCCCCGCATGAGTTTTTCAAACCCACACAGGGCTCGGGGGCTACTATATACGAGGATTGCATAAAACTTATGAAATACATTTCTCTTTGTAAAAAGGGTATTAAAGGATTTACCTTGAAGCCCGTCAATAGGCTGCCGAAAGCTTCATTCAATCCGCTGTCAACAAATCGAATTTTTGTAAAACCGCACCGTGAAGAGTGCGGTGTTCTTCGGTGATGGAGGAGTCATTTAAAGTCTTCTCCATCATGGCCGCCACACGGTTTGGGCACGCTCAACTATGGGCGGCTCCATTGGTGGCACTTTGGTGTCCACTCTTGGAGAAACCAGAATAGACGACTCCGGAGTCTAGGAGGTATGCGGAACTGTCTTCGGGGAGAGCTCGGATTGACCGGGCTCCCCCTCTTTGTTTGCAAGAAGGGAATCACCCTCCTGGTCTTCGACGACCGAGTTGTTAGCCTCGGCCATGATATCATCACCCTCGCGCCCCCCCCGTATTCCGCTCAGGAGGGGTCCTTTGGGATAGCACCTCTCCGATCTCCTCGGCAACCGGGGGAAGTGTGTTGTGTCACGCGGTCGTGCTCTCCGCTAGTTCGGCTGGCGGGATATCCCCCTCTGAGGTCTGGTTGGTGGCGAGGTCTTGCGGCGGGTTGCAATATGAAAAGTATGCATATGCTCAATAATAAAACTTCAATACGAAAAACCGATAGAGTCTTCGGTTTCATACCTTTGGGCCGGGGGCTTGTTCGTGGGGTTACTTCGAGGAACCCTTTCAAAAGCCTTAGACTCCTCGGCGGAGTCTGAGCCATCGTCGAATAGGGCCATCTTGGCCCTGCATTGCCCTTTGGGGGAGTGGGAGGTAGATCTCCCTTGGCTTCTTCGGATGCCGCCCTTTTCCTTGTGTGAGAGGATTTGCTCTCCTCCCTGGCCTCTTCCTACTCCCCCTCAAAAGCAGAAGAGGCTTGGGTGTCTTCGGACCTAGTGTCCGGAGGTCCTTTAGAGCAGATGCCTCCTCGGGCCTCCTTCATCTCTTCCTTCTTGTTTTCCTTCTTCTCGGGAACAGTGTATGGCTTTTCGACCAACATGTACATCAGTAAGGCTGTCCTGGGCCCTCGAGCAGCGGTGCCGAGCAGTTGGTCAGTTTGGATTTCTCTAGCCAGTTCTGCGAATACGAAGAATACCGGGTTAAGTGCCTTATTAAAAGTAGGTTCCCAGACACAAGAATGAAATGTTATCATACCTCTCTAGGAGGGTGTGTGGCGTTGATGACCCACAAGTATAGGGGATCAATCGTAGTCCTTTCGATAAGTAAGAGTGTCGAACCCAACAAGGAGCAGAAGGATCTGACAAGTGGTTTTCAGCAAGGTAAAATCTATCGGCACTGAAATTGTCGGTAACAAGTGATTGTGTGGTGAGATGATTCGTAGCAAGCAACAAGTAACAAAAGTAGCAATGGTGCAGCAAAGTGGCCCAATCCCTTTTGTAGCAAGGGACAAGCCTGGACAAAGTCTTATAGGAGGAAAAATGCTCCCGAGGACACACAGGAATTTCTGTCATGCTAGTCTTCATCATGTTCATATGATCCGCGTTTGTTACTTTGATAGTTTGACATGTGGGTGGACCGGCGCTTGGGTACTGCCCTTACTTGGACAAGCATCCCACTTATGATTAACCCCTCTCGCAAGCATCCGCAACTATGAAAGAAGAATTAAGACAAAGTCTAACCATAGCATTAAACTAGTGGATCCAAATCAGCCCCTTACGAAGCAACACATAAACTAGGGTTTAAGCTTCTGTCACTCTAGCAACCCATCATCTACTTACTACTTCCCAATGCCTTCCTCTAGGCCCAAATAATGGTGAAGTGTTATGTAGTCGACGTTCACATAACACCACCAGAGGAAAGACAACATACAACATATCAAATTACCGAACGAATACCAAATTCACATGACTACTATTAGCATGACTTATCTCATGTCCTCAGGAACAAAAGTAACTACTCACAAAGCATAATCATATTCATGACCAGAGAGATAATGAGTAGCATCAAGGATCTGAACATAAACTCTTCCACCAAATAATCCAACTAGCATCAACTACGAAGAGTAATCAATACTACTAGCAACCTTACAAGTACTAATCGGAGTCGTGAGATGGAGATTGGTTACAAGAGATGAACCAGGGTTTGGAGATGAGATGGTGCTGATGAAGATGTTGATGGTGACGAGTCCCCTCCGATGAGAGGAGTGTTGGTGATGACGATGGCGACGATTTCCCCCTAAGGGAGGGAAGTTTCCCCGGCAGGATTGTCCTGCACGAGCTCTAGATTGGTTCTCCTCAATTTCCGCCTCGTGGTGGCTGCGAAACCACGAAAAAGCTCCTCCCTGATATTTTCTGGACGAAACCCTTCATATAGCAGAAGAGGGGGGCAAGTGGGCCAGCAGGTTGCCCACAAGCCCTCATGGCGCGACCTGGGGGGTGGCCGCGCCGTGCAGGCTTGTGGCCAACCCCTGGCGCCCCTCTGGCACTTCTTCAGCCCAATATTTTTTATAAATCCGGAAAAAACCTCGTTGATTTTTACGGCGTTTGGAGTTGCGCAGAATAGGTATCTCAACTTTGCTCCACTTTCAGGACAGAATTCCAGTTGCCGGCATTCTCCCTCTTCATGTAAACCTTGCAAAATAAGAGAGGAAATGCATAATAATTGTACCGTGAAGTGAAATAACAGCCCAAGAAGCGATAAATATCAACATGAAAACATGATGCAAAATGGACGTATCAGGCGTCAAGGCCTGTCTCTTCCTCCTCGGCCGGCCAAATCTTTTGCAACTTGAACAACACCTTCCATAGCTTGCTGTGGGTAATGCGGTAAAAGCGGATCAGAGTGTCCGGGTCTGAGATATTATAGGACCACATGGGGTGGTCCGATGTTGGCACGGGAGTAGGCGGCGGAGAAGCATGACCTGAACCACGTTGGTCAGCTCAAATTTCTTCTTCACGAGTTGGGAGATGCACCACTAGAGTGACTCCACCTTCGCAGCTCACCCCAATCAAACCCCTTCATCGTCCATGACACTAGCCTCGTGGGAGGTCCGAATTTGAATCTGGACGGAGATGGCCTGCTGCGGAGCATCCTATAGACATCACCACGACAAGAGTCTGTTTGGCAAGTGCCACGTGCCACATCTACATCACATACATAAAGGTGAATCATCTCCATTACACGTGCTCATTGGACCCATTTGAGGATGGTATCCTACTTGACACTCCTCTTATGTGCATGCATATGTATTGTCGGAGCTTCACGGGTGACGAGGAGGAGTGCAAGTACCAAGGAACAACTACACCATCCACGAGGGAAGTGTGGAAGAGGATACGGAAGAAGACAGAGTTGTGATGTCTACAAGGTCCGGACGACTGAAAGACTCTCGACGTCCGACACTATAGAACGTCCGGACGACCAACAAGTCCCAGCCTTCGGACGTCCGATGCCTTCCGGAAATCCGGCGCCTCCTACCCTGAGATGTATCACCGGACGTCCGACACTCTCCGGATGTGCGGACACTCCCGAGCAATTGGACGATTGACGTCCTCCGGACATCGGTACCCGTTCATACGCACCCGTGGCCTATGGCGTTGTATCTCTCTCTCACTTATCCCTTCGTGACTAAGACTATATATATTCCCCCACCTCCTTTCTAGGGTTTGCAACTGTTTAGCTGTAGTTGAGCATTGCTCCTTCCACTACTTCTCCCATGGAGACGAGACCTCTATTTGAGAAGATCCTCTACTAGATGTCAAGGCCCCTTGCGTGGAAAGATCCCTAGTGGATTCAAGTCCCCATCTTGCTATGGGATATGGGATGAACTATACCATGTATATTACTATCCTTTTGTTGTTCATGTACCTTCGTGGATCATTTGTGTGGATGTGAGTCTAGTGGATGTGTGATTTGGACTTGTTATTGAGTGTTTTCTATTGTGATTTCTCCTCGTTCATCACCGTGTTCTTCGTGTTCTTGAGGTTTCCCCCTCCAATTCATGAAAGATCGACACCCACTGGTTTGCCCCGTATCATACTGGTATCAAGATCTACGTTTCTCACGAATTTGGACCCCCCTTCTTTTCTAGCCTTAATTTTCTGTGTTCTTGCCAATTTACAAAATTCCCAACAAAAAGAGCCATACCAATTTTTTTGTGATTTGTTGTTTCTAGTGCGTTTTTCGTTGATTTTGATCCGTGGATCTAGTGTTTGGTAAGTGAATCTACTTCCCTTGGAGTTCCCTAGCCCCATTTTTCTTTTTCCGCATCAATTTCAAGCCCAACATCACCATTTTCCGCCCAAAATCGTGTTCCGGATCGCAAATCTCGCGTTGGCTCCGACCCACCGGACGACCGATACCTTATGGACGTACGGACCCGTTCGATGCATCGGACGTCCAGAAGCACAAAACAGAGCCGATTTCTTAGATTTCTGGACCTCTGGGACGTCCGACCTCCTTCAGACGTTCGTAACCTGTAGAAACCGACTTCAACTGATTATTGTTTCGGCCATAACTAATTCATCCCGACTCCGATTTTGACGTTCTTTAGCTCGTTTTGTAGCTGTTGACTTCTACCGTCCCTAAAAATTAGTTCCATCATCATTTGCCACCATCATATTTTTTAAATTTTAGCAAGCTTGCCTAGGCCCTCACCATATCATCCGTAATACCACCATAGACTTCCGCAACCTAATCCATTTTGATTTCCATTGTATTTGTAGTTTCTTGAGTTGTGCTTTGAGTCTCCCAAGATGTTTAGGATACTTAGGGATGGTTGCTTATTCATCACCCACCGATGACTTGTATCGGTCCATCATCTACATCAACCACCGACAATTGACATTGATGACGACCATCCATCGTTTGAGACCAACTTCAACCGGAAGCAAGGACGGTTACCCCTGACTTCGTGAAAGATTAAGCGTGAGGAAGGTATCCATTTTGCCACAAAATTTTCCTTCCTTGCCATTAGAACTTGATAGAGCCACCATCTTCGCGCATTCCTTCATACCTATTGAGGCTAGGTATCCTAGTATTGTCGGGCTTAGCGAAAACATGTGCACCATAGTGATACGACATCATAGTGTTACATCATTTGAAATATCATATAGTGCAGTTGCTTGCTCCCGTGCATATCTTGTGATACGTTTCTCATATGTTTGGTTGAGGCTCAATAAGAATAGTGGAATGAAGAGAAGAGCAAAAAAAAACCTTCTAAGCAAGAGATAAATTCATAAGCTTATAAGCAAAGAGTTGAGCATGAAAAGAAATACGTGTGCATGAGGACACATGAATAGGAAATGTTTTTTTTGCATGAATAGGAAATCTACCAAGTGGTGTATATTTCCCAAACGTGCAATAAGCAAACATCTCTCCTTGTGTTTATGCAACACAAGATTTTCTTGTCCCTATAGTTGCCCAAGCCCCATTATCCCATTATGTGTGTTTCTTTATTGCCCTCCTCTATATTTGGGATCACCTGCTTTGCATTTTGAGTCCTTCGGATTTATTTCAAATATTTACAATATCTTGGACTTCAATTTGCATGAATTTGTGGAATTTATCCTAACCAATCCACTCGATAAGCTTTAGTTTGTAGGTGTGAGTGAACAAGTCCAGTACCAATTCCACTATCCTCTCACTCCACATTGAGGGAAATGGGATACATCCTCAACTTAGGGAAATGGTATCTTGGTATTGTTTATCCCATTTCCCACTCACATTTGCTCGAGTCTTGTGATGGCTGGGCAAAGTACATCTACATCGGTCTACAACCACAACGACGAGTTTGATGCCATGAAGAAAACCATCGACGCCAAGATGGATGCTCATTTGGAGGAGCTCAAAGACCTCATCAACAACCGCACGCGATCTTCATAATCTTCGAGAAGATAGTCAAGAGAACATGCTTCTGAACTACCATATCTAGCAAGATCGAACCAGCATTGACACCATCATCGACATGAAGAAATACCGACGCCAACATCAAGGTGTCCAACGACGAACAAGTGTGAAGGTCATGAGCTCGACACCAACCACCGCTCGATGACTTCACCACCTACCTTAGCATCTTCTGATACGTCCATTTTGCATCATGTTTTCTTACTGTTATTTATAATGTTTTTATGCATAATAATTCTTTATGGAGTAATACTAATGCCTTTCCTCTCATAATATGCAAGGTTTACACAAAGAGGGAGATTGCCGGCAGATGGAATTCTGGACCTAGAAAAAGCTACGTCAAGCCACCTATTCTCCACATCTCCAAATAAGATGAAACTTCACGGAGATTTTTTATGTATTATTTAAGAAATACTAGAGCAAATAAGTACCAGAGGGGCCCCGCCAGGTGGGCAAAACCCACGTGGGTACGCTAGGGTCCTCACTCGCGCCCTCGTGGGTTGTGCTCAGCCCGGGCCAACTCCGGTGCCCATCTTATGGTATATAGGTCATGTTGACCTATAAAAATAAATAAGGAGAGGACTTTCAGGACGAAACATGACCATCTGGAGGTAGAACTTCGACAGGAGCACTTTTGCCCTCCGACGGAGTGATTCCGCCCTGGGAACTTCCCCTCCGGAGGCCAATCTTCATGAACATCTTCAACAACACCATCTCCTCTCAAACCCTAGTTCATCTCTTGTGTTCAATCTTTGTACCAGAACCTTAGATTGATACTTGTGGAGGAATCGTAGTGTGGGTTACATCTTGTAGTTGATTACTATATGGTTTATTTGGTGGAAGACTATATGTTCAGATCCATTATGCTATTTAATACCCTATGATCTTGAGCATGTTTATCACTTGTGAGTAGTTAATTTTGTTCTCGAGGCCACGAGAGAAATCTTGTTGCAAGTAATCATGTGAACTTGATATGTGCTTGATATTTTGATGATATGTATGTTGTGATTCCCTTAGTGGTGTCATGTGAACGTCGACTACATGCCACTTCACCATATTTGGGACTAAGAGAATGCATTGTGGAGTATTTATTGCATGATGGGTTGCTAGAGTGACAGAAGCTTAAACCCTACATTATGCGCTACTTCGTAAGGGACCGATTTGGACACAATTGTTTAATGCTACGATTAGAACTTATCTTAATACTTTTCTCATAGTTGCGGATGCTTGCGAGGGGGTTAATCATAAGTAGGAAGTTTGTTCAAATAAGAAAAACACCTAAGCACCGGTCCACGCACATATCAAATTATTAAAGTAGCGAACACAAATCAAACCAACATGGTGAAAGTGACTAGATGAAATTCCCATGCACCCTCAAGAATGCTTTGCCTATCAAAAGAAACCGTTTTGGCCTTTCCTTTTCCATAAAAGTATTGGGCTACCTTGCTGCAGTTATTGTTACTATTGCTACTCGTTACTTGTCACAATTATCTTGCTATCAAACAACTTGTTACCGCTATTTTAGTGCTTGCAGAAATCACCTTGCTGAAAACCACTTGTCATTTCCTTCCGCTCCTCGTTGGGTTCGACACTCTTACTTATCGAAAGGACTACTATTGATCCCCTATACTTGTGGGTTATCAATACTCTTTTCTAGCACCATTTCTGGGGAGTGAAGCACTCTTGGTAAGTGGGAATTTGTAAGGAAATATTTTCACTACGTGCTGAAATTTATTGTCACTTGCTACTATGGAAAGCAATCCCTTGAGGGGTTTTCTCGGGGTATCTTCACCTCGACTGAAACCCCAATTAGTTGCCCCTCAACCTACTACACCTACGTAAAATATTGGCTATGAAATTCCTTCGGGTATGATAGAGCAACTGCTAGCTAATCCTTATGCAGGAGATGGAAGTGAACATCCTGATATGCACTTGATATATGTGGATTATTTAAGCTTGCAGGTTTACCTGGAGATGAAGTTAAAAATAAGGTCTTCCCTTTATCTTTGGGGGGAAGGCATTGGCATGGTATAGGCTATGCGATGGTATTGGATCTTGGAGCTAGAATTGGTTGAAATTGGAATTTCACCAAAAGTTTTATCATATGCATCTAGTTCATCGTGATCAGGATTATATATATAATTTTTGTCCTTGTGAAGGAGAAAGTATTTCTCTAGGTTGGGGGAGGCTTAAGTCAATGTTATATTCATGCCCCAATCATGAGCTCTCAAGGAAAATTGTTATCCAGAACTTTTATGCTCGACTTTCTCGTAATGATCAATCCATGCTCGATACTTCTTGTATTGACTCTTTTATGAAGAAGACTATTGAATTCAGGTGGGATCTCTTAGAAATAATTAAATGCAACTATGAAGATTGGGAACTCGACGAAGGCAAAGAGTGAGGTATTAAGCTTGAGTTTGATTGTGTTAAATATTTTATGAATACCGGTGCTTTTCAAAAGTTTAGCACTAAATATGGACTTGATTCTAAGATAGTAGCCTCTTTTTGTGAATCTTTTTCTACTCATGTTGATCTTCCTAAGGAGAAGTGGTTTAAATATCACCCCCTATTAAAGAAGAAATTAAAGAACTGGTAATAGCTAAAGAGGAGACTATGATTTGTAATGTTGATCCAGTTGTGCCTACTGCTTACATCGAAAACCCCCTTACCCCGTTTAGAATAAAGGAACATGCTAAGATTTGAACTGCGGTTCGCAAAAGTAATATTAGAGCACCTATACCACGAGAACAAATAAAAGTTGAACCTAGTGTTGCTATGGTTAAAGATATCTTGGTAGAAAATATTGATGGGCATGTTATTTACTTGTGTGGTGAAGCTGCTAGAATTGCCAAACCTGATGAAAAAGATAAACATAGACCGGTTGATGGCATGCCTATTGTCTCAGTTAAAATAGGAGACCATTGTTATCATAGTTTATGTGATTTAGGCGCTAGCTTAAGTGATATTCCTTTTACTTTATATCAAGAAATTATGGATCCCATAACACTCATTAAAATAGAAGACATAGATGTTACTATTAAAATTGCTAATAGAGATACCATCACACCACTTGGGATTGTTAGAGAAGTTGAAGTCTTGTGTAGGAAAACGAAACACCCTACTGATTTTCTAGTTCTCGGTTCCCCACAAGATGACTTTTGGCCCATTATCTTTGGTAGGCCTTTCTTGAACACTGTCAATGCTACTATAGACTGTCATAACAAACTGTAAGTGTTAACTTTGGTGATGAGTCTCATGTATTTAATTTTTCTAAGTTCAACAGAAAACATCATAAGGAAGAATTACCTAGTAAAGATGAAATAATTGGTCTTGCTTGTATTGTCGTGCTTCCTACTGATCCACTAGAACAATATTTGCTAGACCATGAAAATGATATGCATATGCATGAATGAAATGAAATAGATAGAATTTTATTTGAACAACAACCTTTGCTTAAGCACAATTTGCCTATTGAAACTCTAGGAGGTCCTCCTCCACCTAAAGGTGATCATGTGTTTGAACTAAAACAATTGCCTGATACTTTGAAATATGCTTATCTTGATGAAAAGAAGATATATCATGTCATTATTAGTGCTAAACTTTTAGAACACGAAGAAGAAATATTATTCAAAATTCTAAAGAAGCACTGAGCTACTATTGGATATACTCTTGATGATCTTAAGGGCATTAGTCCCACTCTATGTCAGCACATGATTAATATGGAACCTGATACTAAAGCCAGTCGTTGATCACCAACGTTGCTTGAATCCTAAAATGAAGGAAGTGGTAAGAACTAAAATATTAAAGCTTCTAGAAGCAGGTATAATCTATCCCATAGTTGATAGTAGATGGGTAAGTCCCGTTCATTATGTCCCTAAGAAGGGAGGTATTACTGTTGTTCCTAATGATAAAAATGAACTTATTCCACAAAGAATTGTCATGGGATATAGAATGGTGATTGATATCAGAAAATTAAACAAAGCAACTAGAAAAGATCATTACCCTCTACCTCTTATCGATCAAATTTTAGAAAGCATATCTAAGCTCACATACTTTTGTTTTCTTGATGGGTATTCTAGTTTCTCTCAAATACCCGTTTCAAAACCTGATCAAGAGAAGACCACCTTTACTTATCCTTTGGAACTTATGCTTATATACGTATGCCTTTTGGTTTATGCAATGCACCTGCTACTTTTCAAAGATGTATGACTGCTATATTCTATGATTTTTGTGAAAAGATTTTTGAGGTCTTCATGGATGATTTTTCCGTCTATGGAAAGTCTTTTGATGACTGTTTAAGCAACCTTGATCGAGTTTTGTAGAGATGTAAGAAAACTAACCTGGGAGAAGTGCCACTTTGTGGTTAATGAAGGTATTGTCTTGGGTCATTAAATTTTGAACGAGGCATTGAGGTGGACCAAGCTAAAGTTGATGTAATTGAGAAAATGCCATGTCCTAAAGATATTAAAGGTATTCACAGTTCCTTGGTCATGCTGGTTTATATAGGAGGTTTATTAAGGACTTCTCTAAAATTTCTAGGCCCCTTACAAATCTTTTACAAAAGGATGTTTCATTTGTTTTTGACGATGCTTGTGTAGAAGCCTTTGAAACACTTAAGAAAGCCTTAACTTGTGCACCCATTGTTCAACCACCTGATTGGAACTTGCTTTTTGAAATTATGTGTGATGCTAGTGATTATGCTGTTGGTGCTGTTCTAGGACAAAGAGTTGATAAAAAATTAAATGTTATCCATTATGCTAGAAAAACCCTAGAGAGTGCCCAAAGAAATTCTGCTACTCCTGAAACAAAATTAGTAGTTGTGTTTGCTTGTGATAAATTCAGATATTATATTGTTGATTCCAAAGTAATTGTTCACACCGATCATGCTGCTACAAAATATCTTATGGAAAATAAAGATGCTAAACCTAGACTCATTAGGTGGGTTCTCTTGCTACAAGAATTTGATTTACATATCACTGATAGGAAAGGAAATGAAAACCTCGTAGCTATTAACTTGTCTAGGTTAGAAAATATTCTTGATGACCCACTGCCTATTAATGATAGTTTTCCTGATGAACAATTGGCTGCAATAAATGTTTCTCACAACACACCTTGGGATGCTGACTATGCTAATTATATTGTTGCTAAATACATACCACCTAGTTTCACGTACCAACAAAAGATAAAATTCTTTTATGGTTTAAGACACTACTTTTGGGATGACCCACATCTTTATAAAGAAGGAGTAGATGGTATTATTAGACGTTGTGTACTTGAGCATGAACATGAACAAATCCTACGGAAATGTCACTTTGAAGCTTATGGAGGACAACAAGCGGGAGATAGAACTGCTCACAAGGTATTGCAATTTGGTTTTTATTGGCCTACTCTATTCAAGGATGCCCGTACGTTTGTTTTATCATGTGCTGAATGTCAAAAAACTGGTAATATCGGTAAGTGTCAAGAAATGCCTATGAATTATTCACTTGCTGTTGAACCATTTGATGTTTGGGGTGTTGATTAATGGGACCTTTTCCTTCCTCTAATGGGTATACTCATATTTTGGTTGCTGTTGGTTATGTTACTAAGTGCGTAGAGGCTATTCCAACTAGTAGTGTTGATCACAACACTTCCATTAAAATGCTTAAACAAGTTATTTTCCCTAGGTTTAGAGTCCCTAGATATTTAATGAACGATGGTGGTTAACACTTTATTCTTGGTGCTTAGTGTAAAATTCTTGGTAAGTATGATGTTAACCATAGAATTGCATTACCCTATCACCCACAATCTAGTGGTCAAGTTGAACTTACCAATAGAGAAATAAAATTAATAGTACAAAAAACTATCAATAGGTCTCGTACGAATTGGTCTAAGAAATTAGATGATGCAATTTGGGCCTACAGAACAACTTATAAAAATCCTATGGGTATGTCTCTCTATAAAACAGTTTATGGAAAAGCTTGTCATTTGCCTCTTGAGCTAGAACACACAACATATTGGGCAATTAAAGAGCTCAACTATGATTTCAAATTGCTAGTGAAAAGAGCTTATTTTATATTAGCTCACTAGATGAATGGAGAATCGAGGCTTATGAAAATGCCAAATTGTTCAAAGAAAAAGTTAAAAGATGGCACGATAAAAGAATCCAAAAGCAAGAATTCAAAGTGGGTGAATATGTTCTTTTGTACAACTCTCGTTTCAGATTCTTTGCAGGAAAACTTCTCTCCAAATGGGAAGGACCATATATTATCGAAGAGGTCTATCGTTCTCGAGCTATCAAAATAAATAACACCGAAGGTACTTACCCGAAGGTGGTCAATGGGCAAAGAATTAAACACCATATCTCATGTACACCTATTAATGTTGAAAGCAATATTATCCAAACCATGACACCGAAGGAACATATAAAATAAAACTTCCGGAACACTGCAGAATCGTGAAAAAAGTGGAGGTACATGATATGCCAAGTAAACGGACTCCGAAAAATCTGCAAAAAGATTTCAATCAGTTTTGGAATATTACGAAAAATAGGAAAATAGGAGACAACTAGGATGGAACCCAAGGAGGGCACAAAACCCCCTGGCGTGCCAAGGTGTGTTGTGCCCACCTCGGGTACCTTCCTGACTTTGTTTTCTTCACGTTCTGCTTTATTCCCAAAATAAAAAAAGCTTTATATACGCCCCGAACATATTGACCATCGTATCGCAAAGAGATCTTGTGTTCTTGTTATTCGTTGTTTTTCTGTTAGATCCAACAAGGCCACGCATCATGTCTTCCCCATCCTTTGACAACGGGGAAGGAGATGCTTGGTTGATGAAGAGAGAACTAAAAAGCGAGGAAGCAAAGGAAGTCACCTAGGAGAGCAATGACAAGGATGCTGCGGTGGATCAAACTCAAGTTGGAGAGCAAGCCTCACCAATGGAATAAGAAGAAGAAGATATCCTTAAACCATACTATGAACATCTTACCCCCACTAAAATTGAAGCTTTTTGGATCATCAAAATGGTTCGTGTGCAAAATAAATATCTCACTCGAATATTCAGTTACAAGAGAACATCATCGCCCTCCAAAGTATTATCAATAGATTGGAGAACCTTCTGAGCCTTAAGTGTGAAGCTACACCACCAGCATCTTCATCTTCACCATCAAAGGAGATTTGAGTATCGGGTATGGGCACTCCCCTTGGCTTGGGTCAAGCTTGGGGGAGGTGCCCTGGTATCGTATTACACCACCATGTTTGCCATTATTTATCTTAATTTTGTTTTTAGTTATCTTTTGATTTAGTTGAATAAAAGTTTAGTTCAATCTTTGTTTTCGAGAGTTTGCTTAGTGATCTATCTATCTATCTATGTAATTGTGTGCGAGATATATAATAAAGTTTAGTTCGAGTTTTGCTTTCTTTACTTCCTTGTTTAATCAAAATAAAGAAAAGAAATGAATGAAGAACATCGTATGCTAATCTTATGTTAAGTAAGGACATCACATTAGGAAAAGTGTAAGTATTAAAATTTATTGGATATTTACAAGGATAGCATAAATCAATGATGCAATTCATGAAAGAATTAATAAGGGAACAGAAGATTCACATGCAAATACACTATCTTGGACATCTTTTATGATTGCGATCCCCCATCAAAATATTATATATAAAAATTGTTGATGTTGGACAAAGAAGACAACGTAATGATCGACGCTTGTTCATATTCATATAGAAGTTATATTGTCATAGATCGTTTAACATGTGGTGCTTGCCCAATATCCAATAGAGATACTACTTGTGCATCCAAAAACCCTTAAACCCAAATCTTTTTCGAGAGTCCACCGTACCTACCTATGGATTGAGTAAGATCCTTCAAGCAAGTTGTCATCGGTGCAATAAGGCAATACAAATTGCTTCTAAATGTGTTGGATCATTTGGTGTAAGAGAAAATTGAGCATTGTACGAACTTGTGATGGAAAATAACAAAGGCGACAAACTGCATAATAAAGGATGATATCATAAGGGGCAATGTAACATGATGTTCCCTTCAACTAAGGGATTTGACATACAAACAAAAAGTGCATGGCAACTTGGGCTTCCCTCTACGGAGGGCCTGTCTTTTACTTTTATGCAAGAGTCAATGTATTCTTCCCTATTCCTTTTATTTTCTATTTTTGCAAGCATCATATGGTGAGGAATTATTATTGTTGACATCACCCTTGAGGTGAATACAATGGGAGGCGAAACTAAACGCCCCTATCTTTCTATGTGTCTGGTTGAAACTTTTTGCTCATGTGTATGCGGTGAGTTTTAGCAATCATAGAAGATTATAAGATGGTTGAGCATGTGGACTTGCCTAAAGGCTCCGATACGAGATCCTTCGTGAAAAGATGGTGAATTGCAGTTGCAAAGTTGACTGAGAACATAGTTTGTTGGTTTTCAATAAAGTTTATGCTTCTACTTCGATATTTTGATGAATTGTTACTTGTTCATGAGAAGTTATATGATAAAGTCATGTGATGAAGTTTTATGATAAAGTTTTTTGCTTCTATAATAATATGCATGGTGCTTCTTTGTCCGGATTTTGCTTTTATCGACACCTCTCTCTCTCTAAGCATGTAGATATGTTTTTTTGATTTTGGTTTTCGCTTGAGGACAAGCGAGGTCTAAGCTTGGGGGAGTTGATACGTCCATTTTGCATCATGTTTTCTAACTGTTATTTATAATTATTTTATGCATAATAATGCTTTATGGAGTACTTCTAATGCCTTTTCTCTCATAATATGCAAGGTTTACACAAAGAGGGAGATTGCCGGCAGATGGAATTCTGGACGTGGAAAAAGCTACATCAAGCCACCTATTCTGCACATCTCAAAATAAGATGAAACTTCACGAAGATTTTTTATGGATTATTTAAGAAATACTGGAGTAAATAAGTACTAGAAGGGGCCCACCAGGTGGGCACAACCCATCTCGGCGCGCTAGGGCCCTCAGGCGTGCCCTGGTGGGTTGTGCTCAGCCAATCCCACCTCCGGTGCCCATATTTCGATGTATAGGTCATTTGGACCTAGAAGAAATAAGGAGAGGACTTTCGGGACGGAACGCCAGTGTCTCGAGGCGGAACTTGGGCAGGAGCGCTTTTGCCCTCAAGCGGAGCGATTCCGTCGGGGGAACTTCCCTCCCTAAGGGGCAAATCCAAGCCATCTTCATCACCAACAACCCTCTCATCTCTAGGAGGCCAATCTTCATCAACATCTACAACAGTACCAACTCCTCTCAAACCCTAGTTCATCTCTTGTGCTCAATCTTTGTACCGGAACCTTACATTGGTACTTGTGGATGATTAGTAGTGTTGATTAATTCTTGCAGTTGATTACTATATGGTTTATTTGGTGGAAGACTATATGTTCAGATCCAACATGCTATTTAATACCCCTCTGATCTTGAGCTTGTTTATCACTTGTGAGTAGTTACTTTTGTTCTTGAGGCCACGGGAGAAATCTTGTTGCAAGTAATCATGTGAAATTGATATGTGTTTGATATTTTAATGATATGTATGTTGTGATTCCCTTAGTGGTGTCAGGTGAACATCGACTACATGACACTTCACCATATTTGGGCCTAAGGGAATGCATTGTGGAGTAGTTATTAGAAGATGGGCTGCTAGAGTGACACAAGCTTAAACCCTCGTTTATGCGCTACTTCGTAATGACCGATTTGGACCCAATTATTTAATGCTATGGTTAGATTTTATTTTATTACTTTTCTCATAGTTGCAGATGCTTGCGAAGGGGTTAATCATAAGTAGGATTTTTATTCAATTAAGGACAGAACCTAAGCACCGGTCCACCCACATATAAAATTATCAAAGTAGCGAACACAAATCAAACCAACATGTTGAAAGTGACAAGATGAAGTTCCCGTGTGCCCTAAAGAACGCTTTGCCTATTATAAGAAACTGTTTTGGCCTGTCCTTTGCCACAAAAGGATTGGGCTACCTTCCTGCACTTATTGTTACTACTGCTACTCGTTACTTGTTACAATTATCTTGCTATCAAACAACTTGTTACCGCTATTTCAGTGCTTGAGGAAATCACCTTGCTAAAAACCACTTGTCATTTCCTTTTGCTCCTCGTTGGGTTTGACACTCTTACTTACCAAAAGGACTATGATTGATCCACTTTACTTGTGGGTCATCATATTCTCCAAGCGACTTTAAGGCATCATCGCCCTTGGATATGCGACATCTTCGCTGGAAAGCACCTCAAGAGAAGCTTGCCAAGCTCAAGTCCGCGACTTCCACGTGCTACTATGACCTTGACACCTACTTCTATATTCCTTTCTACGGGACTCATGATCCTGAAGAGTACCTCGAGTGGGAGCGCAAGATGGACACCTACCTCAAGATACTTCAAGTCCCTTCCGAAGATCAAGTGAAGTGCTCCATAAGAAACTTCCATGACTATGCATCGACATGGTGGCTTCACACACCTTCGAATAACTTCGACATGAGTTGGTCCAAGACGAAGAAAGCTATGAGACAAGAGTTTGTGCCTTCTACATACACGGAACATCTTCAACGCCAATTGGAGAAAACCATACAAGGATTCAAGCCCCTCAACGATTACTTCATGGAGAGGAACAAAGCCTTGCGACATGCCAAAGTTAACGACCCCATTTGGATGAAGTTCCACTTCATGATGGGATTGAACAATGACATCGCCAAGACTATCTTGACCAACACCTACAAGTCTCTCGATGAACTCTACTTTGGTCCTCTAAAGGCGGAACAAGAACTCAAGGCAAATGATACTCGACCCCTGATACGTCCCAAACATATCTATAATTTCTGTTTGTTCCATGCTCTTTTGGGTGACATTGTTATATGTTTTGCTACACTTTCATACCTTTTTACACATATTTGGACTAACCTACTAACTCAGTGCACCCAATGCTAGTTTTTGTCTGCTGATGTCTTTTTTGCAGGGACTTTTACCCCAATTTACAGAGCCCCAAAAATTCCGAGAAAAATATATAAAAATCAGCATGACGGAAGCTTCACGAGCACAAAAGGTGGGCCAGAGGGGAGCCAGGGCCTGCCTAGACAGCCACCCTGCGCGGCCCCCTCCTGGCCGCGCCACCAGGCTGCCTGGGTGGGGCCCACACCCTCTGGTGCCCTCCTTCGGCCTATATTTACCTCTCCGACCAAAAACCCTATCATCAGATCCAGAATTGCGAATTTCTCCATCGTTCCGCCACCACAGCGGTTCCGAGATCGGGAGCGTTAGAAGACCTCTTCCCGACACCCTGCCGGAGAGAGGGTTGACCTCCGGGAGCTTCTACACCACCATGGACGCTTCCCGTACGTGCCGTGAGTAGTCCTCCTTGGACTATGAGTCCATGACCAGTAGCTATGTGATGTCTTCTCTCCAATCTTGTACTTCAATGCTTCTCCCTTGTGAGGTGCCCTATATGATCAAGGCATCCATGTAATTTTCCTGCTATGCTTGTTTTGCTGGGATCCAATGGATTATGAGATTGTGTTCAGATTGTGATGAGTTATATATTTGGTTCTCCTTTTATATTATGTTCTTGAGTAATTCATGCATGTTCTCCGTTGCTTTTTATTGCTTTGGCCGAGTAGTAGATTGTAAATCCAAGAGGGAGCGTTATGCATGATTGCGGGTTCATGCCCCCTGATGTCTAGATTGAGTGACAGAAACATGAGACTAGGGTATGTGCCGTTGCCACCAGGGAGAATACAGTGGTGCTTGTGACCACGGTTGCAAGGATTGTTTACCTTATGCAAAGTTCGTTAATGCAGTTGTCCGTTGCTTTGAGTTTACACTTTGGGTGGGGCTCGCAACTTAATACCAGCGAGATGTTCTGGATAGATATCTCAAGGTGGATGATTAGAGAGTAGATGCTGATGGACAAACGGTCTACTTGTCTTGGCATACTGCCCATTACTTTCGAGCCTCTAACTTTCTAGTAGCATGATTAGCATTGCGGTGGGTTTATAATTCTGTCAATTACCCAGCTATAATTTGTTTACCCAACATAGTTGTTTATCGTCTTTTGGGAGAGAGATATCACTAGTGAACATCATGTGACTCTAGTCCATAATTCCACCATTGTTTACACCTCCAGCATTTACCGCTTTTATTTACTTCTCCGTTGCAATCACTATCACTATTCCTGCTTGTGTTTTTATCCTTTGCAAACTACAAGCCCGGAGAGATTGACAACCTCTCTGAACTCGTTGGGAGAAAAGTTATTTGTTGTGTGTGCAGGTCCACGTCTTCTGCTAGCGCCAGAGCAGCGGATACCTACTTGTTGATCCCCTGAGTCCTGCTGGTTCGATAAACCTTACAGTCCATGTGTAAGGGAAATCTGTTGCTGACTACATATCCACCTTCCACTTGGGGTGACCAACGAGGGGCGAGAAGTATATCCATCAACTGGTCATCAAGAAAATTTCTGGCGCCGTTGCCGGGGAGTCTAGTCTTCAAGATAGGGGAGTTTCATGCTATCTTTTACCTTTGCTTTTATTCTTGTTAGTTTTCTTTCTAGTTTTTGCTATAGAGTCTTATAGCAAAAACCACAAAAAAATTAGTTGCTTTGTTCTTGCTTGTTGTTGCTGCTATGGGTTCCACTGAGAACACCAAGTTGTGTGACTTCACTATTCACAACAACAATGACTTTATCTGCACTCCTATTGCTGCTCCCACCACTCAAGTGACCTCCTATGAGATTAAACCCGCTTTACTGAACCTTGTTATGAAAGATCAATTCTCCGGTGCTGGAGATGATGCTGCTTTACACTTGAATAATTTTGTTGAGATTTGTTATATGCAAAAGGACAAACAAGTAGATGGTGATATTTTCAAACTTAAGCTTTTTTTATTTCTCCTTGAGAGGAGGAGCTAAAGTGTGGCTTCAATCTTTGCCTAGGAATAGCATAGATTCTTGGGATAAGTGAAAAGATGCTTTTATTGGGAAGTATTACCCGCATGCTAAGATAATCCAGTTAAGAAGTAACATTATGAATTTTAGGCAACTGGATAATGAACACGTTGCCCAAGCTCGAGAACGTATGAAATCTCTTGTTAAGAATTGCCCTACACATAGTTTGACTACTTGGATGGTTATCCAAACTTTCTATGCAGGATTGAACTTTACCTTGCGAAATCTGTTGGACTCGGCCACAGGAGGAACCTTTATGTCAAATACACTTGGTGCTGCCACAAAGCTATTGGACGAGATGATGACAAATTATTCTCAATGGCACACCGAGAGAGCTCCAACAGGTAGGAAGGTAAACTCTGTTGAGGAGATCTCCTCCCTTAATGATACAGTTGGCGTGATCATGACTTTACTTACTAAGCAAGCTCCTATTGATCCTCATGATGTTCCTTGAAATTCTTTGGTTGCTCAAGAAAGAGAGCAAGTTGATGTTAATTTTATCTCTAGGAACAACTTTAATAATAATGCCTATATGAGTAATTTTGGTAGCAATCCTAGACCATTCCCATCCACCAAGTATAGGAACAACAACACTTATCCTATCACCAAAAACTCCACTTCTGAATTAGAGAGCATGCTTAAATACTTTATCACGTCTCAAAAAGCCTACAACAAGAGTGTAGAAGAGAAATTAGAAACATTAGATAGTCTCTCTTTGAAGGTAGACAACATAGCTCATGATGTAGAGGTGCTTAAAATTAGACCCCCCCTTGAGGAAAGGAAAACCACACCCATGAATGCTAACCAAGTATAAATTAATGATACCATTAGAATGCTAGCCAAACTTAAGGATAGATGGGCTAGAGAAAAATAAGAGGAAGATAGGATTAAGAGCCTTCCTACACACACTGCCCTTGCTACTATACAAGTTGTTGATGATCCCAAAACTATTAGCACACATCACATCCCTAGTCCCAATGGACCTATTAATGGTGATGCTAATACCTCAACTTTAGGACAAGAAGGTCCTTTGAACTTAGAGACTACCAAAAGAATGAGCTTAAATGACATCAGCACCACTTTAATTAATGGTAGTAATCTTGATTTTGATAATTGTAGTCTTCCCGAAGTTATCACTTTTTATGCAAAGAATGGCTAAAGACCCCCACACCAGTACATTCTATATTGCCTTCACCGAGCATATTACCAATGCTCTTATCAAAGCTAGGGAGGATAAGATCAAGCTAGAGACTTCTATTCCTAGAAAACTAGAAGATGGTTGGGATCCTATGGTCAAGATTAAATTGAATAATTTCTCTTGCTTTGCTTTATGTGATGTTGGAGCTAGTGCTTCCGTTATGCCCAAAAGAAAGTATCATATGCTTGATTTGAAACCTTTTGATCAATGTTCTTTTGGTGTTCGTCTTGTTGATTATTCCATAAAGAAACCTTTAGGGAGAATTGATGATGTTCTTATTGTTGTCAATGATAATTCTGTTCCTGTTCATTTTCTTATTATGGACATTGAGTGTGACCTCTCATGTCCAATTATTTTGGGACGTCCTTTTCTCCGCACCGTTGGTGCTATCATTGACATGAAAGAAGGTACCATTAGATTCCAATTTCCCCTTAAAAAGGGAATGGAACACTTCCCTTGAAATAAGATTAAGTTACCTTATGAGTCCGTTACTCAGGCAAGTTATTCTTTTGGAGTTGATGATACTTGATCTTTTTGCATCATGCCTAGCTCAAAGGTATAAAATAAAGCGCTTGTTGGGAGACAACCCAATTTGTTTTTACTTTCAGTTTTAGTGGTCTTAATGCTTGTTAGTACTGTAGCAACATCATTGTATCTTTACTTTCAAGCTTTGTGCCAAGTTTTAACCTCCGATTGCAAGAAAGTTCAAAAGTTGTGAGATGCTGTCTAGACACAGATTCGCCAAAAATCACGAGATCATCTTTTTGTTCTGAATATTTTTGACAGTATGCTCTATATAATTTTCTTTCTGGCTTGTGTTCTGAATTTTTTATTTGAGTTGCAGAAGTGCCCCGAAAAAATTATTTACTACCCGATGTTCTGTTTTTCCTAGATTGTGCCCTATTTTGCGTTTTCGTTGTTTTGCAAATATTAAGCTTGCTTTTTATTTGCAAAAACCTTTTGGAAATCTTGAGAAACAATATCTCTTCATGAAAATCTCTATATCCAGTAGAGAATAAATTATTTTATTATAGGCACTAACTACTCTAATCAGCTTATGATGAGTTTCGTATGAAGGGAGTTTTCAAGTATGCGATGGAAGATGATGAAAGAAGATCTAGTAGTGTCAAGCTCTCAAGCTTGGGGTTGCCCCCATGCACCCCAAGGAATGTTCAAGGAGACTCAAGCGTCTAATCTTGGGGATGCCCCCGTGCATCCTCTTCTCCATCAACAATCATCAGTTTGTCATTCTCCATGCTATATTTTTATCACTTCATATGTTATGTGCTATGCTTGGAGCATCCTGCTCTTTACTTTTTAGTTCGTTTTAGTTTAGTTTGCTGTTCATAACAAGTTGGAACCTAGCCTTCTTTGTTTGGGAGAGAAACATGCTCCACTGCACCCTAGAACACATCATAGGTTTTCATGCATATATTTTTTGTGTGTTCTTTATCTCTTCATAGTTGCTGTCATGCTTAGCTCTTAGTTTTCATGCTTTATATTTTTAAGAGCTTTTATTTAGATTGCTTTTGGAAATCTCTGGAGTTATCATGCTTATCTTGTTTGGAGAGTTGGCTTGTTGCACTGAGTTGTGTGTCTTGCATGAGTAGGTAATTGAGGTTGCTATTTAAGTATAGTAGTAACTTGCAATACTTTTGAGGTATTGATTTGAGTAATGTTTGGACTATCGGTGTCAAGAGCTTGAGCCTATTAGTGATAGTTGTCGTATTTTGGGAAATCCGTGTGTATTTTCAAAAAACTGAAAAAATTAGTTGAGAACTCTAGCTACTAGATGGATCGCTAACCTCTAGAGGGGTTGGAATATATAGAGTCCCCTCACGTTACCATGAGTCGAGGATGCGCAAGGATAACCAAACTCCCAAACACTCCTCCTCGGGGTGATTGTCTCTTTGTGAATCTCCTTACTAGACAGAGAGTTATCGATAATAACTGCATGAGTTCTTTGGAATAATATGAGTATTCAATTGTTGGCACTTCCACCATCCATATTTTGCTATCCTCTTTGGCACCGTCCATTGCCCTTTCTCATCTTGAGAGTTGGTGCAAACTTCGCTGATGCATCCAAACCCTTGGCATGATACGCTCTGTCATCATAAGCCTCATTATATCCTTCCTGAAAACATCCACCATACCAACCTATTAAGGCATTTCCATAGCCTTTCCGAGATACATTGCCATGCAACATCCACCATCTCATGACTTGATCTTCATGTCATACATGCTTTTGCGTGATCGAGGTGCCGCATGCTAGTTGGGCCTTTCCCTTATTGTTGCTACATGACGCGCTAGTTTCATTGCATATCCCGCTACACCGGCATAGGCATACATTTGCATACATCATGATAGTTTTCATTTGTATTTATGTTGAGTACTTCTTATAAAGTGTGAATATCATCTTTTTATTCTTGTAAAACATAGAGTGTTGCCCTTAAGTGAGGAAAAGATCCCAAAGAGGACAAATTAAAAGATCCCAAAAGAGGACAAATGAAAAGATCCCAAAGAGGACAAATGAGAGATAAATAGAAAGAGCCAAAGAGGCCACAAAATAGTAAAGAAAAAAGGAAAAATTAATAAAAAGAAATAAAAAGAGAGAAGGGGGCAACACTACTATTCCTTTTGAAAGATCCACACTCGTACTCCATTGTTACATTTGTACTCCATAGAGATTATCATTCATGCATAACTATGTGGGGACCTTTACACTATAGAACTTGGCTTGTCTATTCCAATGATGAGCCTCCTCAAATGAGCTCTAGGTCTTCATGAGCAAGCAATTTGGATGCACCCCCACTAGTTCCACCGGAGAGCTTACCTTAGCTCATATGTGCATCTGTTGCATGGAAATCCCTACTCCTCACATCATATCTATCATTTGGCTTTCTCTCGCCTATGATTGTCCTCATTGATGTGAGCCTTTCACACCTTTTTTGTCTTCCTTCCCCATAATTATTCTCTGTGGCATCCTAAGTGTCAACATATCTTGCTTGAGCTCATCCATTGCATGAGTGCTCAAAGTCGAAAGGGAGAAGATCATTTTCACTTGTGCCTCACTAATGGTCTGGGGATGAGTCAAAATAAGATTCTGAAGGAGACCAAGTGTGAAGTTTTAGTAGATTGAGTTCTCAATTATAATATTTTTATGCTCTAAACCCATCTCCCACTTCTTGCACACAAACACCATTTGGAGAGATTCGAGTCACGGACAACGAGGGCTCTTGCACCTTTATGTTCTTACTTTGCTAATTTCAATACTAAATATAGACTCTTGCTTGTTATTGTCTTGACTTGAATTGCATATCTTACTTGCTTTACTTTTAAGTCCTTATATGTGTGTTAGCATGTCAGCACATAAATTATTTTTGTTATCATTTACCTACTCGAGGACGAGCAGGAATTAAGCTTGGGATGTTGATACGTCCCAAACGTATCTATAATTTCTGTTTGTTCCATGCTCTTTTGGGTCACATTGTTATATGTTTTGCTACACTTTCAAACCTTTTTACACATATTTGGACTAACATACTAACTCAATGTACCCAGTGCTAGTTTCTGTCTGCTGATGTATTTTTTGCAGGGACTTTTACCCCAATTTACAAAGCCCCAAAAATTCTGAGAAAAATATATAAAAATCAGTGTGACGGAAGCTCCACGAGCACCAAAGGTGGGCCAGAGGGGAGCCAATGCCTGCCTAGGCGGCCACCCTACGCGTCCCCCCTCCTAGCCGCGCCACCAGGCCGCCTGGGTAGGGCCCACACCCTCTGGTGCCCTCCTTCGGCCTATATTTACCACTCCGACCGAAACCCTATCATCAGATCCAAAATCGCGAATTTCTCCATCGTTCCGCCGCCGCAGCGCTTCCGAGAGCGAGAGCGTCAGAAGACCTCTTCCCGGCACCCTGCCGGAGGGAGGATTGACCTTCGGGAGCTTCTGCACCACCATGGACGATTCCCGTACGTGTCGTGAGTAGTCCTCGTTGGACTAGGAGTCCATGACCAGTAGCTATGTGATGTCTTCTCTCCAATCTTGTGCTTCAGTGTTTAGCCCTTGTGAGCTGCCCTACATGATCAAGGTATTTATGTAATTTTCCTGCTATTGCTATGCTTGGTTTGATGGGATCCGATCGATTATGAGATTATGTTCATATTATGATGAGTTATATATTTGGTTCTCCTTTTATATTATGTTCTTGAGCAATTCATGCATGTTCTCCCTTGCTTTTTATTGCTTTGGCCGAGTAGTAGATTGTAACTCCAAGAGGGAGTGTTATGCATGATTGTGGGTTCATGCCCCCTCATGTCTAGCATGAGTGACAGAAACATGAGACAAGGGGATGTTCTGTTGCCACCAGGGAGAAAACAACGGTGCTTGTGACCACGGTTGCAAGGATTGTTTACCTTACGCAAAGTTCATTAATGCTGTTGTCCGTTGCTTTGAGTTTACACTTTGGGTGGGGCTCGCAACTTAATACCAGCGAGATGTTGTGGATAGCTATCTCAAGATGGATGATTAGAGAGTAGATGCTGATGGAAAAACGTCTACTTGTCTTGGTGTACTGCCCATTACTTTTGAGCCTCTAACTTTCTAGTAGCATGATTAGCATTGTGGTGCGTTTATAATTCTGTCAATTGCCGAGCTGTAATTTGTTTACCCAACATAGTTGTTTATCGTCTTTTGGGAGGGAGACATCACTAGTCGACATCAGGTGACTCTGGTCCATACTTCCACCATTGTTTACACCTCCACCATTTACCGCTTTTATTTACTTTTCCGTTGCAATCACTATCACTATTCCCGCTAGTGTTTTGATCCTTTTCAAACTACAAGGCCGGAGAGATTGACAACCTCTCTGAACTCGTTGGGAGCAAAGTTATTTTTTGTGTGTGATGGTTCACGTCTTCTGCTAGCGCCAGAGCAGCGGAGACCTACTTACTGATCCTCCGAGTCCTCCTGGTTCGATAAACCTTACAGTCCCCGTGTAAGGGAACTTTCTTGCTGCTACATCTCCACCTTCCACTTGGGGTAACCAATGATGGGTGAGAAGTATATCCATCAACTCGTCATCAACCCCGAGCACATTTTGCGATGAATAAACTCCAAGTCTAAAAGCTTGAGGATGGTACCACCAAGATGTCCAAGCCAGACGAGCTCCAAGACTATGCTCTCAAGTCTCACTTCACCGCCATCTCTCTTTGTGAAGACGACGCGACAATGACTACAACTACGGAACCACTCAAGGAATATGCTTTGGAGGCGAGCGACAAGGTGGAGAGCAAG
Organism: Hordeum vulgare subsp. vulgare; assembly: GCF_904849725.1. Classification (NCBI taxonomy): domain Eukaryota; kingdom Viridiplantae; phylum Streptophyta; class Magnoliopsida; order Poales; family Poaceae; genus Hordeum; species Hordeum vulgare. Next base: position 300,054,263 of record NC_058523.1, read on the forward strand.
GATGATGCTTCCATCTTTGAAGCGAGAGTGAGATGACCGACCATGGGATTTTCCCTTCGATCATGGAGACGAGTGATGATGTGCCATCTTCGACCTTCATCCACGGCGACGGTGATGATATGGTTGAGCATGGGAGTCTCCCTTTGACCTCGTCGGTGTTTGGAGATGAGTTGATAGACTTATGCCACCATATTTAAAGTGAGAGTGCCTTCACCACTAGCCCCATATATGATGAGTTGCCCCAATTCCCACGTGAAGAGAGCTACATCCCCTATGACTTGACTGAGATGAGTGACTCCACCATATGGAAGTTTGAGTGCACCTACCTTGAGGGTGTGTGTGAGCCACCACATAGAGAGAGTGAGGTAGTTGATAGGGCATTTGAGGTTATTTCGATTTCTCGGCAACTTCATCTCTACCTTTATTGTGTCTTCTTCTTTGGTGCTAGGTCTCATATACAATGACGACCGATCGTCGGCAACTTCTTCCCTCCTTTGGACGAGACGATGGCCATGGTGGAATACTATGCACCCCCACATGGTTCCATCACGATGGATATGGACACAAATTCGTCTTTAGCACCTCACCTACACATGAGTGGAATGCAAAAGGTAACATAGGTGAACGTGATGCTCTTGTCCCACTAGTGGACATTGATTGCTTGCATGACAATGACCCCCCTATTGCCGTGCTTCATGATTATGCGACTTCCACATGTGATGAATTTCCCATTTATGATGGGTTTGATGATTCCCATGTGGAGTCTATTAGTTGTGATGCCATATTACATAGGATTTCTTGTGAGAATTCTCTAGGTCACATCATGTTTGATAATCCGTTTGACTTGTCCTATGCAATGAATGAGATTAACCATATCGCATCTTTGCAATGTCATTGTAGTACCTATGTAAATCTCATTAAAATCAACCCAATTTGCACATATTGCATAGATGAAAAGCCCATGGTTATTGACATTTGTTTTTCTTGTGATAATATTGCCACGCTTCCTTTACATCATTTGCACAATTATTCACGTATGCCATGCCATGACCACCTAACTTCGGATATGCAATTTTTCAGATGTTGTCAATATTCTTTATATTATGCTAACGCTATTCCACATGAGGAGACCCACATAGTCCCCTCATACATGTTTGGAGATTTTGATCCATCCCATCCATTGCATGATCTCCATAATTGTGTGCAAAATATGCTTTCCATTTATATGCATAATATGGTTGTGCCACATACTTGTTATAATTTGTGTCCCACTCATGTTGAGCATAAAAACTATCATTTCATGATGGATTACGTATTCCTATACCATGACTCAAATTTCTTTGAGCAATGTTTATCTTGGTCTAACTCTCATGTGCACATACACATCATTATGGATGATGTGTACATTTACCACACACACACTTTGTTTCGTGTGTCTCCTTGTTGTGTAGGTACACATGATTCATCGTTAACCTCGCAAGCACATGAGTTGATGAAACGAGCTCTAGAGAGCAATGAAGATGCACGATACCATGGAGTGCTTACCCACCACCCATCCACTTTGCGTAAAGATTTCATGCATCTCTTCTAATGGCCCTCACATGGTTATGGGTTATTGTCCATTACACATCTTATGCCCATATTGCCATGTTCACTTTGCATGACATGCTCATTTCTATGCCCTTGCCATACATTTGTGACACATGCCTTGCATCTTGCTTGACACTTGATTCTTGTATTTGTATGTGTATTAGAAATGTTGATGGAGATACTACTTACTATTTCCATGTTTGATTTGTGCCCCATGCCTATGATGATATATTTACCATGTCTCATTTCCGTGCCCGCGATATGTCATGTGCATTATTTATGCCCACTACTTGCTCACATGACATGATTGCCATGATTTCCTCTAGTATGTTGCATATAAGCACTATAATTTTGCACGACATGATCAATACGATTGCCTATGTTGCATCACCAATGATTCATACTTGCTCATTTCATGCGGTTGATGACAACCATTACCATGCTTCACCCATGATTGCTATCGAATGTTGTCCTATGTCTCCATGTGTTTCCTCTCTCAAGCTAGATTTGACATGTATTGAGTGCAACAATGCTATTAATTTTGATAATTAGATTGCACCCATAGCTTTCTCTCATACTATTGGAGTTTTGACATCTTTCATGTGACGCATGCTTGTCTTCCTTTTTTTTGCATCATATGCCTAGTGCCATGAACATATCCATTGTTGCATCATATTGTTCATGCACTTTTCCCTATAATGGTTATGTGCAAGAGAAGATAACCATCATGATGGATGATGTGTTTGTCTACCATGCACATACATTGTTCTGTGTATGTGTAGGATACTTCGACTACATGTCAACTTCCACTTCACGTGAGTTAACCATTCGAGCTCTTGAGAGCAAGCCATGCTACTTCGACGCGTTTCTACATCACACTTGCTTGTGTATTGGCATTGTAAGGACGCACAAGGTCATGCTTTTGAGGTGACATCCTTCTTGAGCATGGATATTGTGGATCATCCTACTTGTGTTGCTTGTACCATGACATATATTGTTCATCTTGGACCACTTAATTGCATACATGTTGGTGATATTGCTTTTCTTCATGATTGCCACACTTCCATGCCTCATGACATATATGTCTTGTGTGTTTCGTCCAACCTGTGGATTGTTTCTCTTATCATATGCTTGGTTGCAACAATGTCCATTCTTCACTTATGCTATGCACGATTGCTTGCTACATGCTTGACTTGCTTGCCTCACACATGGTGACCAATTGCTCTTTCTATTGTGTTGAGTGCCACACTATCTTCACTACATCATACACACATTATGCTTTGATTGCCTTGCACTTTGGATTGGCCCATGTGTATAGACACTTCATTTTATTTGGTGTTGTGAATGATTCCTATGCCTATCATAGACCTTTCGTTGATTGCTTTGTGCATGATTGCCATGGCCATGAGGTAGATGCATGTTATATTGTCACGCGTGATTGCGTCCTTACCTCACATCTTCATTCTTGTCCCGATGATGCCTTTGATTGTAATAAATTTGTATGCTTACATGCCAGGCCATAATCCCTTGTCACACCATATGTTATGAATGGTGACAACACTTGTGCAGCGATTCACCACGTGAATGCTTGGTTTTGAAATAACGGTAACCACATTTGTTTTTCCAAGTGTTTGTCGTATTTACTCCTTTTGAAGGAATTACTAGACAATGCAACATTGGAGAGTGCCCCTTTAGAGCTTGATGATGATGAGTGCATGGTGATTGTCCGCTTCTACACCGCGACGCCATCTCCTTCACATGGTGATTTGGATTTTTATCCGAGGATGGATATTTCCCAAGAGGGAGGGGATGATGCCTAGCATCCTACGGACATCACCATGACAAGAGTACGTTTGGCAAGTGACACGTGCCACATCTACTCCACATACATAAAGGTAAATCATCTCCTTTACACATGCTCACTTGACCCCTTCGAGTATGGTATACTACTTGACACTCCTCTCGTGTACATTCATAGGTATTGTCGGAGCTTCACGAATGAGGAGGAGGAGTGCAAGCGCCAAGGAACAACAACACCATCTGCGAGGGAAGCGTCACAGAGGAGAAGAAAGAAGATGAGATACGATGTCTACAGCGGTCGGATGACCAGAAGACTTCGAACGTCCAACACTCTACACCGCTCGCGCGACCAGTGTCTTCTAGATGACCAGCGTTCTCCGGACTACCGACAAGTCCCAGCCTCCGAACGTCCGACACCTCCTAAAAATCTGGTGCCTCCTACCCCGATCCAAATTGTTGGATGTCCGACACGCTCTTGATATCCGAACACAACCGAGCCACCGGATGACCGACGTCCTCCGGACATCCGGTACCTGTTTGTATGCACTCGTGGCCTATGGCCTTGTATCTCTCTCTCACTTACCCCTTCGTGACTAAGACTATATATACTCCTCCCCCACCTCCTCTAGGGTTAACAATGGTTTAGCTATAGTTGAGCATTGCTCCTTCCACTACTTCCTCCATGAAGATGCGACCTCTATGTGAGAAAATCCCCTAGAGTATGTCAAGGCCCCTTGCGAGGGAATATCCATAGAGTCCCTCTAGGATTTGGTATGAACTCTAACCTACATCTTACTTTCCATTTGTTGTTCATGTACCTTTGTGGATCTTGTGTGTGGATGTAATTCTAGTGGATGTGTGATTGGACTTGTTATTGAGTGTTCTCTCTTTTGATTTCTCCCTATTCATCCCCATGTTCTTCGTGTTCTTGAGGTTTCCCCTCCAATTCGTGAAAGATCGATACCCACGGGTTTGACCCGTATCATGCTCAGTCTGTGTCGTGTGGTTCAGTGATATAGGACAACTCCTGTTGCCAGATCTTGACAATATCTATAAAACAGCCGCCCGACCATCGTACCAGGGGGAGCTTGGTGATCATCACCCCCCGCAATCTGCCTGCTCGCCACTAACTACTTTCGTCTTGACATTGAAGACTTCTAGCCACAAGCCGAAGTGTGTCCGGTGTTGGAAATATGCCCTAGAGGCAATAATAAATTAGTTATTATTATATTTCTTTGTTCATGATAATCATTTATTATCCATGCTATAATTGTATTGTTTGGAAACTCAAATACATGTGTGGATACATAGACAAAACACTGTCCCCAGTGAGCCTCTAGTTGACTAGCTCGTTGATCAAAGATGGTCAAGGTTTCGTGGCCATAGACAAGTGTTGTCACTTGATAACGGGATCACATCATTAGGAGAATGATGTGATGGACAAGACCCAAACTATGAACGTAGCATATGATCGTGTCAGTTTATTGCTACTGTTTTCTGCATGTCAATGTATCTGTTTCTATAACCATGAGATCATGCAACTCCCGGACACCGTAGGAATACCTTGTGGGTTATCAAACGTCACAACGTAACTGGGTGACTAGAAAGGTGCCATACAGGTATATCCAAAGGTGTCTGTTGGGTTGGCATGGATCAAGACTGGGATTTGTCACTCCGTGCGGCGGAGAGGTATCTCGGGGCCCACTCGGTAATACAACATCACAAACAAGCCTTGCAAGCAATGTGACTAAAGAATTAGTCACGGGATCTTGTATTACGAAACGAGTAAAGAGACTTGCCGGTAACGAGATTGAACTAGGTATAGAGATACCGACGATCGAATCTCGGGCAAGTAACATACCAAGGACAAAGGAAACTGCATACGGGATTATCTAAATCCTTGACATAGAGGTTCAACCGATAGAGATCTTCGTAGAATATGTAGGAGACAGTATGGACATCTAGGTCCCGCTATTGGTTATTGCACGGGGAGTGTCTCAGGTCATGTCTACATAGTTCTCGAACCCGCAGGGTCTGCACACTTAAGTTTGGTGACATTTCGGTATAGTTGAGTTATTGGCGCTGGTAACCGAATGTTGTTCGGAGTCCCGGATAAGATCCCGGAAGTCATGAGGAGATCCGGAATGGTCCGCAGGTAAAGATTGATATATAGGAAGTCCTGTTTTGGTCATTGGAAAGATTCCAGGCTCATCGGTAGTGTACTGGGAGTGCCGGGAGGGTACCGGGGGCCATCAGGAGGGGTGTCTCGACCGAAAAGGCCTCATGGGATATTGGAGGAGTCAAACCAGCACCTAGTGGGCTGGCCAAACCAATCACTAAGGCCCATGCGGCTAGAGGTGGGAAAACCCCAAAGGAAAGGAAGGGAAGGAGTCCAAGTAGGAAAGGAATCCTACTTGGAGTAGGATTAGAGCTGGACTCTTCCACCTCCTCCAATTTCGGCCAAACCTTGAGGGTTTGAGGCTACCTTCTCCCCTCCCTCCCTCCTATATATACTAGAGGATTTAGAGGGAAAAGCTAACCCTAATTGCCACGTGCTCCCTCTACTTCTCTCTAGATCTGTTTCTCCTCTAGTCTAGTTCGGCGGTGCTTAGGCGAAGCCCTGCTGGATTAGTTCACCACCACCACCACCATGCCGTCGTGCTGGAGAACTCATCTACCTCTCCACCCCTCTTTCTGGATCAAGAACGAGGGGATCGTCATCAAGCTGTACGTGTGCTGAATGCGGAGGTGTCGTCCGTTCGGCACTAGATCGGGATGGATCGTGATGGGATCGCAGGACGGATCGTGATGAGATCGCGGGACGGGCTGCGATTTGGATCGCGAAGATGTTCCACGACATCAACCACGTTATATACGCTTCTTCTTAGCGATCTACAAGGGTATGTCGATTCACTCCCCTCTTCATCACCATGGATAGGTATTGTGTGTGCGTAGGAAAATTTTTGTTTGCCATGCAACGTTCCCCAATAGTTGGATCCACAAAAATGCCTCACAGACGATAATAATGGCTGATATGTGCATGAAAGAGTTTGGGGGGGGGGGAGATCGTGGAAATCTAACCCATAGAAAAACATCAAACCCCTTACAAAGGGGTGGAACGGGAAGCCGAGTCCGTGGATGAAATGGGTGATGAACACCACCTGCGTGGGAATGATCCTGACAATAATACCAGGGGTCCGAATGAGGGGCAGAGCCTAGCTAGGGCGTAGTGGATACACTCGGGTGTACGAGTTCGGGCCCCACTCGGAAGTGGTAACAACCCTACGTCTCGAGCCGTGAGGGTGATGTTGCCTATGGGATGTGCGATAGTACACGATGTTGAACCCTTGGTCAGGAGCCCGGGGGTGGCATATATAGAGTGTGCCATGATTGGCCAGGCCTCATTACAAGGGCAAATTAATGCTAATAACTACGAAAGTTACTAGAAACAGCAGCTCTAACTCCATCGTTACTCGTAACACATATCTCTCACTGCACTTCATGTGATAGTTTAAGTCTGTAGCCGTTCCGGTCCCTTCGTTGCCCGTGCCTTGCTGTAGTCCGAGTGTTAGGGCACATCCAACTGACACGAAATGATCTGAGTGACCTCATGCATGCGGAGTGAAGATACGCTTGTCCGAGTGAGGCCATGACTGCACCGATGGATTTTCGGACATTGATGTCCATGTAGGGTCTTAGGTAGGCCTAGGGATGCACGTGTGTAGGTCTACCCCTAATGTACAACCCCGTCAGTAGCCCCCGAATGAGCTGAGGATTTACTTGCTAAGTGGAAGGCACTCTTTTGTGTCCTCGGTGTCTCAGGGTCGCTGATGTTGTATATTGGGGCTACATCACTCGGGCTCTCAGTAAACTACTGAAGATTCAAGAGCAAAAGATTCTGAGTGTTGGAGCATGCTGGCACGCTTCCAATCGGTAATAATTGGATACCTTTCGGGAAGACAAATTCAACGATTCGGACGATCGCGAGCTCGGGGCTCCGATTGTCCAATCGGCAAGGTAGGACGGGTACTACTCGCTCTATGATACGGGCTATCTGGTCGCCTTCCTGCGTTGTCCGAATGCTTCTGGTCCCACGGAAGGACGAGCGACAGGGTATTCGGCTCACCTCATTATGCGTCGTGGATACATAATCCATTAGGGTTATGGGGGAGGCGGATTCTCCGCGATATTTTGAATTGATGGAGCGCGATGGGGAAGCGGAATCAGCGGTGACAAGGGTAGTGGAGGTAGTGGAGGGACGACCGATTCTCGCGCCCAAAATGTTGCCGTCGTGCTATAGGAACATTATCACCGGGATCCTGCAGATCTTCCTTGTGCTGATGGAGTACTGATGACTGTGATCTGCGTTGGGTTTTCCGTGAAGAGGAACGGGTTATCGCAACACAATGCGGGTAAGTTTTTTGCTCAGTTATGAAACCAAGGTTTATGGAACCAATTGGAATGCCGTCTTCAACGACTACACACAAAGAAACAATTAACTTGCACCCAACCCGGGCAAGAGGGTTGTCAATCCCCTTGATCTCGTTACTTGCAAGCAAATGAGGTGTGTAGATAATTGTTAATAATTATCAATTGCAAAATAAAATAAAACACAAATAATGGCAGCAAGGTAGTAGTAGTGTTTGTAACTATATAAGTGAATAGACTCGAGGGCCGTAGTGTTCCCTAGTGGCACCTCTCATGGAAAAGGCATATGGTGGGTAAACAAATTACTATTGGGCAATTGATAGAACAACGAATAATTATGCGATTTTCACGGCAATGTTCATGTGTATATAGGCATCACGTCCATAAGCAACTAGGCCGACGCCTCCCTGCACCTATTACCATTACTCCACTTCAAAATCGCTTCTATGCTTGCCTCTCTATGTATTAAGTAAAAACAGAGTAATGCTTGGAGAAGAATGACATTATGTAGACAAAGTGAACTCAATTAATATGAATAAACCCCATCCTGGTGGCATCTCTCATGGCAATGGCATATGGTGGGTAAACAAATTAAAAAAATAATGGCAGTAAGGTAGTAGTAGCATTTGTAAATATATAAGTGAATAGACCCGGGGCCATAGTGTTCCCTAGTGGCATCTCTCATGGCAATGACATATGGTGGGTAAACAAATTATGGTTGGGCAATTGATAGAACAGTGAATAATTATGCGATTTGATAGCAATTATCATGTGTATATAGGCATCACGTCCATCAGAAAATAGGCCGACTCTTGCCTGCACCTATTACTATTAATCCACTTCAAGAGTGCTTATATGCTTGCCTCTCTACGTATTAAGTAAAAACAGAGTAATGCTTGGAGAACAATGACATGAAGTAGACAAAGTAAACTCAATTAATATGAATAAACCCCATCATTTTATCCTTAGTAGCAGCAACACAAAGACGCATCTTGTCCCCTTTCCATCAGTGGGATATAGAAATTCGCCAGGTTGAACCTACTAAAACGCACCACTCCCACTTAAGAAATATTAATCTAGTTGGCCAAACTATCTCAATAGATAGGACAGCATTACAAAGCTATGATGATCATGCAATTAAGAATCATAATATTCAGAGGTGACTCAAATACTTTTCATGAATAATCTGAACATAAACCCACATTTCATCAGATCCCAACAAACACACCATACATAGTGATTACATCGGATAGATCAAAGCGAAGATGCGATGAACATGGTATTGAAGATCATAAGAGAGAGAGATTGCCATCTAGGTACTGCCTACGGACCCGTAGGTCTGTGGTGAACTACTCACACATCATGGTGAGGGCATCAAGTTTGATGTAGAGGCCCTTTGTGATTGATCTCACCTCCAGCAGATCACCGGAACGGAGGTTTAGATAGCTTCCCGTTGAAACAGGGACTTGCGGTGATGGGAAAAGTGTTTCGGGAGTGCTCTTAGGGTTTTTGGAATATTTGTGAATTTGTAGGCTAGAGAGGGACGTTGAGAGGCATCCAGGGGGGGCACAAGCCATCAGGGTGCGGCCGTGCCCTGGGCCGCTCCCTGTTGACTTGTGCCTCCCACGTGTGACCACTCATGTACTTCCGATGCTTGCTGGTCTTCGTATAGTCCAGAAAAAAATCATATTAAAGTTTCATGGAATTTGGACTTCGTTTGGTAGGGTAAACCTACAAAGCAAAAAACACGCAGAAAACAAGAACTGACACTAGGCACTGGGTCAATAGGTTAGTGCTCAAAAATATTATAAATTGGTATGTAAAAGCCCCAAAAGTATCCTAGAATGATAATATATCAGGATGGAACAATAAAAAATTATAGATACGTTGGAGACGTATCAATTACACGATGGGGTATCTTCGTGTAGCATATAAAATGGTTGAGGTAGCGAGGGGTGGGAACCACGGCACCAAATCCGAGTCGCTATCATCCCCTCTCTTGAACCTTGCGGTTGCAGCTGAGAGATCCTTGGCACCTCCAATGTTCTCCCACCTTGCCCGCCCCGTCGAGCAGCATGGCAAAAGGCACAACGGCGAAAGCCGAGCGGGCCAAGAAGGGTTCGCACGACTCTTCTTCGAGTGTCGAGACGCTCCCACTAGGCTGGATTCAGGGTGAGTGGATGTCGTCCTGAGTCTCCAAGGAGCCTATGTTGGACCTGGAGAGTGAGGGCTTGGTGGTTACGGGTAGCTGGCGGCTGGGGGATGAAGGCGCCTTGGATCCTGCGCCGAGAGGTGACGAGCGGGTGCTCCTGGTCACCCATGTGGAAAGAGGTTTCTCCTTGCCCCCGCATCCATTGTTCCGCACATTCCTTGACTTTTTTGGCGCACAACTTCATCATCTTCCCCCAATGTCATCTCATACTTAGCTGCTTTCGTATCCTTGTGCGAGAACTTCCTCGGGTGCTATTCGCACTTGGGATTGTTCAAGCATGTGTTCACATGCCAAGTGATGACAGTGAAAAAGTCTTCTCCGTGAGGGGAAAGACCCATGTAGTGCAACTCTGTGGGGTTTAGGAATAGAGTTCAGGGGTAAAAGTATTTTTCCTCAGATGTCCTTTCCCGACACAGTGAAGGGTTCGCATGACTCCTCTTTCCATTGCTGGAATGTTCCAATCGGTGAGGGTCAGTCGGCCTTCTGCCTTATTCGCGTGAGCGAATTTAGTCGACTTCTTCATTGATTGTGTCGAAGGAATAGAGGACAGACATAGATATCCTGGTGATAGGATTGGTTGCTCTGTTGCCGAGGAACATCAACAGGATGGACCTTCTGGAAGTCTTTTTCCAGTGGAGGATCCAACCTATGCAGGCTAGAGCTCACCGCATGTGGACGTATAGTGGTCCGGATGACCCAACCCGTGTTCACTCGGAGGAGATCGAGGCGGAGCAGCTGGAAGAAAATCTCAAGGCCATTACCACTGTGCGAGACAATCCCAGGGGAACCCGGTTGGTGCCTCCCTTCTCAGCGAAGCAGCCGTCAAATGAGGTAAAGCTTCACACGCTTGAACCGACTAGACTTCTTTGTTGCTTGTCGTTTTTGTTTGTAATTCTGACTCCGCCACTCGACAGGCTTTTACAGGGCTGGCCAGTTCCATCCTGGTGGTTGATCGCGCACCTATCGATCTGGCGAGTGACACCGAGCAATAGGAGTACTTGGAAGGTGAAGACGACGAAGATGACGACGAGGAGACGGAGGAGAGTGGTGAAGAACACGGGGATGAGGCGGAGTCTTCTCCATCTGATGAAGTTCCACCTGAGACTCGCTCCAAAGCACACCAGAACCATTGGGTTCGTACCGGGGGCACCAGGACTCCGAAGGTGGTGAAGCCGACTATGTCAGCTATGACGACCCGCAGTTCCAAACGAGGCCGGAGTGAGCCGGAAGTGTCACTGGAGAAAGCTGCTGAGGAACCCAAGACCATGACCTCCAAGCCCCGGAAGGTCGTTCTGCCGTGCATCAGGGTCAACGTGCTGGTGGCTGCGGCGTAACTAATTTTGTTGAGTGATTCTTTCTTTGTTTGTCAAGGTATTCCGAGTGATGGTTGGTTTTCTTGTTGTCTTTGTTGCACGCCTGATATGTCGACCGCTTCTCTGGAGCTGAAGACCTCTGACAAAGGGCACACGGATGCCGATGTTGCTTCTTCCAAAGGTAACCTTTGGGCTTATTTATGCGCCATTCAGGACTTGAGAATTAGCCATGAAATGACCTTTTTGAATGTTTGTGGGTATGTGCAGGTTCACCAAGCGTAATCAAACTCGACCCTGTCAGTCCTGCAGCAGTTGGCGAAGCATCTAAGAAAGTCGCGGCTCCTAGCCGAGTGATTGAGCCCTCGGCCGCCAAGGTTCAGGTTCCTCAGGCTCGGGAGGCTGCTTCAGCCGGGGCGTCATTTGGACTTTGTCCGTCTGTCACTTCATCGCTTCGTCCTGTGGACCGCAACCTCTTCCAGCTGCACCATATCCTGGAGGATCAAGAGGGGCACACAAGAAGGCACTGGCTCAACTGGATGTGATGGTTGGGCGACTGAAAGAAGCATACGATGCTAGAAAAGTCGTGGCAAAGAACATTTTGAGTGAGTCATTTTCATGCACACATATATTTTTTATTTTTGAATTCCATCGCGAGTGGGTTTGCTCGAAGGCACACCCACTGGGTGTCAGTTTTCAGTGGGGGCGCACTAAGCGCACCAGGTGGGTGTAGTCCCCGAGGTTACTGTCGACTTGAGTAGTCGGCGGTAGTCTTAGTTCCTGTGGTGATCCGAGAAAGGTAGATAGGCTACATGGCCCTTTGTTCCTCCTCTTATCATTCCAGTGGGGGCAAACTGAGCGCACCTACAAGGTGTATTCCCCGAGGCTACCGTTGACTGAATCAGTCGGCGGTCGTCTTAGAATTATTATTTCGAAATTCTGCTTGACTTGTGTTTGTTGATGGTAGACTGTGTGCAGGCCCGGGGCCGTGGTGATGCTGTGGAGAGGGAGTTGCAAGCCCTTCAACTGAGCCTTGATGCTGAAAATTCAAGAGAAAACGTCTCTAACATGATAAAATGTCGTGGAGGGTAAGCTTTTGCTATCCGACTATCTCTTGATTCGATTTTCGTCCCCGTCCGACTAAGGCTATCTTGTTAGATCACCTTTGTGAGAGGTTGAAGAATTCCATTACTTTAGTTACTATGAAGGAGGCCCTCGAAAATAGGGATGAAGATCTTGCGTCGGCCTGGAGAGAGGCCAAATAGAAAACCGAGGTGGCTGAAACCAAGCTCAAGACAGTCGGGACACTTGAAGAAGAGAACCGTCCTTTGAAGTCTGGCGCGGAGAAATCTGCTGAGGAGCTTGCTGAACTAAAAAAAGAACTACACCGAGTGGGAGACCAAATTCAGGGAGGTCATCGCCAAGAAAGCCGAACTGGAGCAGTTCACTGAAGACTTCGGCAAGAAACACTAAGAGAAACTTAAAGGTATGCTATGAATCCGAATGGTCGCTCATTGTCCCCTTGGAACTTCAGAGTGATATTTCTTATCCGTTTGTTTTTCGACTGAACCCAGAATTCTCCATCGATGTTGAGGAATAGACTGCACGAATCGAGAAGGAACTGGACCCTAAGGCAAGGCTCCTGAAGGACAGTGGCCATAGCTCTTCTCAGGCTGGAAGCTCACGTCGACTATGTGTTGGGATGCTTCAAGTGGCTCCAATCGGCCGTCGGAGGGATAGGTCAAGAGACTACCCCTGACGATGAACTTCCTAAGGATGTCGATACCATCATGAACCGAGTGATGGCAATCCCCAGAGAGCTCCAAACATGGAAGAAACCAGCAGTGCGGGCCAGAGCGGGTCATTAACATGAAGAGCGCCAAGTTCAAGGACTTCATGGAGATGTTCATGTTGGCTGCCACCCGGATCGCACATGGAATCGACCTCGACACCTTCGTGGAAGTGGAGGAGTCTTCAGCCTCTGAGTGATTCTCGGAGAGAAAAAATTTAGTTTCAATTTGCCTCAGGGTGCCGAGTGGTTTATGTAACCCCCAAACTTTGAGTAAGCCCTGAGCTCCCTCTTATGCGTACCTTTTGCTAGAACTTTGTTTTGTTCATCTTCATTGGAATTTGCATCTTATTTGCTTGATTATCCTTATTCAGGGGTCACTTTTACTCGGGCGAAAGTAGGTTCGCTTCCGAGTCCCCGCGTGTGGAGGTTGTCCACACTCAGGGCAGTTTTAACTTAGGCAAAAGCTAGTTTGCGGCTAAGCCCCCGAGTGTGGCGGTTGTCCTCACTCAGGATTGTTTTTAACTTAGGCGAAAGATGGTTCACGGCTAAGCCCCCGAGCATGGAGGTTGTCCTTACTCGGGACTGTTTTTAACTTAGGCTAAAGCTGGTTCATGGCTAAGCCTCCGAGCTTGGAGGTTGTCCTCACTCGGGATTGTTTTTAACTTAGGCAAAAGCTTGTTCGCGGCTAAGCCCCTGAGTGTGGATCAGGTTTTCCTCACTCGAGATTGTTTTTAACTTAGGTGAAAGCTGCTTTGTGGCTAAGCTCCCGAGTGTGGAGGTTGTCCTCACTCGAGATTGTTTTTAACTTAGGCGAAAGCTGGTTCGTGGCTTAGTCCCCGAGTGTGGAGGTTGTCCTTACTAGGGATTGTTTTTAACTTAGGCGAAAGTAGGTTTGCTTTCAAGTCCCTGAGTGTGGAGGGTGTCCACACTTGGGGAAGTTTTTAACTTAGGCGAAAGCTTGTTCGTGGCCAAGCCCCCGAGTGTGGAGGTTGTCCTCACTCGGGATTGTTTTTTAACTTAGGGGAAAACTGGTTGGCGGCTAAGCCCCCGAGTGTGGAGGTTATCCTCACTCGGGGCAAGTTTTACCTTAGGAGAAAATAGGTTCGCTGCTAAGGAATGATTGTTCTATTCATCTTGGTGATAGAATGAAGAACTTGCTTCCATTTGGAACCTTTTTAACTTAGGCGAGGGCTGGTTCGCGGCTAAGTCCGTGAGTGTGGAGGCTGTCCTCATTTGGGGTAGTTTTTTCCCTTAGGCGAAAATAGGTTCGCTACCAAGAAATGATTGTTCTATTCATCTTGGTGACCAAATGAAGAACTTGCTTCCATTCGGAACTGTTTTTACTTAGGCAAAGGCCGGTTCACGGCAAAGTCCCCAAGCGTGGAGGTTGTCCTCACTCGGGGCCGGTTTTTTCCCTTAGGGTAAAATAGGTGCCCGAATGAAGAACATGCCATCATTCGGTACCATTTTAACTTAGGCGAAGGCAGGTTCATGACTAAGTCCCCGAACGTGGAGGCTGTCCTTACCTGAGGCAGGTTTTTCCTTAGGCGAAAACAGGTTTGCTGCTAAGGATTTTCACCCACTCGGGGTGTGTTTCACCAGAGTGAGAGGTCTGACCATAGTTGAAGAAAGAAAGTATTTTATTCCTCTAACCATTCGAATTTATTACAAGAATGAAAATACACATCCTTAGTATAGAACTTGCGGAGCAGGTCTGCATTCCAGGTTTTGGGCTCTTCCACTCCATTCTCAAGGTTGTATAACCGATAAGATCCATTATGCAGGACTTTGGAGATGGCGTATGGTCCTTGCCATGGAGGTGCCTACTTATGGGGTTTTTGTTGGTACAATCGGAGGACCAAGTCCCATTCTCAAAATGCTCGGCCCCTGACTTCCTTGTCATGGTAGTGCCTCGGGTCTTGCTCGTACAGGGTGGACTGAATGAGGGTTAGCCCTCTCTCTTCTTCTAGGAGATCCAAACTGTCTTGTCATGCTGCTTCGGCTTCAACTTCATTGTACTGCTCCACTCGGGGGGAGTTGTGATGTATGTCACTCGGCAGAACCGCTTCAGACCCATACGACATGAAGAAAGGAGTACACTTGGTTGAATGATTCAGAGTCGTTCACATACCCCACAAGACAGATGGTAACTCTGTTGGAAATATGCCCTAGAGGCAATAATAAACTGGTCATTACTATATTTCCTTGTTCATGATAATTGTCTATTATTCATGCTATAATTGTATTAACCGGAAACCATAATACATGTGTGAATCCATAGACCACAATATGTCCCTAGTGAGCCTCTAGTTGGCTAGCTTGTTGATCAACAGATGCTCATGGTTTCCTGATCATGGACATTGGATGTCATTGATAACGGGATCACATCATTCGGAGAATGATGTGATGGACAAGACCCAATCCTAAGCATAACACAAGATCGTGTAGTTCGTCTGCTAAAGCTTTTCTAATGTCGAGTATCCTTTCCTTAGACCATGAGATTGTGCAACTCGTGGAAACCATAGGAGTGCTTTATGTGTATCAAACGTCACAATATAACTATGTGATTATAAAGGTGCACTACAGGTATCTCCGAAAGTGTCTGTTGGGTTGTACGAATCGAGACTGGGATTTGTCAATCCATGTGATGGAGAGGTATCTGTGGGCCCACTCGGTAATGCATCCTCATAATGAGTCAATGTGACTAAGGAGTTAGCCACGGGATGATGTGCCACGGAACGAGTAAAGAGACTTGCCGGTAATGAGATTGAACAAGGTATAAGGATACCGACGATCGAATCTCGGGAAAGTGTCATACAGGTAGACAAAGGGAATTACATACGGGATTGAGTGAATCCTCGACATCGTGGTTCATCCGATGAGATCATCGTGGAACATGTGGGAGCCAACATGGACATCCAGACCCCGCTGTTGGTTATTGGCTAGAGAGATGTCTCGGTCATGACTGCATGTTTCTCAAACCCATAGGGTCTACACACTTAAGGTTCAGTGATGCTAGAGTTGTTATACGAATCGTATATGTGGTTACCGAAGGTTGACCGGAGTCCCGGATGAGATCCCGGACGTCACGAGAAGTTCCGGAATAGTCCAGAGGTACAAATTTATATATGGGAACTTCAGTTTCGGTCACCGGAGGGTTTCGGGATTTATCGGTATTGTACCGGGATCACCGAAAGGGTACCGAGGTCCACCGGGAGGGTCCACCTGTCTCGGAGGGCCACATGGGCTAAAAGGGGACAAGAACCAGCCCCAGGTGGGCTTTGCGCCAAGGGGAGGAGGCCCAAGGTGCAAGGGAAGTGGCCCAAGGCCAAACCGTAGGGGCTGCCTTGGGTGGCAAGCCACCTAGGGTGCCTCCACCTCTTCCTCTAGGGCTGCCGCACCACCTCCTAGGGTTTCCCTAGGGGTGGCACACCCCATCTCCCTCCCTCCTATGTATATGCTAGGTTTTGGGGCTGCAACACACATGATTTGATCACCCCATGGTGCAGCCCTACCTCCACCTCTTTCTCCTCCTCCCCGGTGCTTGGCGAAGCCCTGTCAGAGAGCCACATACTCCATCGCTACCACGACGTCGTGCTGCCGGAGTTCTCCCTCAATTTCTCCTCCCTCCCTGTTGGGTCAAGAAGGAGGAGACGTCCCCCGGGCTGTAGGTGTGTTGAACGCAGAGACACCGTACATTCGGTGTTCGGATCGGATCTTCAGCGATTTGAATAGCCGCGAGCACGACTCCATCGACCGTGTTCACGGTAACGCTTACGCTATGCGATCTTCAACGGTATGAAGATGCTCTACCCCTTTGCTCGTTGTTGGTCTCTCCTAGATAGATCCTTGTGTGATGTAGGAATTGTTTTTAAATTACTATGTTCCCCAACAATGGTATCAGAGCCAGGTTATATGCGTAGATTCTATGCATGAGTAGAACACAAAAGTTGTGTGCGATGATTTTGTCAATTGCTTTCCGTTACTAGTATTATCTTGATTCAGCCGCATCATGGGATGAAGCGGCCCGGACCGACTTTACACGTACTCTTACGTGAGACTGGTTCCACCGATCGACATGCACTTATTGCATAAGGTGGCTAGCGGGTATCTGTCTCTCCCACTTTAGTCGGATCAGATTCGATTAAGAGGGTCCTTATGAAGGGTAAATAGCATTGGCATATCAACGTTGTGGCTGTCACATAGGTAAGAAGCGTTATTTCTAGAAACCCAAATCAGCCACGTAAAACTTGCAACAACAATTAGAGGACATCTAACTTGTTTTTGCAGGGTATGCTATGTGATGTGATATGGCCAAAAGTACGTGATGTTATATATGTGATGTATGAGATTGATCATGTTCTTGTAATAGGATTCACGATTTGCATGCTGATGAGTATGACAATCGGCAGGAGCCATAGGAGTTGTCTTGATATATTGTATGAGATGCAACGCCATGTGATTACTTTACTTTATTGCTAACCGTTAGCCATAGTAGTAGAAGTAATAGTTGGTGAGACGACTTCATGGAGACACAATGATGGAGATCATGGTGTCATGCCGGTGATGATAATGGCCATATCATGTCACTATATGATTGCATGTGATGTTTATCATGTTTTTCATCTTATTGCTTGGGATGACGATAGCAAAGATAAGATGATCCCTCATTAAAATTTCAAGATAAGTATTCCCCTAGGTATGCACCGTTGCGAGGGATCGTTGTCTTGAAGCACCACATGATGATCGAGTGTGATAGATTCTAACGTTCGCATAAAACGGGTGTAAGCCAGATTTACACACGCAAAACACTTAGGTTGACTCGACGAGCCTAGCATGTCCATACATGGTCTCGAAATACGGGAGACCGAAAGGTCGAACATGAATCGTATCGATGATACAATCAGCATGGAGAAGCTCACAATTGATGACTAGTCCGTCTCACGTGATGATCGGACACGGGCTAGTCGATGTGGATTATGTATCACTTGGATGAATAGAGGGATGTCGATCTGAGTGGGAGTTCATTAAATAATTTGATTAGATGAACATAATTATCATGAACATAGTCAAAAGGTCTTTGCAAATTATGTTATAACTTGCGCTATAGCTATACGGGTTCTTGATATGTTCCTAGAGAAAACTTAGTTGAAAGATAGAAATAGCAATTATGCGGATTGGGTCCGCTAACTGAGGATTGTCCTCGTTGCTGAGTAGAAAGCTTATGTCCTTAATGCACCGCTCGGTGTGCTAAACCCCAAGCATGGTCTGTGGATGTTGCGAACATCCGACATACATGTTTTTGATAACTACATGATAGTTCAGTGCACAATGCTTAAACGACTTAGAATTGAGGCGCTAAAGACGTTTCGGACGTCGCGAGACATACAAGATGTTCCAAGAGATGAAATTGGGATTTCATACTCATGCCCTTGTTGAGAGGTATGAGTCCTCCGACAAATATTGTTTGTCTACAAAGTAAGGGAGAAAAGCTCAATCCTTGATCATGTGCTCAGATTGTTTGAGTACTACAATCACTTGAATCAAGTGGGAGTTGATCTTCCAGATGAGATAGTGATAGTTCTCCAAAGTCACTGCCACCAAGCTACTAGAGCTTTGTGATGAACTATAACATATCAGGGATAGATATGATGATCCTTGAGCTATTCACGAAGTTTGACACCGTGAAAATAGAAATCAAAAATGAACATCAATTGTTGATGGTTAGTAAAACCACTAGTTTCAAGAGGGGCAAGGACAAGAAGGGATTCTTCATGAAATGGCAAACCAGTTGCCGCTCTTGTGAGGAGACCCAAGGTTGAACTAAGTGCTTATGTAATGAGGGGAACAATCACTGAAGAGGAACTACCCTAGATACTTGGTAGATGAGAAGGCTATCAAAGTCGACAAAAGTATATTGGATATACATGATATTGATGTGTACTTTAATAGTACTCCTAGTAGCACCAGGGTATTAGATCCGGTTCGGTTACTAAGTGTTAGTAACTCGAAATAAAAGCTACAGAATAAACGGAGACTAGCTAAAGGCGAGGTGACAATGTGTGTTGGAACTGTTTCCAAGCTTGATGTGTTCAAACATCGCACACTCCCTCTACGATTGAGATTAGTATTAAACCTAAATAATTGTTAATTGGTGCTTGCGTTGAGCTTAGACATGATTGGATTATGTTTATTGCAATATATTGAGAATAATGATTATTCTGGTTATTTGAATAAAACCTTCAATGGTCTTGCACCTAAAATGAATGGTTTATTGAATCTTGATCGTAGTGATACATGCTACGGCAACAGACAACAGCGCTAGAGATTGACACGTTGACGGAGACTGGGCTTGCGTTGGTTTTTCCCTTGAAGAGGAAAGGGTGATGCAGCACAGGAGCAGTAAGTATTTCCCTCAGTTTGAGAACCAAAGTATCAATCCAGTAGGAGAATCTCGTCAAGTCCGGAGTACCTGCACAAACACAAATGAGCTTGCACCCAATGCTATAAAGGGGTTGTCAATCCCTTCAATATTGATTGCAAAGTGAGATCTGAAGGTGGAAAGTGCAACGAAGAAAAAGAGTAAGGCTGAAAATATGGTGTGAAGTAGACCCGGGGGCCATAGTGTTCACTAGAGGCTTCTCTCAAAATAGCAAATATTACGGTGGGTGAACAAATTACTGTCGAGCAATTGATAGAACCGCTCAAAGTCATGACGATATCTAAGGCAATGATCATACATATAGGCATCATGTCCGAGACAAGTAGACCAATACTTTTTGCATCTACTACTATTACTCCACACATCGACCGCTATCCAGCATGAATCTAGTGTATTGACTTCATGACAAACAGAGTAACGCCTTAAGCAAGATGACATGATGTAGAGGGATAATTTCAAACCAATGATGAAAACCCCATTTTTTTACCCTTGATGGCAACAACACGATGCGTGCTTCGCTACCCCTTCTGTGGCTGGGTGAGGTCACCGCACGGTATGAACCCAAAACCAAGCACTTCTCTGATTGCAAGAATCATAGATCTAGTTGGCCAAACAAAACCCACAACTCGAAGAGAATTACAAGGATATGAAATCATGCATATAAGGGATCACAAGAAACTCAAATAAGATTAATAGATAATCTGATCATAAATCCACAATTCATCGGATCTCGACAAACACACCACAAAAGAAGATTACATCGGATAGATCTCCATGAAGATCATGGAGAACTTTGTATTGAAGATCCAAGAGAGAGAAGAAGCCATCTAGCTACTAGCTATGGACCCGTAGGTCAATGGTGAACTACTCACGCATCATCGGAGAGGTCATGGTGTTGATGAAGAAGCCCTCTGTATCCGAATCCCCCTCCGGCAGGGCACCAGAACGTGCCCCAGATGGGATCTTGCGGAGACAAAAGCTTGCGGCGGCGGGAAAAGTACTTTCGATGATCTCCTGATTTTTTCTGGGATTTCAGGGAATATATAGGCGGAAGACCTAGGGCAGAGGTGGCCCAGGGAGCCCACAAGCCTGGGAGGCGCGGGCCCCCTGGATGCGGCTAGGGGGCTTGTGAGGTCCCTGGTGGCCCCCTGCCTTGGTTCTCAAGCTTCCCGATCTTCTTCTGTTTCGGAAAAAAATCTTTTTGGAAGTTTCTTTCCGTTTGGACTCCGTTTAAAATCCTCCTCTGAAAGGGGTCAAAAACACAGAAAAAACAGGAACTGGCACTTGGCATTGAGTTAATAAGTTACTCCCAAAAAAGATATAAAAGGCATACAAAACATCCAAAGGTTGACAAGATAATAGCATGAAACCATCAAAAATTATAGATACGTTGGAGACATATCAAGCATCCCCAAGCTTAACTCCTGCTCGTCCTCGAGTAGGGAAGTGATAAAGACTGAATTTTTGATGTGGAATGCTACCTAGCATAGTTGTCCTTTGTAACTTCTTCCATGTGACATGAATGTTCAGATCCGTAAGATTCAAAACAATACTTTGCTATTGACATGAAAACAATAATACTTCAATCAAACTAGCAAGGTAATCATGAACTTTTTAAATAACAAGGCCAAAGAAAGTTATCCCTACAAAATCATATAGTCTAGCTATGCTCCATCATCCCCACACAACTAATTTAAATCATGCACAACCCCAGTATTGGCCAAGTAATTGTTTTCGCACTCTTACTTTCTCAAACTTTTTATAACTATCACGCAATACATGAGCGTGAGCCATGGATATAGCACTATAGGTGGAATAGAGTGTGGTGGTGGTTGTGAGACAAAAAGGGAGGAGATGGTCACATTGACTCGGCGTATCAAAGGGCTATGGAGATGCCCATTAATAGATATCAATGTGAATGAGTAGGAATTGCCATACAAATGATGCACTAGAGCTATAAGTATGTGAAAGCTCAAAAAGGAGAACTAGTGGGTGTGCATCCAACTTGCTTGCTCACGAAGACCTAGGGCAATTTTGAGGAAGGCCATGATTGGACTATACAAGCCAAGTTATATAATAAAGATTCCCACTAGCATATGGTGGTGACGAAACGAGAGGCTCTCAATCATGAAGAACATGGTGCTATTATGAAGAACACGTGTGGAAAAAGATAGTAGCATTGTCCCTTCTCTCTTTTTCTCTCTTTTTTTTATTTGGGCTCTTGGGCCTCTTTCCCTTTTTTTATTTGGGCTCTTTGGGCTCTTTTTCTTATTTCCTCACATGGGACAATGCTCTAATAATGATGATCATCACACGTTTATTTACTCACAACTCAAAGCTTAGAACGATGATGACTCTATAGGAAATGCCTCCGGCAGTGTACCGGGATGTGCAACAATCTAGCTTGGCGTATGACGTTGAAACATCTCGCTAGCTATCTTACGATCATGCAATGGCAATATAAGAGTGATGACACAAGTCATGAGACAGAACGGTGGGAGTTGCATGGCAATAGATATCGGAATGGCTATGAATATGCCATAGTAGGTAGGTATGGTGGCTGTTTTGAGGAAGGCATATGGTGGGTTTGTGTACCGGCGAAAGTTGCGCGGCACTAGAGAGGCTAGCAATGGTGGAAGGTGAAAGTGTATCTATACCATGGACTCACATTAGTCATAAAGAACTCACATACTTGTTGCGGAAGTTTTTATTAGTAATCGAAACAAAGTGCTAAATGCATACTCCTAGGGGAAGGGTTGGTAGGTGTTAACGATCGCGCGATCCCGACCTCAACACAAAGGATGACAATCAATAGATCAATTATGCTCTCACTTCCTAACATAGCGGTTCACCATACGTGCGTGCTACAGGAATCACTAACTTCAACACAAGTATTTCTAGATTCACAACACCCTACTAACATAACTCTTAATATTACCAAATCCATGTCTCAAAACTAATTGAGAGGAATCAAGACTCTTTCTACTCAATGCACATGAATATGAAGGTTTTTGTATCCTCTTTGGGTACCTATCAACTTTGGGACTACTTTCATAGCATAAGCCAACTACGAAGTCACGCACCGCCGTGCTCTAAAAGATCTAAGTGAAGCACATAGAGCAAAATTATCTAGCTCAAAAAATATAAGTGAAGCACGATGAGCATTCTAGCAAAATCACGATGAGTGCATGTCTCTCTCAAAAGGTGTGCAGAAAGGATGATTGTGACACAACAAAAAGAAAAGACTCCTACGATACAAGACGCTCCAAGCAAAACACATATCATGTGGTGAATAAAAATATAGGTCCAAGTAATGTTACCGATGGATTGAAGACGAAAGAGGGGATGCCTTCCCAGGGCATCCCCAAGCTTAGGCTTTTTGGTGTCCTTGAATTTGGATTGGGATGCCTTGGGCATCCCCAAGCTTGATATCTTTCCACTCCTTATCTCTTTGTCCATGAGAACATCACCCAAAACTTGAAAACTTCACAACACAAAACTTAAACAGAGACTCGTGATAACATTAGCACAAGAAAACAAACTACCACCTCTTTAGGTACTGTAGCAATCTTGATTTATGTTTATATTGGTGTTAGATTGCTGTATTCTCACTTTTCCATGGCTAGTACCCCCCGATACTATCCATAGTTTCATCAAAACAAGCAACCAACTCAACAAAAACAGAATCTGTCAAAAACAGACCAGTCTGTAGCAATCTGTATACTTCGTATACTTCTGGTACCTCAAAAATTCTGAAAACTTTCGAATGCCTGGGAAAAAGGCATATGAACCAGCAGAAAAAAGAATCAACTCAAAAGCTCTTTCTTAATAAAAATGAAAAATAATCTAGTGAACGAAAAGTTTCTGTCTTTTTCCAGCAGGATAAAACAACCATCACCAAGACTAGTCATAAAGGTTTTGCTTGGCTCAAACACAAAAGGAAACACAAAAGACAGTATCATAACAGAATTATGATGGTGTGGACGCAACAAAACAGAAATAAAAAGATAAATTCATTGGGTTGCCTCCCAACAAGCGCTATTGTTTAACGCCCTTAGCTAGGCATTTGATAATTCACTGATGCTCACACAAAAGACAAGAATTGAAGCACAACAAGAGCATCATAAAGCATGTGAAAATCACATCTAAGTTTAACATACTTCCTATGCATAGGCATTTTATAGGAAAACAGATTGTCAAGACAACCAATAGTTACCAAATGCAAGGAAGAAGAAAGAGACAATAGCAATCTCAACATAACGAGAGGTAATTTGGTAACATGAAAGTTTCTACCACAATATTTTCTTCTCTCATAGAAATTACATGTGGGATCATAATCAAATTCAACAATATAGCTATCACAAAGGATATTCTTTTCATGATCCACATGCATGCAAAGTTGACGCTCTTCAAAAATAGTGGGATTATCATCAACTAAAGTCATGACTTCTCCAAACCCACTTTCAATATTATTGCAAATATCATATTCATCATGAGGCTTAAATTTTTTTTCAAGATCATAAGAAAAATCATAGCCCCAACCATGATCATTGCAACAAGTAGTGGACATAGCAAAACTAGCATCCCCAAGCTTAGGGTTTTGCATATTTTTAGCATGATTGTCACTAATAGAATTTATAGTGAAACCATTGCAATCATGCTTTTCATTCAAGGAGACCTCGTGAATCACTTCATGAATTTCTTCATCACGATTTTCAGATTCACGCATCTCAAGCAAAACTCCATAGAGAAAGTCAAGTGCACTCAACTCACTAGCAATTGGATCAACATAATTGGATCTCTTAAAGAGATTAGCAAGTGGATGTGGATCCATATCAATAGATTTTCAGCAAGCGAAGATGCAAGCATATTGAAGGCACATAGCACACAAGCAAAGGAAAGGCAAATGAAAAAAGGCAAATATTTTTGTTAATTTTTGTTTTTCAGAAGTGGGGGAGAGGAAAACAAGAGGCAAAAAAGTAAATGCAAGAGATGAGTTTGCGACACTTACTTGGGTGAGTTCTTGACTTGATCCTCCCCGGCAACGACGCGAGAAATTCTTCTGCTACGGCAACAGACAACAGCGCCAGAGATTTACACGTTGATGGAGAGTGGGCTTGCGTTGGTTTTTCCCTTCAAGAGGAAAGGGTGATGCAACACAGGAGCAGTAAATATTTCCCTCAGTTTGAGAACCAAGGTATCAATCCAGTAGGAGAATCTCGTCAAGTCGAGAGTACCTGCACAAACACAAACGAGCTTGAACCCAACGCTATAAAGGGGTTGTCA
Source organism: Hordeum vulgare subsp. vulgare (assembly GCF_904849725.1). Lineage (NCBI taxonomy): Eukaryota > Viridiplantae > Streptophyta > Magnoliopsida > Poales > Poaceae > Hordeum > Hordeum vulgare. The sequence goes on from NC_058523.1 coordinate 300,079,123, forward strand.
TTCCCTTCAAGATTGATTGCAAAGTGAGATCCGAAGTTGGACAGTGCAACCAAGAAAAAGAGTAAGGTTGAAAATATGGTGTGAAGTAGACCCGGGGGCCATAGTGTTCACTAGAGGCTTCTCTCAAAATAGCAAATATTACGGTGGGTGAACAAATTACTGTCGAGCAATTGATAGAACCGCGCAAAGTCATGACGATATCTAAGGCAATGATCATACATATAGGCATCACGTCCGAGACAAGTAGACCGATACTTTATGCATCTTCTACTATTACTCCACACGTCGACCGCTATCCAGCATGCATCTAGTGTATTGACTTCATGACAAACAGAGTAACGCCTTAAGCAAGATGACATGATGTAGAGGGATAATATCAAACCAATGATGAAAACCCCATCTTTTTACCCTTGATGGCAACAACATGATGCGTGCCTCGCTACCCCTTCTGTCACTGGGTGAGGTCACCGCATGGTATGAACCCAAAACCAAGCACTTCTCCCATTGCAAGAATCTAGATCAAGTTAGCCAAACAAAACACACAACTCGAAGAGAATTACAAGGATATGAAATCATGGATATAAGAGATCAGAAGAAACTCAAATAAGATTCATAGATAACCTGATCATAAATCCACTATTCTTTGGATCTCGACAAACACACCGCAAAAGAAGATTACATCGGATAGATATCCATGAAGATCACAGAGAACTTTGTATTGAAGATCCAAGAGAGAGAAGAAGTCGTCTAGCTACTAGCTATGGACCCGTAGCTCTATGGTGAACTACTCACGCATCATCGGAGAGGTCATGGTGTTGATGAAGAAGCCCTCCGTATACGAATCCCCCCTCCGACAGGGCACCAGAACGTGGCCCAGATGGGATATTGCAGAGACATAAGCTTGCGGCGGCGGAAAAGTACTTTCGATGATCTCTGATTTTTTATGGGATTTTAGGGAATATATAGGCGGAAGACCTAGGGCAGAGGTGGCCCAGGGAGCCCACAAGCCTGGGAGGCGCGGGCCCCCCTGGCCGGGACTAGGAGGCTTGTGGGGTCCGTGGTGTACCCCTGCCTTGGTTCTCAAGCTTCCCGATCTTCTTCTGTTTCGGAAAAAATCTTTTTGGAAGTTTCGTTCCGTTTGGACTCCGTTTAAAATCCTCCTCTGAAAGGGGTCAAAAACACGGAAAATACAGGAACCTTGCACTGAGTTAATAAGTTAGTCCCAAAAAAGATATAAAAGGCATACAAAACATCCAAAGTTTGACAAGATAATAGCATGAAACCATCAAAAAATATAGATACGTTGGAGATGTATCAATACACATGTTCATAATATTGTTACCAAAATATACAAATTAGTAATGATTTTACCACTTACTTGTGCAACTAGCGCTTGAGTCATATTGGTGCAAAAACGCATGAAGAAGCTCCATACGGATGGATCTTTGGACTCACTTGATTTTGAATCACTTGAGACATGCAAATCATACCACATGGGAAGGATGACTGAATACCTCGTTTTCCAGTGAGATGGAACAAGAAGGTAACTTGTTGGAAGTAAAACATTTTGATGTGTGTGGTCCAATGAGTACTGAATCACGCAGTGGATATCATTATGTTCTTACTTCACATATGATTTGAGTAGATACTAGTATATTTACTCGATGAAACACAAGTCTGAATTATTGAAAGGTTCAAGTAATTTCAGAGTGAAGTTAAAGATCATTGTGACAAGACGATAATGTGTCCATGATATGATCGTGGAGGTAAACATATATATCTGAGTTGCGAGTTTGGTAAACATTTAAGACAATGTGAAAATTGGTTCACATGAAAATTGTTTCACAACTCATGCCACCTGGAACACCATAGTCTGATGGTGTGTTCGTATGTCATAGTCGTGCCCTATTAGGTATGGTGCATAATATGACGTATCTTATCAAATTAACACTATCGTTTATGAGTTAGGAACTAGAGACAACCACATCCACTTTAAATAGGGCACCACGTAATTCCGTTGAGATGACACCGTATGAACTATGGTTTAGAGAAACCTAAGCTATCGTTTCATAAAAGTTTGGGGGTAGCGATACTTATGTGAAAGAGTTTCAGCGTGATAAGCTCGAACCAAAAGCGGATAAATACATCTTCATAGGACACCCCAAAAACAGTTGGGTATACCTCGTATCTCTGATCCGGAAGCAAAAGTGTTTGTTTCTAGAAACGGGTACTTTCCTAAGGAAAGGTTTCTCTCGAAAGAATTGAGTGGGAGTATGGTGGAAACTTGATGAGGTTATTGAACCATCACTTCAACTAGTAGGTGTAGCAGGGCGCATGAAGTTGTTTCTGTAGTACCTACACCAATTGAAGTGGAAGCTGATGATAGTGATCACGAAGCTTCAAATTAAGTCACTACCAAACCTCGTAGGTCGGCAAGGATGCGTACTACTCCAGAGTGGTACGGTAATCCTGTCTTGGAGATCATGTTGCTAGGCAACAATGAACCTACGAGCTATGGAGAAGCGATGGTGGGCCCATATTTCGACAAATGGCTGGAGGCCATGAAATCCGAGAGAGGATCCATGTATGAAAACAAAGTGTAGAATTTGGAAGAACTAATTGATGGTCGTAAGACTGTTAACTACACATGGATCTTTAAAAGGAAGAAAGACGATGATGGTGAAAAGTCACCATTAAGCAAGCTCGACTTGTCGCAAAGATGTTCCCGACAAGTTCAAAAGGTTGACTCCGATGAGACTTTCTCACTCGTAGCGATGCTGAAAGTCTGTTGGAATTATGTTAGTAGTTGTTGCATTATTTGTGAAATCTTGCAGATAGGATGTCAAGATATTGTTTCCTCGACGGTTTCATCGAGGAAAGGTTGTATGTGATACAACCAGAAGATTTTTGTCGATCCTAAAGAATGCTAACAAGTATGCGAAGCTCCAACAATCCTTCTAAGGACTGGAGCAAGCGTCTCAAAGTTGGAATATGCGCTTTGATGAGATGATCAAAGTTTTGGGTTTATACAAGGTTTATGAAAAACTTGTGCTTCCAAAGAAGTGAGAGAGAGCACTATACAATTTCTGATAAATATGTGTGGTTGACATATTGTTGATCAGAAATGATGTAGAATTTATGGAAAGTATATATGGTTATTTGAAAAGTGTTTTCAAAGGAAAACCTGGATTAAGCTACTTGAACATTGAGCATCAAGATATATGGAGATAGATCAAAGTGCTTAATACTACTTTCAATCAAATGCATGCCTTGACAAGTTTTTGAAGGAGTTCAAAATAGATCGGTAAAGAAGGAGTTTTTGGTTGTGTTGTAAGGTGTGAAATTTAGTAAGACTCAAAAGCCCGACCACAGCAGAAGAAAGAGAAAGGACGAATGTTGTCCCCTATGCTTCAGCCGTAGACTCTATAAGTATGCTATGTTGTGTACCGCACCTGAAGTGTGCCTTGCCATGAGTCAGTCAAGGGGTACAAGAGTGATCCAGGAATGGATCAATGTTTAGCAATCAAAGTTATTCTTAGTAACTAGCAGACTAAGGAATTTTTCTCGATTATGGAGGTGATTAAAGAGTTCATCGTAAAGGATTACGTCGGTGCAAGATTTAACACTAATCCGGATAACTCTGAGTAGTAAACCGGATTCGTATAGTGGAGCAGTCATTCGTAATAGTTCCAAATGGTGCATGATAGCAGTATCTATAGGAAGACATAGAGATTTATAAAGCACACACAGATCTGAAAAGTTCAGACCTGTTGACTAAAACCTCTCTCACAAGCAAGACATGATCGAACCCCAAAATTGTATGGGTGTTGGACTCATCGCAATCACATAGTGACGTGAACTAGATTATTGACTCTAGTGCAAGTGGGACACTGTTAGAAATATGCCCTGGAGGCAATAAGAAATTGATTATTATTATATTTCCTTGTTCATGATAATTGTCTATTATTCATGCTATAATTGTATTAAACGAAAACCGTAATACATGTGTGAATACATAGACCAGAACATGTCCCCAGTGAGCCTCTAGTTGGCTAGCTCGTTGATCAATAGATGTTCATGGTTTCTTGATCATGGACATTGGATGTCATTGATAACGGGATCACATCATTAGGAGAAATGTGTGATTATAAAGGTGCACTACAGGTATCTCCGAAAGTGTCTGTTGGGTTTTACGAATCGAGACTGGGATTTGTCACCCTGTGTTGGGGATAATACCTGCGGATAACCCGCCCTTAGTGGGCCGGGTCATCAAAGGGGCGACTTACCATTCGAAGCGTGTCTCGTGGCCCAGAAGATGGATGGCGGTTCGAGAGGTCGTGCAGATGGTAGATTACCAAGGGAGTTCCCAATCGTGGAGAGCACGGCGACTCAGAGATAGGTAAAGCTACAAGGAGTAGCATGGCAGGACTTTTGTAAACCCTAGGGCCTCGACCTGTATATAAAGGCGAGTCTTGGGGAAAGGTCAGGCGAGTTAGAGAGAATCGAGAGCTAGGTCAGGTGAGTTACGCCCTCCTTGTAATCGAAAACCACCACTAATCCACACAAAGCAGGACGTAGGCTTTTACCTCCTCACGAGGGGCCGAACTTGGGTAAATCTGAGTTTCGCTTTCGCTCACCCCCTTCGAGTCGCCACCAAGGTGTGATGGCTCCATCTATAAGTCCTTTCACTAGGACATCTGCCATGACAAAACCACGACAGTTAAGTTCTCAAAGGGAGCCCTACCAGGGTTAGAAAGATATGCGATCGACATCATGCCAAAGAGCCGCCGCGGGAGGTACTACATCGACAACTCGCTGTGGGAGTCGGAAGCCGATTCAGTCGAATCTGGCTACCGAGTCCCATCCGGCAAAATCAGCATCTTCATCGCCATGATTGGGACGCCCGTGCCTGAGCCGGACACCTCCACCACCATCGTCGAGCCGGCCAAGTACGTCCTCCCGACCACACGGTGGGACAGGATTCGCCACGTTTTCGTCGGTTTTACGCAGGGAAACAATGTACAAGACGTAGCGGCGGTCCAGGAGATCACCCCCGTCAATTCTAACAGCGAGTCATCCATGGGTGAGACAGATTCAATCCAGCCTCTTCAGGAAGGACAACTCAGAGGGCTGTCGTTGGCAATGGACCCCGAGGTCCTCGAGAGATCCCATCGACAAATCGCCATCTATATGGTGGGGTCGGCACAGCCTTAGCAAAATCCAACCGGCAACAACGAGACCGGTGGGACGTCCAAACCCCCAGCACAAACCATGGTGGAATTAGCGGCGGAGGTCGCTAGCCTTATGGCAACCACCGTTACGTACGAGAATGAGGAGTCTATCAACGCCGAGCTAGCAAAGCTTCGGGAGGCGATGGCCAAGGCGCAACGGGATATGGAAGCAGAAGCCGCCAGGGTGGAGACACAGTAGGCTGCGATCGCAGCAGAGATGGAGCGGTTGAACACCGAAGGTTGGCGGCTCGAGAGACAGCAGCACACGTCCGACGCCATTCACCAAAGGAGGCATCACGGGCGTATCCTGGCTGACTTACAGCCAACTCGCCTTTTCGACACCCCGCGCACCCCCGGGGCGGGTCCTGATCGACCTTTACAAACTGTTCCAAGGGGAGGTCCGGTTTCACCGCCCAATCCACCGCCGCCTCAACCAATGGATGCCCATGCGACTCGATTCCAGACGCCACGGGGTCACTTCTCGAATCCCGTGGACAATGTGTTGGCGGCAACCCGCCACTTGGAGTCCCTGCCGATTTATGGAAACTCCCCGGCGGAGATAGATGCCAGAAACGCCATCGATATGCTAAAGACGACCATGGTCAAGCACGCGAAGTATTCTCATAGCCTCGATCGGGTGCACCCCACGCCTCAGGCGAGCCATACCAGGAGTCGCGACGAGGACTTACCCGCGGTAACCAGCGGACCACGGCTATTCCCTTAACATAACCCGCTTGGGATGCCCGACACGTGAGCTCAAGATATCGTGGACGCGGCACGAGCTGCGCGTCAAATAGAAACAGCAGCCGCGGCAGGTCAGGTCTACCCAGCTTACACTTCACCACCTCCCGCACCCCTGGATGCTGGAGGCAAGCACATTGGTGTATCGTGTCTTGCTCCGGTTCTGCGTAATGAGCGAATGCCAAAGGACTTCAAAGGGCCCCGGAAGGTCCCTAATTACTCGCCAGATCTCGAACTAGGGTCATGGATCGAGAGTTACGAACTCACAATGGACATGCTCGATGTTGAGGCGGTTTGCGCTAAGTACTTCACTATGATGCTCGAAGGGACGACGCGTGCGTGCTTGAAAAACTTACCACCCAACTCCATCAACACCTGGGCGGAGCTAAAAGAGCGCTTTATCAAGAATTTCAGAGGGACTTGCAAACGCCTGATGACCATCGTCGACCTACAGCACTGCGTTCAGCGGCCAGATGAGTCGGCCCACCATTGGACCCGGCGAGTCGCGGAAGTTATTCATTCATCAGAAGGCATCTCGGTGGCTCAGGCGGTGTTGATCCTGGAGAAGAACTGCCATTACGAACCTCTGGTACTAAAGCTAGGGCGACTTAAGAGGAAAGTACAGGACATGGGCGAATTAATGGATACCCTCACTAGGTATGCTGAGTTGGACGACACCAAGGATCCTGGGGAGGACGAAGACAAAGTTAGTACCGCCAGGAAGGGCGAGTTACACAAGGGCCATTCTTAGTTTCAGGGCCGGGGCTACCACCACTCTGGTGGGCACGGAAAAAAGAGACAACAGGAGGGTTCTACGGAATTTGTCGCTAATACTAATACCGGCAACGGAAACCCGCGCCAGAAGAAGCGGGGCTTTAGTGGGAAGAGACCGCGCAATTATCACGAGATGCTCAAAGGCCCTTGTCCATAGCATGCCATGGCGGAGGGAACAGTGACTCACTCTTGGGAGGATTGATACGTAATGCAGGAATTCCGGGCCGAGGCTCTCAAAAGAGGTCAAGGTGGTGAACAGGGCCAGCGACAGGAACAACCCGGCGCATCCGGGTCACGCCAGGTCCCGTTCGGTGGTTTTCCTAACCCGGGACCACAGGGCGGGTCACAGCCCAACGCTGGGAAGTACCAACTTCACAATCAGTAGTACTACCCATCGGGAGTGTTCGAACACCCCCCCCCCCCCCCCCCCGCAAGGGGATCCCGAGTGATAGGAAGATCGTGGCGGGTTTGAGAATAACCCCAAGCAATTGAACAGCGGGCAGTATCATGTGTTCACCACCAACACCTGCAAGCGGAATCACAAGGTGAAGCATAGAACCTTCAGCATAGGTGAACCGGCGCTCCCTCGATACCTTCACTGGTCTGAACAGCCCATAACCTGGAGCAGGGAAGACCACCCCCCCTCCCCCGAGTAGACAACCCTGGCGACTTGGCTTTAGTTGTGGCTCCCCAAGTCGGAGGGTACACCCTTTCCAAGGTCCTCATGGATGGAGGCACCATCATCAACATCTTATACTTCGATACTTTCCGACGGATAAACCTCTTGGAGAAAGACCTGATGGCATCATCCACGGTCTTCCAGGGCATCATCCCCGGTAAGTCGGCGTATCCAATTGGGCGGATTAAACTTAACCTGGCCTTTGACACAGAGTCAAATTACAGGAGCGAGTCTCTCCTGTTCGAAGTGGTCAAAATCAAGAGCCCCTATCATGCGTTGTTTGGACGGCCGGCGTACGCCAGATTCATGGCCCGCCCATGCTATGTCTATCTCAAACTCAAGATGCCCGGGCCTAAGGGTCCTATTGCCATCAGCGGAGGTAGGAAGATAGCTCAAGAATGTGAAAAAGGAGACGCAGCTTACGCCGAGTTGGCTTGCGCGGCTGAAGAGCTCAAATTTCACCAAGCTAATGTTGACCCGGCAGACATGATGCCTCTCAAGAGGCCAACCATCGATTCTGAGCCGCCCCTCAAGTTTAAATCGACGGACGATACCAAGGTTATAGACTTTACACCTGGCGAATCCACCAAGCAGTTCACTATTGGGGCGGATCTGGACCCCAAATAGGAAAGCGTGTTGGAATTATGCCCTAGAGGCAATAATAAATGTATAGTTATTATTATAATTCCTGTATCAAGATAATAGTTTATTATCCATGCTATAATTGTATTGAATGAAGACTCATTTACATGTGTGGATACATAGACAAAACACCGTCCCTAGCATGCCTCTAGTTGGCTAGCCAGTTGATCGATGATGGTCAGTGTCTTCTGATTATGAACAAGGTGTTGTTGCTTGATAACTGGATCACGTCATTGGGAGAATCACGTGATGGACTAGACCCAAACTAATAGACGTAGCATGTTGATCGTGTCATTTTGTTGCTACTGTTTTCTGCGTGTCAAGTATTTATTCCTATGACCATGAGATCATATAACTCACTGACACCGGAGGAATGCTTTGTGTGTATCAAACGTCGCAACGTAACTGGGTGACTATAAAGATGCTCTACAGGTATCTCCGAAGGTGTTAGTTGAGTTAGTATGGATCAAGACTGGGATTTGTCACTCCGTGTGACGGAGAGGTATCTCGGGGCCCACTCGGTAATACAACATCACACACAAGCCTTGCAAGCAATGTAACTTAGTGTAAGTTGCGGGATCTTGTATTACGGAACGAGTAAAGAGACTTGCTGGTAAACGAGATTGAAATAGGTATGCGGATACTGACGATCGAATCTCGGGCAAGTAACATACCGAAGGACAAAGGGAATGACATACGGGATTATACGAATCCTTGGCACTGAGGTTCAAACGATAAGATCTTCGTAGAATATGTAGGATCCAATATGGGCATCCAGGTCCCGCTATTGGATATTGACCGAGGAGTCTCTCGGGTCATGTCTACATAGTTCTCGAACCCGCAGGGTCTGCACACTTAAGGTTCGACGTTGTTTTATGCGTATTTGAGTTATATGGTTGGTTACCGAATGTTGTTCGGAGTCCCGGATGAGATCACGGACGTCACGAGGGTTTCCGGAATGGTCCGGAAACAAAGATTGATATATAGGATGACCTCATTTGATTACCGGAAGGTTTTCGGAGTTACCGGGAATGTACCGGGAATGACAAATGGGTTCCGGGAGTTCACCGGAGGGGGGCAACCCACTCCGGGGAAGCCCATAGGTATTTGGGGGGGTCACACCAGCCCTTAGTGGGCTGGTGGGACAGCCCACCAATCCCCTATGCGCCAAGAAAGAAAATATCAAAGGAAAGAAAAAAAAAAAAAGGGAAAGGTGGGAAGGGGGAAGGACTCCCTCCCACCAAACCAAGTAGGACTCGGTTTGGGGGGGGGGGAGAGTCCTCCCCCCTGGCTCGGCCGACCCCTTGGGGATCCCTTGGACCCCAAGGCAAGGTCCCCCTCCCTCCTCCTATATATATGGGGCTTTTAGGGCAGATTTGAGACGACTTTCTCACGGCTGCCCGACCACATACCTCCATAGTTTTTCCTCTAGATCGTGTTTCTGCGGAGCTCGGGCGGAGCCCTGCTGAGACAAGATCATCACCAACCTCCGGAGCGCCGTCACGCTGCCTGAGAACTCTTCTACCTCTCCGTCTCTCTTGCTGGATCAAGAAGGCCGAGATCATCGTCGAGCTGTACGTGTGCTGAACGCGGAGGTGCCGTCCGTTCGGTACTAGATCGTGGGACTGATCGAGGGATTGTTCGCGGGGCGGATCGAGGGACGTGAGGACGTTCCACTACATCAACTGCGATCTCTAATCGCTTCTGCTGTACGATCTACAAGGGTACGTAGATCACTCATCCCCTCTCGTAGATGGACATCACCATGATAGGTCTTCGTGCGCGTAGGAAATTTTTTGTTTCCCTTGCGACGTTCCCCAACAGTGGCATCATGAGCTAGGTTCATGCGTAGATGTCTTCTCGAGTAGAACACAAAAGGTTTTGTGGGTGGTGATGTGCGTTTTGCTGCCCTCCTTAGTCTTTTCTTGATTCCGCGGTATTGTTGGATCGAAGCGGCTTGGACCGACATTACTCGTACGCTTACGAGAGACTGGTTTCATCGTTACGAGTAACCCCCTTTGCTCAAAGATGACTGGCAAGTGACGGTTTCTCCAACTTTAGTTGAATCGGATTTGACCGAGGAGGTCCTTGGATGAGGTTAAATAGCAACTCATATATCTCCGTTGTGGTGTTTGCGTAAGTAAGATGCGATCCTACTAGATACCCTTGGTCACCACGTAAAACATGCAACAACAAAATTAGAGGACGTCTAACTTGTTTTTGCAGGGTATGATTGTGATGTGATATGGCCAATGATGTGATGTGATATATTGGATGTATGAGATGATCATGTTGTAATAGAAATATCGACTTGCACGTCGATGGTAAGGCAACCGGCAGGAGCCATAGGGTTGTCTTTATACTAACATATGTGCTTGCAGATGCGTTTACTATTTTGCTAGGATGTAGCTTTAGTAGTGATAGCATAAGTAGCACGACAACCCCGATGGCGACACGTTGATGGAGATCATGATGATGGAGATCATGGTGTGGCGCCGGTGACAAGAAAATCGTGCCGGTGCTTTGGTGATGGAGATCAAGAAGCACGTGATAATGGCCATATCATGTCACTTATGAATTGCATGTGATGTTAATCCTTTTATGCACCTTATTTTGCTTAGAACGACGGTAGCATTATGAGGTGATCTCTCACTAAAATTTCAAGATGAAATTGTGTTCTCCCCGACTGTGCACCGTTGCTACAGTTCGTCGTTTCGAGACACCACGTGATGATCGGGTGTGATAGACTCAACGTTCACATACAACGAGTGCAAAACAGTTGCGCACGCGGAACACTCGGGTTAAGCTTGACGAGCCTAGCATGTGCAGACATGGCCTCGGAACACATGAGACCGAAAGGTCGATCATGAATCATATAGTTGATATGATTAGCATAGGGATGCTTACCACTGAAACTACTCTCGACTCACGTGATGATCGGACTTGGGATAGTGTAAGTGGATCATGAACCACTCAAATGACTAGAGAGATGTACTTTTTGAGTGGGAGTTTAGCATATAATTTGATTAAGCTGAACTCTAATTATCTTGAACATAGTCTAAGTCCACTTTGAATATATTTGTGTTGTAGATCATGGCTCACGCAAGTGTCATCCTGAATTTTAATACGTTCCTAGAGAAAGCTAAGTTGAAAGATGATGGAAGCAACTTTGTAGACTGGGCTCGTAATCTTAAGCTAATCTTACAAGCTGGAAAGAAGGATTATGTCCTTAATGCTGCGCTAGGAGATGAACCACCCGCTACGGCTGATCAGGATGTTAAGAACGCTTGGCTAGCACGTAAGGAGGACTACTCAGTAGTTCAATGTGCAGTCTTGTATGGCTTAGAGCAGGGACTTCAACGTCGCTTTGAGCGTCATGGAGCATTTCAGATGTTCCAGGAGTTGAAGTTTATCTTTCAGAAGAACGCCCGGATCGAGAGGTATGAGACCTCCGATAAATTCTATGCTTGCAAGATGGAGGAAAGCTCGTTTGTCAGTGAACATGTGCTCAAGATGTCTGGGTATTCAAACCGTCTAGCTGAACTAGGGATTGAACTCCCGCAAGAAGCTATCACTGACAGAATCCTCCAATCACTGCCGCCAAGCTATAAAGGCTTTGTGTTGAACTACAACATGCAAGGGATGAACAAGTCTCCCGGCGAGTTGTTTGCGATGCTGAAAGTCGCAGAGTCTGAACTCCGTAAAGAACATCAAGTGTTGATGGTGAGCAAGACCACTAGTTTCAAGAGAAACGGCAAAGGCAAGAAGGGCAATTCGAAGAAGAGCGGCAAGCCTGTTGCCAATCCGCCGAAGAAACCCAAGGCTGGACCTAAGCCTGAAACAGAGTGCTTCTATTGCAAGGGCATGGGTCACTGGAAGCGCAATTGCCCCAAGTATCTGGCAGATAAGAAGGCGGGCAAAGAAAAATCAGGTATATTTGATATACATGTTATTGATGTGTACTTAACCAGCTCTCGTAGTAGTGCCTGGGTATTCGATACCGGTTCTGTTGCTCACATTTGCAACTCGAAGCAGGAACTGCGGAATAGACGGAGGCTGGCGAAAGACGAAGTGACGATGCGCGTAGGAAACGGTTCCAAGGTTGATGCAATCGCCGTCGGCACCGTGTCACTTCAACTACCATCGGGATTAGTGATGAACATAAATCATTGTTATTTAGTGCCTGCGTTGAGCATGAACATTATATCTGAATCTTGTTTATTGCGAGACGGTTACTCTTTTAAGTCTGAGAATAATGGTTGTTCTATTTCTATGAGTAACATCTTTTATGGTCATGCACCGAATGTGAGAGGATTGTTCATATTGAATCTTGATAGAGATACGCATATACATAACATTGAGACCAAAAGAGTTAGAGTAAACAATGATAGCACCATATTTTTGTGGCACTGCCGCTTGGGTCATATTGGTGTAAAGCGCATGAAGAAACTCCATGCTGATGGACTTTTGTAGTCACTTGACTTTGATTCACTTGACACGTGCGAACCATGCCTCATGGGCAAGATGACTAAAACTCCGTTCTCCGGAACAATGGAGCGTGCAAGTGACTTGTTGGAAATCATACATACCGATGTGTGTGGTCCAATGAGCGTGGAGGCACGCGGCGGATATCGTTATTTTCTCACCTTCACTGACGATCTAAGTAGATATGGTTATGTCTACTTGATGAAGCACAAGTCTGAAACATTTGAAAAGTTCAAGCAATTTCAGAGTGAAGTGGAAAATCATCGTAACAAGAAGATCAAGTTCCTACGGTCTGATCGTGGGGGTGAGTATCTGAGTTTCGAGTTTGGTACTCACTTAAGACAATGTGGAATTGTTTCACAGTTAACACCGCCTGGAACACCACAGTGTAATGGTGTGTCCGAACGTCGTAATCGTACTTTATTAGAAATGGTGCGATCTATGATGTCTCTTACTGATTTGCCGTTATCGTTTTGGGGTTATGCATTAGAAACAGCTGCATTCACTTTAAATAGGGCACCATCGAAATCCGTTGAGACGACACCATACGAACTGTGGTGTGGCAAAAGGCCAAAGTTGTCGTTTCTTAAAGTTTGGGGATGTGATGCTTATGTCAAAAAGCTTCAGCCTGAAAAGCTGGAACCCAAAGCGGAAAAATGCGTCTTCATAGGTTACCCAAAAGAGACAGTTGGGTACACCTTCTATCTCAAATCCGAGGGCAAAGTGTTTGTTGCTAAGAACGGAACTTTTCTCGAGAAGGAGTTTCTCTCGATAGAATTGAGTGGGAGGAAGATAGAACTTGACGAGGTTGTCGAACCTATTATCCCTCTGGATGGTGGCGCAGGGCAAGAGGAAACCTCTGTCATTGCGACGCCGGTTGAGGAGGAAGTTACTGATGATGATCATGAAACTCCAGTTCAAGTTTCTGTTGAACCACGCAGGTCAACGAGATCACGCGCTGCTCCAGAGTGGTACGGTAATCCCGTCTTATCAATCATGTTGTTAGACAACAATGAACCTGCAAATTATGAAGAAGCAATGGTGGGCCCAGATTCCAACAAATGGCTAGAAGCCATGAAATCCGAGATAGGATCCATGTATGAGAACAAAGTGTGGACTTTGGAGATACTACCTGAGGGCCGCAAGGCTATTCAGAACAAATGGATCTTTAAGAAGAAGACGGACGCTGACGGTAATGTGACCGTTTATAAAGCTCGACTTGTGGCAAAGGGTTTTTCGCAAGTTCCAGGAATTGACTACGATGAGACTTTCTCTCCCGTAGCGATGCTTAAGTCCGTCAGAATCATGTTAGCAATAGCTGCATTTTTCGATTATGAAATCTGGCAGATGGATGTCAAAACGGCGTTCCTTAACGGTTTCCTTAAGGAAGAGTTGTATATGATGCAACCCGAAGGTTTTGTCGATCCTAAAAATGCTGACAAAGTGTGCAAGCTCCAGCGATCCATTTATGGACTGGTGCAAGCATCTCGGAGTTGGAACAAGCGCTTTGATGAGGTGATCAAAGCATTTGGGTTTATACAAGTGGTTGGAGAATCTTGTATTTACAAGAAAGTGAGTGGGAGCTCTGTGGCGTTTCTAATATTATATGTGGATGACATATTACTGATTGGAAACAACGTAGAGCTTTTGGAGAGCATAAAAGGTTACTTGAATAAAAGTTTCTCTATGAAGGACCTAGGAGAAGCTGCTTACATTCTAGGCATTAAGATCTATAGGGATAGATCAAAACGCCTGATAGGACTTTCACAAAGCACATACCTTGATAAAGTTTTGAAGAGGTTCAAAATGGAACAGTCCAAGAAAGGGTTCTTGCCAGTGTTACAAGGTACGAGATTGAGTAAGACTGAGTGCCCAGCAACTGATGAAGATAGAGAGCATATGCGCTCCGTCCCCTATGCTTCAGCCATAGGTTCTATCATGTATGCGATGCTGTGCACTAGACCGGATGTTAGCCTGGCCATAAGTATGGCAGGTAGGTTCCAGAGTAATCCAGGAGTGGATCACTGGACGGCGGTCAAGAATATCCTGAAGTACCTGAAAAGGACTAAGGAGATGTTTCTCGTGTATGGAGGTGACGAAGAGCTCGCCGTAAAAGGTTACGTCGATGCAAGCTTTGACACAGATCCGGACGACTCTAAGTTGCAAACCGGATACGTATTCATTCTTAATGGGGGTGCAGTAAGCTGGTGCAGTTCCAAGCAAAGCGTCGTAGCAGATTCTACATGTGAAGCAGAGTACATGGCTGCCTCGGAGGCGGCTAAGGAGGGTGTCTGGATGAAGCAGTTCATGACGGATCTTGGAGTGGTTCCAAGTGCACTGGATCCAATAACCTTGTTCTGTGACAACACTGGTGCCATTGCCTTAGCAAAGGAACCAAGGTTTCACAAGAAGACCAGACACATCAAACGACGCTTCAACCTCATCCGCGACTACGTCGAGGAGGAGGACGTAAATATATGCAAAGTGCACACAGATCTGAATGTAGCAGACCCGCTGACTAAACCTCTTCCACGACCAAAACATGATCGACACCAGAACTGTATGGGTGTTAGATTTATTACAATGTAGTTCACATGGTGATGTGAGGGCTAGATTATTGACTCTAGTGCAAGTGGGAGACTGTTGGAATTAAGCCCTAGAGGCAATAATAAATGTATAGTTATTATTATAATTCCTGTATCAAGATAATAGTTTATTATCCATGCTATAATTGTATTGAATGAAGACTCATTTACATGTGTGGATACATAGACAAAACACCATCCCTAGCATGCCTCTAGTTGGCTAGCCAGTTGATCGATGATGGTCAGTGTCTTCTGATTATGAACAAGGTGTTGTTGCTTGATAACTGGATCACGTCATTGGGAGAATCACGTGATGGACTAGACCCAAACTAATAGACGTAGCATGTTGATCGTGTCATTTTGTTGCTACTGTTTTCTGCGTGTCAAGTATTTATTCCTATGACCATGAGATCATATAACTCACTGACACCGGAGGAATGCTTTGTGTGTATCAAACGTCGCAACGTAACTGGGTGACTATAAAGATGCTCTACAGGTATCTCCGAAGGTGTTAGTTGAGTTAGTATGGATCAAGACTGGGATTTGTCACTCCGTGTGACGGAGAGGTATCTCGGGGCCCACTCGGTAATACAACATCACACACAAGCCTTGCAAGCAATGTAACTTAGTGTAAGTTGCGGGATCTTGTATTACGGAACGAGTAAAGAGACTTGCTGGTAAACGAGATTGAAATAGGTATGCGGATACTGACGATCGAATCTCGGGCAAGTAACATACCGAAGGACAAAGGGAATGACATACGGGATTATACGAATCCTTGGCACTGAGGTTCAAACGATAAGATCTTCGTAGAATATGTAGGATCCAATATGGGCATCCAGGTCCCGCTATTGGATATTGACCGAGGAGTCTCTCGGGTCATGTCTACATAGTTCTCGAACCCGCAGGGTC
This sequence comes from Hordeum vulgare subsp. vulgare, assembly GCF_904849725.1. Lineage (NCBI taxonomy): Eukaryota > Viridiplantae > Streptophyta > Magnoliopsida > Poales > Poaceae > Hordeum > Hordeum vulgare. The sequence continues at coordinate 300,095,172 of NC_058523.1, forward strand.
TGCACACTTAAGGTTCGACGTTGTTTTATGCGTATTTGAGTTATATGGTTGGTTACCGAATGTTGTTCGGAGTCCCGGATGAGATCACAGACGTCACGAGGGTTTCCGGAATGGTCCGGAAACAAAGATTGATATATAGGATGACCTCATTTGATTACCGGAAGGTTTTCGGAGTTACCGGGAATGTACCGGGAATGACGAATGGGTTCCGGGAGTTCACCGGAGGGGGGCAACCCACTCCGGGGAAGCCCATAGGTATTTGGGGGGGGGTCACACCAGCCCTTAGTGGGCTGGTGGGACAGCCCACCAATCCCCTATGCGCCAAGAAAGAAAATATCAAAGGAAAGAAAAGAAAAAGGGAAAGGTGGGAAGGGGGAAGGACTCCCTCCCACCAAACCAAGTAGGACTCGGTTTGGGGGGGGAGAGTCCTCCCCCCTGGCTCGGCCGACCCCTTGGGGATCCCTTGGACCCCAAGGCAAGGTCCCCCTCCCTCCTCCTATATATATGGGGCTTTTAGGGCAGATTTGAGACGACTTTCTCACGGCTGCCCGACCACATACCTCCATAGTTTTTCCTCTAGATCGTGTTTCTGCGGAGCTCGGGCGGAGCCCTGCTGAGACAAGATCATCACCAACCTCCGGAGCGCCGTCACGCTGCCGGAGAACTCTTCTACCTCTCCGTCTCTCTTGCTGGATCAAGAAGGCCGAGATCATCGTCGAGCTGTACGTGTGCTGAACGCGGAGGTGCCGTCCGTTCGGTACTAGATCGTGGGACTGATCGAGGGATTGTTCGCGGGGCGGATCGAGGGACGTGAGGACGTTCCACTACATCAACCGCGATCTCTAATCGCTTCTGCTGTACGATCTACAAGGGTACGTAGATCACTCATCCCCTCTCGTAGATGGACATCACCATGATAGGTCTTCGTGCGCGTAGAAAATTTTTTGTTTCCCTTGCGACGTTCCCCAACAAAGCGTGCTCATCGAATTCATCCGTGAGAATTGGGACATCTTTGCATGGACACCTTTTGACATGCCAGGTGTACTGAGAGAATTCGCTGAGCACCATCTTAATACTGACCCTAAAGTTAAGCCAGTTCGACAGTACCTTCGCAGGTTCAATGAAGACCGTCGTAAGGCGATCGGAGAGGAAGTAGCCTGGCTTCTGGCCGCCGGGTTTATCATCGAGGTTTTCCATCCTGAATGGTTGGCTAACCCAGTCCTGGTGCTCAAAAAGAACGACACTTTCCGCATGTGCATCGACTACACTGACCTCAACAGAGCCTGTCCGAAGGATCCCTTCGCCCTTCCCCGCATTGATCAAATTATTGACTCGACGGCGGGTTGTGAACGTCCGTGTTTCTTGGACGCTTATTCGGGATACCATCAGATCAAGATGGCGGTGGCGGATCAGGAGAAGACATCCTTCATAAGCCCATTCGGGGCCTTCTGTTACGTGTCTATGCCGTTTGGGCTCAAGAGTGCGGGGGCGACTTATCAGCGTTGCATCAAAAATTGCTTCCACAACCAGATAGGCCGCAATGTCCATGCTTATGTGGATGACCTCGTGGTAAGGTCTCGCCGAAAGGAGTCGCTCTTGGAGGATCTCAAGGAAACCTTTGACAACCTGCACGTTTACCAGATGAGGCTTAACCCCACCACGTGCGTTTTTGGTGTCCCTGCAGGGAAGTTATTGGGTTTCTTGGTGTCGGAGCGTGGCATTGAAGCCAACCCGGACAAGATTGAGGCAATTACCTCACTGGGGAAACCGGACAACGTTAACCAGGTCCAGCATATGGCGGGTCAAATCGCAGCTCTCAGCCGCTTTATAAGTCGCTTCGAGGAGAAGGGCACCCCTCTCTATCAGTTGCTCAAGAAAACTGATCGTTTCGTATGGACGGACGAAGCCAACGAAGCTTTTGAAGCCTTGAAGCGGCAATTAGTTAACCCGCCAGTGTTGGCGGCTCCGACGGACAAGGAACCTATGCTCCTGTACATTGCAACCAATTCCAAGGCAGTCATCGTGGTAGTAGTTGTCGAGCGGAAGGAAGAAGGAAAGGAGTATCTGGTCCAGCGAGATGTGTATTTCATTAGCGAGGTCCTCACCCTCTCCAAGCAACGTTACCCACATTGGCAGAAGACGGTTTTTGGGGTGTTTATGGTGAGTCGGAAGCTGAAGAACTACTTCCAGGAACACCCGATCACGGTCGTCAGTTCCGCCCCCCTCAGCGACATCATACAGAATCAAGAGGCCACTGGACGGATTGCTAAGTGGGCCATCGAACTCGGATCCCATCATGTGCGGTATACGCCTCGGACGGCCATCACATCTCAAGCACTCGTGGATTTCATAATTGATTGGACCGAGTTACAAATCCCGGAGGAGAGGCCCGATCATACTTATTGGACCATCTATTTCGACGGGTCCAGGCAATTGGAAGGCTTGGGGGCTGGTGTGGTGATAACTTCGCCTCAAGGTGACAAGTTTTGCTATGTCCTTCGGCTCATGTTCCCATGTACCAATAATGCAGCGGAGTACGAAGCCTTGCTCCATGGTTTGCGACTCGCCAAAGAGATGAACCTCACGCGAGTCAGGTGTCTGGGTGATTCAGATCCGGTGGCACAACAGGTTTCTGGCACCTGGGATTCACGAGACCCTTTGATGGCGGCTTACAGACGAGCTGTGTTAGATGTAGCGGGTCACTTCAATGGTTATCAAGTGGATCACATCGATCGGCAACTTAACGAAGCAGCGAACGCTCTTTCCCGTCTCGGTTCACAACGTAAGCCTGTTCCTCCCAATGTCTTTTTGGATTTATTGCATAACCCCTCGGTAAAACTGCCTTCAGAGGAAGATTTAGCGGTACCGGACCCCGAGTCTCAACTTGTGGCGGCTCTTCACGCTACTCCAGACTGGGCAACTCCTTACATGGCATATCTCACCAGAGGCGAGTTACCTGCTGACGAGTTATTAGCTCACCAAATCGTCCGTCGGTGTAAATCCATGGTCATACACAATGGCGAGTTACACAAACGAAGCACCTCAGGGGTATTTCAAAGATGTGTCTATCCTGAAGAAGGATGTATGATCCTTAATGAGATTCACGCGGGCGATTGTGGTCATCATGTTGGGTCCCGATCCTTGGTTTCTTAGGCCTTCAGACATGGGTTCTATTGGCTGACGGCTCACACAGACGCAGAGGAGATCGTTCGCCGATGTGATGGTTGCCAAAAATTTGGACGCCGGATGCACGTGCCCGCTCAGGAATTGCGGATGATACTAATCACTTGGCCGTTTGCAGTCTGGGGGCTTGATATGGTTCGCCCTTTCAAGATGTCTTCCACTAAAAAGACTCACCTATTGGTGGCGGTTGACAAGTTTACCAAGTGGGTGGAGGCGGAGCCTGTTAGCAGCCGTGATGCAGATATGGCCATCAAATTCTTGAAGAAACTGATTTTTAGATTCGGATATCCTCATAGTATCATTACTGACAATGGTACTAATCTATCCAAAGGTGCAATGCAAGAGTTTTGTTCATGAGAGCATATCCGGCTTGATGTTTCCATGGTTGCACATCCCCAGTCTAATGGGCAGGGGAAAGGGCGAACCAGGAGATATTGCGGGGGATTAAGCCTCAGCTCATGGTACCTTTGGAACGTACTCCCTGGTGTTGTGTGGAGGAGTTGCCGTCAGTATTATGGAGCATCAGGAAAACTCCAAATCGCTCCACGGGTTTGACTCCTTTCTTTCTGGTCTACGAAGCAGAAGCGGTGTTACCAAGTGACATCAAACACGATTCACCAAGAGTCGCCGCCTATGTGGAACAGGACAACGAGCTGGCGCGACAAGACTCGTTGGACGCCTTGGAGGAGGAACGTGACTTGGCCGCATCACGACCGGCAATTTACCAACAAGACTCGCGACGTTACCACAGCCGCTGGCTCAAGAGCCGGACTTTCCAAGAAGGCGACTTGGTGCTCCGTTTGATTCAAGATCATACTGGTATGCACAAGCTATCACCTCCGTGGGAAGGACCATTTTTCATCAGCAAGAATCTTTGAAACGGCTCATATTACTTGGTGGATCCTCGCCCGGATCGCCCAACTACAGAGGTTGAGACAACTCGCCCCTGGAACATAGCTCATCTGCGGCCTTACTACACTTAGAGCCATGAGCTCCTTTTTTACCAGTTCTCAGAAAATTGTAATCCATGAATTATGAAAGCAATAAAGCCGGCACCCACGAATTTCGGGGTCCTTTGCCATTTCAGCTTTTGAAAGCATGAGTCTTTATTGTTCTATAAGTCGTCGAAACATGGACGCTATCAAAATCAAAGAGCGTAAGTCACCATGCTGCACTTACTTCAAAACTGGGCATTGATAAAGCCAAAGAGGACCAACGTTGCCACGTCGCACGGTTCAAACATAGGCGCCTTATGTGGTTTTGAGAATTAACCCGGCTTATTTGGGGGCTACTAGTCCCCAAGTCGTTTCGCAATAAGAGTGTATACGCTTCTGTGATCCTATGCCCGGCTTTTTCCTGAATCATAGGTCACTTGGGGGCTTCCACTCATTGAATTCAGCCTGAATACCCTCTTGGCTAGCAAACAATTACCACATTACAAATGGTTATACTAGACGATGTGTTGAACAAGTCGCCACATGGACCTATGTACTCAGGGCGAGTCAATCCATCATTTGGACCCTGAACTCGCCTTGGTTAAACCATAAAAGGTACCGGCCAGAGTCACACATGGGAAATAGAGAAACCATTGGTTCATTGAACCTGCTTCACGGAAGCTTGACTCGCGCGTGATCAGCCGGTCTAAAACAACAAGGCTTTTTGCAAAGTCCTTCTAAGGGTAACACTAGAGTTTTGCAAACTCGTCTTATCCTGTCGTAGCTCAGTGAGTCGATAAAATTTTATTTATTGATGGCAAGACCACAAGGTTTCCTAATATCTTTGAGTCGGCCTTTGGTTATAACTCTCCCTGACTCATTTTTCTTAACCACTATTTGCAATAACCCGGGGGGGCTGATCTATTTTTTTGCCATAACCTAGGGGGCTGATCTATTTTTTTTACCATAATCTAGGGGGTTGGTCTATTCTTTGCCATGCACTCACTGAGTCGGCTTATGTTTTTCCTGACACATAAGGTGAAGACTTTTTTGTCAAATTATGCCACTCCCTGGTTCATCAAATTTACACGCGATTCACGCATAGATTCAAGGAATAAAAGTGGTTTAGGAAAGATTCCATCAAAAGATACTACTGACTGATTGTTGTTCCACAAAATCTAACAAGCTATTACGTGGCTCGCATGGCCAAAATGGGTGTCATCCCCCAGAGAAGAAAGGATCAGATTGTCTTTTTATAGTCACACTCACACCTAGGGACGAATCAAGACGCCTCCGAGTCACCTTGCCTTGAGCTCTCTCCGCCTTCGATTTGTAAGTCGCCTAGTTTCGAATTACACTTGGATAGGGCAACGAACTCATCTCCATCATCAAGGAAGAGGGATAGTTCCATGTCAAGGTCAAAAGGATTCTTGGGTCGACGAGGAACCAAGCTAGCAATTTCGCACGAGGGAGGCGTCACCTTCTTTTTCTTCTCGTCATATGCGGCTTGGTATTTATTCAAATCCAAGCTGGCTGCCAGTTGAGTCGCCGAGAAGTGGGATTCTATGATAACCCGGTGGTAGTCCTCCTCGGTGAACTCTAACCCGTCGTCCTTCAGCTCAGGGTAGCCAGCGGCTATTTCTTCTGGTTTGAGCTTCGAGGCATAGGCTAAACACCGACTCAGGGTGTTCAGGACTCCTTTCCGGGCGGCTGATCTTTTCAGTTCCTCTATTTGAGGAGGCAATATGGACAGATAGCTGAGCATGTTCTTGATGGTTTTGACTGGCTCCTTGCTGCCCATCACCGTTTTAATCGTCAGCACGCCCCCGGTATATAGCTGCTCGGTGAAGGTATATATAGCCTTTAGCTTAAACATGCAGTCGTCTGGAAGATTGGCGGCTCGTGAGCCTACAAAGGACACATCAGTATTTGATAGTTTTTGGGAGACCAGATTATTTCTTCAAAAGGCAAGGGTTAATGCTTACCAAACATAGCATCATGTTGGAAATGTACTTTTTTAAGCCGAAAAGCTCTTGCTGGGCGGCTTCAATTTTTCTTTAGCTTGCTCAGCACGCTTAAGTATGGCGGCTTGGTCAGCTTTGGCTTTCTTCTCCAGTTTTTGATGGTCAGCCTTCATCCTCTCCACCTCAACCAGAATCAAGCGGTATTTCCTCTCCGACTCAGATTGTGCATCTTGTTGTTTAGCCAGATTCTTCCTTAAGTCGGCTAAAGCTGACTCAGTTTGGGTCACAGACTCGTGCACATAAAATTTGGGGAGACATGTTTCAACATTATTGCAAGCAATACTACTGACACTTGGGGGCTAATGTATGATTTTATTCAAAGTCATACCATATTCAAGACCCACCTCATCTTTCAAAGGATGACCCGGCCCTTGGGGGCTGCAGGTTGAAGATTTTAACTATATTCAAGACCCGCCTCATCTTTCAAAAGATGACCCGACCCTTGGGGGCTACAGATTGAAGATTTTAACAATATTCAAGACCCGACTCATGTTTCAAAATATGACCCGGCCCTTGGGGGCTACAGGTTGAAGATTTTAACTATATTCAAGACCCGACTAATCTTTCAGAAGATGACCCGGCCCTTGGGGGCTACAGGTTGAAGATTTTAACTATATTCAAGACCCGACTCATCTTTCAAAAGATGACTCGACCCTTGGGGGCTACAGGTTGAAGATTTTAACTATATTCAAGACCCGACTCATCTTTCAAAAGATGACCCGACCCTTGGGGGCTACAGGTTGAAGATTTTAACTATATTCAAGACCCGACTCATCTTTCAAAAGATGACCCGGCCCTTGGGGGCTACAGGTTGAAGATTTTAACTATATTCAAGACCCGACTCATCTTTCAAAAGATGACTCGGCCCTTGGGGGCTACAGGTTGAAGATTTTAACTATATTCAAGACCTGGATCATCTTTCAAAGAATGACCCGGCCCTTGGGGCTGTAGGTTGAAGATTTTCACTATATTCAAGACCCGGCTCATCTTTCAAAAGATGACCCGGCCCTTGGGGGCTGCAGGTTGAAGATTTTAATTATATTTGAGACCCGGCTCATCTTTCAAAAGATGATCCGACCCTTGGAAGGCTAATGGGTGGAAGAGGATACATAAGTAAACGTACCTCATGCTTAACCTTCATAAGATGAATCAAGGTTTAGTTCATCTCATAACTCGTCTCTAGGCGACTTGCGAAGCTAGAGCAAAGTTGGTCAAATTCCAGCTTCTCTTAATAGGGGAGCTTGAATTTACTGGTGTCTTGATCAGTGGAAGGACGAGATTCCTTGGAGGTATGCTTGGACAGTACCGCAACTCGAGGAGTGGAGTAGCCAGTACCGGTGACTATGACATCATCTGGATCTTTAGTTGCCTTGAGAGGGCTTGGCGGGTTACCCTTGTCAGCAGTTTCCTTCAAAATTATGGGCGAGTCATCCCGTACATGGGGATATCGTCCACAGGAATATCATGAGCCGTCGCTTGCTCCTCATCGATCTCTGGGACAGAGGCGCTCGTGCCTAAGGCTACATTTGTTTTAGGAGCAGAAGATAAGTTGCCAGTTTTCCTTCTCTTCGCTTGCGCTCTGAGACAAAGGCACCAAGATTAAAAGCACATATCGTTATTTAGAAGAAATTGGGATTAACAAAGGGACTCACCCTTGCACACGAACCATCGGCGTGAGAGCTGACATTGCTGAGTCGCCAGATGTAGGGGGAGAACTCTGGTAGAATAAAAGCTTAAAAGTTAAGGAAGTTGAGAATCATATTTTACACAAGGAAGGGTATGGTAAAACAAAAGTGTACCTCGCTGGTGCGCTTCCGACCGGTTGTCTTCTCGGGCAGTCCGGAGATTAAGTCCCCAGAGTGACTACGGGTTTTGCGCTTGGGGGTATATCTTGCTTTCTTCAAAAGGAAATCAGGGTCCATATAAGCATATGGGTGAGACATGGGCACTTTCCCACAGATCCGTCTGGCTAGTCTTGGAGAAGGGGAAGGTGAGTCGGAAGAAATAGAAATTACCTCGACCGCATCATCTTGGCTCTCATTGTCCTCGCCCTACACATAAAGACGCATGGTATAAGCATGAGTCGGAATACACAGGTAATGAGTGAGGGGGAAGTTTTACCTCTGACTACTCTTCCTCAGCTCGTGACTCGCCGAGATTAGATAAATCTTTGGCGGCGGCTTTACTTTTGCTTGTTTTCTTCTTCTTCTTTGGTGGCGGCTTGGTGTTCTTTTGGGCGGTCACTTTGGGGCCCCTTCGCCAAAATGGATCACTTTTCTCATGAATAGAAGTGAATTTCAAACCAAGAGCATTGGTAAGTATAAAGAAACGAAAGGCGGCTTGGATTCTTACTGGCGGCACCGGGTTGGAGCGGCAGAAGGCCTTGAGCCCAATCTTGGCAAATTCTTCCAAAGGCTCACCGGTTAGCTTCTTGATGATTCCAACAATGTCACTCTCTGAGAGTCTTTTGTGGTGGAAGAACTGCGGATGGTTTACCGTACCATCATATTCATACATTAACTCGTCTTGGTGACTCAAGGGAAGAATATTCCACTCCACCCAGCAGCGGAACAGATCAATCCCGATGAGCCCGTTGTTGGTCAAAGACCGTAACTCGGAGAAAATGGGGATAAATTCCGACTCTTCCTCTTCTGTGAGTTTCTCGGGAAGTTTGAAGTCCATAGGCAGGCGATCTTCTGTGAAACCCGGGAGTGGGTTTTCGCCAGGTGGGGAGGTGTCTCGGCAATAAAACCATGACTCGGCCCAGCCCTTGGGATGGCAGGGCAGAAGGACTGATGGAAATCCATGCTCGCGACGTCTTTGAATGTTGACTCCTCCAAGTTCATGGTTGGGACCGTTGGTAAACTCGGTCTGGCGATTCAAATGGAATAAGTTCCAAAATAAAGGAACTGTGGGCTCTCTCTGCAAGTATACCTCACAAAAGACCTGGAACTGGCAAAGGTTGCTGATGGAGTTGGGTCCCAGGTCTTGAGGATGGACGTTAAGAAAATGCAAGACGTCTCGAAAAAACTTTGACCCGGGCGGTTTAAAACCTCGTTCAAGGTAGTCGGTAAAGATGACAACTTCTCCTACATCGGGATTGGGAATCAACTCGCCCGGGGCGGTTCTCCAACCAATGGTTTCCTTGTTGTCAAGAAGACCCGCCTTAACAAACTTCTCGAGAGTAGCGTCATTGATTTTTGTTGGTAACCAATTGCACTTCGAAATAGCCATGACTACAAAAGAGAGGGGAACAAGGCGATTCAATAAAAATTATGAAGTGTTCCAACTCGCCAGTGTGGGTCTACAGTATGTTCTAGAAGGATTTGGTGACTCGCCAATGGGTGACATACATCATAACTCGCTACTCGGGCGGTTCATGGAAGTATCTTTGAAATATTGTAACTCGCTCTTCAATTGGAAAGGAAGGGGCATAGCTATGGTGATAAATTTAAGTCGCTATGGAAGCGGGAGCTAAAGGGTGACTCTCAAGGGTCCTTTTTTCCTTAGGGATATTCTCGGGAGACGAACAAACATGTTTCTAAAAACAAGCGTAAACTATGGATCTACGAGTGGATCAAAATAAAGGAATAATGCTCGGAAAAATGATGAAAGGCTATGAACATAAGGCAGCGACAGTATTGGATCCACGACGTGAAGGCTTAAAATAACGAAAGGACGCGATAAAGTGGCCATGGTTTGCCACTGCCTGAATCTATTACGAAGATATAAAGCGGATCTAAAGCAGGAAGGGACGTTTGTCGCGTCACGAAGCTAGCTCGCGGGAACAATGGCCATGGCATTCTCGGCTTAATCCTGATAAGGGAATGTGTGTACATGAGGAAAGGAGACCGGTGCCGGGGACGAAAGTAGAGAACTTCGCGCTTCTTGTTGACTTGAAGGCGCCCGGAAGAGCACGGTCGACGGAGGAGCTTCAGGAGCCGGTGACGATGCCGGGGTGCTGGCGCGGGAAGAGGAAGAGCGCGAGGAAGACGAGGAAAGAGATGGAGGTAGGTGACGGAGCTTCCCCCCCATTTCTCCTACGGTTATTTAAAGGGCCGGAACGGGAATCGAGGTTGTCAAGGCAGAGATCGAGGCCACAAGTCAGAATCTGCGATAATGGCGCCTAGGTTTTCGGGATAAGTGAATATGGAGCAAAAGATCCGTCGGGTGGTGGCGGTATTAAAAACCACGGAATTAAGGGGATAAGGTGATGTCATCAAAGATTACACGGTGGGTCAGATAAAATTACTACGAGTGGCGACCTATCATTCGTTGAAAGATAGAGATGGTAAGAGTCACCCCAAATTGGTGAAGGTTTATTGACATGAATGAATTCAAGACAATTTGGGGCCTAATGTTGGGGATATTACCTGCGGATAACCCTCCCTTAGTGGGCCGGGTCATCAAAGGGGCGACTTACCATTCAAAGCGTGTCTCGTGGCCCAGAAGCTGGATGGCGGTTCGAGAGGTCGTGCAGATGGTAGATTACCAAGGGAGTTCCCAATCGTGGAGAGCACGACGATTCAGAGATAGGGAAAGCTACAAGGAGTAGCATGGCAGGACTTTTGTAAACCCTAGGGCCTCGACCTGTATATAAAGGCGAGTCCCGGGGAAAGGTCAGGCGAGTTAGAGAGAATCGAGAGCTAGGTCAGGCAAGTTACGCCTCCTTGTAATCGAAGACCACCACTAATACACACAAAGAAGGATGTAGGCTTTTAACTCCTCACGAGGGGCCGAACCTGGGTAAATCTGAGTCTCGCTTTCGCTCACCCACTTCGAGTCGCCACCAAGGTGCGATGACTCCATCTTTAAGTCCTTTCACGAGGACATCTGCCGTGACAAAACCACGACACTCCGTGTGACGGAGAGGTATCTCTGGGCCCTCTCGGTAATGCATCATCATAATGAGCTCAATGTGACTAAGGAGTTAGCCACGGGATGATGTGCTACGAAACGAGTAAAGAGACTTGCCAGTAACGAGATTGAACAAGGTATAAGGATACCGACGATCGAATCTCGGGCAAGTGTCATACCGGTAGACAAAGGGAATTGCATACGGGATTGAGTGAATTCTCGACATCGTGGTTCATCCGATGAGATCATCATGCAACATGTGGGAGCCAACATGGATATCCAAACCCCGCTGTTGGTTATTGGCAGAGAGATGTCTCGGTCATGACTGCATGTTTCCCGAACCCGTAGTGTCTACACACTTAAGGTTCGGTGATGCTAGAGTTGTTATGGGAATCGTATATGTGGTTATCGAAGGTTGTTCGGAGTCCCGGATGATATCCCGGACATCACGAGCAGTTTCGGAATAGTCCGGAGGTCAAGATTTATATATGGGAAGTTCCGTTTCGGTCATCGGCAGTGTTTCGGGATTTATCGGGATTGTACCGGGATCACCGAAAGGGTACCGAGGGTCGACCGGGATGGTCCAACTGTCCCGTAGGGCCACATGAGCTAAAAGGGGAGAAGAACCGGCCCCGGTGGGCTGGTGCGCCAAGGGGAGGAGGCCCAAGGCGCAAGGGAAGGGGCCCAAGGCCAAACCTCCACCTCCTCCTCTAGGGCTGCTGCACCACCTCCTTCTCTAGGGCTGTCGCAGCACCTCCTAGGGTTTCCCTAGGGGTGGCGTACCCCATCTCTCTCCCTCCTATATATATTCTAGGTTTTGGGGCTGCAACACACATGGTTTGATCATCCCATGGTGCATCCCTACCTCCACCTCTTCATCCTCCTCCGCGGTGCTTGGCGAAGCCCTGTCGGATAGCCACATACTCCATCGCCACCACCCCGTCGTGCTGCCGGAGTTCTCCCTCAACTTCTCCTCCCTCCTTGCTAGATCAAGAAGAAGGAGACGTTCCCGGGCTGTAGGTGTGTTGAACGCAGAGACACTGTACATTCGGTGTTCGTTTCGGATCTTCTGCGATTTGAATCGCCGCGAGTACGACTCCATCAACCGCGTTCCCAATAACGCTTCCGCTATGCGATCTTCAACTGTATGAAGATGCTCTACCCCTTTGCTCGTTGCTGGTCTCTCCTAGATAAATCCTTGTGTGACGTAGGATTTTTTTTGAAATTACTACGTTCCCCAAGAAACTCTTCTACCCATGCGCATGTGATGTACTTGAGATTTCTCATCAGTCAGGGCTTCAATCCCTGCAGTGTCATACCATTCTCCCGTTTTGCCTGGCCATTCAACTGCGGGTGAGCCATAGAGGCATAATTGATCCGAGTGCCCTGGGAGTTATAGAACTCACGGAACTCGTCCGAGTCGAAGTTGGTTCTATTGTCGGTGATGATGTCGTGAGGAACTCCGAATATGAAGATAATATGCCGAATGAAGCTTATGGCAGTCACTGAATCCAGGCTTTTGATGGGCTTCACTTTGACCCACTTGGTGAACTTATCCACTACAACTAGCAGCTGGGTGCATCCACTCGTCCCAGTCCGTAAAGGGCCAACCATGTCGAGACCCCACACGACGAATGGCTAGGTGAGCGGAATCGTTTTCAACGTGGATGCAGGCTTGTGCGACTGACTTTTATAGAACTAGCATCCAACTAACAGCTTAACCAGGTGTATTGCTGCCTCATTGGCTCAGACCAATAAAAACCCGCTAGGAAGGCCTTGTCCACCAGTATCCGAGAGGATGCGTGATGTCCACAGGTTCTCGAGTGAATCTCGTGCAAGATCTGCAATCCTTCCTCTAGGGAAATGCACTTTTGACTTACTCCTATAGTACTTTTGTTCTATAGTTTGTCTCAAAGGACTTCGAAAGATTTAGACCAACAAACGATTTGGCATGCTTCCTCTTTGTCTTAAGGGAGTTCTTGTGGGAGAAAGTAAGCTAGATAAGTCTGAGTCCATTCGGGCATGATGACCAGGATCTCATGGATGAGGTCGACCACGGCCGGGACATCGATTTCAGTAGGATTTCATGGACTGATTGCTTGCGTATGTTCTTCTATAAAAGCATCTTCTTTGAAAGAGGAGGCGCGTAGGTGTTCAAGGAACACACCTTTCAGAACGACTTTTCAGGTGGAGCCGATCTTTACCAAGTCATCAATCACTTGATTCTTGGCTCGGGGTACGTGGTGCAGTTCCAACCCTTCGAAGTTCTTCTCTACCTTTCTAACTGCATTAGAGTAGACAGTCATGGCTGGGCTTCGAATGTCCCATTCCTTCATCACCTGATTGACAATGAGGTCTGAGTCACTTTAGACCATCAAACGTCGCATGCCGAGTGAGATGGCCATGCGGAGTCCTTACAGGAGGGCTTCGTATTTGACCTCATTGTTAGATGAGTCAAAGTGGATTTGGAGCACATAGTTCGGTTAGTCTCCCCTAGGGGAAACGAGAACCACTCCAGCCCCTGAACCATGAAGCATCTTGGACCCGTCGAAGAACATGGTCCAATGTTCGGGAACGCCAGGAGCTGGCTGATCTTGTTCTATCCATTCAACTAGGAAGTCAACCAAGGCTCGGGACTTGATCGCCTTTTTGGCTTCAAACTTGATCTCAAGTGGAAGGAGTTCAATCGCCCATTTAGCCACTCGGCCAGTGGCAACCTTGTTGTGCAGGATTTCTGCAAGGGAGCGTCACTCATGACAGTGATCGAGTGCTCTTGGAAGTAATGTACTACCTTCTTCACGGTGAGATAGATACCATACACCAGCTTCTGGAAATGCGGATACCTTTGCTTGGAGGGAGTCCCTACCTGTGAGATGTAATAAATGGGCCTTTTGTAACAGCCCAAGTGCTTTTCTTTCCCCTTTTGTAATCATTTCCATATGTGGCAACTATGTTGAGGCAATGTTATGGAGTTGAGGTGTAGCCTTATCATTTCATGTGCATCTCATGCATCATGCATATCTTGCTTTTTTTTTTCTTTTGCTTGTTTGTGTGATATTGTGTGTTGTGTCACCTTGATGATCATGTGGTGAGTGTGTTTATGATCTTGTGCATGGGAGTGGGGGCAGCAAGCCATTCAAAACCTTGTAGCACTTTGGTTCAAACCCCTTTCTACTCAATAGGTGATTCTTGTGTTTTTCAACTTGTTTTCAAAATTCCAATAAAATGTCCCACCTCTCCTCTCTATTTTTGTGAGTGACTTAGTGTGGTTCTTTTTTTTTCCAAGGCTTGGCATTTTGTTGTTACTTAAAACAGCCAAGGTTTTATTGTAAAAGCATTTATTTTTCTTGGTCTAAAAATAATTAAACCTATTCTAATAAATAGGTTGTATTTCTATACTTAGCAGGTATTTCTATTTTGTTTAAAAAACCTCTTTATTTGGTGTGGGGATTAATTTGTAAGGGGCTATTTTAGTTAATAGGAAAGGGGCTCTTTTCTGTTTTATTTCTAGTGTTAGTGACTTGGGCCAGCCTTCTTTCCCCTCGAGGCCCAGCTTACCCCTTCGGCCTCGTTTGGTTAAGGGGGATTGGGGAGGTTTTGAGAGGAAAATCCCCGGGAGGGCCTGAAACCCCAGAGATCCTCGGGCGCCCATTTCGTAGGAGGGGTTTGCTTAGCCCAATCCCCTCCGTTCCCCTTCAATCCCTTCCTATCCATGTGTTTCAAAACCCTCCTCGGGGTACTAGTGGAAGCAAAGCCCCGGGGATTTGAGAGGATTGGGTGGAACAAAGGGATTCACCGAATCCCCTGAAATCCCTCCCTCTCAAAACCTCCCCAATCCCCCTTAACCAAACGAGGCCTTCAGCAGCCCGTAGCACGTCCCTCGTCTTCCTCCTCGCGTGCGTCAGCAGTACAAGAGAGCTCCACCACCAGATCCTCCTCCCTCTTTCATCAGACGGTGGAGCTCGAGTCCCGAGGGCCATAAGAGCCACCCCAGCCTCCTCTCAACCCTAGCCCTCCATTTATCTCCCTCCTCTCTTCCCTAGCGCCACCGGGGACGAGACCCGAGCTGCTCCCGCCATGGCGAGCTCGAGCAGGAGCTTAGGGCCGAGGTGATCCGGCATCTTCTTTCTCTCCTTCGGGGGGTTCCATTTTTGCGAAGGGATCAGCGCCAGGACCTCCACCTCGACGTCCACAACGGTGGCAACTTCTCCTTCTCCGGTGGGTTTTCTTCCGCTCCGGCTCGTCGTCCTCTCCATCTCTCGCGTATGATCGGCTCTCTGCCGCTATGTGAGCAAAGGGCCGCTCCCCTCCGTCTTCTCCTTCCTCTGTAGAGGCCGCGTGGAGTAGGGGCTTGGATGTCGGCCTGCTCTGCTCTGTTGCTGAGCAGCAGAAGCAACAACTTCAGAGTTAGAAGCGGATCGCAGCAGTGCAGCGTTCAGGTTGGAGCAGGAGCTTCAGGCAGCAGAAGCTTGCGGTAGCAGCAGTAGATGGCAGCACAACATCAGCAGTAGCATGCGTACTAGTAGCCCAGCAGTAGCATAGACACAGTCGGCAGCGTCGCTGTGCAGGGCCTCCCCGTGCATCGCCGGTTCACTGCTTGAGTCAATTGGAGCTGTAGCACACAGAGGGTGCAGCCCCATCGCGCCGCCGCCATGGCCCACCTCTCGCTGCGTTTCCCTTGGGAATGGAACCCCCAAGGGCTCTGCATCACCCGTCAGTGCTCCTCCCTGTCGGTGGTAGCCTGTAGCTTTGCAGTCGTCCTCCGGTGCTTTGGTCCCAAAGCAGAGTGCAGCGCCGAGGGCCTTCTCAAAAGAGGAAGACCCCCTCTATGTCCGTCTCATGAGCGTAGCGCAGGGGTCTGAGCCTCACTCTGTGACCATCTCGACCTGGGGTCGAGTCCCGCATAGCGCGACCCCCTTTTTATTTTTTACTTCTTCTGCTCCTGTTGCGCTTCAATAGCTAGTATAGGAAGCTCATAACCCCACTCAGTTCCGTGTGGCGATGTTGGTATGAGGTTCTGGGTTCGAAGCCCACCTCTGCCTATTTTCTTTTGGGGAGTACTAGGTGTCGGTCGATCTGCACAGGGGACTGCCAGATCTTTTCATGCAACAAATTTCGACGCTATGCAGCATTTTTCTCAATGGTTGCAACAAAAAAATTAATTACAGCAAAAAAATATCTACATGATCGTAGCAAAAAAAAAAGATGATGCGTGGTAGCAAAAGTTAAACACGGGTTGTAGCAAAAATCTACGTGACGTGTATGCAACTATTTCAGTGAACGGTTGCAGCAAAAAATGATGCCGGTTGTAGCAAAAAATAACACGGTTGTAGCAAAAGTCAAAATGCCGGTTGTAGCAAAAATTCAACAAACTCGAGTTGCAACCAAACAGATATGCAACTTTTTTACTGGACAAATCTAGTAAATAAAAACCGCTTGTAGCAAATATGAACGCTGGTCGCAACAAATTTATACGAGAAAAAAGCTGCATGAAAAACGTTTGTAACAAAAAAATACACAGTTGCAGCAATTTTTACGAAAAAATATTGCATACACGTGTCAGCGAGCGCGACCCGCGCGCGACCAGGCGAACGATTCGGCCGGCGCGCCGGGGGGAAACGTTTCCCTTTTCTTTTTGTGTAGATGTAGTTGTGTGGTAGTGTGTTTTTCTGTAGATGTAACTGTGTGTTCAATGTGTGTGTGGATCTGTTGTGGGTAGTGTGTAGTCGTGTGTGTAGTTGTGTGGTAGTGTGTGTGTGTATGATAGTGGGATCTCTGGACCCACATGTCATCCTGTGAGGGGCCACTGCCAGGTGGGACCCCCTCCTCATAATATTTCCCTATACTTTTGTTGTTTGTGGATATTCCTGGTGCTAAAAATTGCATATTTCCATTTCTGGAAATGTCCAGATATGGACTTGCTAAATTGGGCAGTCTCAAGAACAGTTTCTGTTCTTGAATATAGCCATAGTATGATTCTATGTCAGATTTCTTATCCTGTTTGTGATGGTTTTCTACATGCAAAGGTTGGAGTGTGATATATGGATTTTGGGTAGAAAATCCCAATGAATCCAATGGTGTTGTTAGTTTCTGATTTTGGGAATCTCTGTAAAAATCCCCTTGTGGCGAGGTTGTAATAGTTTCATCGATGTAGGGTCATTTTATGTGCTTGTTGGGAGTAGTGCATGCATGCATATTGTTGTTTGTTGCATCATTTGCTGCTAGTGTTTATTAGATATTGTTTCTTTTGGGTAGTTACCGAGGCCGGAAACGAGTTCAAGGAGTGTGGAGAGTTCGTGTAGGAAGAACACGAGCAGTTCCAGTCTGAAGAATCATAGGCAAGATGATCATGACCTTGACACCGTTTCTAGCTTTGTGATGCTTAGTGTTACATTTCCTTTGTTACCTCTTCGCCGCCTACCACATGATATATAGGCCATCAAACATTGCCATGAAACCTCAAAAACCTCCCCTCCTAACAAATATTGTTTGGCTAAGTAGGCTTGCTCAACCACTAATTGATAGCGTTGCATGTTGCAGGTGCCACCTGGTCCATGTGATAACATGGGCAATTTGATACCATTATATTAACTGCTATTTAATTAATGCACCTATATACTTGGTAAATAACGGAAGGCCTAGCCTTTTGCCGGTTGATTCGTTCCGTTGTTGCCGCCTTAGTTTCGGCTACCGATGTTTTATTCCATGACTGAGCGCTCCTAACACGTTCGGGGTTGTTCTGGGAACCCCCTCGGTAAATCGTATAGTGTTAAGACTTGTCTGACAGGACCCAACTTTGTTGTTAATATGGTAACAACTTAATAATTAAATGCATAGGGAATAGCTACCCCGAGGAATCTAATCAACCCCCCGGCCAGTGCCCCTAATGAGCGTTATTCCAAACTTGAGCCACTTGCGGGGCCACCCGGGGCAACTCGAGGGATGTCTATCCGGCCACTGTACATAGTGCTCATCCGTCGTGTCCTGAGAACGTGATTTGCAGCTCCTATCAGGATCGTCGACACGTTGGGAGGTCTTTCCAGATTTGTCTTACCTTAGCGACTTTGGATCCTCTCAGAGTTGAGGTTTTCCTTTAACGATCCGACGAGATCACGAGTTTCGTGGTAGAGGATTACTTTGCGGCATGTAGTTATTTGTGATGGACTAGTTGGAGCACCCCTGCAGGGTTTAATCTTTTGGAAAGCCGTGCCCACGGTTATGTCGCAAACATGGATATTTTGTTAACATCCGGTTCTAGACAACTTAAAGTATTTCAAATAAAACTTGCCAACTGAGTGCGTAACCGTGACTGTCTCCTCTAGAGCTTCATCTCTGATCAAGAACACGCTGGGGTTATGAATGACGTAAGTAGGTGTTCAGGGTCACTTAGTGATCAACCTAGTCTTCGACCATCTTGCGTAGGCCACCATATGTTAACTCGGATCATCGTAAGATAGCCACCATATAAGCTTAGGTTCCTGCAAACTCAAACACTTAACCTTCCTCACCCATTTAACACAATTAGATTCGATACCAAGGTCATAAGATTGCTGAGTCCTCGTGGTTCACGGTTTACTACAAACACCCACAGGTACACGTACCCCTGATGCAGGAGTTCTCGATGACAGCCAGCTGAAGTGGGAGTTTGATGAGGACAGCGGTAGGTTGTATGTGACTTATCCCGAGGGCTAGATGTCGTGGTCGTGATCGTGGGGCCAGCATGCGGGATATCATAGCTTTTGTTGTTTATCTTGTCCCTAGCCGGACCCTTCCATGTTCGAGTAATGTATGACTGTATGACTATGTACTTTATCAGATGGCAAGTGTATGCCCTACTTGTCACTCTTTCAGTTATTTATATTGCTATGATTATCTTGCTTGTGAAACGCGTAGATGTGCCTCTTTCCCCTTTTGAGGCCGCGCCCCAAATAAGGAAAGGGTCGCATCTTAGTCATTACAAGTTGGTAATCAGAGCCTTACGACCATATGAGCCTTTGTGTCATCGAACTTGGCCGAGTCGAGTCTAGCAAAAAGTATTTTGAGTCTTAGTTATATCGGAGAGCATGTTTCTTTTTCTCCTCTTCTATGCTTTGGTGAGGTTCACGACTTAGAAATTTTAATTCTACTCCTCTTCTCGCTCAATTTTTTTTAGGATCACGCAGATATTTTGGAATCTATATGATGTTGATGTGACAGAGTTCTGTCTTGGTGCCTCCTGTCTGACTTGATTTCTTCTGGTGAGTTGAGCTCCAGGGGATTCTTGAGCACATCGCTATCATTCATATTTCTTAGTATCTAAGGACGGAGGATTTTGAAATTGCTTCGATACTAGTGGTGAAGAGAGGAGTCCGGCTTTCCCAGTACTGGTGCAGATAGTTCCGGATGTATCGCCACACTTAGTATCGTTTTTGATTACGAGGGTCTGAGATAGATGAAGTTCTGAGATTCTGGTTATGTTTTGACGGATGTGATACACTGGACGGGTTAGTATAGGAGTTGAGTGATATGTTACTCTTTGTATCCGTGGACCAGATTGCATGACCAGAAATTTCGGGAGTTCTTAGGTGGGAACTCAGGTAGTTACTTATAGGATAATCTTCCAACAGATGCATGATGTGAGGTTGGGATTCGACATTGAGTGGATCCGTTTGTTCACGGTCATCTCACAACAGTTCTCGTTGTGTCTAAAAGAGACCTTGTAGCTTGCTACGACTTGGGGATGCTTCTTATGTCGTGTGCACTACCTTGTACATGATGACTACTGTAGGATTGAACCCGTGCGATCATATCCACGAAGATATCGGATGGAATCTCTGTCATACATTTGCTCCGAGCAATCCTAGCTCATACTTGGTTTGCGAGTGGATTTTACTCAGATGTTGTCGACAGTTACTTTGAGGAAGCATTCTTACTAATTATTGTTCGAATGCAATTGCTAAGTATTTGTATTCATATATTTCTGTCTATTGATTTAGCTTTACCTCGAATGTTAATCTCTGGTTTAACATGGTGTCCATCTCCAGGATGGCTCCACCAACTTGTCACAATCCGGGTCGTGAGGGTGTTGACCCTCCACCGCCTCCTCTGCCTCCTCCGTCATCGCCTTCTCCTCCAGAGGCATGGCAAGTGGTGATGGCTGCAACAAATGCAAACACTCATATGTTACTTCAGTTGTTGAAAGAGAGGAACAATCAGCAGCAGGGGAATTTCAACCATGGTGGTCATCAGTTTGCAACTCTGAATCAATGTCTGGCGAACCAAACGAAGTCCTTCACGTCTTGTGACCATCCATTCGACGCTGATGACTGGATTCGTGACATGAACAAGCACTTCGAGTGCAGTAATGTGCGACCAGAGGACTTTGTCAAGTTTGCAACTTTTCAGCTCAACAGACACGCAGTAGAATGGTGGCAACAGTTGAGGGACTCCAGGGGCGACAGAATGATCAACTGGGATGATTTCTGTAGAGATTTCAGGTCTCACTATATTCCATCTAGCTTCATGGAAGCGATGCGTGAGAAGTTCAGATGCTTGAAACAAGGAGGATCTTCTGTATACAAGTACAATGTCGAGTTTCATGAGCTGGCTCAGTATGCTAAACAGAAATCCCACATCAAGAGAGCAAGATTTATCAGTTCAGAGGTGGTTTGAAGGAAGACTTGCAGTTGGCCCTTGCCTTGGACGATCCCGATGTTCGATAAGTTCTACAACTTCGCTCTTAGGGCTGAAGCAGCTTTGCTCAAAGTGGAGAATTCGAGGAAGCGTTTCAGAGATTCGAGTTCCTCGTCCTCAACTCAGGTGATCTAGAAGCAGCAAAAATATTGGGTGTCTCCTCCTCGGCAGATTTAGCAGTTCAAGCAGTCAGGTGGTCGTGGTTATTCCCACCCACCCAACCCAGCTTTCCAGCACAAGTTTCAGCAGCACAAGCAAGGGAATCGACAAGTGCAATTCCGTCAGCTATCAGAGGTGACTTGTCACAAGTGTGGGCAAAAGGGTCACTACTCCAACAAGTGCACCACTCAGCAGCGTCTTCTGCCCCCTCCTCCAGTGAAGCCTCCAGGAAATGCATGGTGAAGTTCTATCCCAAGTCTGCGAGAGTCAATATGGTGAATGCAGCAGAAGCAGAAAACTCCTCAGATGTGATAATGGCTAATCTCTTGGTTAATGATTTTTCTGCAAAGCTTTTATTTGATTCTAGTGCATCGCATTCATTCATTTCAAGACCTTTCTTGCAAAGCATGATCTTGTGATAGAAGACACTCCTAGGCCGTTAAAAATCATTTCTCCGAGAATGCAAATGACTTCTAATGGGTTTGTTCCGGATGTCTTTGTCAAGTTGGGTGGTTATTCTTTTCCAGCTTCTCCAATTGTCCTTGGGAAGTCTGATATTGATCTGATCCTTGGTATGGATTGGCTGGCTATGAACAAGGCATTTCTTGATTGTCAAGCTAAAGAAGTCAAGCTAACTCATCCTTCGGAGGACGTGATTATCTTCACTGCGCATGATGACATGATCCGTCTGTTTTCCTTAAATGAGAAGCGTGAGAGCTCTCCAATTTCTCAAGTCCCAGTGGTCTTTGAGTATGAAGATGTCTTTCCGGAAGAACTCCAGGAATACCCCCGCACCGGGCAGTTGAGTTCGTAATTGAGATTGAACCGAGTATTGAACCAGTATGCAAGCGACCGTATAAACTGGGTCCAGATGAGCTGAAAGAGTTGAAGAAGCAGCCTGATGAGTAAGAGCGTCTGGGCCTGATCAGACCAAGCTCATCTCCTTGGGGTTGTGGAGTTCTTTTTGTCAAGAAGAAGGATGGCACGGACCGACTCTGTGTCGACTACCATCCATTGAATAAAAAGACGATCAGAATCAAGTATCCACCTCCCAACATCAATGATTTGTTCGAGCAATTGAAAGGGGCTAAAATCTTCTCTAAGCTTGATCTCAAGATGGGCTATCATCAGATTCGCATTCATGAAGAGACATTCCCAGACTGCCTTCAGGACAAGCTTTCGCTCGTATGAGTACACAGTGATGTCTTTCGGTCTCGCCAATGCTCCACTAACCTTCTGTCGGATGATGAATTATATATTCTCCCCATTCAAGAATGAATTTGTCTTGTTGTATCTTGAAGACATTCTGGTCTTTTCTGAAACCGAGGAAGAGCATGAAGAACATCTCCGTCTTGTGCTTGATAAGCTAAACATCATAAGTTCTATGCTAAGTTCTCCAAATGTGAGTTCTGGTTGAAGAAAGTTGTGTACCTCGGACACATCATCTCTGTCGAGGGCATCAAAGTTGATCTGTCAAAGGTGCAGGCCATTGTTGAGTGGGAACCTCCTCGGAATGTGAAGGAGCATCGAAGCTTTCTCGGGATTGCAAGCTATTGTAGAAGATTCGTTGAGAATTTCTCCAAGATTGCTAAGCCTCTCTCTAGCCTTCTTCAGAATAGTGTGAAGTTTGTCTGGTCTCTAGAGTGTTAGTTGGCCTTCGACACACTCAAACAGAAGCTCACTTGTACTCCAGTCTTGACTCCTCCTGATGATTCCAAGTCTTACCAAGTGCTTTGTGATGCCTCTCTTCAAGGTCTTGGTGCATTTATGATGCAAGAGAAGAAAGTGGTAGCTTATACCTCGAGGCAGTTGAAGCCAAGTGAGAAGAATCACCCCACTCATGATCTTGAGTTGGCGGCAGTGGTACATGCTCTGATGACTTGGAGACATCTCTTGTTGGGCAGACAGGTTGAGGTCTACACCGATCACAAGAGTCTCAACTACATCTTGACCCATCCTAGTCTCAATCTTCGGCAAACTCGTTGGGTGGAAATTATCCAAGACTATAATTCGAGCATTGACTACACTCCAGGCAAAGCTAATGTCATTGCAGATGCTAGGAACAGAAAGGCTTAATGCAATAGTCTCATTCTGAAGCCTCTCCAGCTGGATCTTTGTGAATATTTCACGAAGCTCAACCTTCAGTTAGTACCTCAGGGATTTCTTGCTAATCTCCAGATTTCTCCTACCTTGGAAGACCAAGTCCGACAAGCTCAACTTCTTGATGTGATGGTGAAGAAAGTTAAGATTGGCTTGGCAAAGAGCATTCCCAAATATAATTTCTTCCGTGTTGATGACAGAGAGACCTTGTTCTTCGAGGACCGCCTCGTCGTTCCAAACAGGGAGCTCAGGAAGGTTATCATTTAAGAAGCCCATAATTCCCTTCTCTCGATACATCCATGAATTTCCAAAATGTATCACGATCTGAAGCAAACCTTCTGGTGGACTCGCATGAAACGTGAGATTGCTCAGTTCGTGAACGAATGTGATGTGTGTCGCAGAGTGAAGGCAGAGCATCAACGTCCAGCGGGTCTTCTGCATCCCTTGCCTATACCCGAGTGGAAACTCGATCTTGTTGAGTTGGATTTTGTCACTAGGTTTCCAAAGTCCAAGAAAGGCAACGATGCCATCTTCGTCGTCATCGACAAGTTGACCAAGGTTTCTCATTTCCTACCGGTCAAAAAGTATATCTCGGCAGCTCAGCTGGCAGAGTTGTATACGTCAAGGATAGTCTCGTCGCACTGTGTTCCTATGCTCATTTCTTCATATTGTGGAAGCATCTTTACTTCCAAGTTTTGGGATTCATTTTAGTATGTGATGGGTACTAAGACTCGATTCACTACAGCTTTCCATCCTCAAACAAGTGGGCAAGTTGAGAGAGTCAATCAGATCCTTGAGGATATGCTCAGAGCCTGTGTGATTTCTTTTGGCATGAAGTGGGAAGACTACCTACCATTTTCCGAGTTCTCATAGCACAACAACTTTCAGGCAAGCTTAGGCAAGGCTCCATCCGAGATTCTTTATGGCAGGAAGTGTCATACCCCGCTTAATTGGTCAGAGACTGGTGAGCATCAGATTCTTGGGAATGACATGATTGCTGAAGCAGAAGAAATGTGTCGTGTCATTCGGGATAATCTCAAAGTAGCGCAGTCCTGTCAGAAGAGATACTACGATAGTAAGCATCATGACATGACTTTATAGCTTGATGATTTTGTGTATCTGAAAGTGTCTACCATGAAGGGCACTCAACGCTTCGGCATCAAAGGACAGCTTGCTCCTCTTTGGTTGGTCCTTTCAGAATTGTTTGCAAGAGAGGCGATCTTGCATATCAGTTAGAGCTTCCTTCCAACTTCTCAAATGTGCATGATGTGTTTCATGTCTCTCAGCTCTGGAGATGCTTCAAGACTCCCGAGCGCACAATTGATCTCGAGGATATCGACCTCCAGCCCGACCTATCCTACCATGAGCATCCAGTTGCAGTTCTTGAAGCGATTGAGTGCAAGACCCGCAGTAAGTCAATCAAGTTCCTCAAAGTGCAATTGTCACATCACTCAGACAAAGAAGCCACTTGGGAGCGCGAGGACCACCTTCGTTCTGAATTCCCAGAGTTCTTCCAGTCCTAGATCTCGGGTCGAGATCCTCTTGTAGTGTGGGAGAGTTGTAACAGCCCAAGTGCTTTTTTACCCTTTTGTAATCCTTTCCATATGTGGCAACTATGTTAAGGCAATGTTATGGAGTTGAGGGTGTAGCCTTGTCATTTCATGTGAATCTCATGTATCATGCATATCTTGCTTCTTTTCCTTTTGCTTGTTTGCATGATCTCGTGTGTTGTGTCACCTTGATGATCATGTGGTGAGTGTGTTTATGATCTTGTGCATGGGAGTGGGGGCAGCAAGCTATTCAAAACCTTTTAGCACTTTGGTTCAAACCCCTTTCTACTTAATAGGTGAATCTTGTGTTTTTCAACTTGTTTTAAAAATTCCAATAAAATGTCCCACCTCTCCTCTCTATTTTTGTGAGTGGCTGACAAATAAGTGGTAGGCAACGAGACATAATGAAAGAAACGAGACAACTAACCTGTCAATGATAGTAATGGTATCTAGGGAAATGTTCATCTCGCGTGTGATCCCGCCTGGATTAAGAATGAATCTGTGAAGCAGACGAACCGACGTAGTCGTACGAATCCTCACACTCCGAAGCGGTTCGGAACTCTATCGAGACGAAGCAAACCAGAAAAAAAATCAACACATAATATTAACCATGGTACATGCACTATATGATGCACAACATAATATGATCCATATCCATTTCAGTTATGCAAGGCATGGCATGGCAATTCACAACAATCACACACTACACATTAAGTAAACTCAATATGCAACGAGTTGCATATTGACGAAACTCCACATTTTAATTAGTTAGTTCACTCCTATTCAGGTACATGGGATAATAAATGTTGTTTAAACATGGCAAGAGGTGAAGCACAAATAAACTACCTATCTAGGCATTTTAAATGAGGTCGGAAACGACATATATCATTTCTGAAATGACCCCACACGTTAACTTCGAATCTGTCCAGATCTGTCATAAACACCTTTTATGTTTGTTAAACGGCAAAATAAAGTGGAGCGTGTGATTATACACGTTATTCTAGTCGACTTACATATATAGCTCAACTTCAATGGAGTTACAGTCTAAAAGATACTTGCGACACATGATGTTATGTCATGAATGCAACATGCATGGAATGACAACCACGACATGTCTCTGTTCTAACAACTCATGTCGGTGCAAAAGAATAAATGTGCGGATGTGCGGAATAATCAAAAAAAATGTCGGGGAATAAATATTTGGGCACCCTGGGAATTGACCCCAAGACCTCCTGGATGTGGATCAACAGGATAACAAGTGTGACATGTACATGCAAGTGATTACAAAGGGTCGTGGCTGTAGATAAAATAGATGCACTACTTGATACTCTGAAAATACAAATAATGAAGAAGTAAAAATGTGCATTCGTGGGGATTTCATCCGAAGACCTCCAGGATGTAGCACTGCTATCCTAACCATCTCGGCTAACAGACTATTTACGGAGGATATCAGCGGCGACAGAATATAACATCACCTTGTCAAAATGGATCTAGGACAAAATTGAATTTCAGTTACATAGGAGCTTGCTCACATTGGGGAAGAAGAGAGGCCGGAGGCCATGTAGAAGAGAAGCTGAGAGGGACGGGGTTTTGACGGATCCGGACATGGGGATCGAGGCCGGAGGTCGGGCATGGGGTACCGGACCCATTCGTTGTGGCAGCTAGCTCCGGTACGATGCGTACATGAAACGAACCCCTGCTCTATTAGTTCCTGATTTCTTACGAAAAGAGAGAGACAACAGAGGTTAGAGAGGCAGAGGGAAAATGGAGAGAGGAGAAGAGAGGGCAAGGTGGAGGCACGGCCAGGACCTGCTACGCTCCTGTGTTGCGCTCGCCGGCATGGTGGTGAGGCAGCAGATCGGGGGGGGGAGGCAGAGCTCCACGGCAACGACCATGGCTCCTGTAGCTGCGAAAAAACAAAGAGGGAGAGCTCTGAGAGAGAGCAAGAAAAACGAGAGCAGGAAGGAGGAAGAGAGAGAGAGAGGAGCGGGGGAGCTCCGACATGGGACAATGGGCATCTCCGTCGAGGCTCGAGGCGCTACTGCTCCAAAAAATGATGACTGTACCTAATTCTAAGAGAGAGAGAAAAGAGAGAGATGTGCAGTTGAGAGAAGAGAATAAACTGAGATGGGAGAGCAGAGGAAGGGCACGGGGCAACCTGCTGGCTTCGGCGTGCGCGCGACGGACACGTCCGCAGATGCTGCTGCTGCTGCTGTAGCAAGGAGGAGGAGCAGATCGAGCTCCTTGGGTTCGTGCTCGTGCGAGGAGGCGGGAGCATCTCGGGAGGTTTTGGCCACAGATGGGTAGCATGGGAGGGCGAACTCGGGCGCCTCGGCCTCTTGGTTGGGTGGAGCAGGAGCTCGACTGTGGCTGTGGGCTAGCTCTTCTTGGATGCGGACGTAAAACGAGGAGGAGGGGTTGGTCGGGACGAGATCCCGAGGGAGAGGGTGGCGGCGGCGTTGAGACAAACATAGGGAATCCCTAGAAATTAGGATGGTCACATGTCTATATATAGGTAAGGGAGGGGAGGATAGGGGCGTTTGCAGACTCTCCGATCTCGATCGGACGGCTTCGGTTGCGCCCTAGGATTGGGTAGGCTAATGGGCTGTGATGAGATGGTTGGGTCGAGAGGGAAGGTTTCCGGCCCAGCACAAGATTTTAAACACCAAAAAACGTCCGACGATAATCGATTACGATGCCCTACGGTCGACCGTTCGGGTATCAAATGAACTCCGATTGCAACGAAAACTCGCAGGCGGCCTATCTACATTAAAACAAGACCGCATGCAAAGTTTCAACCCAATTCGATAAAATTTTATATGCACTTTTAAAAATAATATTTTAATGATGCCATGGGCGTGTGCGTGTGTGGTTGGTCTCAAACCGACAACTACTAACGGATGCAGATGATGTGCATGACGCGATGATGAATGCCACAAAAAAATGATCACACAACGGCAACGGGATAAAAGGGGAATCTTCTGGAGCATCGGTCTCGGGCTGTTAGAGTATGTCATTTTGGAGAATAAAACTAGAAGAAGAAGAAGAATGGGAAGAAGAAGACTATAAGAAGAAGGAGAAAAAGTAAAGAAGGAGAAGAAGGAGAAGATGATTACTTATCTTATTTTGACCTTATTATGTCATTTTGGAGGAAGATAAGCTAAGTTATGAGCTAAGAAAGGTTCTTGTGCTATTTTGGACCTAACTAAGCTAATTATGTCATAAATTCAGTAAATAAGCTAATCATGTTATTTTGGAGGATAATTAGTTAAGTATGTCATTTTGGAGAATAAAACTAGAAGAAGGAGAAGAAGAAAAAGAACAAGACTAGAAGAAGAAGGAGAAAAAGAAGAAGAAGTTGATTACTTATCTTATTTTGAACTTATTATGCCATTTTGGAGGAAGATATGTTAAGTTATGAGCTAACCAAGGTTCTTGTGCTATTTTGGACCTAACTAAGATAATTATGTCATAAATGAACTAAATAATCTAATTATGTCATTTTGGAGGATAATTAGCTCAGTATGTAATTTTGCAAAATAAAATTGAAGAAGAAGAAGAAGGAGAATAAAAAGATATTGAGAAGGAGGAGAAAAACAAGAAGAAGGAGAAGAAGAAGGTGAAGATGATTACTTATGTTATTTTGAGCTTATTATGTCATTTTGGAGGAAGCTATGCTAAGTTATGATCCAACCAAGGTTCTCGTGCTATTTTTGACCTAACTAAGCTAATTATATCATAAATGAACTAAATAAGCTAATTATGTCATTTTGGAGGATAATTAGCTAAGTATGTCATTTTGGAGAATAAAACTAGAAGAAGAAGAAGAAGGAGAAAAAGAAGACTAGAAGAACAAGGAGAAAAGAAGAAGAAGGAGAAGATGATTACTTATCTTATTTTGAGCTTACTATGTCATTTGGTGGAAGATACGCTAAGTTATGAGCTAACCACAGTTATTGTGCTATTTTTGACCGAACTAAGCTAATTATGTCATAATTGAACGAAATAAGCTAATTATGTCATTTTGGAGGATAATTAGCTAAGTATGTCATTTTGGAGAATACAACTAGAAGAAGAAGATGGATGAGGAGAAGAATAAGAAGAAGACTAGAAGGAGAAGGAGAAGATGATTACTTATGTTATTTTGAGCTTATTATGTTATTTTGGAGGAAGATATGCTAAGTTATGAGCGAACCAAGGCTCTCGTGCTATTTTTGACATAACTAAGCTAATTATGTCATAAATGAACTAAATAAGCTAATTATGTCATTTTGGAGGATAATTAACTAAGTATGTCATTTTGGAGAATAAAACTAGAAGAAGAAGAAGAAGGAGAAGAAGATGACTATAAGAAGAAGGAGAAAAATAAGAAGAAGGAGAAAAAGAAGGAGAAGATGATTACTTATCTTATTTTCAGCTTATTATGTCATTTTGGAGGAAGATACGCTAACTTATGAGCTAACCAATGTTCTTGTGCTATTTTTGACCTAACTAAGATAATTATATCATAAATAAACTAAATAAGCTAATTATGTCATTTTCGAGGATAATTAGCTAAATATGTCATTTTGGAGAAAATAATCTAAGTATGCCGCAGAACACTAGGAAAAACTTACCGACGTCATCATCAAGGATGTGAATCATGGGGGTTGCTAGGGGTGGGTTCACTTGGAGAAGGTTGCCCCTGAGAAGGGGTGTGTGATGCGACTCGGGAGTTATTCTGCACCAAAGATATTTTGCAATGTCTCGTTAGCATGATGACACTCAAATGTTAATACGAGTAACTAATGGCCATTAAAATGAAACTAACCGTTCCAACCCCACAAATGTCTGGAGTCGGTGGAGGGGTCTGACCGTTCTGGAGGCACATAGCTTGCACATTTGGTTTTGAAGGGTCAATCATATCAGTTAGTAATGAAACGAACATTACATGCATGATTTGGCTAATGCGAAAAATAAACTTACCACAAGGAGATCGTGCATGGCCCGTTTAGCCGCCTCATTCTGTGCCCTCTCCTCCTCCAACAACCGAGTCATGTTCTCCTTCGTAGCCTGGTCCCTCTCCTCTAGAAGCGCCTAGGTTTCCACTCTCTTTTTCAGAAGAGCAACCTGCAACACCAGTCCTGATTAGCATTGTAATCATGAATGGTGACACACACAATGTAATAGATGAAAGTTTTCTGAGTCCGTATAACTAACCACGCCGGCAAGATCGACAGGCCATGGACGAGGCCTTATCCTAGGACAGGAGCTCGTCTGGCGCGCCTTGATCTCCGGGGGAGTGAGAGGACAATGAATCAGCCTATCTCCAATCGTTATCGAGCCATGGGGCCTCCCGCCACCAGATATCATCACCAGATCTGGATCCAAAGGTTCCTGGCTAGGGTTAAAGTCCTCCCCTCTCCTCTTCTGCCCCTCGTCGTTATATCTCACTAGCTTGTGGTGGGAGGAGATGTTGGTGACCTTCTATGGATGATCGAGGTCACACTCAGAGAATTCCTTGGCCTTCTTGTAGGAGGCAATATGGGCCATGCCATAGAGGTCATACAACTCTAGCACATCCGTCTTATTGTGAGGCGCCTAAAACAGAGGAACAAAGTATTAGTAAAGGGGTCAAGGTACCATGAAGAATGAATTGCATGAATCATGAAGGAAATCACACAGTTCCATCCGAACTGAATAAGTTGGTGCTGCCTTGATGGTGTGGCACACCAACCATTTGGGCACGCCGGTGCTTCATATTGTCGTGGATGTCTCGCTATTGGCCTGTACACCACTCATCCACCAGCGCCTCCCAACAATCCATCTGATCCACACACCATCTCGGGGGCACCTATAAGTTACTAAGAAGAAATTTGAGCTCTACGCCTACGAATCAAATCAAGAAAACTACGTACAAGGCCTTAAGAATAGGTAATTACCTTCATGTACTGCTCCTTCTTCAGATACTTTCCACGGCACAACTTCTTGTCCTTCTTAATACCACGCGTGGCGTAGTAGTGTCGAACAACCTACGGCCGAGCCTCGTGGCGTAAGTTCTGTAATAGCCGCTTGCACTCGGCCTCGATAACATTGCCCGCCACCTCCTCATATCCCTCCTCACACCTGTAGAAGGTCTGCAATCAAACGAGACAACACTGATTAGTACAATAACTAGCTATATTGTTCATTTTACATTGTGTAAAAGGAGAAATTACCCAAAATCCATTGATCACCATCTCGGCCCTCATGTGGCACAAGACGAAATCGATAATCTCCTCCGGCGGGAGCTGGGCAACCTGGTAGTGCTCCTAGGTAAATCCTAGTGTAGGAAGCTCACCCTCACCGGGCAACGTGACAAACCATCGAAACTTTTCTCGACAAAGCACACCAAGGATGGTGTTCGACTTGCGTACTACAAGGGGGAGATTCCAACCCCTGTAGTATGACAAGGTCAACACAATATATATATTTGAAGAAACTTGAAGGCAAAAGGTACAAAAAGAGGAAATGCACTTACTTCACCTGTTCAGGCCTAATCACCACCTCTGCTCGCGGGTCGCCGACACGACCGGGAGACGTGTACTACCACGCTGGTACACGGTGACCCCCTCAACCACCTCGCCCTCACTATTTGTAAACTTATCACCGATCTCCCGGCCACCATCAGAAAGGACACACGGCCCCTCGGTCGATCCGGCCAGGTATTCCATCTGGACGTCTCTGCGTTGGCCGAAGCTTCTAGGGCAGGAGTCTGTTGGGATGTAGCCCCTGGTATAGGAGTATCATGGGCCGAAGCCTCAGGAACCAGAGTCTCAGGGGTCGAATACCCATCGACCCAAGGCTCCTAGACCAGAGTCCTCGTAACCTCCACCTCAAACGGGTCCACCATAGTAGTCCTTTGCTGAGGTGAATCAGCTGGGGGGCGGGCGGCGAGGACGGCGTAGCAGTCGGCATAGCTCTCCCGTGGCCACATCATGTACCCTTCGCCTTCTTCCCTGCAGGACCTCCTCTGCCGGTGGGCAACGCCCCCTGACGAAGAAGCACCCGCGGGTGTCCCCAGACTGTCTGCCAAGACTGTACGGAGAGACTGGGGTGGAATGGAAGTACCCCTCACGTGGGCCGCCGAGCGATCTAGACCCGCACCCACCATCTATCAACACGTGCCATGATAAAGAGTAAAATAAATTAGTCCAACATAAAAAAATGCCTCACATGAATAATAATATGTACATATATAATTTAAGTTGGGATGCATACAACTAATAATAGTCTGGATCAATAAATGCATCATCATCATCACTATCACGCGTGTCTTCATGAATGACGTTCTCATCGGGTTCACCGACATCAACTTGTGGAAGGCCTTTCTACAATCGATCAAGCATTGACAGGTCATCCGGAGCAGTAACCTCTTCTAGTTCCGGCTCTGCTGGTTCTGGCTCAAGGGTGAAGTTGGATACACTATCGTTGTCTACTTCCATATTCTGGGGTGAAGTACTACGGTTCTTGAAATGTTTCTTCGAAAGACGTGTTTCTTGCAAGAATTCTCCATCATATGTGTGTGGGTTAATGTGAGTTTCAAAATCCTGTTCATCTCGGGGAGGTGGTCTAGCCTGTGGCGGCAGTTCATAAACAACAATCCAACCATTCAGATTCTTATTAGTTTGGCAGACCCACGGTAGATAGAAAAATGTTATCTGTTGAACCGTAACATAGACATCAAGAACATCTAAATGGGTTCTTTGATTGATTTTGACTAGCCCTATATGTTCATGAGTGCTTCTAGTCTCCTTCGGCTGGAACCAATAACATTTGAAGACTACGACGTTCGGTGGGTTTTCACCATAGAATTAAAGTTCATAAATTGCTTCAACTCTTCCATAATACTTGGTACCTCCTTCGCCGATAGAAGAGACACCACAATTTGTAGATTTCCGATCGGGCATAGATAGCTCTTTGCAAAAGGTACGCAAGCGATACCCGTTGATGTTGTATTTCTCAAATGAACGGACCTTATAGTCAAAACCATTAGCGGCTTGTCTCAATTCGGCGTCCATAGACTCTGAATTAGCCTACAAGTTTAAGACAAAATGATTGTTGCATTAGCCGCAAATTAGACCAAGAAATCAAATGGTCCATTATTGATAATTACCCTTTTTTGAACCAAAAGATCAAACCGGGATAGCCGCCTCCATGCTTTGCCATAAAATCATACTCTTCGACGAAATCAATTTGGATAACCTCTCCATCCAAGAATTTGGTGACGTATCAAATGTATCGAATATCCGGGAATAAGAGTAGTTCAAAGGAATTAGAAGTTGCGGAAAAATGTACCGAGAACTTACTCTATATATGGCTGCACTTTTGTTAGGTTGTTGAAGATATACAACGAAATGGTCCGCCATTCTTCGACATCCAACGTTATTGGTTTTGAAGCACCGGCTGGTGCGAGCTTCCCTTTGAATAGGTTGAGGTTGGATCCACCTTATTTAGGGTCGCCATCATTGTACCGAGGCTTCGGATTATGCAAATGACGATTTTTGGCTTCGGGGTGTGCTGTCATAAGTTTGTCACCTCCTCAGTAATGAATGCATCGGCCATCGATTCTTCAATTCGATGTTTATTTTTTACATTTAGCTCAAAGCGTCTTCTGCATCCTCTCAGTTGCAAAGCACCAACTATTTTGCACAGGCCCACCCAATCTTGCCTCGGTAGGGAGATGTAAAATCAAATGATGCATTGGATTAAACAAGCTCGGTGGAAAGATCTTCTCTAACTTGCAAAGCAACTCTGGAACCAACTCCTCCATGTCATCTACCACGCCAGGCGACAATTCTTTCGCACAAAGAATACAGAACAAATAGCTCAACTCTGCCAGTACTAGCCATTCATCCTCAGGTATAAAGCCACGTAACATCATCGACATTACCCGCTCAAGCCATATGTGCCCATCATGACTCTTGAGACCAAATATTATTCAATTTTTCAAGACTCTCTCCCCTCTTTAGATTCGCTGCATACCCATCGCAGGACATCAAGTGCATTTTGACCCACAAGATAATTTCCCAAATATCTGGTCTTCCAAGATTGAACCAGGCCTTTGGCTTCGACCAGTTCAGCTTTCCTTTCAACTAGCAATGTGGCCCTCGCGAATACGAGGGAAACTCTACCTATTTGAGAGACTTCAAGAATTTACGTTTTTATGGATAATCAAATTACTTGATATGAAATTTAAGGTTGTTTAACAATGGCAAATGTTGCACTAAATTAAATATCAAAGATGCATGTAACATCTTTTTTTTTGGGGTGGAACATGCCATCTGAAAAGTAATATACTAATATCCACAGTGTCATTTGTGTGTGTTACTAGATCGATATATCCACTTAGAATATAGCATATAATTTATATGCGATGTTAGATAAACGAACATTCATATTAGAATAGTTTGTATTACATGTATTTGCATTGTGTGGTTCACGTAATGGTGAAATGACTAGTTGAGCAAGTGCGAGATGACGTTTGCATGATCTTTCGAATGGGATGAGGAAAAAATATAAACAGGGTGAAGAAGACATAATTTATTCTCATTGATAATTGGACAACTCACGTGTCAAACAATAAATTAAATTATTTTTCATATATTTTTCCGTGCAATTGACTAATTATTAATACATACATACCATTTTAGACATGGACATTCTTTATGATGCGAACTTTCAACATTATTTGTATGTATATATTTGTTTAGAAATTATAGATACAAGCACAATAAATAAATCATCTTTAACACATATTACTTTAATTATTTAAATTGATCTAGAAATATATTTGATTTTTTTTTCTGTTGTGGAAGTTAGAGGAATATGTCTATAGATTTTCTCTAGAACAACACCAATTTCTAAATATTTCATCTCCTTGCATGAATAACCGAATTACATGAATAACCGAAGTACACGAACTTCTTTGTTTGAAACATGCACAAACGTTTTCTTTGGCTTCCATTATTCTTGGCCAAAAAAGTTCCATCACTATACGATTTATGTTCTGTGAATGAATGAATCGGGACTTCACAGTGCATTCCCAGCACAAATATTAGCATAGTGATCTGTCTTCGAAACAACCTTGCCTTATTAAGGTTACATAAATTTGGCATCTGGCATGTGAGAATATGTGTGCTGATAGAAAGAGTTATTAGCATGCCAAATATGATCATGCAAACGGAAATAAAATATGATGTAAATGAACATTTGATGTGAAACAAAAATCATGAGCAGGTATTCCACAATTTAGATATAGCTTGTCGTGTTACAAGTTGAGAAGTTCTATCAGATTTTTATCCCATGACTTATATAGAATCGTATTTTCCCATGCACGACAACAAAATCACTTCCCCTTTCTCCTTTGTTTTTGACATGTTTGAGTTTAATTGTAGTACTCTTTGGCGGAAATGAACATTATGATCCCTTATGACAGAGCAGCCTATATAGAAATATATAGAAACACGTGATGTAATAGTTAATTGAAATCATTATCATGTATGTACGCTGTCCTTGAATTGTGTGACCTAAGAATAGCAGGTACCTCAAAGGCTAATGAGAGTGGGGGAAATAAACTTTGCTTCCTAGTTGTATGTGCACTTTAGTATTTCCATCGATGAAAAAGGAAAAAATATATATGAACTTCAACGCGACAAATCATAAGAGCCAACCCTTAGTGAATTTTCAATGTAATGTCAATGAAAAGAAATATGGATATAACATTACAACAATAATTTAGTGTTACTTTAAGTCATATGAGTGTATGACTAATACATCTGACTCTAATTCGAGGCCTTTTACCATGATATGTTTTTTTAGTTTAACCTTGTAGGATATGTTGTTCAATTTTGTATCAGGATATGCCTTTTTGGTAGTATGTACAAACAGACCCAAAAGATGATCGTGACATTGGTTTTTTGCTAAAACATTACATCAAATATAAGGCGAGCACCTCCAATAAGCTAGCAGCAGTCCAATGAACAACCAAATCAGTGCATAAATTTAATCAACTAATTTTCACACACATATATATCTTGCTTGTCAAATTACCAAACCAATGGAAATAGAGCATTGAAGGATTCAATGTAGGAAAATAACTATCCAGCTCTCTCCTACTAAAATGGTAAATCATGTTACCATCACAGCTAATGTTCTGATCGAACACCTCGAAGGAGGCTTAATCACATGCATGATTTTGGTCAGAACCACTATGTCAATGTTGAAACCGTGGAATGCAAAGAGCGTGCATATAGATATGGTATTATTAATTCTCACTTGTACGTATACTGGTGTACTATCACAAGCTTTATTATTTCACATGACTCGGGTACTCTATCGCAATAGAATGACTGTTATGCTCTCATTCCAGTACCTACCATGTCCAGAAAAAAATGATTTGAACTTATTCGATCTCACCTGGAAAACGATCAGTCTAGGTTGAGAGGAGACAATATTTTTACATCACGACATAGGTTAGTAATTTTCAGCAAGTTTAATGGCGAAATGATATTATCAAATCAAATGGTTACGCTTTTCCGGCGTACTAACCATCATGGATTAGCAGAACTGGAATACATCGACCGAGGTGATAAACACTTCACTTAATATACTCCCTCCGTCCGAAAATACTTGTCCTAAAGATGAATAAAATGAATGTATCTATAACTAAAATAAGTCTACATACATGCATTTCTAGGAAAAGTATTTCCGGATGGAGGAAGTATTATCTACATGAAAGTGTGATACAATTAGAATTGTCTAATTTCTTATTTTGGTAGATTTGTGAAGACTTTACATTTTAGATGACTAAAAGTTTTAGAAAATAGTAAGAATCCGAGAATTAACAAAATGAATAGCCCAGGCTCTAATTAATTAATACAGACATTGCAAGAGTAACATGTTTAATGACTATGATTGTTGTTCATATGCACCTTCTCTTTTGCCATGCACCCAACTTCTTGCCGCATGCGTATCCAGGTCGTTACCATCCACAACAAGAAGCTACGCAGCAAGGGCGCGTTCTCGCGTATTCTACATAGGCAAACGGCACTGTTCGTGCGTGGATGTTCGCGCGTGGATGGGCCGCAGGGTAGCGCTCCCGTGCATGGATGGGCACGCGACGATTGAATTTTCTGGCCATCTCAGGTAGGCCCGAGCTGAAGCTGTGGCAGGGTCGTTTCGAGCACGGCAGGGACGTTTCGTGCGTGTGTCAGGTGCGTTGCGTGTGGGCGTGAGAGATGGCTATGGAGCCTATTTTTTGCTGCGCCCGGTGCACTGGTCTATGAACTGTATTAAACTCTGACTTGTCCTTGCGGTGTGGTGGACGCAGCTCATATAGCAGCCGTTGTATTGCGTCCAATCTCCTTCTTATATACGTCCATCGCTCTCATCCTGTGCTCCTCCTTCCGCCTTGCTCCACCCGCCGTTATCTCCACCGATTCGGTGCTAGCCGCCAGCACCGAGCCCTGACATCAAAGGGAGTGCTGCATCTCCACAGCTGCACCGGCAACCCCGGGAAGAGCTCAAACCGCAGCGCTGCTCCACCGAACCGGCGTCGTCACCGGTGAGTCCCTGATCCAATCCAGGCTCTCTCCCCTGTTTGTCTATATGTTGGTTGTGCCTGGTCATGCTTGCCCCTCGAGTTTGTCATTGGCAAGGAAGCCGCTGGTGGAAGTCCACTCACCCTGTCCATTCTTTACTCCCTCTCTTCAATAAATCTCTGAATCTCCATGGCTAAGGCTTGGCCCGCCCTCAGGTGAGGCGGTGCTGGAGTTCAAGGTGATTGAACGCCATGACGGGGACACAGATCGGCAGTCGGTGGCCCGCTGATCCTAACCCCGTCAAGTTCATGTATGTGCTCTCTTCTTCTCCTTGCCCCTCTTGTTATTTTCTTTATCAAGTTCGATTAGAACAACCTCTTTCTTAATTGAGTGAATATTCTTTGTGTGGCTT
This sequence comes from Hordeum vulgare subsp. vulgare, assembly GCF_904849725.1. Taxonomy (NCBI): domain Eukaryota; kingdom Viridiplantae; phylum Streptophyta; class Magnoliopsida; order Poales; family Poaceae; genus Hordeum; species Hordeum vulgare. The sequence goes on from NC_058523.1 coordinate 300,132,624, forward strand.
CTAGTGTTATCCTTTTACTTCCTTCAGATATATTATAAACATTCAGATAGTTGTTCTTTTGTACAATCATATAACAAATGCTACATTTCTCAGTTAACTGACGCTCATAAGGTGTTTGTTTTTATGTCTGCAATTCCTTTTTCTTCAGAAAACGCACTGCTCGGTTCATCGTCAGCCTTGGATCGTTGTTTCATCTGCTTAGTGGATCCTCTCTGTCCTTCAGGTATGATTTGCATCGATTTTTCGTTAGAGAGTGCCCGCTCCATACGAGGCGGCTCTGGAGAGATATTTCTTCTGGCTACATGATGCATATATCGGAGCTGAGAGGGCATTGGATTGAGTGTATAAAATAGCTGTAGGAACCATTTAGGGGCCTCACCGTGAACAATGTTCATAACTCTACCGCTTCTAAGTTACTACGTACACTTCATTCTCTGTTCTATTTGTGAGTCTGCATTGCTTCAGTCAAGGTGAACAACTACCAGTAGTTTGATTATTTGTTGTACGGTATCTTCCAATCACAAAAGTGTCAATTAACTTGTCTACCTTTCAGTTATGATAGTTCTATTTTTTTGTCAAGTGTAGAGTACTTTGTTTATAGTTTATGTATCCAGCAAGTGTTAGCTTCTGTATTTGTTGGTGTGAAATTGTGAAGCAGCAGGCTGAAGGTACCATCTTCAGTATTGAGATATTCATTGCTGCCGCTCGTTTAACTTTGCCTGTTCCGAATGCCGAGTTCCTCAGTGTTATGTATCTTTTAACATATATGACTGTATTTGAAGCAGAAAATAATGAGCTGCAGGCTACAGAGTCAAGGGATTGGCATTTTCTGACCTCCTTGGCTAACTGCAGCAGCCTATCTGTTGTAGATATTCAAGATAACCTCTTCACAGGAACCATACCTTCAGATTTCGAAAAGCTATCCACCCTAAGAAAACTGTTTCTATTTCAGAATAGATGCCAAGGGAAGATTCCATTGTCACTAGGCAACATGTCACACCTATAGATTTCAGAATAGATACCAAAGCTTGCGTTATAGGAATAAGAAAACAAACACATATACAATAACATAACAAATTTCATAAGGAAGTGATTGTTGCTGAATATAGCATGTGGTTGTCATGATTTACTTGGTCACAAAATTAGGCCGTCTGCTGAACTTATGTTACATTATATTTTCTCAGGAATTGGTATCATCGGTTGATAATCAAGTTTGGCTCGTTGTTTCATGTGCTGACCATATTTACTCTACAACTAAGGTGCTCTTTCCACTCTTTTTATCTGCCTTGAGTTGCTTCTGCTTACCTTCTATATACTTGTTTCCATTTATTTTTCTTTGAGCATATGTTATATTTGTGCACATCAAAAAACAGGGAACATGAATCCCACTGATCCTGCTGACGACCGTGCTGCTGCACGCAGTCGATCAGTTTCTCAAAGTCGTAACAGAGTGGTAGCACGTCTCGCCCTGTTTCGAAGTGTGTTACGGTTTGACACACTCGTAGATTATTATTCTGATTAGAACATTGCAGTGTGTGTGATTTGAACTTATGTGTAAATCACGTGTTTAGGCGCTTTGAGTAATGTGCCTGGATCATCATCCTCTGGTGCAAACAATGCATTTATGGGTACGGATCATCAGTAGTCTAATTAAATGCTATTGACATAGTACCCTTTTAACACATATTACACCGTAGGAGCTGGTTTTTTTCCGGTTGTGTCGCGTACATACAGCCAGTTAAGAAGGCGTTAGCGAATGCGAAAGAGAAAAATGCGTGTATGGCATCAAACAGGTCTGCCATCCTTGTGTCGTGTCACAATCGAGTGTAAAAACAATAACTGACTCGTTATGGGACTGTGCTAAATTAATTATTTTGTTTGTTTTAAGGTTACCCCTACCAGACTACATCTACTACACGCTCCCTATTTTCTTCTGACTACACAGAGTTCTTAAAAGGTACCTTTGTGATTAAAGGTCATATGCCTTGAACACTTTGTGAAAACATCTAATGTGTTCTATCTACAGCATCGTATAACAAGAGGTCGTATCTGGGAGCGCCTGAGTACAACTGCCAATTCTGTGGCGCTGTGTTTTGGTTCCGTGAGAGATGTAAGAGAGAAACATGTGTGTCTGAGCGTCGCATCATATATAATTTATGTTGCAAAGGCGGTAAAGTGTCAATGCCCATATTTAAAAACCCACCACCTTTTCTGTCAGAACTACTTAGGTTTGATGGTGATTCACGTTGTAAGCACTTCTTGGATAAAATCAGACAATACAATTCCCTTTTTGCTTTCACCTCCATGGGAGCAGATATTGATAAACATATTAATCAAGGTGGTGGTCCATATGTATTTAAAATTCATGGTCAGGTGTATCACCGTATTGGATCACTTCTACCAAATAGAGGTGCCACTCCAAAATTTGTTGAGCTATATATTCATGACACACAAAATGAGGTAACAAATCGAATTAATGCCGTGATGAGTGAAGATGGCGAAAAAGACAGTGGTATTGATAGAGAGATAGCTGATGGTTTAATGAAGATGCTTGATGAGTTTAATCCTCTTGTACAGACATTTAGAATGGCTAGAGATCGGCTTCAAAACCAAGGCGATGAAAGAATTGGTATTAGAATTGTTGGTGCAGAAAAAACTGATTCAGTACAATACAATCTGCCTGCATGCAATGAACTTGCTGGTCTAATTATTGGTGATTTTGGTGTGGAAAATTATAAACGCGATGTTATTGTAGATAGTATGGAAAAAGGACTACACCATGTGTCTAGCCTCCATCCCGCTTTCATGCCATTGCAGTACCCTTTATTGTTCCCGTATGGTCGACGAGGATTTCAGCTCGGCATACCTCACAGAGAGATAGACTTTACACACTCTGTAGATATCACAAGTGACCTCCCACTTCCTGAGGGTAGAAATCGTGTCTCAATGGCAGAGTACTACTGCTACTGCTATCATTATAAAAAAGATCAATTCAATCCGTTTCTTTGCTGTGGAAGATTATCTTCACAATCACAAGTTGATAGTTTCGCAAGTGTTGAAGAGGGCAGGCTAACATACATAGCAGAGCATCAAGACGACTTTAGATGCGAACATTTCCAAGGTGTTGCTGATGCTATTGGGCAGGGACATCTTGACGGTAGCAGTATAGGTAAAAAGAGAATTGTCCCTGCAGCCTTCACAGGTGGAGATCGATATGGTCAACAAAATTTCCAAGATGGTGTAGCAATATGCCGTGTTTTTGGTCCGCCTCATTTATTTGTCACATTCACGTGTAACCCAAAGTGGGCTGAGATCAAAGATGCCCTTGTATTTGAGCCTGGACAAAAAACCACAGATCGATCTGATCTTGTGTGTCGAGTCTTCAAGCTGAAGCTAGACCAGTTCATGAATGGAATCATGAAGGGTCGGACTTTTGGTCCTGTATGCGCGGGTACCTATTGTGCCCACAATTGATTTGTAAACAGTCCCATAGCTCTATAGTAGTTTGATAACACTTACATTATATTGATATAGTTTTATAGAGTGTGGAGTTTCAGAAGCGCGGTTTGCCGCACATACATGTCCTTATCTGGCTTCAAGGTAGGACAGGCGCGGGTGTAACCGACCTTGCAAATTCATACATCTCAGCCGAGATTCCTGATCCAGCAGTGGATCCTCTTGGCTATGCCTTAGTCGAAGAGTTTATGATGCACGGACCCTGTGGTGTGGCCAATAAAAACTGCCCCTGTATGAAAGATAATATGTGCACAAATTTTTTTCCAAAAGAATTTCAGAATGAAACAACAGTTGACGATAAGGGTTTTGTCATGTATAGACGACGTGATTCTGGTATAAAAATAAACAAAAAGGGTACTGTTCTTGATAACAGACATGTTGTTCCGTATTGCATGAAACTCTTGAAGAAATTCCAAGCTCATATGAATGTAGAGTGGTGCAATAAAAGTGAGGTCTTAAAGTACCTGTTCAAATACGTGACGAAAGGAACAGACCGTTCAAATGTTGTTTTCACAAAATACAAAAAGAGAAAGCATGGTGCTGATGACGATGTTAGTGATGTGCCAGAAAGTTCTTGTAGCGTAAAACGTAGAAAGTTTGAACTGAGGGGAAAATTAGGTGCCAAAAAATATGAAGTAGATGAAATAAATAATTTTCTAAAAGCTCGATATCTTTGTGACAAAGAATCTCTTTGGCAAATGTATGGCTATGACATCCACCACCATTACCCTCCTGTTGAACGTCTTACCTGTCATCTTCCAAACATGAACAATGTTATCTTTAAATCAACTACGAGCTTACCATCATTAGTTTCTACACCTTTCCTTCAACGAACAACACTAACCGCGTGGTTTGAAGCAAATGCACAATTTCCAGAAGGTAGGCATCTGACATATTGCGAGTATCCACAACATTTTGTTTGGATTACAGAGCGTCGTAGGTGGAATGCAAGACGACATGGTACAAAGATAGGTCGTATGTATCACGTGCCTCCAAATGCCGGTGATTGTTATTACCTGTGAATGCTTCTTATGTATGTGAAAGCAGCTGAATCGTACGAAGATGTCAGAACCTTTGAAGGTATTGTGTATGACACATTTAAAGAAGCTTGTTCTGCGAGAGGTTTGTTAGGTGATGATCAGGAGTGGATAAAAGCTTTCGATGAGGCTGTTCGCTGGGGTATGGGCCGACAGATTCGCTCACTTTTTGTTATGATGTTTATCTATTGTGGTATAGGCGACGAACGTGGTTTTTTTGAAAAATATTGGCGAGCTATGGGTGATGATATAGTATACAACTTGCGACGCAATTCAAATAATATGTCATACAATGTGCCTGATGACTCTTTAAAACACATGGTTTTACAGGAACTGCATGAACTATTTAAAAAAAATGGTCATAGCCCATCAAATTACAACTTGCCTCCTCTTATTGAGAGTAGTTCAAATGCATTTGAAAATAGACTGGTTGATGAAGAACTATCATACAATGTACCGGAGTTATTAGTTTAGAGCCCAAGTCTATATGAACGTCTAAACAATGAACAACGCATTGCATACCATCGTATCGTCGATAGTGTCACCACTGGACCACCAGAGTTGTACTTTGTGTCTGGCTATGGTGGAACCGGGAAAACCTTCCTATGGACTTCTATTACCACATACCTTTGATCCCAACGTTTGGTTGTTCTTACCGTTGCGTCTTCCGGTGTGGCATCCTTGCTTCTTCCAGGTGGCAGAACAGCACATTCACGCTTTAAAATACCCATTGACATTCATGAAACCGCCATTTGTGATATGAAGCGCGGTTCAATGCTTGGGTGATTGATCAAATCAGCTTCGCTTATAATATGGGATGAAGCTCTAATGAGAGATCGGTGTTGCTTTGAAGCAGTTGATAGATCTATGCGTGATGTGCTTTCTGAAGATAACCAGGAATTAGCTCTGCTTCCTTTTGGTGGAAAGGTGATGGTGTTGGGTGGGGATCTTAGGCAAATTCTACCTGTTGTAGAAGGTGGTGTAAGAAGTCAAACTATTAATGCAGCAATCACAAGTTCGCATTTATGGGCACATGCAAAGGTTTTACACTTAAACACAAACATGAGATTAAAAGCACCATCCCTTGATGCAAATGCTGCGGTCCAATTAGCAAAGTTCAGTGACTTTGTCTTGGCTGTTGGCGATGGAACATTCCCTGCATTTCGTAGAGGTGATGAAACAGAGCCATCTTGGATAGAACTTCCTTTGGATCTTCTGATCATGGAAGGTGATGACAAGATTTGGGCTATCATAGACGCTGTGTATATTGACTTTACTAATAACTTTATGGACCCAACATATCTCTGTGATCGTGCGATACTATGCCCTACACATGACGTATGTGATGAGATCAATGATGTTATGCTAATTATGGTTCCAGGACGGACTAGAGAATACCTAAGTTACGACTGTGTCTTAAAAATTTCTGAAAAATTTAGTGATATGGAAGCTATTTACCCAACTGAATACTTGAACATGCTTAGTGTGAACAATTATCCAGAGCATCGGTTGGTTCTCAAGAAAGGTATACCGATTATGCTCCTGCGAAACCTGAATCAGAGTGAGGGTCTTTGTAATGGGACACGAATGCTGATCACAGATTTAGGAGATCGTTTGATTGAGGCACGAATTCTGACTGGCTCGAACATAGGTGAAATCGTTTACATCCCTAAGATCATGCTTTGCACGAAAAACAAAAAATGGACATTCAGTCTAGAACGCCATCAGTTTCCAATTAGAGTTTGCTATGCAATGACCATCAATAAAAGCCAGGGACAATCTCTTAACGCGGTTGGTCTTTATCTTAGAAACCCTGTATTCTCTCATGGACAGCTCTATGTAGCTCTCTCGCGCGTCACATCAAGGGCAGATCTGAAGATTGTTATAGAAGACGACAAGTAGAACTACACACGATGGACAAAAAATATTGTGTACCGTGAAATCTTTGGATCGCTCCAATAACTCAAAGATACACGTTTGTAATATGTGTATATACTATATACCAATAATGCACATTCATTGTCGTTGCAAACAAATGGTTTATATTTTCTATGCTCAGTTAGTACGACGTTTATTCGATTTTATTGGCGCTCGCGGTTGTACTCTACTGGTAACTCCATTCACCCTATCAGTTATGCTGCATAAAAAATTTAGTCACTTCCTATGATATTTATTCGATTCTCTTGCCAACCTGCATTCACCCGACCAGCTTGTTTTGCTTCAAAGATTTATGTCCTCGCCTTTTGTTCTTTTTGTGCATTTTCAGATGACTTTCCACTCTCTGTCTGATGTGTCACCGGCAAGTCGGCACTGGTCTATTTGTGTGCGTGTTGCACGTATGTGGGACTATTGTGGAACACGAGATGGACAGCCTCCAATACATGTTGACCTTGTGTTGGTGGATGAGAAGGTAACGCCTCTCTCCCACATAATATTGTATTTACTCAAAAAAATTTGCCTGTAATAATTAGCACCGTTTGCTTGATAAAGAAATATGATAATGCTCCTTTATTAGTACAACTTTTCCTACATCCATACATGCATCACATGGCGATAGTCCTGTACTAAAATGAATTATGACAATAACTATGAGCTTCACTGTCACAAGAGATTAGGTATTCAAAGTCTGTCGTTTTGTTTGCTAGATGCACACTCTTAACTATGCCACTTGATCCACTCTAGAACCACACCATACGCTGATAGTTGATGAATATATAGGTTCCTAGGTTTAATATGCCATCTGCTACTTGTCACTGCACCTTTACTAATTAGGATCACACAATCCTTCAACTTCTCATGTAATATACAACATCCTTCTTTATACAGAATTGTGGTTCACAATATGAAAATGGAGCCCTTAATTTAAAAATCACTCACCCTCACCAGCATGTTGATGAATTTATAAGATAACTAGCTCTCTAGATTACTTTCCTTTATACTACATACAGTTAGAACGCCGCACAGAGGTACTCTGTTGTTTTCCATTTTGTGTGTTATATTGTAGCATGTTAATTTGAATCTCCAACACACACATTTTCTCTATTCTTCTCTCTAAAATTCATCTATCAACAGGGTAACCATATTTATGCTGAAATTCCTGGAAATGAAGCAACCAAGTTCAAACAGCTTGTTGAAGAACAAAAAGTTTATTGCTTCAAGAAATTCTTGGTTGTTCCAAGCAAAGCTTCTTACAAGCCATTCCCTGCCAAGTACATGATTAGGTTCACACCATGGACCACTGTTGTGCATACGGAGGATATTCATCCAGAGTTCCCTATGTATGTCTACAAGCTAATGCCATTTTCCGAACTTCCATCGCGTGTTGGTGCTCAGGATTTCTTTGTTGGTAAGCCCTGTGACTAAATATAAAACACTTTTATATACTACATAAATGAGAAAGTGTATTCAACCTTAAATTCCGTTGCAGATGTCATTGGCCAGATTGTTGGTGTGTCACAACTAGCGCACGTACGCATGCCTACAAACACAACTGACACTCCAAAGCGAGTTATTGCTCTCAGAGATAACAGGTCAGCTTAATCAGTGACTTAGAACATATTTGCATAAGCAAGGTCTTCATCATCACAGAAATAGCTCATGTGAATCAACTATAAATATCAGTGTGTTATTTTATTTATAGGAACACTGAAATGAAAATCGTTCTTTGGGGACAAAGGGCTGTTGAATTTGAAGCACAACTTGTTTATGACAATGGACAAAACTCACCTGTTATTGGTATTTTTGTTGGTCTTCTGATGAAGTCTTACAATAGTAAGTCAAATATTTTGTGTTACAACCAGTTGTCAATACTACCTTTTCACGCTGAATGTGATCTCGACTGTTACGCAGATGATGAAACTCTGAGCGGAGGATCTGCATGTAGATGGTATCTAAACGAGGACATTCCTGAGATAGATGACTGCTTTGAAAGGTTTGTGTGCACTTTACAGCTAGGTTATTTAAAGATCATCTTGTCACAATTTCAGCCACATTTCTGTGCAAACACAGGTTGGGTGATGATTTCCCAAAAATTCAATGGATATCGAATGGTGCTGAGAAGTTTGCCGTAAAACGCAACCGAGGTGACCTCCCACACAAAAGTGTTGACGAGCTGCGAAACATGGATCCATGGGAAACAGAGGTGCATTTCTATCATGCCTTAATTCAGTTATCCTGTGTGCTTTTGTTCTTGCCAAAAATTACACAATACAACCTTTGACAAAACATCTGTACCACACCTTTTCCTTTGGCAGAACACGGATTTTCTTTGCACTGTCACAATTACAAAGGTGATGCCTGAGCAACCATGGTGGTTCCAATCATGCTCTAAGTGCCACCGTTCTGCTACCTCTTATGGCTCGGAGTTCAGATGCAGTGCAGGATGTGTCTCAACGAAAGCTTACCCAAAGTATGATCTCATATCGAAAAAACATAATGCAAGACACACCTCCTGATCACTCAATTAATGAAACCATTCCTTTCCCTATGCAGATTCCGTCTTTTTTTAGAAGGAACAGATGGCACAGGCGCAGCAGAGTTTGTCTTTTTTAACCGAGTTGCACAACAACTTGTTGGAAAATCTGTAATGGCACTCCTAAGGTCATCTGGACTTCCTCGTGAAATTGCTGCAGTTGTGTCTCAGAAATACACCCTTGCTGTCTCGGTGACGCAGAAGAGCCTCTCACAGAGAAACATTTCATTCCAAGTCAATGGCATTGAGACCTTTCTTGGGAGGCAGAACTCTATCCCACATGATACTCGTGCTCCTGCGGTGATGCCCGTAGCGACCCCAAGTGGATCTTCAAGAGATCATGCGCTTACTCTTTCCACCAAAGACAACTCTGTAGACACCATCCCCGAGCTCCCCATAGTGGCTGAAAAAGAAATAAAAAAGACAAGTGCATCACGCGTGGTATGCCCTTCAAAATCTGAAGTATTTGTTAGCTAAATTATGTCCATCATGCAGTTGTGTTAACAAAACGGTTTTCCCTCTTATCTTTAGCCACTTCGTCATCTCCTGAAGAGAAAGGCTACTGATGGCTTTGTTGGAGTAGAGTCGTCAACCGAGTTTACTCCAAATGATGCTTCAAGTGATGGAACTGCACTACTGCCAATTACACTTCCCATGTATATATGTTTCTCCTCAAATTGAAAAGAACTATCGTTCGCTCTTTGTTGTCTTCGATAAAGTCATTCTAATCTCGCTTGTGCCATACACAAATGAACAAAACAGGCACAAGGACAAGAACTTGGAGGTAGAAAGCACAAATGAACAAAAGAGGAACAAGGACAAGAACTTGGAGGTACAAAGCAAAACACTTAAGAGCGTTGCATGTGCCCCTCTTTTAACCCTGCATCTAGCACAACACTGCAGTCCTCCATCCAGGTTCCTCTCTGTCTCTCTGTCTGCCTTTGGTTTAGCTTATACACACTATTTTTTTTGCTCTGCTTCCATACTTTGCACACCATGTTTCATCTCACCTCCATTTTAGTTGAGCTCTGGGACTGAACCGCGGATTTAATACACGTTGTTCCATTTTGGACTTTGCGTACCTTTTAGTTACTTATTAGTCCTACCTTACATCTACGCGGACTAATATTTATCTTTGTTTGAAGATGTAATTATGCAGTCAATTATTATTACTCAAATTATTTGGTTGTTGTAGGCTAGATCTTACCCCCTCGCTCAGCTTGTTGGTTTTCTTGGATTCTTTTGAATCATGCTGGTTATTCAGTTCTACAATCCATCTTTATTGATGCAACTACTTTTTCAAGCATTATTTACAGAACATAGTATGATATTGTGCACGTGAAATATTATAATATCCTGTTCATCTTCTTTCTATGTGTCTGTTCTGAAATCTTTTTCGTAACATCAATCACAGCAGTGCTGAAGAGCTTACAGTTGTATCCCCAAGTTCCGCTGACGATCCTACCCCTCCTAAGAAATCGTGAGTATCCTTTTCGAGAATTCGATGCATTCTAATTTCTGTAGTACGAGCATTGTTTACACAATATAGCATGACATTATCGATGTGAAATATCATAATGTCATGTTCCTCTGTCTATGTGTCTTTTCTGAATTATTTTTGAGAACACAAATATTATAATGTGATGTTCGTCTGCTTTATATGTGTCTCTTCTGAACTCATTTTTGGAACATGAATGACAGTAGCGCTGAAGAGCTTACACTTGTGTCCCCAACTTCCGCTGACGATCCTACCCCTCCTAAGAAATCGTGAGTGTGCCCTCCGAGAATTCGTTGCATTATAATTTGTCTCCTAGGCTGATGTACTTCCATTTATTATAACATTTGCAGTAAAATGGACAACACTGTTGTCTCTCCTTCTGACACTGGGAAGAGCCGCCGAAGGCCGGTGGCTGCCAACAAAGAAAATTAAGAAAAAGTGAATAAAACTAATAGTGACAAAGGCTTCATGAGGACTTCCATCAGTCTGTTGGGTAGTTCACGTTCATCATACATAAGAACTGCATCCTCTGAGGGAATTGAGATTGGAAGAGCTCGAAGCAATTTAGTTGCAGGCGCTTTGTAGTGCATGTGCTGAGTCATCCAATCGAAAACCCAAGTATTGACATCCTTTGGGTCGCTAGAGCTGTGAAGAGTGGCGTAGAACTGAAGAATGATGTCAGTGTTCCAATCACTGATGTCAGTGCAGAAAGGCAGTAATCCAGCTTCATGAAGAATGTTGAGGATTGCAGCAAAGCAAGGTATTTCCTCCATATCACAATGAGGAATATGGGTATACTGAAATATCTTGTTTCTCCCACAGAGCACTGAAGCATAATAGTTGAGTTGATTTCTTGTCCAAAACTTCCTGTGCCTGATGCGAAGCTTATCATATGGATTTTCGCCAGTGAAGTACATGCGTTCTTCATAGAATGCCTATTTCTGGAACTTTGGCCGTTTGGAGAAAGGTTGATTCTGCTGTGGTTGAAGATTGTGTTGCTATTCTTGAGGAGTAGCCACTATCATTGTTGTTTCTGTGTTTACCACAACAATAGCAGCTTCAGTGTTGGGCGCAGTAGCATTTTCTTCAGTTTGAGAATTTTCCTCAGTTTGAAGATTTTCCTCAATCTGAGGAATTTGCTTGTTCGAGGAGGTAGTTGCAGTATTTGTCGCTGCATTGTATTCAGCTGATGCAGAAGATTCTTGAGCAGATTCCTCACGAAAGGTTTTCCCATCAGAACCTGTGAGGATTTCAGTTGCAGCAGGAGTCGGAGGAATTTGAGTTCACCTGGGTGAGCGAGGATGTGTCTCTTCCCAGAAATCATCATGAATCACTGGAGTGTTGCACCTATTATCATCATCACCCACTTGTTGTTCAGTGCTCTTTGGAGGAATGGTGGACTGCGGAATATCGTCTATCCGTATTTCCTCATCCATTATTTCTTCATCTTCAGCATCCTCCATTTCTTCATCACCTTCAGGAATGACATAGTCAACTCCGAAGGGAACGATCAAGTAAGATGGAGCTACATTCAGAGGAATAGCATCCACCGGGGCAGTTGAAGACTTTGACTTAGTAACCTTCAAGCGTTTGGCCTCTGAGGTTTCTGAGGTCATAGAAGCTTTTCTATTCTTTGCTTCTTTCTCAGCAGCTTTGGTCTTCTTCACGTTTGATGCAGACGGAGTCACTTTCTTCCCATTTGGGAGTTGTGGAGAAGGGACAGTTTCTTCAGGCACTGGTGCAGTGTCAGGCCTGGCAGTCTCGTCACCTGGAGCATTTTCTTCAGCTGGAATATCTTGAGGAATTTCTTGAGTGGTTGGTTCATCAGTTTCGTCTTCCATAGTCAGCTGAATAGTGTAGCTTGTCTGAGGGGCTATTTGCTACTTTGGAGGGCCCGTTCTCTTGTTGTATTCATCAACATCATCTGATGCAGCCTTGATGAAATTCACCTTGACGCCTTCAGGAGTAGTGTGAAGAGTTGTATACTTGTCTGTTAGAGTTTTGAGTTCAGGCTGAGTTGATACAAGTGCTTCATGCATCATCTTGAGAAGATTCTGCCTGAGGAATTTCTCCTTCTTGATTTTAGCAGCCTTTGCTTGTTTGACTTGCTGCTCTTTCCACTTTGCCTCATTGATGAAAGTGGCCACCATGTGGCTTACACCGAGGGGAAGTTTTAAGTCATCAACAGGGGTGTTAGGATCTTCATACGAGAGGTCGATGAATTCGATTAAAACCTTTGGGTCCATGGCTAGAGGAATGGAGCTGCCGGAGGTTTGTGCAACCCGTTCATGTTTGTTCCTGATGATTTCTTGAAGTGTCTACTCATCAAATTCTTCGCTTCCTTCTGATGGAGAAGGAACGTTGATGACTTTACTAGGACTTGGCCTGAGGCCTCTTCCAGCAATCATTTTAGTCTTCAATAAAGGTGGTGAAGACTTTGCAGCAGAGCTCGTGGCAGACGGCACTGAGAAACTTGATTGAGCGGGCTGATGTTTAATGAGATGCTTCTGTTGAGGTTGTGAAGACTGTGGTGCTGTTGAAGATTTCACTACCGTTGTAGCCTTATGAGGCAATTGCTCTTTTGGCACTGAGGCTTTGGGCTTCTTCAGCAGAGTCTTCTTCTGAGGAATTGCTGTAGCAGAGGCCTCAGCAGCTGAAGACGTGGCGACAGTGCGTGCAAAAATGGAGTTATCATTGAATTTCTTCAGAACTGCTTCTGCCTTCTTCTGTAGCTTAGACAGATATGTGCTCTTCTCATCTAGACAATCCTCAATGGTTTCAACGCTTGAGGGATGAGCAGCTTGTTGATCACTCTGAGGAGGCCTCTTGCAAGGTGGCTGGAGGGCGAATTTCTTTGCATACTTAGGAGTAACATATCTGTACTCCTTCCACCCCTTAGCCTACCTGCATTCAATTTTCTGAAGCCTTATCTTGCGCTTCGCCATGGTTTTTTTGCCATGAATTTCCTCATCTCGAGTGTAGTAATCAGCATATATGTCTTCTGGTATTTCAAAAGCTGTGTTCTGTTCAAGCTTCTTTCCTCCCTTCTGCTTCCGGTCATCCTCCATTTTCTTCAACTAAGGCTTTTGCTGAGGAATACGAACTCTTGAATATTCCGATGACACAAGTAAAGTTTCTTCGAGGAATGCTGCAAATGAGTTAAGTTAATTAGAACCTAGTGATTCATCAGCTGACATTTTTGTACGTGTGAACAAGGTATAGGTGCGAAGAATTTGGAGAGTTTATATACGTTCTCAGATTTGAAGAAATTGAGTTGAGGAATTTGACCAGTGGGTTGAGAAATTTGACTAAGCATTCTGATCTTGGGTTCCAGAGTTGTGCAGATTCGAGAATTTACACAATTGAGGAATCTCATGAAGAACTTGAGTGGCTTAGTGAAATTCATCAAGTGTTTGATGAATGAGTGTGCGTGGGTGATAGACACTTTGAGGAAAAACAGATTTCACGAGTCTAAAGTGAAATAATAGATCAAGAAAGGCAGTAAAATAGGATTTTAATTACCCTGAGTGAAGAACACAAAGAACTGAAGCAGTAAAAGAGGGAAGTTCTTTGGTTCAGATCTTCCGCGCCCTAACTCGACGACAGAGATCAGCTACGGCGGCGACGGAGGAAGAGATTTCGCATCCGGCATGAGTTCGGTGACGGCGAGGGCAAGGCAGCGATGCTTTTCCTCACTGGCGACGAGATTGCTAGCGGTGGCGCTAGGGTTGAGATCGAGCTGAGAGGACGAAGAGTTTTGACTGAGGGGGGGTAAGGGCCTATTTATAGCTCAGGTGAAAAACTGTTCGACCGAAATTTTCGGGCCGAACTTCCCTTTCCCATTCGTCTGTGCATGACACGTGGAGCCCACGACTGAAGCGATGGAGTTCGTGGTTATCCGATCGTGAGAAGTGGGTCTAGTTACTGTGTAATGTTATAAAAATAATATTTGAATCTTTGAGAATTTTGTTGCAAAGTCGTGAGATGACAAGGACACAGTGAGGATTTTGAACAAGTGTCAACTAGACCGTATATGAAGAAATGAATAGACTGGGTTGAGCTTAGCATAGAGGGGAGTAGGGTCCGATCACATTGACTTAGAGAAATATCAAATTGTAGACTGGGCTATAAGTGAATGTTGTTGAGGACTTTGAAATCTCAATGTCTATATATATGCAAATGAAAATCATCAAACGTTTTGAGGAATTTGAAGATTTTGAAAAACTTGAGGATTTTGTGACAATAGTATCAGATTGATGAATTTCAACTTTGAAGAAAAACAGCTTGAAGAATTTCAAAGTTGGGTGGTGGCGTGACCCACCGTATAAGAATGATGATTTCACGCGCCACGTACAATTGTCGTAGGGCCCTGAGAACCAAATTCGTCATTAATTTCTTCACACTAAGAGTGATATTCTTCATTGATTGAAGAAAATTGATTCTTCGTGTGTTGCACATCTAAGTCATCAATTTTGCATAAGTGTTAGGATGTGTGCATGTTTTCGCAAAACATTTGAAGACTAGGATATTTAGCTCACACCGCAACTTGCAAAACCTTCTCTCATCCAAGGGCTTAGTGAAAATGTGTGCTAGTTGATCGTCAATTTTCACATGATCGATGATGCTATTTCCGTTGAGGACATGGTCCCGAAGAAAATGATGACGAATCTGGATGTGCTTAGTCTTCGAGTGTTGTATTGGGTTGTAGGCGATCTTGATTGCACTCTCATTGGCACAGTAGAGGGGCACATTCTTCATGTCGATGCCATAGTCTTTGAGGGTTTGCTTCATCCATAGTAGTTGAGCATAGCAAGATCGAGCAGCAATGTACTCAGCTTCAGCAATGGAGAGAGAAACACAGTTCTACTTCTTTGATGACTAGGAGACTAATGATCTTCCGAGGAAATGGCATGTGCCAGTTGTTGACTTGCGATCCACACGGTCACCAGCATAATCAGAATCAGAATATCCAACGAGATGAAGATTTGAGTCCTCGGGATACCATAATCCTAGTGTTGATGTGTGAGCTAAGTATCGAAGAATATGCTTCATAGCCTTATGGTGTGATTCCTTCGGTTTTGCTTGAAAACAAGCACACATGCAAACACTAAGCATTACATCTGGCCTAAATGCACATAGATACAATAAAGAGCCAATCGTCGAGCGATATACCTGCTGATCGAAATCTTTACCATTTTCGTCAGTGGAGAGGTGGCCGTTGGTAGGCATAGGAGTCTTGACGCCTTTGCATTCATGCATCTTTAATTTCCTCAGAACATCCTTGAGATATTTCTCCTGTGATATGAAGATGCCATTGCGTTGTTGATGAATTTGAAGTCCTAAGAAGAATTTTAGCTCCCCTGTGACAGACATTTGATATCCTTCACTCATCATGTAAGCAAATTCATCACTATAACGTTTGTGAGTACAGCCAAAGATAATGTCATCAACATATATTTGGCACACAAATAGTTCATTATCATAGGATTTTGTGAAAAGAGTTGGACCGAGTGAACTAGGTTTGAAGCCTTTCTTCATGAGGAATTCCTTCAATGTATCATACCACGCCCGAGGGGCTTGATTGAGGCCATAGAGTGCCTTTTTGAGTTTGAAGACTTTGTCTGGATGCTTCGGATCCTCAAAACCTGGGGGCTGAGAAACATATACTTCTTCCTCAAGTTTACCATTGAGGAATGCACTTTTCACATCCATTTGATATAGAGTGATGTTATGATGATTAGCATAAGCAAGTAGTATTCGAATAGCTTCAAGTCTAGCAACAGGTGCAAAAGTTTCATCAAAATCAATTCCTTTAACCTGTGTGTAGCCTTGGGCTACAAGTCGTGCCTTATTCCTCACTACTTGACCATCCTCATCTTGCTTGTTTCATAAAATCCACTTGGTGCCGATGATATTGTGCTTGCGAGGATCTGGTCGTTTCATGAGTTCCCACACGTCATTAATCTTCAATTGAAGAAGTTCATCTTGCATGGCTTGAATCCACTCAGGTTCCATGAAAGCTTCAATAACTTTTGAGGGTTTTGTGATAGACACAAAAGAGAAATGCCCACAAAAGTTAACTAAATGTGAAGCTTTTGAGCGAGTGAGAGTACCTGGCGCATTGATGTCATCGAGGATTTTGTCAAGTACTACCTCATTTTCAATCCTTGGATGAGCTGCTTGAGGATTTTGTTTGAGCTGAGGAATTTGCCCAAGTATGTGCCCAAGTATATCGAGAATCGTCATCAATGATGACAAAGCCATATAAGAATGTTTCATTGGTTAGAGTAGCATAATGACTAGGTCCAAACAAATCCATGTGGAGCAATTCAAATGAACGAGTAGTGGTCATGATAGTCTTCAAGGGGCGTTTGGATCTGGTCATTTTTCCAGACTCACAAGCACCGCAGAGGTGGTCTTGAGGAATTTGACTGATTCGATGCCAATGACATGCTTCTTCTTCGCCAGCGTGTGCAAATTCCTCATTCCTGCATGACCAAGTCTTCGATGCCAAAGCCAGCCTTCTGAGGTTTTTGCTTGTAAGAATGTGGCTGGTTGAGGACCTGTGGAAAAATCAACAATGTACAAATCTCCTCTCCTAAAGCCTTCGAAGACTTTGGATCTGTCAGATTCCACGATGACTACACATCTATATTTTCCAAAGATGACAACCATATCAAGATCACAAAGCATTGAGACGGACACGAGGTTAAACCCAAGGGATTCGACAAGCATGATTTTGTCCATGTGCGTGTCCTTGGAAATAGCCACTTTGCCAAGTCCCAATACCTTGCTTTTACCTTTGTCGGCATAAGTGATTTTCTTTAGTGGTGATGGAGTCAGTGGCAAACTCATCAGCAAGCTTTTATCAGCAGTCATGTGGTTTGTGCAACCACTGTCAAGAACCCACTCAGTACTCTTGGGTTTGTCATCCTGCAGATGAATTAGTACAGCTTACCATCTCATATGCTTCAGACTTGAAGAATATGATTTCAATTTCATCAGATAGGAATTTCATCATAAACAATAATATTGAGGATGTGTGAAATATTATCATTTCATTAATTTTAGCTTGCGCCCAATCAAGATTTTTCCTTAGGTCTCTAGCAAATTCTTCAGATGATGACTTTCATCTGGAGACCTGACCTGCAGAAGTGATTAGTTCAATTTCTTCACCACCCACATTTGAAGGGGTCGCAAAGAGTTCATCATCCTGCGAGCACCATATGAAAAAGGGGGCATTGAAGCTAATGCACTTCATTTCACAGTAGGACGTTAGAGTACTCAAATGAATAGGCATAGAAGTTCTTTGAGGATTTATGAACATAATGATTTGAGGTATAATGCTCATTTCACATCCCTTGTAATTTCCCTGCATATCAGAAGCATTAGCACGAGTACAAGCATAGTTTTGACCAGTTGAGGATTTTGATCCTCTTGAAGACTTTGGTTCACCTGAGGAATTTGATCTGGGGTTCAGGTGCTTCATAGGTGGTGTCATGAGGACATTCACCTAAAGATTTTCCAAGCAACTTTTGGGGACCCAGATTTTCTTCAGGGGCGGTCCATTCCTGTAGTTAGTTCCAACATATCGAGCAAATACTTCACGAGATTGATTTTTGAATAGTTTATAGTTGGAGTCAATTGACTCATTTGATGAATAAGATAATTCACATGCAAAGCCTGTTAGAGAGGATGGATCGACGTCCAACCTCCTTCGGAAATCCAGAACCCTATACCAGAGAAAGTTGAGTCAAATAACTCGGACTTCCGGCCTCCTCCTGTCGTCCGAGGGCCGGACGTCCGACCTCCTTCGGAAATCCGAAACCTTGCACCAGAGAAAGTTGAGTCAAATAACCCGGATTTCTGGCCTCCTCCTGTCGTCCGAGGGCCGGACGTCCGACCTCCTTCAGAAATCCGGTACCTTGCACCAGAGATATTTGAGTCGAATAACTCGGACTTCCGGCTTCCTCCGGACGTCCGGTCCTTGTTCAACTACACAATGGTTCCACATATATATACATCCCTCGAACGACCGACACGTGTCGGACGTCCGACTCCTTGTGGACGTCCGGACATCCGAGAACTGCCAGATGTCCGACCACTGTCAGACTTAAGTGACTCCAGTGGCTGTTTTACTCTCCCCACTATATATAGCCCCCTCCCACTTCGTGAGAGGGTGTTAAACACAGGCAGAACACTTACAAGAACACCTTTCTCCTCACTCACTCTTGCCTACACCCAATCTTAGATCCCAAGAGCATTTGTGAGCCCCTTTGAGTGTTGTTCCAATCAAAAGATAGATCATCTCCTTCTCCTCCTCTCCACCAAAGTGATTTGTGATTTGAGCAAGTTTTGAGAAATCCCCGTGATATTGTTACTCTTGGAGGTTGGAGACTCCTAGGAGGTAGGAGTCTTTGGGGAGGGATCAAACCATTGTGATTACCCCCAGAAAGTTTGTGAAGGTTTGGAAGCCACCTCAAGGCTTAGTGGTTGAGAAACGCCTTCGTGGAGTTGTCTCAAAAGGAGAATAGGGTGAGCCTTCGTGGCGTTGGTGTGCCTTCGTGGTAACATCCGCCCCTCTAACGGTGACGTAGATTCCCTCCAAGGACGTGAACACCGGGATACATCCTCGTCTCTCTTGGAGTTTAGGTTATCCCTAACCCTAACTCTCTACTTGTGTTAATCCTTATTACGTACTTGCATTTGATTATTGTTTACCGGTTGCCTTACTTTACTCTAAATAGCTTACTCCTTGTCATTGCAATTATTAGGCTCACGCTCATATTCCACACCTTTGCCTAAAATTGCTAAGTAACTATTAAAATTTGGAACTGTACCTATTCACCCCTCTCTAGGTCCATCTCGATCCTTTTCAATTGGTATCAGAGCCTCGTTCTTTATTCTTGTGGCTTAACCGCCCTAGAGCGAGATGGACAGGACTCCCATTACTGTAGCTCCAGTGGAGAGGGACGGGACTTCCACGGAAGTCAGGTCCTTCACCTCTGAGGACCTGGAACGGGCCCTTGCCAAGCAAAAATAGGAGCATGATGCTTCTCTTGAGGCCTTGGTCCAAATAAGACTGGCATCATTAACCACGGGGACAACCACGTCCCCGAGGGCCTCAGGGCAAAATGTGCACGGTTCTTCATTTGGCCAACAACCTCCAGGCAATAACCAAATCAGTGTTCCATGGCTTTATGCTAGATCTCAAGTTGAGAAACCTAAGTACAATCCTGGAGGAAAACCTCCTTTGCTTGATGACAATTCCGATTTTGCTTTGTGGAGAGTTAGTATGCAGGATCATCTTAGGTACGCCAATGATGAGATGTTGGACATCCTCGAGCATGGCTACAATCCTGTAGATCCAAGGTGCCTCACTCCGAGAGAAACTTATGACAAGCACCTCAATGACACTTTGATCATGTGCATAAGAAAAGGAATGAATGACAAGCAACGAAGACCTTACATTCACATCACAAGCGCCAAGGAACTGTGGGATAGCATTATAAGGACCAAGACCGGTACCTCCACTCTTCGGCTTGCTCAATATGAAATTGCCAAGGGGCAATTGCAGAATTTCTGTATGGAAAAGGGTGAATCTCCCAAGCAACTGCTAGAACGGCTCATGACTCTCGCCGCAGACATTGAGTCTTGTGACTGTGATAAGACACAAGATGGTTTCAACCTGACCAAGAGATTTCTCGTGGACAAGTTACTTCATGATCTTGCTCCGTACCACCATCAAATGGTATGGGACATGAGGCAGCACCATGGGTTGAAAGAAATGACTGCAGATGACATCATATCCAATTTCCAATTATTTGAAGAGTCAAAAGCAAATGCAACAAAGCACCTTGCCATGCATGGCACTTCAACATCAAAGATCAATCTTGCTTTGAAAGCCAAGCATGAATGTGACGAAGAAGAAAGTGAAGAAGAAGAGGGTGATGATGACTGCGAAGATGGTGATGATGTTGACTCTGATGAAAGCCCATCTTATGAGGACATTGCTCTCTTTGTAAAGAAGTTCAGTGCAGGAAAATTCAAGGGAAGATTCCCAAAGAAGAAAGTAAGGAAATGCTATAACTGTGAGGAAACCAACCACTTCTCCAATGACTGCCCTTATGAGAAGAGAGAAGATAAACCAAGGTTTCCGAAGACCTTTGTAAAGAAGAAATTGCCAAACCCTATGAACTCCAAGCTCAAGAGAATAGATTGAAGAGCAATGGTTGCACAAGAAGAATTAGATCCAGAAGACGTTGGTGGGGTTGCCGGAGTAGCTCAGGATACACAAAACACCTTGAGGTTAGTCAACAAAAGTGGTGATGTTGTTCACTACAACTATATGAAAGACTACAAGGGCAACGCCCACAAGTGTTTGATGGCAAAGACTGCCATAGAAGATGAGGAAGACCAAAGCTCCCATGATAAGGTTAAGGTAACTCCATGGTTAAACTCTTTTAGTCTAGCTTCTACCTCATCTGATGAGTACCTTGATACTGAAGATCACTATGAGGACAATGATTTAGATCATCCTATGTTTGCCAAAATAAACAAATTTATGTGCTCTCTTAAAGGAAAGAAGCTCACTATGTTTCGCATACTTATGGAAATGGTCAGTAAGCACACCAATACCATCAAGGAACTCGAAACCCTCATCACTGAGGAGAAGGAAAGAAATGAATTCCTTGAGCAGAAAGTCCTGTATGAGGAAGCACAAAATGATGCATTATGCTCAAAAGTTGGTGAAAACCTTGATAAACATGCTAACGATCTTGCCTCCTTGAAAAAGGTTGAATCTGTGTGCAAAGAGTTATTAAATGATAAAAACCGACTTGTGAATTCTCATGCTTCTCTTTCTAAGGACTGTGAGCGCCTATCCTTGTCTCTCAAGGACAAGTTAGAGAAACTCACCGTTCTTACAAAGAGCTTTGAGGCACTCAAGGTTACTTATCTTGACACTCTAGCTAAGGCTTACTCCTCACCTATTATTAATGTTGATACCTGCACTGCTAACTCTAGTAGTGAACTGGCATCTATCCTTGAGGAAAACTGCTCGCTAAAGGCACAACTAGATAGAGGTCTCATGACATGTGCACAAGGACAAAAGACTCTCAATGAGATCTTAAGTCAACACAATGAAGTCTTTGCCAGGGAAGGGCTTCGGTTCAATCCAAGCACCGCCAAGAAAAGTGTATCTCCTCTCAAGTGCACCACCCCGCTTAAAAAATATTTGTGCGAGAGGGACACAAGGAGAAAGGTAAGGTTGTGAGTGGGTCGGCCACTAGGGGTTTGCCCACTCTCAACAAGACAACTGAATTCATGCCTCCATCCTATGTACTTAGCAAATCAAAGGAAGGAGAGGTTTATGCTAAATTCGTTGGTCCCCGTAATGCATTCCTGTTTTATGCTATTTGGATCCCTAAGACTCTTGTAACTAATGTGAGAGGCCCCATGACGAAATGGGCACCTCAAACCAAGTCTTAATTTGTTACAGGCTATTTTCTCCGGAGGAGTCAAATGGGTGATCGAGAGTGGATGCACCAATCATATGACCGGAGATAGTATCTTGCTCTATGACTTCATGCAAGCCATTCGACCATACATGAGCATTGTATTCGGTGGAGGGTCGAAAGGGCAGGTAATTGGGTTGGGCAAGGTGGGAATCACTAATGACATGTCTCTTGCAAATGTCATGCTTGCCCAATCTCTTCAATATCATTTACTTTCAGTTCGCCAATTGGCTTCTGTTGGTTATGACACACTATTTGGACTAACGGATGTGAAAGTCTTTAAGAGAGACACTCTCGAAGTGGACTTTGTTGGAGATTTGGATGGCAACCTTTACACGGTTGATTTCTCGAAACAGAGCACCTTCCATACAACTTGTCTGATGGCCAAGGCTGACATGGGATGGTTGTGGCATCGCGGGCTCGCCCATGTCGGTATGAGAAATCTTCAAAATCTCTTAAATGGCAATCACATCCTTGGACTAACCAATGTATCTTTTAAGAAAGATCGTGTGTGCAGTGCATGCATAGCTGGGAAGCAACATCAATCAAAACACCCACCCAAGAATATTGTATCCATTTCAAGGCCGTTAGAGCTCCTTCATGTGGATTTGTTTGGGTCTCCTTCATGGGCAAGTCTTGGTGGGAAAATGTATGGCCTAGTCATTGTTGATGATTACTCAAGATACACATGGGTATTCTTTCTCAAGTCCAAGGACGAGACGAAGATCACCTTCATTGATTTTGCCAAACAAGTCCAGCAGAAGTTTGACAAGGACATCAAGGCAATAAGAAGTGATAATGGCTCCGAGTTCAAGAATTACACCCTAGAAGAATTTCTTAGTGATGAGGGAATTGGACATCAGTACTCGGCACCTTACACCCCTCAACAAAATGGTGTAGCAGAGAGGAAGAACCGGACACTTGTGGAAATGGCAAGGTCCATGTTAGACGAATACAAGTCACCACATAGTTTTGGGGCTGAGGTTGTCAACACAGCATGTCATGCATCAAATCGACTCTTCCTTCGATCAATATTGGAGAAGACTCCATATGATCTCCTAACCGGCAACAAGCCCAATGTTAAGTACTTTCGTGTATTTGGATGCAAGTGTTTCATCCTCAACAAACGGGAACGGTTAGGAAAATCTCAATCCAAAACAACAGAAGTGATTTTTGTTGGCTATGGATCAAACTCTCACGCCTACAGAGTCTACAACAAATCCACTGGATGTGTTATAGAAACCTGTGACATGATGTTTGATGAATTTAACCGCTCCCATGGGGAGCAAGTTGATCTAAGTGATGCAGGTGAAGGAGATTCCTCGCAAGATATCTTGAACATGGGTGTAGGTGCACTTCTTCAGATGGAACAAAGACCCCAAGATGATGATGAAGATGATGAGAGTATTTCTCATCCTCAAGACAGTTCATTGCCCGTACCTCCACAAGATACTAGCATACATACCATGCCAGTTGTTGAGGATCAAGTGGGAGAACATGTCTCTCACCCTGATCACACTCAAGAACAAGTTGATCTTCAAGAGCTAGACCAAAGTATGGATATGGTTGATGATGAACCTCAACAGGTGCAACACGAAGAGGAATATCTTCCACCGCACGTTAATGATCCATATGTTGAGGACGTTGATGATGGAAACGAAGTCGAACCTCGTGAAACCCTGACCTCCACCATGCCACGTGTGGCCGGTCGTGTTGATATTGATCAAATCCTCATCGGCGTGTCGGAAGGTAGAGTGACTCGTAAACAATTAACAAACTTTCGTGCTCACTTTTTGTTTGCCTCTAGTACTGTGCCACACGGGGTTCAGGATGCATTATGTGACAATGACTGGCTCCTTGCTATGCAAGAAGAGTTAAACAGTTTTACACGCAACGAAGTACGGTCATTGGTAGAATGACCAACTGAGGAACACAATGTCATTGGAACTAAATGGATCTTCAAGAACAAGGAAGATGAGAATGGGACTGTCCTCCGCCACAAGGCAAGGTTAGTAGCACAGGGGTACTCCCAAGTTGAAGGTTTGGACTTTGGTGAGACTTTCGCCCCTGTTGCTCGTCTTGAATCCATTCGCATTCTATTGGCCTATGCTGCTTTCAATGGTTTTACTTTGCATCAAATGGATGTGAAAAGTGCTTTTCTTAACGGTCCTCTACGAGAAGAGGTATATGTATCACAACCACCTGGGTTTGTTGGCCCCCATCACAAAGACCATGTGTACAAACTTCACAAGGCTCTGTATGGCCTCAAACAAGCACCCCGTGCTTGGTATGATCATCTTAAGAAGTTCTTACTCGATGATGGTTTTGTGGTAGGGGTGATCGATCCCACTCTTTTTACTAAGAGGGAAAATGGTGATTTGATCTTATGCCAAATCTATGTAGATGACATCATTTTTGGTTCTCCTAACATCCATTTATGCAAGAAGTTTGCGGCCTCCATGACCAAGACCTTTGAGATGTCACTCAACACGGACTTGAAGTTCTTTCTTGGGTTTCAAATACAACAATTTCAAGAAGGAATTTTCTTTTCTCAAACTAAGTACCTCAAGGACATTCTTGAAAAGTTTGATATGACAAATGCTAAACCAATGAAGACACCCATGGCCACAGATGTCGTTCTAAATGAAGACACCAACGGTATTCCTTTTGACCCATCTACTTACCGCTCTATGATTGGTTCGTTACTTTATCTTTGCGCATCTAGACCGGACATCGTGTTAAGTGTAGGCATATGTGCTAGATTTCAAGCTTCCCCTAGGGAAAGCCATCATACGACAGTTAAGCATATTCTTAGATACCTTGTTCACACCCCAAAGTTAGGCATATGGTACCCTAAGGATGCAAAGTTCGATCTTATTGGGTACTCCGATGCGGATTGGGCCGGTGACAAAGTGGGACGGAAATCAACTTCCGGTGCATGTCACTTTCTTGGACCCCCCTTGGTAAGTTGGTCCTCGAAAAAGCAGAATTGTGTTTCTCTCTCCACGGCCGAGGCCGAATATATTGCAGCCGCAAGCTGTGCAACCCAACTGCTATGGATGAGGCAAACCCTAAAGGATTATGGCATCACGTATCGACACGTGCCCCTTCTCTGTGATAATGAAAGTGCCATAAAGATCTCCGAGAACCCCATTGATCACCCTCGCACAAAACATATTGATATTAGGTATCATTTCTTGAGAGACCATGTGCAAAAGGGTGACATTGATATTGCCCATGTGGGTACCGACATGCAGCTCGCTGACATTTTCACCAAGCCACTTAGCGTAGCAAGATACTGTCAACTTAGGCATGAACTTGCTATCTTGGAGCTTGATAACATAACTTGAAATCCTGTACACATGCACACACTCACATTATGTTCTTGTCTTGATGTCGGCATGCATTTAGGGGGAGTCACTAGGACTCACGTCATAATTTTGTGTTTTCACCCTACAATATGCATAAATCAACTACTTCCCCCAAGTAGTATATATAATTCTTGTAGGCAACTCTGTTGGGTGTCCCTTGTGATCAACCATGTCAAATCACCTCATCATCCAAATCCCAGCATCTGCATCTGCTTAACTCTCTCTCTCTCTCTCGGTTGTCCGACGTGCCTCAGACGTCCGATGGCTAAACAATCTCCGGACGTCCGGCAGATGTCGGTCGTCCCACGGCTAAACACACTACAGACGTCCGACGCCCGTCGGACGTCCGACACATCGGGAGCTCTATAAATAGAGGGGTGCGGGCTGGGCCTTGCCCTAGCCCCCACGCGCCTCCTTTTCTCCCAGCCGCCACCACAGCCGCCGCCGCCAGCGCCAGAGGAGCTCGACCGCGCCGCCACCGGGGGCCCTGCCCCGCGATCAGGCTGATCTCCTCCGCAGGATCCGTCCTCCCTTTCCTCTCCTCTCTCGATCTGCAGGTATCCTCTTGGTCTCATCCGCGATTGGTTCCCCTTTCTCACAAGATTCATGTGTTCGTTCATGTGGTTTGACCGTGACCGTTCCAAACTGGGTTTCCAATCGTGTAGGCCTTGTTCCATCATGCCCAAGATTAAGCACATTGCCCGGAAGAACTCTGTTAGCTCATCCGCTCGTGTCCCTCCTGGCACGGGGTCGGATGACTCCGATGGACCACGTCGTCCATTCAAACGGGTCGCCCTGCGTCCTCCTCAACAGCTCCACTCCTCGTCTGATGGATCTGACTTCAAGGATGAGCTTGCAGCTGAGGAACGTGCTGAACAGCCAGCCGTTCGGAAGACTATGCCGAAGCCTGGGACTCGCGGGCTCTCATACATGCCACCGCCTCCTCCTGAACAGCCCGAAGGTGAAGCTCGTCGCATCTCTCTTGAATCTCCTCCTACTTTAGGTCGTGAAGTCAAGGACTTCACCACGGTTCCTAAGTCTTCCTACTTCACATTCCGCCGCAATGTTGACCAATTTTCTGTTGTACGTGACTCTATGGACTCACGTTTCCGCACAAACGTCCAATCAGACATCTTTACTAGTGTCATTGTTCCTAAGGATCTCTCTGTCCATCACTATATTGATCTTGAGCATATTCGCACGCACCCCACGAAGTACCCGGGTGCCATTGAGCTCATTGAGTCATCGGGGCTCGCTGCCCCCTTTGCTTTTCGGTGCGATTTTAACGGTGCTGCTATTCATCAATTTTACGCCACATGTTTCTTTGGCGCAAACAACACTGTTAGCTGGATGACTTCTGATGTTCAGTTCACAGCCTCTTATGATGAGTTTGTTGCCGCACTCGGTTTCCCCGACTCCGGCTTCAAAATCCATAAGAATGATCCTAACCATGCACATAAGCCCATTGAGGCGTGTGGGCTTCTCCTCAAACCACTTCGTGAAGTTGATGCAGACGAACGGATGAAGGATCTTAACCAAGTATCCATCTCGCGCTCTCCCTACTTTATCATTTTTCAGTGTCTTATCCGCACCATCTATCCCAAGATGGGTGATAGGGGATCCTACAGCGGCTACTGTATTGTCATCATGTCACATTTACACGAGTCCCCCAAGCGCAAGATTGATGTGCGTCACTTTCTATGGCATGAGATTCGGCTCGCTAGTCTTCAATACAAGCGAGCCTTCCCTCATGCCCCCTTCATCTAGGCTTTTATTCACCATGTTGCCGAATTCACTGTTGCTCCCACTCACACGCATCACAAGTGGGTCATTCCCGCTCACATGGAGGATAACTATGCTCCCAAGAAAACCCCATCCACCACCTCCACTCGCCGCACTGCTGCCCGGTCAACAACCCCTTCGTCCAGCTCAGCTCCTCTCAGTCGCTTTGCCAAATTCATTGGCAAGGCACATTCTGCTATGATGAAGGCCTTCCCTTTCCAGTGCGGTCAAACTCATGATGTGGTTTCTCGCCTTATCTCCTCCGAGAATGCCCTCAAGGCTCGTTTGAGAGATTCGGGCGCTCTTGATGTGAGTGACGATGAGTCCCTTCCTGCTGCTCCTCCTTCTGACTTTGGCTTCCCATCTGGTCCTGAGTGGGCTGATTTTCTTGACGAGGCTGGTGGCAGTGGCTTGCGTGACGATGAGGAAGATGATGATGATGCTGCTAATGATCTCTGAGCATGGTTGATGCTGCTGGTGCCTCCCTTTTTTGTACTTGGTGCCAAAGGGGGAGTAATGTATCCTAGTTTTAGTCTTTGGAGATTTAGTCTCAATTTGCATGTTTGTGTAATGTAATGGATAAACGACTGTGATGCACTATGTATGTCTACCTATGAATGTCATGATTGCTATGGATTGCTATGATATCATCGTATGCTATTATGTTTTGCTCCATTACTTCATATGATGATCTATTATCTTTACTAAGTCACATGATATTTTCGATACACACATTAAAGGGGAGCTCCGATATTTTACCATTCACATACTAAGGGGGAGCTCCGTACTAAACCTCTCCAAAGCTAAAATGTATGTTACATCTTTTGAGAGCTATGTATATGTTGTCATCAACTACCAAAAAGGGGGAGATTGAAAGTGCAGTCATGCCCTTAATCGAGTTTTGGTGTTAATGACAATACATAAATAGGAAACTAATCTTATTTGTTGAGTGTATCTCAGGATGGCAAGTACTTTTAGTAGATTGAGAATTATGTGCCAAGGTGGTCTGAGAAGATCGGGACTTATATGTCAAAAAGGCTCGGGATTGAGAAAAGATGATGTAGCCTATCCTTTAAATTTACTATTCTTGAGTATAGGGATCGCACACTATTAAGAGGGGATCACAGGTTTTGCGATGAACTTGCTCATACTACATCTCTACTTTTCCGCTCATACCACATCTCCACAGTTTTACTTTTATCTCAAAACAGAACCAATGCCTCGGACATCCGGCTTCCTCCGGACATCCGGCTTCCTCCGGACGTCCGAGGGCCGGACGTCCGACCTCCTTCGGAAATCCGGAACCCTATACCAGAGAAAGTTGAGTCAAATAACTCGGACTCCTGGCCTCCTCCTGTCGTCCGAGGGCCGGACGTCCGACCTCCTTCGGAAATCCGGAACCTTGCACCAGAGAAAGTTGAGTCAAATAACTCGGACTTCCGGCCTCCTCCTGTCGTCCGAGGGCCGTACGTCCGACCTCCTTCGGAAATTCGGAACCTTGCACGAGAGATATTTGAGTGGAATAACTCGGACTTCCGGCTTCCTCCGGACGTCCGGTCCCTGTTCAACTACACAATGGTTCCAGATATATATACATCCCTCGGACGACCGACACCTGTCGGACGTCCGACTCCTTGTGGACGTCCGGACATCCTTGAACTGCCGGATGTCCGACCACTGTCAGACTTAAGTGACCCCAATGACTGTTTTACTCTCCCCACTATATATAGCCCCCTCCCACTTCGTGAGAGGGTGTTCAACACAGCTAGAACACTTACAAGAACACCTTTCTCCTCACTCACTCTTGCCTACACCCAATCTTAGATCCCAAGAGCATTTATGAGCCCCTTTGAGTGTTGTTCCAGTCAAAAGATAGATCGTCTCCTTCTCCTCATCTACACCAAAGTGATTTGTGATTTGAGCAAGTTTTGAGCAATCCCCGTGATCTTGTTACTCTTGGAGGTTGGAGACTCCTAGGCGGTAGGAGTCTTCGGAGAGGAATCAAACCATTGTGATTACCCCCGGAAAGTTTGTGAAGGTTTGGAAGCTACCTCAAGGCTTACCACTAGTGGTTGAGAAACGCCTTTGTGGAGTTGTCTCAAAGGGAGAATAGGGTGAGCCTTCGTGGTGTTGGTGTGCCTTCGTGGTAACATCCGCCCCTCTAACGGTGACGTAGCTTCCCACCAAGGAAGTGAACACCGAGATACATCCTCGTCTCTCTTGGAGTTTCGGTTATCCCTAACCCTAACTCTCTACTTGTGTTAATCCTTATTACGTACTTGCATTTGATTATTGTTTACCGGTTGCCTTACTTTACTCTAAATAGCTTACTCCTCGTCATTGCAATTATTAGGCTCACGCTCATATTCCACACCTTTGCCTAAAATTGCTAAGTAACTATCAAAATTTGGAACTGTACCTATTCACCCCCCTCTAGGTCCATCTCGATCCTTTTCACGTGTCACATACAATTCCTTCAACCCAGCATTTTCGTTAGTAATAGTTGTGGTTTCCTCAAGTGAGGACTTTGATACCACATGAGCAGTTTAAGAATTTGTAGCAATAGAAGCATTTGATGATTCTGGTGAAGAATTGGCAGTTAACTCAATGCATCTGAGACATGGTGGAGTGAATTCAACCTGAGCGGCACTGATCTATTGAGCAAGCAATGAATCGTTTTCCATTCGAAGGTCATCATGAGCCATCTTCAACTTCTCAAGATCAAGTTTCTTTTGAAGAAGTTCATAGGAAAGTTTCTCACGATCATCCAAGAGTGTGCCATAACGATCTTGAAGACTATCAAATCGATACTGAAGACTTTTCACATCTTCAGTGAGGATTTGAATATGATTTATTTCATCATTCAATAGATCATCCCTTCTTTCTAGCAGTTTTTGAAGTTTTTCAATGGCACTTTGTTGTTTAGTTGCAATGTTGGCAAGTTTACTGTAACTGGGTTTTCTCATAATCATGAGATTCATAGTCACATGAATCAAAGGAGGAAGTGTCATTCAGTACCTTTCAACCTTTTGCCATGAAGCAATAGGTTGGAGCGAAGTCATCAGCACAGTCCTCAGTGTAGATATCGTTGTCATTTCTTCAAGGTTGAAGATTGACTTGCTGACAAATATGGTAGCTAGTGCAAAACTTGCCACACCAGACACTAAGTCTTCTACAGAACCTTGCTCTTCATCACATTCCTCAGATTCTTCCTCAGAATCCATTTCCTTGCCAATTAGTGCCGGAGCATTTTTGAAACTAGTCTTCTTGTGCAATTAGGACTTTGAGGACGAGGATTTTGAAGATTTCTTCTTTTTCTTCAAGTCAACAGAACTTTCATCCTTGTATTTCTTCTTCTTTGATTCCTTCACCCAACAAGGACAATCAGCAATATAGTGACCAAATTTCTTGCATTTGTGGCATGTTCTTTTCTTGTAGTCCTCAGATGAAGATGCCGATTTCCTCATATCTCTTCTTGAAGATTTACCAAACTGGCCAGGCCTTGTAATCTTCTGGAATTTCCTCACGAGCATTGCAAGCTCCTGACCTAGTTCTTCAGGGTCAAGAATGCTGCAATCTGAGTCTTCTTCTTGAGATGAGGAAATTTCTTTAGCCTTTCGTGCACGAGGTCTTGAGTAGCTTGGTCCATATAGATCTCTCTTTTCTTCCTGTTGGAATTCATGAGAATTGAGTCTTTCAAGTATATCAGCGGGATCAAGCATCTTGTAGTCTCCTCTTTCTTGAATCATCAGAACCAGTGTATCGAATGATGGATCAAGAGATCTTAGCAGTTTCTTCACAACTTCATGGTCAGTGACTCGAGCTCCTAGTGCTTGCAGTACATTTGAGATGTCAGTGAGGCGATCAAAGGTATCTTGGCAGCTTTCATTGTCAAGCCTCTTGAAGCGATTGAAGAGATTGTGAAGAACATCAACAAGAGAGTCATGTTGAGTTGAAATTAATTCATTGACTTTGGACAACCTATCCCAGATAAGCTTTGCAGTGCCGAAAGCACTCACTCTGCCATACTGACATTTTCTTAGATGGCCATAGATGATATTCTTCACTTGAGAATCAAGTTGCTTAAATTTCTTCAGATCAGCGGCAGAGATAGTAGCAATGATGGAGGGAATACCATGTTCCACAATGTACCAGAGATCATTGTCAATAGCCTGAAGATGCATCTGCATCTTGGTCTTCCAGTAGGGAAAGTCCTTTCCTTCGAAGGTAGGACATCCTGCAGTAACCTTGATCATACCTGCAGTCGACTTAACTAAAACTCTAGGTGGCTCAACCAAAATCACACAGAACAAGGGAGTACCTTGCTCTGATACCAATTGAAAGTGCGTTATATCCACTAGAGGGGGGGTGAATAGGCGATTTTTTAGAATTTCATCATTAAGGAAATTCCTTTTGAGGAAATTCCTCACTGATGAATTATGTGCAGTGGAAATAGCGCAGGTGAGAGGTGCAAAGACTACTACAACAGATTACTTGGTGAATATTAAGAGAATCGGTTTGCACAGTATGCAGGTACACAGAAAGCAGGTGAAGATTAACTCGAATGAAGAATTTGAGGTTGAGGAAATTCATAGAAAATCTTTAGACAAATTCTTCAAACAGCACATATAAAAGTCTTCAACATACAATTTTGAGGAAATGAAAGAGTTGAAGAAATGGAACCCGTAGCTTGATGAAGACAGTTGTTGATGACCCAGTTCCAACTGTTGTGACAGTTGTACGTCTGGTTTGGAGTGGCTTGGTATTGAAACCAAAGGACACACAGTCCCGGGACACACAGTCCCTACCGTATCCTCCTTGAGCTAAGGACACACCATACTCGCCAAACACTCGCGGTAAGTCTTCAGGGCAGACTTCCAAACCCTCACAAACTCGGTCACTCGGCGATCCACAATTGACTGCTGGATGCTCTAGACCATGACGCCTAACTGTGTGGAGGATGCACAGTACTCAAAGATAAAAGGCTTCAATTCCACACAGGAACAAATTCTTCAGTGATGCTCAATCACTTGGTTTTGGTTTGGGGTTTGGTGTTTGGGGTATTTCCTCACTTGATGATTTTCTCTCGAAGACTGAGGAATTTGGGTTGCTCTAAATGACAAGTGTCAGTTTCTCTCGGAGCAGCCAACCAGCTAGTGATTGTGGGGGCGGCTATTTATAGCCTCGAAGCATCCTCACATGATTGGACATAAATGCCCTTAAATAATGTGACCGTTGAGTGGATAAGATTAGTGAGGTGGCACGTGTCGCGGCAACGGTCGGAACTTTCAAGTGTGAAAGTCCTCATGTCTCTCATATTCCTCACTAGAGGCTATTGTAGGTTTTAGGCTTGGGTTGAGCATCATGAGGAAATTCATTCCGTTGTATTACTTCGACCCCCTTTAACAATACGGTGTTCCTATGACTCAAGAGTAAAGAAAATGAAATAGAAAGAGTAAATATTCACGCTTCAAAGTCTTCAGATAGTTTTTCTTCAGGACACACCGAATTCCTCATGTTCAATATCTTCATGAGGAATATCAATTTCATCACAATTTCTTCGTGATGAACGTCTTCAAGTTTAGACCAATTTATTCAGCCAAAGACATACATTTTTAGGGGTCGATATTCATCATATAACTCAAACTCCTCAGTGACTTATAGAGCCCGTGTACACTCAGAAACACATTAGTTCCTTAACCTATAAGTCTTCAAACCACCAAAGTCACTAAGGGCACTAGATGCACTTACAAGAACGTAACCCATCTACACATCCTCGGGTTGTAAGTGGAAATCGCTCGACAATCCGAATGAGTTACAGTGATAAATATGCAACTGAATGCATATTTATCAATGCAACCCTTTCGGACGGGAGACGCCTAGGTTATGCGACTTAACATGAAAATGAAATCTACTGACATGATTAACAGAGCGTAGGAGGTAAAGGTGGATTCATAGCTCTACCTTGGCTGTGGAGTAACTAGTCGAACAACGGCTGGATCACAGACCAAAAACTTCGATGATGATTACTCCAAGAAGTCGAAATAGCACAAAGCCTAAAAAATTTACCGAGTGCAATTTTTTAGGGAATCACATCAGTTAGAGCATTAACAGTTCAAACTATGAAAAAATGATATTGCTAAAGACATCTCCTCTTCTTCTTCTTATTCAACTTCTTCTTCTTCTTCTTCGTCTTCTTGTCTTCTCCTCTTCTTCTTCTTCTTCTTCTTCTTCTTCTTCTTCTTCTTCTCTTCTACTACTTCTTCTCCTTCTTGTTTCCTTCTCCTCTTCTTCTTGTCTTCTTCTTCTTCTACTACTTCTACTTCTTCTTCTTATACTTCTTCTTCTTCATCCTCCTTCTTTTCCTATTCCCCTTCTTTCTTCTCCTCTTCTCTTCTTCTTATTCTTCTTCTTATCATCCTCCTCATCATGTCCTCTTCTCCTCCTCCTCTTCTTCTTCTTCTACTACTACTTCTTCTTTCCTTCTCCTCCTCCTCTTCTTATTATCCTCTTCTTCTTCTACTTCTTCTTCTTCTTCTTCTTCTTCTTCTTCTTCTTCGTCTTCTTCGTCTTCTTCTTCTACTTATTCTTCTTCTTCTTCTTCTTCTTCTTCTTCTTCTTCTTCTTCTTTCCTTCTCCTCTTCTTCTTCTTTCTTGTTCTTCTTCTTCTTCTTCTTCTTCTTCTTCTTCCTTATTTTCCTTTTTCCTCCTCTTTCTTCTACTCTTCTCCTCCTCCTCTTCTTCTTTTTCTTCTCCCCCTCCTCCTCCTCCTCCTCCTCTTCTTATTCTTCTTCTTCCTTCTTATACTTATTATTCTTTTCTTCTTCATATTTTTTCTACTTCTTTTAATTATGACTAATTAACTAAAACCTATCACTAATCTAATATAACCAATCAATAAACCTAGGACTAAAACAGAAAAAATCTAATCTAATATATCCTACCACTAAATCTAATATAACCTAACAATTAAGCAACAAAAAGAAGAACAAAAAAAACTCACCCGGGGAGTGGTCCGCCGACCGGCAGAGCGCGGGGGTGTTTGGGCAGGGTAGAGCGTCGGGGGCATCATGGCGGGGCAGAACGCCGAGGCACCGACGAGGTGGTCGGGGAGAGCTTTAGGGTACCGGCTAGGTTGCGGGGCAGGAGGTCCGGCAAGGGGTGGTGGTGGAGGAGAAGGGGGTCGGAGGTGGTGAAGGAGAGTTTGCGCATGGCGAGTGGGTGGACAGAGGGGGAGAGAGAGAGGGGTGTGGGGCCGGGGTGACACCGTTAGGGGAGGATCCCTCTTTGACGTGTGCGGCAGACGACAAAGAGTGGGTTGGGGGTGGCGTCGGCCGTTAGGGCATCCCCCTTTGCCATCTGCATGCTCCTTATGTGTCGTGTGCTAGCAAACGACAAAGATTTGGCTCATGGCAAACAGTATCTTTGACATCAACCATATTCTTGCCGTCTGTTTTATGGAAGATGACGACGAAGAGGCTCTTTGCCATCAGCCAACAGACGGTAAAGAACAGCCTGATGGAAAATTCCCTGATTCCAGTAGTGAGGGGCAATATAACGTAATGTTCCTTTGCACTAAGAGATTTAGGATACAACCAAAAACCGCAAGACAACCTCTATTTCCCTCTACGAAGGGCCTATATACATTTATGTATTTACTTTTGTGCAAGAGTCAAAGTATTTTCCTCTACTTCCATTGTCTTCCCTTTGGCAAGCATCACGTGGTGGGGAAAGATCTAAACATATATATCCAGCTGAATGTGGGTGGTTATGAGTTATTATTGTTGACATCACCATTGAGGTCAATACGTTGGGAGGGAACATTATAATCCTCTATCTTTCTATGTATTCAGTTGAAACATTTTGCTCATATGTATGTCGTGAGTGTTAGCAATCTTAGAAACCTAAATGATGGTTTAGTATCTAGAATTGCTTAAAAGCTCTGATATGTGACCCTTCTTGAAAGCATGATGAATTGTGTTGCAAAGTTGACTAAGAACATAGTTTGTTAGTTTTCAATAGAGTTTATGCTTCATACTTGAATGTTCTGATGAATTGCTACTTATTTATAAGAATCCTTTATGATGAAAATGCTGTGATGAAGCATTTTATAAAGTTATATTTTTGTTTATAATATTGAGCATGATGCTGCTATGTACGTATTTTGTATTTATCGACACCTCTCGCTCAAAGCTTGTGGTCATGATTTTCGTTATCGGCTTTCTCTTCAGGATAAGCAAGGTATAAGCTTTGGGGAGTTGATACGTCCATTTTGCATCATGTTTTTTTTACTATTAGTTATAGTGGTTTTATGCATTTTTCCACTTGGTTGAGTAATTCTAATGCCTTTTCTCTCATAATATGCAAGGTTTTCATCAATTGGGAGAATGCCGGCAAATGGAATTCCCGACCTGAAAAATCTACGTCAGAGATACCTATTCTCCACATATATAATTGGGCTGAAAATTTACGGAGATTTATTTTATAATAAATAAAAAATACCGAACACGAATTAAACCAACATGACGAAAGTGACTAGATGAAATTCCCATGTGCCCTCAAGAACACCTTGCCTATTATAAGAAATTGTTCTGGCTTGTCCTTTGCCACAAAAGGATTGGTCTACCTTGCTAAAGCTATTGTTACTATTGCTACTTATCACTTTTTACAATTATCTTGCTATCAAACAACTTGTTACCCCTATTTTAGTGATTTCCTAAATTACCTTGCTAAAAACCGCTTGTCATTTCCTTCCGCTGCCCGTTGGGTTTGACACTCTTACTTATCAAAAGGACTACGATTGACCCCCCATACTTGTGGATCGTCATGCAGCGAGGTGGAGCTCGTGTGCGAGGTCTTGGGGCTTGGGGGCGACTGTGGTCATGGCTACGATGGGGATACAACGCTGGTGGTGCTCGGTATCATTGGAGGAACCTAGGGGGAGGGGAGAGCGAGGGACATAATGGGTAGTATGATGGAGAAACTGCTAGCTAATCCTTATGCAGGAGACGGAACAAAACATCCAAACATGCACCTAATCTATGTGGATGAAGTTAGTGTATTATTTAAGCTTGCAGGTTTATCCAGAGAGGAAGTCAAGAAGAAGGTTTTCCCTTTATTTTTGGGGTAAAAGCATTGACATGGTATAGGCTATGTGATGATATAGGATCTTGGAACTCGAATCAATTACAATTGGATTTTCACGAAAACAATTATCCTATGCATCTTGTTCATCGCGATTTGAATTTTATCTATAATTTTTGGCCTCGTGAAGGAGAAAGTATCGTTCTAGCTTGGGGTAGGCTAAAGTTAATGTTATATTTATGCCCCAACCATGAGCTCCAAAGAGAAATTATTATTCAGAATTTTTATGATCGGCTTTCTCATAATGATCAAACCATGCTCGATACTTCTTGATGTGGTTCTTTTATGAAGAAGACTATTGAATTAACGTGGGATATTTTAGAAAGAATTAAATGCAACTATGAAGATTGGGAGATCGACGAAGGTAAAGAGTCACGTATAAAACCTAAGTTTGATTGTATTGAATCTCTTATGAATATCGATGCTTTTAATGATTTTAGCACTAAGTATGGACTTGATTATGAGGTAATGCCTTATTTTGTGATACCTTTGCTGCTCATGTTGATCTCCCTAAAGATAAATGGTTTAAATATCATCCAACTATTAAAGAAAAAATTGAAGAACCAATTAAAGTTGAGGTTGAAACTATGATTTACAATGTTGACTCAGTTGTGCCTGCTCCTTATATTGAGAAACCACCTTTCCATGTTAGGATAAAGGAATATGCAAAAGCTTCAACTATGGTTAAAAACAGTTATGTTAGAACAACCAAACCTCTGAGCAAATCAAGGTAGAACTAGTATAGCTATGGTTAAACATCTCTTGGTTGACAATATTGATGGGCATGTTATTTATTTCTGTAATGAAGCTGATAGAATTGCCAAACGTGATACTGAAGATAAGAATAAACCTGTTGTTGGCATGCATGCCATTTCAGTCAAAATAGGAGATCATTGCTATCATGGTTTATGTGATATGGTTGCTAGTGTTAGTGCTATCGCTTTTATCCCATATCATGAAATTATGCATGATATAGCACCCGCTGAGATAGAAGACATAGATGTTACTATTAAACTTGCTAATAGAGACACCTTCACATCACCTGGGATTGTTAGAGATATTGAAGTATTGTGTGGAAAAGTAAAATACCCTACTAATTTTCTACTACTTGGATCACCACAAGATAATTTTCGTCCCATAATATTTGGTAGAACCTTATTGAACACTATCAATTCTCAAATATATTGCAAAAAGGAAATTGCGAGTGTTACTTTTGGTGGTATGTCTCATGAGTTTCATTTCTCCAAGTTTAGTAAGCAACCCCATGATAAATAATTGTGCCTAGTAAAGATGAAGTAATTGGTCTTGCTTCTATTGCCATTCCTCCCACGGAACCATTAGAACAATATTTACTGGAGCATGATAATGATATGCATATGCATGAAAGAAATGAACTAGATAATATGTTCTTTGAGAAAAATCCTATCCTTAAACACAATTTGTGTGTTGAAACTCTAGGGGTCCTCCTCCACCCAAGGGTGATCCTGTGTTTGAATTAAAGAAATTACCTGAGACTTTCAAATATGCTTATCTTGATAAAAAGAAAATATATCCTGTTATTATCAGTGCTAACCTTATAGAGCATGAAGAAGAAATATTGTTAAAAAATAAAGGAAGCACCAAGCTCCTATTGGATATACTCTTGATGATCTTAAGGGCTTTAGTCACACTCTTTGTTAGCACAAGATTAATACAGAGCGAGATGCTAAACCCGTTGTTGGTCACCAACGAAGACTGAATCCCAAAATGAAAGAAGTGGTAAGAAATGAAATATTAAAGCTTCTGGAAATAGGTATAATCTGTCCCATAGCTGATACTAGATGGGTAAGTCTCGTTCATTGTGTCCCTAAGAAAGGAGGTATTACTGTTGTCCCTAATGATAAAAATGAATTCATTCCACAAAGAATTATGACTAGCTATAGAACGGTAATTGATTTTAGAAAATTAAACAAAGCTACTAGAAAAGATCATTATCCTTTACCTTTCATAGACCAAATGCTAGAAAGATTATTGAAGCACACTCATTTTTGCTTTATAGATGGTTATTCTACTTTCTCTCGAATACCTGTGTCACAACCTCATCAAGAGAAAGCCACCTTTACTTGTCCTTTTGGAACCTATGTTTATAGACGTATGCCTTTTGGATTATGTAATGCAGCCGCTACCTTTCAGAGATGTATGACTGCTATATTCTCTCATTTTTGTGAAAAGATTGTCGATGTCTTCATGGATGATTTTTCCGTTTATGGAACTTCTTTTGATGATTGCTTAAGCAACCTTGACCGAGTTTTGCAGAGATGTGAGCAAACTAACCTTGTCTTGAATTGTGAGAAGTGTCACTTTATGGTAAATGAAGGTATTGTGTTGGGTCATAATTTTTTTGGACAAGGTATTGAGGTGGATAAGGCTAAAGTTGATGCAATTGAGAAGATGCCATGTCCTAAAGATATTAAAGGTATCTGTAGTTTCCTTGGTCATGCTGGTTTCTATAGGAGGGTTATTAAAGACTTTTGTAAAATTTCTAGGCCTCTTACTATTTATTTACAAAAGGATGTTCCTTCCGTTTTTATGATGGTTGTGTAGAAGCCTTTGAAACACTTAAGAAGGCCTTAACTTCTGCACCTATTGTTCAACCACCTGACTGGCATTTGCCTTTTGAAATTATGTGTGATGCTAGTGATTATACTATTGGTGTTGTTCTAGGACAAAGAGTTGATAATAAATTAAATGTTATCCATTATGCTAGTAAAACTCTAGATAGTGCTTAGAGAAATTATGCTACCAGTGAAAAAAGATTCTTAGAAGTTGTATTTGCTTGTGATTAATTCAGATCTAACATTGTTGATTCCAAAGTAATTGTTCACACTGATCATGCCGCTATTAAGTATCTTATGGAAAAGAAAGATGATAAGGCTAGACTTATTAGGCGGGTTCTCTTACTACAAGAATTTGATTTGCATATCATTGATAGGAAAGGAGCTAAGAACCCCGTAGCTGATAACTTGTCTAGGTTAGAAAATGTTCTTGATGACCCACTACCTATTGATGATAGCTTTCGTGATGAACAACTACGTGTGGTCAATGTTTCTCATAACAAGGTGTGGTTTGCTGATTATGCTAATTACATTGTAGCTAAATACATATCACCTGGTTTCACCCATCAACGAAAGAAAAAAAAACTTTTTTGATATAAAACATTACTTTTGGGATGACCCACATCTTTATAAAGATGGAGTAGATGGTATTATTAGACGTTGTATACGTGAGCATGAACAGGAACAAATCCTTTGGAAGTGTCACTCCCAGTCTTATGAAGGACACCATGTGGGAGATAGAACTGCACACAAGGTATTACAGTCTGGATTTTATTGGCCTACTCTTTTGAAAGATGCTTGTAAGTTTGTCCTCTCTTGTGATGAATGTCAAAGAATTTGTAATATTAGTAGACATCAGGAGATGCCTGTGAATTATTCACTTGTTATTGAACCATTTGATGTTTACGGATTTGATTATATGTGATCTTTTCCTTCCTCTAATGGGTATACACATATATTGGTTGCCATTGATTATGTGACTAAATGGGTAGAAGAAATTCCAACTAATAGTGTTGATCATAACACCACTATTAAAATGCTTAAGGAAGTTATTTTCCCATGTTTTGGGGTTCCTAGATATTTAATGACTGATGGTGGTTCACATTTTATTCATAGTGTTTTTCGTAAGTTTCTTGCTAGATATGATGTTAACCATAGAAATGCATCTCCCTATCATCCTCACCTAGTGGTCAAGAATAATTAATCAATAGAAAAATAAAATTAATATTGCAAAAGCCTGTCAATAGGTCTTGAAAGAATTGGTCTAAGAAATTAGATGATGCATTGTGGGCATACAGAACAACTTATAAAAATCTTATGGGTATGTCTCCTTACAAAATGGTTTATGGGAAAGCATGTCATTTACCTCTTGATAAAGAACATCAAGCTTATTGGGCAATTAGAGAACTCAACTATGATTTGAAACTTGTTGGTGAAAATAGGTTATTTGATATTAGCTCATTAGACGAATGGAGAACCCAAGCTTATGAAAAAGCCAAATTATTCAAAAAAAGTTAAAAGATGGCATGACAAAAGAATCCAAAAGCAAGAACTCAAAGTTGGTGAATATGTTCTATTGTACAATTCTCGTCTTAGATTTTTTGCAGGAAAACTTCTCTCGAAATGGGAAGGACCTTATATCACCGAAGAAGTTTATCGGTCTAGATCTATTAAGATCAATAATCCCGAAGGCACTAACTCGAAGGTGGTAAATGGACAAAGAATAAAGCATTATATTTCAGGTTCACCAATTAATGTTGAAACAAATATTATCCAAACCTTGACACTGGAGGAGCACATTAGGGAGACCCTCCAGAACACTCCATGACCCTTCAAAGGAAGATGTATGTGATAAGGTAAGTAAAAGGACTCAGAAAAATCCGCAAAAATGTTTTCTGTTAGTTCTGGAATATAAGAAAAAAAATAAGAAACTAAGAAACACATGGGAAGCAACGCATGTGTCCACTAGACACGAGGGTGCGTCAGGCCCCCCGACGCGGCGTGATGTCTAGTGGGCCCCTCGGGCACCTTCCTAGCTTCATTTTCTTGTGGAACATGTATTTCCTTGTATAAAAATTCTTTGTTCACATCTCCCGATGATTTGACCCTAGTACCACAGAGAAATCCTCTATTCTTGTTTCGTGTTGTTTTTCTAACAGATCTAGATCACCATGGCCTCATCATGCTCCTCCAAGGAAAAGTTGTTCGAGAGGGTTATCAACCCCTACTTGCATGAGGTGATGAATCATCCTCCAACCATTGAGATATGTGATGGGGTGCTTTGCATCTAGGATGTTCAAGGGTCGAAGAAGACGGGGATAGTGGAAGCTAGGCTTGAGGCGGTGGAGTAGGAGATCTTCAGGTGCCAAGGCATGGTGGAGCGTGGACTAAGTGCCAGCCACTCCGTGATCACAGAATTCACCTGTGATCTGAAGGTGGATGGCAGGCCCTTGGAGGATATCGTCTTCACCCTCAATGATCAAATCAATTTTGTGCTAGGCCAAGTCCTCGATCTTCAAAACCGAATCTTAGAGTATGAAGCAAGGTTTAAAGGTATGAGTTTAGCAGCTAGTTGCATGACTCTCGAGACTCGTGCGTCTTCTTATAATAATGAGCCACTGCCATGGAAGCCGGAGGACAAGTTTGACGCTACCTCATCATCTACACCACCACCTCCATCTTCACCACCAGAGAAGGAGACTTGAGTACACGGGTATGGTCACTCCCCTTGGCTTGTGCCAACCTTGGGGGAGGTGCCCCGGTATCGTATCACCATAACTCTTATTTATCTTTATCCATCTTAGTTTGATGTTTATATTTTTTATTATTTAGTCAAATAAAAGTTTAGTTTGATCCTTTTCGTTTGAGTACTAGTTTCATGATCTATCTATCTATGTAATCGAGAGAGTTATATAACAAAGTTTAGTTTGAGTTTTGCTTCTCTACTTTATTGTTGCAATCAAAATGAAGGAAAATAATGACAGACATCATATGCCAATTTTACAGTAAGTAGTGATATCACATAAGGAATAGTATAAGAGATCATATGAAGATTGACAAACGTAGCATTGGTCGGTGATGCAACACATGAAAGAATTAATAATGGAAGAGAAGATTTACATGCAATACAATATCCTTGACATCTTTTATGATTGTGAGCCCCCATTAGTTATAATATGCCAAAATTGTTGACATTGGACAAGGAAGACAACCTGGTGATTTATGCTTGTTCACATTCACATAGAACTTATATTGTTATGGATCCTCTAATATGTGGTGGTGGCCCAATACCTTTGCTAGCCAAAACTCTACATTAAGTAGAGATACTACTTTCGCATCCAAAACAATAATCCCAAATCCATGTTTCAAGAGTCCACCATACCTACCTATGGATTGAGTAAGATCCTTTAAGTAAGTTGTCATTGGTGCACAAAGCAATAAAAATTGCTTCTAAACATATTTGATCATTTAGAGTAATAAGGGAAATTAAGAATTATACAAACTTGTGATGGAGATAATAAAAAGCATAATAAAGGTTGCCATCACAAGGGGAAATATAACGTAACATTCCTTTGCACCAAGAGATTTAGCATACAACCAAAAATCGCATGACAACCTCTACTTCCCTCTGTGAAGGGCCTATGATTTACCTTTATGTATTTACTTTTGTGCAAGAGTCAAAGTATTTTTCTCTACTTCCTTTATCTCCCCTTTGGCAAGCATCATGTGGTGGGGAAATATCTAAACATATATATCCAGCTAAATGTGGGTGGTCATGAGTTATTATTGTTTACATCACCCTTGATGTGAATACGTTGGGAGGCAACACTATAAGCCTTTGTCTTTCTATGTGTCCGGTTGAATTTTTTTTCTCATAAGTATGCGGTGAGTGTTAGCAATCATAGAATACTAAATGATGGTTGAGTATGTAGACTTGCTTAAAAGCTCCGATATGTGACCCTTCGTGAAAGTATGATGAATTGTGAGAACATAGTTTCTTAGTTTTCAATAGAATTTATGTTTCATACTTCAATGTTGTGATGAATTGCTACTTGTTTATAAGAAGCCTTTATGATGAAAGTTATATGATGAAAATGCTGTGATGAAGCATTTTATAAAGTTTTATTTTTTGTTATAATATTGAGCATGGTGCTGCTGTGTCCGTA
Organism: Hordeum vulgare subsp. vulgare; assembly: GCF_904849725.1. Classification (NCBI taxonomy): domain Eukaryota; kingdom Viridiplantae; phylum Streptophyta; class Magnoliopsida; order Poales; family Poaceae; genus Hordeum; species Hordeum vulgare. Next base: position 300,175,719 of record NC_058523.1, read on the forward strand.
TTTGTTTATCAATACCTCTCTCTCAAAGCATGTGGTCATGATTTTTGTTATCAGCTTTCTCTTGAGGACAAGCAAGGTCTAAGATTGGGGGAGTTGATATGTCCATTATGCATCATGTTTTGTTACTATTATTTATAGTGTTTTTATGTATCTTTCCACTTGGTGGAGTAACTCTAATGCCTTTTCTCTCATAATATTCAAGGTTTACATCAAGTGGGAGAATGCCGAGAGATGGAATTCTCGACCTGAAAAAGCTATGTCAGAGATACCTATTCGCCACATCTCCAACTGGGCTGAAATTTACGGAGACTTATTTATAGTAAATAAAAAAATACCGAACACGAATTAGCCCAACATGACGAAAGTGACTAGATGAAATTCCCATGTGCCCTCAAGAACGCTTTGCCTATTATAAGAAATTGTTCTCGTGTGTCCTTTGCCACAAAAGGATTGGACTATCTTGCTCCACCTATTGTTACTATTGCTACTTGTTACCGCTATTTCAGTGCTTGCAGAAATTACCTTGCTAAAAACCGCTTGAAATTACCTCGTTGGGTTCGACACTCTTACTTATCAAAAGGACTATGATTGACCCCCTATACTTGTGGGTCATCACAGAGCCAAGCGAAGGTCGTGTGCAATATCTTGGAGCTCGGGGTTGACGGTTGCCGCGGCTACGATAGGGAAACAGTGATGGTGGCGCTTGGTATCGTTGGAGGAACCGAGGGGAGGGTAGAGCGAGGGACAAAATGGGTGGAATGGATGGAAGGGTCGCTAGGAGAATTTATCCACACCTCCGCGATGATGTAGCGACGGGGACAAGCGAGGTGGTCCTGTGAGGCCAATGCCCTTGGCCGGCCTCCTATATCGGGAGGTCAGGGGTGATCGAGGAAGGTGGGCTGGACTAGCTGGGCCTGTCCGTGTGGACTAAGGCTCAGGGTATAGGTGAGTTTTTTTTTCTATTTTGCAATAATTTTTAATTCCATTTAATTTTGTAAAATGTGGGGCTTGGTCACATAATTACATTGTAATATTTGGCACTGCCACAAAAAGTTTGGGAAGCATATGAATTTGTTTGACTTTTTCATAAATTGGAAAAGCATTTAAAATGTTGTTTTGGTACTGTTTTAAATGCTAGAGGCCAAACAAGCAATTAGGTGATGTTGTTTTTCTTAACCAATATTTATTATGGAATATTGGCTAAATGGTGAACTATTTTCCAACCATGTTGGTGAATTTAATTTCACACATTACATTTGAATTGAAATTGGAGGTGGAATTTGAAATGAGATATGATTGAAAGATGATCAAGACTAGTTAATAAAAGTAGCTTAGCTTAATAATGATGATCACTGTTGCTCATTACATAGGGGCGTTACAAATCTCCTCCTCTAAAACAAATTCTCATCCCAAGAATTAAGAGCTAGGAGGGAAAAGATCAGGGTGTTCTTTATGAAGATGATCCTCGCGTTCTCAAGTGGTTGCCTCTTCAGAATGGTTCGACCACAAAACTTATAGGAACTTGGTAACCTTCTAACGGGTTCGGCGTTATGTTTGATCAAGGATGCATATCGGGTGCTCTTTGTAGGAGAGTTCATCTTGTACGTCGAGCATCTCATGATCCATTGTCTGCTTGGATGGTTGAAGTAACGACTGTCGTGGGAATCACTATGACAATAGTACCTAGGGGTATGAAGAAAGGGGCGAAGTCTAACTATACGCAGTGGACACACTCGGATGTACGAGTTCAACCCCACTCGGAAGTGGTAACACCCCTACGTCTCGAGCCCTGAGGCTGATGTTTTTCTTATGGGGTATGAAAGATTACAAAGTGCCGAACACTTGAGCTGGAGCTTGGGGGTGGCTTATATAGTTGCTACCACGACCGACCGAGCTTCATCACAAGGTTATTAATGCTAATAAACAAGGAAGTTATTATAAACGACATCTATAACTCTCGGCGTTACTGGTAACACGAGCCTTCACTGCACTTCATGTGATGTATTAAGTACTTAGCCATTCAACCTCTTCGGTGCCTTCTCCTTGCTGTAGTCCGAGTATCTGGATGTATCCGACTGACGCAAGGTGATCTGAATGACTCCAGGCAGACCGAGTGACGGTTGCTGAATCGAGTGAGGTCGAGGCTACCTCGCTGACTTTAAGGACACTAATGTCCGTAAGGGGTCCTACGTGGGCCTAGGGAAGCACGTCCGCAGGCCTACCTTGAATGTACTACCCCATCAGTAGCCCCCGAATCGGTTGAGGTTTTGCAGACCGAGTGAATGACTTCCTTTGATGTCTCCGGTGTTTTGGAGATTCTTAGGTTCTAGCCCGGGGCTGCGTCGTCCGGACTTTCGGCAAACCTCCACGGATTAAAGAGTGACGAATTCCAACTATCCAGTCATACGGGTATGTCCGCAATCGGTGGTGATTGACTATCTTTTGGGAAGATAGATTCCATGAGTTGGGTGAACGAGAGCTGTGAACTCCACATGCTCAATTGGCGAGTAGGAACGGATCCCCACTCGCATTGATGGAAGGACGATCGGACCGTCCTCACTCATTTCCCGAATGATCGGGTTCTCACGGAGTGTCGGGACCCCGATCCTAAGCCATAGGAATCCAGCCTGTAACACATCGCATCTCTTTGCGGTCTCATGCACAGTTATCCCCACGGCTGCAGCCTTACCTTAGCTGGGACCGTTTGCGCCTTTTGACTCGCGTATGCGATTGTGTCGCTAGCAATCCAATGTCAAAGAACCCGGATCGACATGTCTAGTCATAAACTAAAGTGGCAGTTCCGTACAGGGACAGGCATACATGACCCAGCAAAGCAGGTGTCGGTCAGCAACGAATGTAGACGAGTCGTAGCAAGCTACAAGGACTCCATTACATACATGTGACATTTCCCAAAGGGACAAACACAACAGCTAAGAAGGACACATGCCGGTCAACTAATGTGTTCGGAGCAGTAGCGAACTACCATGGCTCGATGGAATCAGAAAGGGGCATTTCCCCGTAAGGAGTGGTACTAAGGAATACGACTAGGTATTTGAACCCCATACATATCAAGTACAACACACGTACACATGGCATACCGATATGTATAGATACATCGATGGCATCACAACATAACCGTAAACATACAAATTTTATTTAGAAGGCTCGGAAGAGCCTCACACATAATATTACACAGTTAGGGGCCTCACGACCCATCATCATAATTCATACACACAAGTCTTACAAGCCAGCGGAAGAGTAAAACTGTCTGAGTACAGACAGATGGAAAGATAAAGGCACATGGCTTGACTATCTACACACCCATCCTAGGGCCAGATCGTAGCTGGGATACCAGCAACTCGTCGTCGTCGATGTCTAGGTAGAACCCTCCATTAGGGTCATTAACAACCTCTGCAACAAATTATTAAGCAAACATGTGTACAAAAGTACTCAGCAAGACTTTAGGAAATCTATCTACTCATGCAATGTATCAACAAGGAGTTGTGGGGTTTCATGCGGAAAGCCAGCATTTGACTCTTGGCTAGACAACTTGCATTTTTTAAATAGTTTTGACAACTATGTTTCTCACACACGAGTCCACTAACACCACAACAATACTCCATCGTGGAATCATTCTGTGTCCCTACGGAAATGTCGTCCACGACACTCACGCTTATCTTGACAATTTTATGAGTAGCCATTATAGTTATCTATGAACAACATATGTTTCCAAGTAGACCATATCCGCGGACGCGGCTATTCGTATAGATCATAACCCTGCAGGGGTGTACTTCTTCACACATGCTCTCGCCACTTATCGCCATGTGCACGTCATGCACCTCGGCAACCTTGAAGCGGAAGCCCAGCTAGGGAGTCGGCCACGACCGTTAACCACACTAATACTTAGTCTAGGTTTATCGCCTATCTGAGGGTAACCCACACGGAAGTCAGGCTGAGGTTTCCGCCATGGCCCCAAACGATGTGCGCAGGGTTCCCAAGCCCACCATCCGGGTGCCACTTGGTACACCGTGCCACTGCCTACCGCATCATAACCCTCCTCTAAGGTCAGCGCTACGCACGGCCTCCAGCATGACTATAAACATGAGAAACTACTTGCAACTCCTGGACCGAGTACTAAGCAATTAATAAGTCGAGAGGGTCAATTAAGTATCCCAACATGTAGTAGTATCTAGTCTTGGATTACTTACACGGAACTCAGTTCCTAAGGACGGTTCCAATGAAACAACCCGCCATGTACTCCTACATAGCCTTTCACCGGTACCTTTACCAAATCAGGTTCAACACACGACCTTTACCAACTGAACACATTCTCACGATCATGTTCATCACCCAGATGACAGACCATACGCAACTCTAAGCATAGCATGCATAGCAGGATAAGGCACATCATGGCTCAAGCATCTACCAGGTATGCTAGGTTGCAAGGTTCAGCTATTTACTGTGACAAGGACAGGTCATGCAAAGGAAGTGGGTTCAACTAACGTGGCAAAAGCATTTAAAGCATTTGATCCTAATGCAATAAATAAGAGCAGGAGCGAGAACATGGGATTTATCGGGATGATCAAAGTGGTTGCTTGCCTTGTTGCTCAGTAGAGGGGTGATATCCGTCAGTCATATAATCAGTCGTTTCCAGAGGGGCGGAGCCTACCGGAATAACAACAATCAATCAATATCAAACATATGCAACAAAATGATGCATGAAATACAATGTAGCATGGTTTGATATGACTAGCAGAACCATTTGGGGTGATCTTGATTTGAAATCATAATTCAAATATCATTTGAATTATAATTTATCAAATTCTTTTAATTGATTTGACCTGATGTTGTCTCATAACTTTGTTTTTCATGCATGAAAATAGCACCATTGGATTCCTTGAATTTTTTGATCCATTTACATATATTATTTGTCAAATTGGGAGTTTTATTCAATTTTCTATGAATTTCCAAAGTTTTGAACTTATTCTAGAATTATTTTTAAACAGAAAAGTCTTAATTGCATCAGCATGACATTAGCAGGTCCAACTGGCCGTTGAAAGTCAAACCTGACCAGTGGGACCCACTAGTCAGTGTCTTTGGCCAGTTTTTTAGTTTAAATTTAACTTAATTAGCTAATTAACAGAGTAGGACCGACCTGTCAGTGTATGTTTAAGTTTTTATTTAATTAATTATTTTTATTAGACCAATCCTAATTAGCCAGGGGGCTGGCCCCACATGCCAGTGACTCAAGGGAGTTAGTTCCACCAGCGGCGAGGTCGATCTCGCCGGCGGTGAGCCTCCGGCGACCACCAGAACGGCGGAGGGGCTCGGAAATTCATCTCCGATGACCAAACTTCACGCGGAGGGCACCAGACGAATGACACTTCACCCACGGCTCCATTTTTGCACGCAGCAGGGAATGAAATGGCCGGAGATGACGCCGGCGACGAGCTTGGCGGCGACCGAAGCTCGGGCATCATCGGGGTCATCGAAACAAAGGGCATCACGCGCGGGGCTGGGCTCCTACAACATCTACACGATGCACTAAAGCCATTGGTGGCCTCAAATGGACCAGCCGATTACCGGAGAGCTACCGGCGACGAGGTCCCGCGGCGGATCTCGTCGGCTCCGGTGGAATCGGGGCCTAGAGGAAGGGATCGAGGGGGAAAACTTGGGGGAAAGAACCCTGAGCTCACAGAGAGTGCAGAGGCGTCGAGAGTGGGCTCGGGGATGGCCTGAGGAGGAAGAACGATGGCGGCAAGCTCCGGTGACCCGATGAGGAAGATGACGGCATCACGGCGTTTCAGAGCTTCTCGGTGTCACGCGACTAGCTGGAGAGCTTCAGGGAGAGAAGGTGAAGCTGACGCGCAGCTCGGGAGAGAGGGAGAGGGGCAGGAGCGACGGCGAGCTTGAGCTCAGGCTTGCGGTCATGGCGACCGAGAGAGAGAGAGAGAGAGAGAGAGAGAGAGAGAGAGAGAGAGAGAGAGAGAGAACAGGGGCGAATGAGGAGGGGATGAGCTCGGGGAGACCTCGGGGAGCTTATCCCCTTTCGCGCCAGCATGATACGGTGGCCAGTCAGGCACGCAGCTGCGTGCATGCGCCAGGGAACGCGGCTGCCACCTCCTGCTCCGACTGGCAGGAGGAAGACGACAGGGCTAAGTGGGACGGGCTTCAGGTGAGCGCTAGATAGGTCTTTTCCATTTTTCTTCTTTTCTGTTTTTGTTTATTCTTTCTGACATTTGTTTTGTTTTATTTTTGGCTCCAAACTATTCCTAAAATAGTTTGAAAAATACTAGAGTGTTAGTTGGAATATTTCCAAGCACTCATAAAGTTTTGAACATTTTTGGAAACTTTGAATTATTTGAAATCAAATATATAATTGATTTCAGTAGCTTTTAACTTAAATTTAAAATGCCAAAAGTATTTTTAAAATAGGTTTCATCTCTGATATCTTGTTTTCTATATTTATCAGAAAAGATGAACTTTTCTGATGGCCATTTTGGATTCATTGATTTTGACAAGGGTTGGGTTTTTTTGAATATGGAGTGGCTAGGGTTTTGCTTTGGATTTCAGCACTTCTTTTGAGTTTATTTCCATTTCTTGAATGCAATGAAAGAAGACATGGGCACAAGTTGTTAAACCCTAACAGGGAATCCAGGGATGTGACAACTCACCCCTACACAGAAGAATGTCGTCCCGAGATTTGGAAGTCGTCGGGAATAGCGCGGGATACTCAAGTCGGAGACGATCCTCTCTTTCCCAAGTTGCCTCCTTTTCAGAATGATTTGACCATTGAACTTTAAGAAAATTGAGGTTTCGACATCGAGTGGTACGCTCAGCTTGATCAAGAATACGCACAGGGCATTCTCGGTATGAAAGGTTATCTTGGAGATCAAGCGTTTCGGGGTCCACTTCGCGGATAGGACCCGAAAAGCAACGCCTGAGTTGCGAGACGTGGAATCCATCATGAACCTTGGAAAGATGCGGAGGAAGTTCCAATTGGTAGGCGACTTCTCCTTGTTTGGCAAGAATGCGAAAAGGACCAATGTAACGAGGAGCCAACTTGCCCTTGATACCGAATCGATGGGTACCCTTCAAAGGTGTAACCCGAAGGCAAGCCTTATCGTCAACTTCAAAGGTCACAGCCTTATGATGACGATCATATTGACTCTTTTGACGAGACTGGGCTGTTTTCAACTTTTCACGAATAATGCGAACTTGCTCTTCTGCATCCTGGATCATATCCGGGCCAAAGAGTTGACTCTCTCCGGTTTCTGACCAATTAAGAGGTGTTCGACATCTTCGTCCATAAAGAACTTCAAAAGGAGCTTTGCCCAAGCTTGATTGATAACTATTGTTATAAGAAAATTCGGCGAATGGAAGGCACTTCTCCCAATTCATACCGAACGATATAACACAAGCTCGGAGCATATCTTCTAGGACTTGATTCACTCTTTCTACTTGACCACTTGATTGAGGATTGAAAGCAGTGCTAAAAGATAAGTGAGTCCACATGGCATTCTGAAAACTCTCCCAGAAGCGAGAAGTAAAGATACTTCCATGGTCTGAGTTAATCTCCAGAGGAACACCATGAAGAGACACTATTCAAGAGATATATAACTCTGCTAGCTGGCTAGCTGTTATACTCTCACGAACTCGAAGAAAATGAGCTACTTTGGAAAGACGGTCAATGACCACAAAGATTGCGTTATTTCCTTTCTTGGTCTTGGGAAATCCGGTGATGAAATCCATACTGACTTTATCCCATTTCCATTCAGGAATAGCTAAAGGTTGAAGGGTGCCAGCAGGCCTTTGATGTTTTGCCTTAACTCGATGACAAACGTCGCAGTTAGCAACGAACTCAGCAATTTCTCTCTTCATCCTAGTCCACCAAAACCTCTGGTGTAGGTCCTGATACATCTTAGTACTACCAGGATGAATGGTGAGAGGAGAATCATGAGCCTCCTTAAGGATCAATTGTCGTAGTCGTTTGCTCTTAGGAACCATTAGACGGTTTTGAAAGAACACAACACCTTGCTCATTGATAGAGAAATCCCTAGCGTTTCCGCTAGCAATATTCTCCTTGATCCGGGATATACCCTTATCATATGCCTGCACGGCTATGATTTGATCCCTGAGAGTAGGCTTCACCACCAGGGTAGAAAGGAATCGTTGAGGAACAATGTGAAGATTTAACTTCCAAAATTCCTCATAGAGATGTGGTTGACCTTGTTGTAGCATCAGGTTGTTACAATAAGACTTACGACTTAGTGCATCAGCCATAACATTGGCCTTCCCCGGCGTGTAAGTTATCCCTATGTCGTAATCCATGATCAACTCAACCCACCTTCTTTGCCTGAGATTCAAATCCGGCTGGGTGAAGATATATTTCAGACTTTGGTGATCAGTGAATATTTCACAATGATTACCAAGAAGGTAATGTCGCCAGGTTTTAAGTGCATGGACTACTGCTGCAAGATCAAGATCTTGTGTGGGATAATTATCCTCATGTGGACGCAACTCTCGAGATGCGTATGCAATCACATGACGATCCTGCATGAGAATGCAACCTAATCCTTGTCGCGAGGCGTCGTAGTAGATAACAAAGTCCTTAGAGAAATCTGGTGGTAACAACACAAGTGCGGAAGTCAGGCGTCTTTTCAGTTCCTGAAAACTATGCTCATACTATGGTGTCCACTCGAACTTTTTGTCGTTCTTAAGGAGTTCAGTTAGAGGCTTTGCAACCTTGGAGAAATTCTCGACAAAGTGGCGATCGCTAGACCAAGAAAACTCCTAACTTGCTTAACCGATTCAGGTTGAGTCCAATCAAGGACAACTTGAACTCTCTTGGGATTGACAACAATACCCTTACCAGAGATTACGTGACCTAGATAGGTCACTTCTGGTAACCAAAATTCACATTTTGAAAACTTGGCATAAAGGCGATGCTCTCGAAGTTTCATCAATACCAGCCTTAGATGCTCGGCATGTTCTTGTTCGTTCTTCGAGTAGATGAGAATATCATCGAGGTATACTATGATGAATTTGTCCAAATACTCCATGAAGATTGAATTCATCAAGCGAGAGAAGGTGGTTGGGGCATTGGTTAAACCGAAGGACATGACGGTGTACTCGTATTGGCCATAACGAGTGACAAAAGACGTTTTTGGAATGTCCCCGTTCTTGATCTTTATTTGATGGTAACCCAACCTCAAATCCATTTTTGAGAAGATTGAGGATCCAGCGAGCTGATCATACAGGTCGTTGATCCTGGGGAGCGGATACTTGTTCTTTATGGTGACCAGGTTAACTCGTCGGTAATCTACAACCATCCGATCCGTTCCGTCTTTCTTCTTGACGAAGAGAACGGGACAAGCCCAAGGGGAAGAGCTAGGACGAATGAAACCTTTATTCAAGGCCTCATATAGTTGCTTATTAAGTTCGGCTAGCTCCAGGGGTGCCATCTTATAAGGTCTTCTGGCTATTGGAACGGTTCCCGAAACAAGGTCTATCACAAACTCTACATCTTTGTCAGGTGGAATTCCTGGCAGTTCCTCTAGAAAAACATCCGGGAAGTCACGGACTACCGGAATGTCTTCAAGTTCCAGAAGAGGGTTGGCATTGAGGGAATAGAGTTGGCATTTGGCAACTCGAGTAGAGACATTGACTATCTCACCCGAGGGATGGGTAAGATGAACATTTCTAGAATGAGTATCAATCTTGGCATAATGAGCTGACATCCAATCCATACCCAAGATGATATTGATATTCGAAGATTTCAGGGCTATCAAACATGCTAGGAAACTAGCCTGTCTACTACAATTTCATTTTCATAGGTTATCCTGGAGGTTTGCCACTTACTACCAGGGGTTTGGACAACCAATGGGATTGGCATATCACAGAAAGACATGTTATGCAATTGTGCATAAATTTCTAAAATGAAGGAATGAGATGACCTAGTGTCAAAAAGAACAGACGCTCGGTGATGATTAACAAGGAGCGTACCCAGTATGACGTCGGGATCCTTTGCAGCTTCTTCTGCTGAAACATAGTTCACACGGCCACGTGCAGGAGTTGGCTTCACATAGTAAGATTTGCCCGACTTGCCTTGCCCAACGGACTTTCCGGGTTGCTTGGCACCCATATTCTGAGGACACTCTCGGGAATAGTGCCCCGGTTCTCCACACTTGTAACAGATCACCAGATTGGCACGTGGTGCAGCATTGCTAGCTGGACCACCATAGGTTTTTGCTGGAGGGTTGGTCTGATTCGTCTGAGGCGCCCCATATGATGGCCTCGGAGTATATCTTGGCGGCAGAGAACTATTTGGAACCCACAGCCTGCATTTTGGAAACGCGGAACCAGATGACGAGCCAGAGTCACGGGAGTGGTTCTTTGTGGCTTCATAGTCGGTATGACTAGTCTCGGCACTAATCGCCTTGTTGACAAGATCTTGAAAACTTGTACATTCGTGGAGGCGCAAATCACGACGAAATTCAGGGCTCAGATCCTTACGGAATCTTGCTTGCTTCTTGGCGTCAGTTGACACCTCCTCACTTGCATAGCGAGCGAGGTTTCCGAACTCGCGGCTATAGGCATCCATGGTCAATTTTCCCTGGGTGAATGCACATAACTCCTCTCTCTTTCTGTCCATCAGGCCCTCTGGAATATGGTGCACACGGAAGGCTGCACTAAAGTCTGCCCGTGTGGCTACTGGTCCGGCAGGACGCATAGCTTCAAAGTTCTCCCACCACAGATTGGAGGGTCCTTCCAAAAAGTACGCCCCAAAGGTCACCTTGTCGGCCTCGGAAACATTTGCATAGCGAATCTTGCGCGATATACTGCACAACCAATCATCAGCGTCAAGGGGATCGATGGAGTGATGGAACTTCGGAGGATTCAGCTTCACGAAGTCATTGAGGGACACTGCATCATTCCTAGGCTGACGAGCCTTATTTTTCTCAATACGCTCTAACAGACGGTTGGTCTCCCTTTTGTTTCTCTCTGCCTCAAGCATAACTTCCGCCAGAGAGGGCGGGTGAGGCAGTTCCTCCTGCGATGCTAGACTACCCTCTCCTTGCTCATGAGCAGGGGCACGGTTCAACCTGGTGAACACCATCCTGACAAACAAACTCACAGCTTAGACCAATATCAACATCAAACTAACTATGGATTAAGAATGCACTGAACACATGGAATGCGGAAATGAACATCTGAACAACATGGTAACAAGCAACTGCTATATATACACCATGGTTCATACACACCATTACATAATTCAGTACAACCTTAACTGAAGAGCAAACTACTGAAAACATGAAACTACTCATCGAAGGCTTTCCAGGCTTCCTATACATTATTTATCTATGCCTCCGGAATTCATCTCATGACACAAGCATACTCCACAAGTCACACATGACTGTGGAAGTATAACTACTACCATACTATACTTCCACTCACGGGTTCAGGCATCCGCATAGAACATCTCATAAAGGTTGCCTCCATGGCCTGGAAGCTCAACCTACGGATCAGGAAATACTCCAGCCTGAGACCCCTGGGATCCGTAAGGACACGGGTGTGGCCTTGGTCCCTTGACTGGTGGTAGTAGAGGTCCCCGAAGAGGGGTAACTCCTCCTATAGCAGGCCAGTCAACATGAGCCGGAAGATGGGTCCTAACAGGGTTCACCATCTCCATATCTCCATACCCTGTCTGGACTACAGGTGCTAGCTGTGTCAAAGCCATCCACAGATGGGCACGTGTAGCATAGAGCTCCATACGAAGGGCACGAGCATCCCTGTCTCTATTCTCTAGCATCTCAGCAGTGGACTGCAGCAGCGGATCCTCCATAGAGGTATCAAAGTAGACCCCACTGAGGTATCCTTCTTCTCCTGGCTGAGAGGCAGGAACATAGCAGAACTCTGTATTCTGCAGCAGTGCATGTCTAGCCCTCATGATGGTCAACATTGAATAGGCAGCATCTTTTACTGCCATGTCAACAGTGACCCCCAATCCATAAGACCAATGGATCGGCTCCTCAGCTCCAGGGTAATCTGGAAATACCCTAACAGTGCAGAGATACTGACTCTGATTAAAATCCCGGTACTACTCCTCCACTATGTACTCTGGGTACCAGCGGTAACCGGATACTGACATCATCCTGACTAGCATGGCCGTATGACCTGGCACATCAATGCACCTAGTCAGACGGACCACTTGACGAGAAGGACGGCCAGGCATCTTAAAATAGAGAGTAATGCAAAAAGCATTAGAGCTCTGAAGACAAAATTGGGCAGCATAACGGCTGTAAATGCTCAAAAACAATTTTGAGGCAACCCATAAAGATAGGATAGCATAACCACTCAACTATCAAGTTCAATTCCATGGTCATCAAAACTTACTTTCTTTTCCTTGGAATAAAAGAAACTCGAAGTAACTATCGACTCGTTGTCCTATAATCTACCGATCAGAAACATGAGCCTAAGAGAAAGATAAGTAACCTAGTCCTTAATCCCCACAGAAAAGACGAGGATGACCAGAATAGAATAACTTGAGAAGAGAAACAAGAGTCTTACGTTCCCTTCCACAAACAATTCCCTTATATATAACTAAAGCAATTCTAGACTCAACTTCGACCAGTTTGACTTAGTAATCCTACAGTCAGTCAGGCTGTGATACCAACGCTGCCGGGACCCCGATCCTAAGCCATAGGAATCCAGCTTGTAACACATCGCATCTCTTTGCGGTCTCACGCACTGTTATCCCCACGGCTGCAGCCTTACCTTAGCCAGGACCGTTTGCGCCTTTTGACTCGCGTATGCGATTGTGTCGCTAGCAATCCAATGTCAAAGAACCCGGATCGACATGTCTAGTCATAAACTAAATTGGTAGTTCGGTACAGGGACAAGCATACATAACCCAGCAAAGCAGGTCTCGGTCATCAACGAATGTAGACGAGTCATAGCAAGCTACAAGGACTCCATTACAAACATGTGACATTTCCCAAAGGGACAGACACAACAGCTAAGAAGGACACATGCCGGTAAACTAATCTGTCCGGAGTAGTAACGAACTACCATGGCTCGATGGAATCACAAAGGGGCATTTCCCCGTAAGGAGTGCTACTAAGGCATATGACTAGGTATTCGAACCCCATACATATCAAGTACAACACACGTACGCATGGCATACCTATATGTATAGATACATCGATGGCATCACAACATAACCATAAACATACAAACTTTATTTAGAAGGCTCGGAAGAGCCTCACACATAATATTACACAGTTAGGGGCCTCACGACCCATCATCATAATTCATACACACAAGTCTTACAAGCCAGCGAAAGTGTAAAACTGTCTGAGTACAAACAGATGGAAAGACAAAGGCACATGGCCTGACTATCTACACACCCATCCTAGGGCCAGATCGTAGCTGGGATACCAGCTACTCGTCGTCGTCGATGTCTAGGTAGAACCCTCCATTAGGGTCATTAACAACCTCTACAACAAATTATTAAGCAAACGTGAGTACAAAAGTACTCAGCAAGACTTTAGGAAATCTATCTACTCATGCAATGTATCAACAAGGAGTTGTGGGGTTTCATGCGGAAAGCCAGCATTTGACTCTTGGCTAGACAACTTGCATTTTTTAAATAGTTTTGACAACTATGTTTCTCACACACGAGTCCACTAACACCACAACAATACTCCATCGTGGAATCATTCCGTCTCCCTACGGAAATGCCGTCCACGACACTCAAGCTTATCTTGACAATTTTATGAGTAGCCATTATAGTTATCTATGAACAACATATGTTTCCAAGTAGTCCATATCCGCGGACGCGGCTATTCCAATAGATCATAACCCTGCAGGGGTGTACTTCTTCACACACGCTCTCGCCACTTATTTCCATGTGCACGTCATGCACCTCGGTAACCTTCAAGCGGAAGCCCAGCGAGGGAGTCGGCCACGACCGTTAACCACACTAATACTTAGTTCAGGTTTATCGCCTATCTGAGGGTAACCCGCATGGAAGTCTGGCCGAGGTTTCCGCCACGGCCCCAAACGATGTGCGCAGGGTTCCCAAGCCCACCATCCGGGTGCCACTTGGTACACCGTGCCACTGCCTACCGCATCATAGCCCACCTCTAAGGTCGGCGCTACGCATGGCCTCCAGCATGACTATTAACACCAGAAACTACTTGCAACTCCTGGACCGAGTACTAAGCAATTAATAAGTTGAGAGGGTCAATTAAGTATCCCAACGTGTGGTAGTATCTAGTCTTGTATTACATACACGAAACTCAGTTCCTAAGGACGGTTCCAATGAAACAACCCGCCATGTACTCCTACATAGCCTTTCACCGGTACCTTTACCAAATCAGGTTCAACACACGACCTTTACCAACTGAACACATTCTCACGATCCTGTTGATCACCCGGATGACAGACCATACGCAACTCTAAGCATAGCATGCATAGCAGGATAAGGCACATCATGGCTCAAGCATCTACCAGATATGCTAGGTTGCAAGGTTCAGCTATTTACTAGGACAAGGACAGGTCATGCAAAGGAAGTGGGTTCAACTAACGTGGCAAAAGCATTTAAAGCATTTGATCCTAATGCAATAAATAAGAGCAGGAGCGAGAACATGGGATTTATCGGAATGATCAAAATGGTTGCTTGCCTTATTACTCAGCAGAGGGGTGATATCCGTGAGTCGGATAATCAGTCGTATCTGCAGGGCGGAGCCTACGGGAATAACAACAATCAATCAATATCAAACATATGCTACGAAATGATGCATGAAATGCAATGTAGCATGGTTTGATATGACTAGCAGAACCCTTTGGGGTGATCTTGATTTGAAATCATAATTCAAATATCATTTGAATTATAATTTATCGAATTCTTTTAATTGATTTGACCTGATGCTGTTTCATAACTTTGTTTTTCATCCATGAAAATAGCACCATTGGATTCCTTGAATTTTTCTGATCCATTTACATATATTATTTGTCAAATTTGGAGTTTTATTTAATTTTCTATGAATTTCCAAAGTTTTGAACTTATTCTAGAATTATTTTTAAACAGAAAAGTCTTTATTGCAACAGCATGACATCAGCGGGTCCAACAAGTCGTTGAACGTCAAACATGACCAGTGGGACCCACTCGTCAATGTCTCTGGCCAGTTTTTTAGTTTGAATTTAACTTAATTAGCTAATTAACAGAGTAGGACCCACCTGTCAGTGATGTCATGGGGGCTGGCCCCACATGCCAGTGACTCAGGGGAGTCAGTTCCACCGGCGGCGAGGTCGATCTCGGCGGCGGTGAGCCTCTGACGACCACCAGAACGGCGGAGAGGCTCGGAATTGCATCTCCGATGACTCAATTTCACGCGGAGGGCACCAGACGAACGACACTTCACCCGCGACTCCATTTTTGCACGCAGCAGGGAATGAAATGGCCGGAGATGACGCTGGCGACGAGCTTGGCGGCGGCCGAAGCTCGGGCTTCATCGGGGTCATCGAAACAGCGGGCATCACGCGCGGGGGTGGGCTCCTGCAACATCTACACGATGCACTGAAGCCATTGGTGGCCTCAGATGGACCAGCCGATCACCGGAGAGCTACCAGCGATGAGGCCCCGCGACGGATCTTGTCGGGCTCCAGTGGAATCGGGGCCTAGAGGAAGTGATCGAGGGGGAAAACTTGGGGGAAAGAACCTTGAGCTCACGGGGAGTGCAGAGGCGTCGAGAGTGGGCTCAGGGATGGCCTGAGTAGGAAGAACGACGGCGGCGAGCTCCGGTGACCCGAGGAGGAAGATGACGGCGTCACGGCATTTCAGAGCTTCTCGGCGTCGCGCGACTAGCTGGAGAGCTTCAGGGAGCGAAGGCGAAGCTGACGCGCAGCTCAGGAGAGAGGGAGAGGGGCAGGAGCGACGACGAGCTCGAGCTCAAGCTTAAGGTCATGGCGGCCGAGAGAGAGAGAGAGAGAACAGGGGCGAATGAGGAGGGGATGAGCTCGGGGAGACCTCGGGGAGCTTATCCCCGTTCGCGCGAGCGCGATACGGTGGCCAGGCAGGCACGCAGCTGCGTGGGCGCATTGGGGAACGCGGCGGCCACCTCCTGCTCCGACTGGCAGGAGGAAGACGACAGGGCTAAGTGGGCTGGGCTTCAGGTGAGCGCTTGATAGGTCTTTTCCATTTTTCTTCTTTTTTATTTTCTGTTTGTTCTTTCTGACATTTGTTTTGTTTTATTTTTGGCTCCAAACTATTCCTAAAATAGTTTGAAAAATACTAGAGTGTTAGTTGGAATATTTTGAACCACTCATAAAGTTTTCAACATTTTTGGAAACTTTGAATTATTTGAAATCAAATATATAATTGATTTCAGTAGCTTTTAACTTAAATTTAAAATGCCAAAAGTATTTTAAAAATAGGTTTCATCTCTGATATCTTGTTTTCTATATTTATCAGAAAATATGAACTTTTCTAATGGCCATTTTGGATTCATTGATTTTGACAAGGGTTGGATTTCTTTTGAATAAGGAGTGGCTAGAGTTTTGCTTTGGATTTCACCACTTCTTTTGAGTTTATTTCCATTTCTTGAATGTAATGAAAGATGACATGAGCACAAGTTGCTAAACTCTAACAGGGAATCCAGGGATGTGACACGGAGGGACATGCGAAAAGAACATTCGGCTCGCCTCGTCACATGCCGTGGATACGGAATCCAATCAGGCTATGAGGCGGGACGGTTTTTTCGCAACCTTTTGAATTGAGGGAGCGCGCGCGTCGGCGGATGTTTCGGTGGAGACGTAGGTAGTGGAAGTAGTTGGCTGACACCCTAATTTTCATGCTTGTGATGTCACTATCATGCTATAGTGCGTGCGATCCTCGAGATACTGCGGACCTTCCTCGAGGCAGCAATGTGCTCAATGGAGAATCTTGCCGTTGGGTATTTAAGGTGTGATGCGGAAGAGAGGAGACCACACCCTAGAATCGGGTTCTTTCCATCTCCACTCCCTCCTCTTGCCACCAAAAACAAGAACCGACGGCTGCCTCCGTCGATTCTCGGCCCTGACCTCTTCGTCGTCCACCATGGTGAAGGGGGCGACGTCGAAGGCTGAGCGGGCTAAGAAGGGGTCGCGTGGATCTTTCTCGAGCGCCGAAGTGCTCCTGCAAGGATGGATCCAAGGCGACTGGATGTCGTCCCGAGTCTCAGAAGGGCGGCTTTTGGAGCTGGAGGGCGAAGGCTTGATCGCCTGGGGGAGCTCGCGACTTCCCGGGGACGACGAGATTGAGCCGGCGCCTTAGAACGAAGAGCGAGTGCTCTTGGTCACCCACTTCGAGAGAGGTTTTTCTCTGCCTTTGCACCCCTTTTTCCGAGCACTTCATGCTTTCTTCGGGGCTCAGCTCCATCGTCTACCCCCAATGTTGTCATGTACCTAGCCACATTCGTGTCTCTGTGTGAGAACTTCCTCATGTATAATCCTCATTGGGGCTTTTTCAAGCACCTGTTCACGTGTCGAGTGATGACCGTGAAGAAGTCTTCCTCCTCAGGGGGAAAACCAGTGTAGTGCAGCTCTATGGTGGCTTAGGCATTCAACTCAGGGGCAAAAGTAGCTTTCCCGAGATGAGTTTCCCGGACACGGTGAAGAACTCGCAGGACTCTTGGTTTTATTGCCAAGACGTCCGAGTCGGCGAGGGTCAGTCGGGGCTCTCGTCGTATACTGTTGCTAAGATCCACCTGGCCCCTACCTTGACCTTGTCCACGGAGGAGAAGACCGATGCCGAGATCTTGATGATAGGAGTGGTTTCCTTGATCCAGAAGGGTGTGAACGGGATGGACTTTCTGGAGGTCTTCTTCAAGTGTAGGATCCATCCTCTTTAGGCTAGAGTGCATCCATTATGAAAATACAAAGGGCCGGATGATCCAACTCGAGTCCATCCCGAGGAGCTCGTGGAAGAGGCAGTGGAGAATAAACTCATGGCCATTACCCGAGTGAGAGATAATCTGAGAGGCTCCAGGCAGGTGAAACCCTTCACGGCGGACAATAAGCCAAATGAGGTAAGTCACCGAGCATCTGTACCAAGTGAATTTCTTCATTGTTTCAACTCCCACTTGTAATTATGCATCCTTCATTCGGCAGGCTTTCACAGTGCTGGTCAGTTCCATACCGGCGATCGATCGCTCGCCCATTGATGTAGAGAGTGACACTAAAAAACCAAGACACCGATCTCCCGGAAGGCACAAAGGATGACGAAGATGATTAAGGCGACGGTGAAGAGATGGAGGAGAGCAAGGAGGAGCATGGAGACGAGGCAGAATCTTCTCCGTCCGAAAAATTCTAGGTCGAGAAATAGGTCGAGACCCGTTCCAAGGTGCTAGGACCCTGGAGTCCGCATAGGCCCCCAAAGACTTCGTTGATGGTGAAGCCGAGTGTATCAACCATGCCGGTTAGCAGATCCAAGCGAGGTTGGAGTGAGCCCGAGGCGCTGCCGGAGCAGGCTGCCAAGCTACCCAAGATCTCAAGCTCCAAGCCTCGTATGACCGTCCCGCTGCGCATGAAGGTCGATGTGCATGTCGATTCGGCGTAAGTATCTTTACCGAGTGATTTGTCTTAGTTTGAACAATGTCTTCTGAGTGATGACTGGGCTCTGTTGTTTCCGTTGTAGGCCTGACACTTCAACTACGTCACTGGATCCCAAGAACTCTGGCAAAGGTAGAGGTGACGTTGATGTCGCTTCATCGAAAGGTAAACCTTGAGCTTTTCCAGCAATCCATTCGAAATCCAGCCTTTGGATATTCGAGTGGTTTTTGGATTGTCTTGTGGACACGTGCAGAGCCGCATGACGTGATCGAACTTGACTTTGATGTCCCTTATGCAGCTGGAGAAGTGTTGAAGCAGGCTCCGACTCCTAGCCAAGTGAACATCAAGGCCAAGACTCCTTTTGTGTAGGCGGTTGTTTAGGCTCGAGCGTCACTCAGACAGTATCCGCTGACCACTTCGTCGTGTGACCCCAAGGATCGGAGCAACTTCCAGCTCCACAACGCGAGTGAAGTCTTGGAAAAGAACATTCGGTTAAGTCCTTTATGCACGTATTTATTTTCGAATCTGGTCCTTAGTAGGAATCCCGTGTGGGCATGCCCAGGGGCACACCCTCTAGGTGTTAGTGGGGGCGTGCAGAGCACACCCACTAGGTGTAGTCCCCGAGGCTACCATCGACTGTGTCAGTCGGCGGTAGTCTTTTTTTATATGTTTGACATAGTCCAGTAGGGTGTGGAGTCCTTTCCTTTCTTCCATTTTTCCATTGCGGGCGCAAGCGCACCCACTGGGTGTAGTCCTCGAGGCTAATGTCGACTGAAGAAGTCAACATTAGTCTCACCTTCTTTGTTTTGATTGATAGAGGTCGGTCGAGTACGGATCCCTTATCCCCTACCGTTCCAATTGGAGCGTGCTGAGCCCACCCGTTGGGTGTAATGCCCAAGGCTACTGTCAAAAGTGCGAGTCGGTTGTAGTCTTAGGGTCGCGACATAATGTTATGCCTTTCTTGTATTTGTTCATTGTAGACTGCTTGTGGGCCCATGGGCCATGATGACGCCATGGAAAAAGAGTTGCACGAACTCCGACTGAGCCTTGAGGCGGAGAAAGCCAAGAGCAAGTGACTGGTGAAAGCACAATTGCTCCCTAGGGTGGTTTTTATAATTGATCACAACATATGCATCATTGGACTAATGTGTTTCCCACGCATATTTAAGAAAAGTTCAAAATATGCTATGGCTTAACATTTTTGTGGAGATGCCACTTGATGCAAGAAAGTAATAATATTGGCTCAAGCTTCAAGCTAGAAGACTCTTCATTTTATATTTGTGAGAAATCACTTTTTGAGTCCATAGGAAAGAAAATACTATTAAAAGGGGGTGAGGTAGTAAAATGAACTGATTACTCAAATGCTCAAACTTAGCCACCAAAACACTCAGTCAGTTTTCCCACATATCCACTCTGTGAAGTTCCACATTCAGAAATTTGGTGTCACCAACATTTCGACGTCGGACCCACCGATTTTGAACCTCAGACAGAACCCTATCCATTCCCACCAAATCGGTGCAGCCGAAACAAAAATGGTTCTACCGAGTTTGGGTGACCAACATTCTGTTTCCAAGATACACAAAATCAAAATTTCTGAGTTTGAGTATCGGTGCCACCGAGTTTGGCCATCTGATCGTTAATCACCTTTTCAGTGCCACTGAGTTGTATATATTGGTCTCACCGACATTCAATAGTTCACACCTTTAGTGCTAGTCGGTACCATCGAGTTTCCAACTTTGGTGTCACCGAGTTTGCTCTTTTGTGTGGAACGGTTGGATTTTTTCTGCTGCCTATATATACACCTTCACCCACCTCTCATTCGTGGGAGAAGCACTCCGAACACACACTTCATTTCCAGATCCATTTTCGGAGGGAGAACCACCTACTCATGTGTTGAGACCAAGTTATTCCTATCCAATCATTTGAAACTTAATCTCTTGCCTCCCCAAACCGCCTTCCACCAAATCAACCTCTCCTACCCATGCATATTCTATGAGTAGTGATTTGTGTTGAGGAGACTATCTTTAGAAGCACAAGAGCAAGGAGTTCATTGATCTATCCCATCTATTACCTTTTCGATGGTTGTGCCTCCTAGATTAGTTAGGTGTCACTTGGAAGCCTCCTACTTCATGTTGTGGAGTTGAACCAAGATGTTTGTAAGGGCAAGGAGATCGCCTACTTCGTGAATATCTACCGTGAGTAAGGCTGGTCCTTCGTGGACGGAAGCCGTGGTGGGATAAACAAGGCCGCTTCTTTGTGGACCCTCCATGGTTGGAGCACTCCAAGGACTCTCGCAGCCGTTACCCTTCATGTGTTGAAGTCTCCACTAACATGGACGTACGATAGCGCCACCTATCGGAACCATGCCAGAAATCACCGTGTCAACCTCATGCGTTTGATCTCCCTACCTTACTCCTCTATTTACACTTGCATGTTTACTTTAAGCTGCTATACTATTAGAACTGCATGTGTAGGGTGTACTTGACTTGTTATAACTGCTGTAGCTGCCTCTCAAGTAAAATTGTGAAAAGGCAAAAAAATTACCTTGTCAAGTAGTCTAACCACCCCCTCTAGACATACTTTTAGTCCTACAAGTGGTATGAGAGATTTGTTCTCCATTTCATTGGTTTAGAAACCTAGGAGAGTATGGCATCTCATGAGGGAAATTATCATCCTAGAGGTCCTTGCTTTGATGGCACTAATTTTGCTAGTTGGAAGCATAAAATGAAAATGCATATACTTGGCTTTAAACCTCATGTTTGGGTTGTTATTCGTATTGGTGTGCAAGGTAACTTCTTTGGAGATGGGCATGAACGAGATCGTGATGCGACAATTGATGAATTGGAGATGTTGCAACTTAATGCTCAAGCCTGCGATATCATCTTCAACTGTCTTTTTCCCTAAGAATTCAACAAAATCAGTTGTCTTGAGAATGCAAAACAAATTTGGGATACTTTGGTTGATATGCACGAAGGTACTGATTCTGTCAGAGAATCTAAGTTGGATGTGCTTCAAAGTTAGCTTGACAAGTTCGAGATGAAGGATGGTGAAGGAGTCGCTAAAATGTACTCTAGGCTAGCTGTCATCAACAATGAGATTGCTGGCTAAGGAAGTGAAGAGATGACCAAAAATATCATCATTAAGAAGATACCTAGATCTCTTGATGGCAAGTATGACACAATGTGCACATTGATCCAAATGATGTCAAATTACAAAGATCTCAAGCCAACTGAAGTCATTTGTAGGATTGTTGCTCATGAGATGTCACTCAAGGACAGAGATGAGTTGCACAACAAGTCAAGCGAAGCTTATAAAGCTTCATGTGATGCTCCTACTTCAAAAGAAAATCTTGTCACTAATGAAGAGATAAGCCTCATGGTCAGAAAATTCAACAAGTTCTACAAGAGTAGAGGAAAAGATAGAAGCTCAAGTTCAAGACATGATGAGAAGCGTTCGTCCAGTCGTGATCGAAACTGCTACAATTGTGGGAAGCCCATACACTACTCAAATGAGTGTTTTTCTCCCTACAAAATAAGAGAAGAGTCACCTCGAAGACGAAGCTCAAGAGATGAGTCATCTCGTGGAGAGAGAAGGAGTAGAGAAGATCACAATGAACGAACACACTCACGGAGAGGCAAGGAATCGGAGAAGAAGGACAAATACACGAAGAGCAGTTCAAGAAGAAGACACCAAGCTCATATTGGTGACTGGGTCTCTGGCTCCGACTCTGATCACCACTCCGAGAGAAGCTATCACTCCAACTCCGACTATAGTCAAGATGAAGGTGTTGTCGGGATTGTGCTTGTTTCCACCAACTCCTACGACTTATTTGATTCAGCAAATGAGGGAGTTGGAAACTTCTTCATGGCTAAAGGCCCCCAAGGTATCACATTGTGAGTATCTTGATTTGAATAGTGATGAGGATGAATTGTTAGGAGAAGATGACTTGCTTCAAGATAAAACTAGTGAATGCACTAAAAATGAACTTGCTATTTATCATGCTAGTCAAGAGAAATCAAATGATGATGATAAGAAAGAAATCGAATGACTAACTCAAGGATTAAAAACTCTTAAGTTAGTTCATGAGAATACTCTAGAAGATCATAGAGAGGTTACAAGAACCCATGAGAAGCTACGCTTCGAGAATCTCAACTTGGAGCAAGAGCAGGAGTTCTTAAAAGCAATCAATGATGATATTCGGGAGAAGAGTTCTTCTTATCTAGGAAAACGATCACTCTTGTCTAAATTTGTTCCACAAGCTAAACCTAGGAACACTAGTAACAAAGGCAAGAAGGATTCTTCATCTAGTAACAACAATGCTAAAGCTAAATCCAATAATGTTATTGCTAGTAACTCTATTGATTCCACTAACGATTCTCTTAGCCAAGTTACACTTGAGCAAGAAAATGATCTATTGAAAGGGATTATAGAGAGAGGTGTCTTCAAGAGTCTTGCCGGACATAAGCAATTTGGTGTGGATTCCCAAGAGGAAGAACTAGAAGTTCATGAGGGGTGACTCTGCCAATGAAATTCACTCTTATTCATTTTGGCAAGAACTATATGCAAGCAACCTCGACCATATGCATTAGTTCAAGGAGTCACATATTCCCTCAAACGTAAGCAAGAAACAAGGTAATTAATGCATCTTTGGACATTATCCCATGTGTGCTTCACTCCACGTCGAAAAATATACTTGCATATGTTCCTTTTGCATTGGGACTAAACCATGTAGGTGAAAGGAGTATGAAAACAACAAGGATTGCTCCCAACTCAAGATTATCATCATCAACATTGAGCATCTACCACTACTTCACCTACTTGAAGTCTTCTACAACAAAACCCAAGGTTAGTTGATCCCTCTTAGTGGGGATATCATATCAAGGGGGAGCTTTACTCTAAGACTTGAGTATAAGCATCTCCTAAGGATATGAACACATTAATGCTTATGTAAAAGTGGTAACCCCACTTGTGCTTAACGATGAGTATGACCTATGATCAAGTATTTTTACTTGGCTCCTATGTCAATATACTCATATATAGATGACTTTGTCATCGCCCAGGTGCTTGATAGCTGCTAGGATGTTTGTGCATGTTCACCATGTTTTATTTATCATTCTTATTGTGTGAGCATGTTGGTATGCATGTGTTGATCAATCTAGGACATCCAATTGTTGTTATTTTGCTTTTGATTTATATTGTGCCAATTGGATGGACAAGAATGCCTAGGACCCTTCTCTAGCTATCTATGCTATCTCATCTCAAGTTCTATTCATGCTTCATCACAAAACTTGAACAAGCACTTTTCGATCCCTCTGTGTGAAGGTGCACTCAGAGTTCCGTATCGTCAAAGGCTGCCTTCCAAAACCTCTTGAAAAACTCCATGTGACCAACTCCACAAACCCGGCGCCACCGATTTTCAATGTTGATCAGGTTTATCTATCTCGGTACCACCGAAATCTCCAACTTGGTTACACCGAGTTTCCGTGTCTACTGATAGTTGAGGAACTCAGTGAAACCGATTTTGCCATCTCGGTGACATCGACGGTGCACGGGTATATGTATATATATATATATATACACGGACCGAATCCTTTGATTTCACTTCGTCAAAATGATTTGTTCGCCAAACCTTCGCTGCCCCCAAGACCCTAGGTCATAGATACGTCTCCAACATATCTATAATTTTTTATGGTTCCATGCTATTATCTTGTCAAACTTTGGATGTTTTGTATGCCTTTTATATCTTTTTTGGACTAACCTATTAACTAAGTGCCAAGTGCCAGTTCCTGTTTCTTCCGTGTTTTTGACCCTTTTCACAGGAGGATTTTAAACGGTGTCCAAATGGAATAAAAGTTCCGGAACAGAAGATACGCACGGGACGTGAGAACCAAGGCAGGGGCCACCAGGGGACCCCACAAGCCCCCTAGGCGCGGCCAGGGGGCCCCGCGCCTAGCAGGCTTGTGGGCCCCCTGTGGCTCGTCTGCCCTACCTCTTCCGCCTATAAATTCCTGAAAATTCCAAAACTGCAAGAGAGATCCACGAAAATACTTTTCCGCCGCCGCAAGCTTCTGTCTCCGCAAGATCCCATCTGGGGCACGTTCTGGTGCCCTGCCGGAGGGGGATTCTGATACGGAGGGCTTCTTCATCAACACCATGACCTCTCCGATGATGCGTGAGTAGTTCACCATAGACCTTCGGGTCCATAGCTAGTAGCTAGATGACTTATTCTCTCTCTTGGATCTTCAATACAAAGTTCTCCATGATCTTCATGGAGATCTATCCGATGTAATCTTCTTTTGCAGTGTGGTTGTCGAGATCCGATGAATTGTGGATTTATGATCAGATTATCTATGAATCTTACTTGAGTTTCTTCTGATCTCTTATATGCATGATTTCATAATCCTTGTAATTCTCTTCAAGTTGTGGGTTTTGTTTGGCCAACTTGATCTATGATTCTTGCAATGGGAGAAGTGCTTGGTTTTGGGTTCATACCGTGCGGTGACCTCTCTCAGTGACAGAAGGGGCAGCGAGGCACGCATCGTGTTGTTGCCATCAAGGGTAAAAAGATGGGGTTTACATCATTGGTTTGAGTTTATCCCTCTACATCATGTCATCTTGCTTAAGGCGTTACTCTGTTCATCATGAACTCAATACACTAGATGCATGCTGGATAGCGGTCGATGTGTGGAGTAATAGCAGTAGATGCAGAGGGTATCGGTCTACTTGTCTCGGACGTGATGCCTATATGTATGATCATTGCCTTAGATATCGTCATGACTTTGTGCGGTTCTATCAATTGCTCGACAGTAATTTGTTCACCCGCCGTATTATTTGCTATTTTGAGAGAAGTCTCTAGTGAACACTATGGCCCCCGAGTCTACTTCACATCATATTTTCAGCCTTACACTTTTACTTCGTTGCACTTTCCGCCTTCAGATCTCACTTTGGAATCAATCTTGAAGGGATTGACAACCCCTTTATAGCGTTGGGTGCAAGCTCGTTTGTGTTTGCGCAGGTACTCTAGACACTTGGCGCGATTCTCCTATTGGATTGATACCTTGGTTCTCAAACTGAGGGAAATACTTACTGCTCCTGTGCTGCGTCACCCTTTCCTCTTCAAGGGAAAAACCAACGCAAGCTCAAGAGGAAGAAGTCATCACCTTTGTCTCCCCGAGCACCGCTGCCTCTCGGATTAGCCGTCGTTGATGCAATCTACTTCGCCGTCGTCGCCGTAACCGAACCGCCACAGATCTAGGGTACAGTTCGATATCTTTTGCATTTCCCCGTCTTATTCTCACACATTGGAATCTTTATTCTCCATACCACCGTGTGCAAACCTCCTATCCACGAGAGGAATCCTTAGATTAGTAGAAGTAGGAAATTTCGGATTTGATCTACCGCAGTATGCAAATCGGTGAGACAGAGTTTGTAAAATCGGTTCCACAGATTCTTCCTTTAGGGTTCTTGAGAAGCAACTTGGTGAGACCGTGCAGCTCTTTTCGGTGCCACCAAAAATGACTGCCAAGTTTCTGTTAAGGAGTAAGCTTTCTCAATGACTCCAAAAAATCCCACTCGATGCCACCGATTTACATCCTACAGAAGATCATACCCTAAGTTTCAGACTTCAAATTTTCAAAATTATCTCAATTTTGTGATGCTCATCCGTTCTGTCTTTCCTATATCCATTTCAAAGCTTCTGCTATTTGCTGCCGAGCGTGTTTGTCAGTTTGTCAGATTCAAATGATAGTGAGAATGATTTCAGGGAACCAAGTGTTGACTTGGATGCTAGCACTAGTCCAGAGAGGACAGACTCTGACCCTGGATCATATAGCTCCCATGGCTTTCGCAAGGCAGCCACCAGGTAGAGAAGGAAGCTAAATTCCGATAAGGAGGATTCAGAATTTGTGCCTGAAGAGACTTCATCTCCTTCCAAGGACCCTCCTAAGAAGACTGTCACGAAATTCACTGTTACTCCAACTGATCTAAGAGCACCAGAGTATGCTAGGAAGAGCACTGAGCTTTCCAAGGATGTACCTGCAAGGAAAGATGGTGTGAAGAGGCCCGGGAAGATAACTGTTTATCTTGTTGGCAGAAAAACTTCCATGTATGAAGATCCAGAAGCTGATGAGGAAGAAGCTCCTGAGGAGATTCCAGTTCCTTCCAAGAAGAAGAATTTGATGGTTGACGCCATGAAGTCTGCTCCTAAGCCTCCTCCTAAAGCAAAGAAGGCTCCGGCTTCCAGGAAGACCACCAAAGACATACTTGCAGTTGCCAAAGCAAAAGGCCCCGCATCCAGTGCCCGTGCTGCACAGGAAGAAGTAGACGAGAATGCTCCAGTTCTCAGGAAGCTCAAACCATTCCTTCCACTCCAAAATGCTGCTCATCCTATAGCAGAGGATATGAAGAAGAGGAAGGATGTCGGACTAAGAAAGTGGAGATCCCTTGATCCATATGCTGTCAGGAGAAGAATTGGTATTGATCTAAGGTTTCACACCAAGGAATAACAAGACTTTTATGAGACTGTCTTATTTGACAAGAGTCCTACTATCAGTGATATGAGGTATGTCGATTGGGCATACATAAAGGATAATGAAGATTTCTTTCCACATGTCCGAGAGAACATCAAGGCAGTGGACATTAAGAAATTCGTAGGGAAGGAGATGACCCCATGGAATGATGAGCTGGTCAAGCAATTCTATGCATCTGTGCACTTTTATGAAGATTCTTTAGTCTGGATGACCGATGCAAATAGGTACAAAGCTACAATTGCTGAATAGGCTGCTATCATTGGTGCTCCCGAGCAGGAAGAATCGGATGTAGATGCGCATGCAGACGCTAAGCAGAATCACAACTCCATGGCCAATATGTAGAAGACCATTCCACATCAGTACTTGGGCACTCACAAACTTGGTTCAGTTTATTTTCTTCAAGCTGGCATTCCCACGACGAACACTATACTATGATACACCCTCATGCCTAAGCCAGGTGACGAGAAGATGACCAGAGGATATTCTATCAACCTGCTGCACCTGATAGACACTCATACCAGATTTAGAGTGATGGACTTGATAGTTGAGACTATCAGGAGAATTGATGCGGATCAGTAGAGAAACTGTGGATATGCACCTTACATTCAGATGCTCATCAATGCCAAGCTAGGCAAGCATCCATATCTACTTGATCATCCCCATCTACTTCTTTATCATGAATTTGAAGATAATGAGCTTGTGATGGATGACAATTATCCCAACTCGGTTGCAGCAATAATGGCAGCAGAGGCTGAATCTGCTAGAAATAGGCCACCTCTAGTTCCACAGCTCAGAACCCCGGCTGAGAAAATGGCATTTCTAGTGAGCACTATCCAAGGCATGGAGAAGAACATCCAACAGATCATGCAAAATTAGAAGAGGCTTGAGAGAGTTGTGGACACAACATTCCACAACATGGATGTGAAGGTAACTGAGTTGACCACCATTGTCAGGCAGCTTCAATATGAAGTTGACTCTATGGAGATTCCACGCTCAGAGGATGAAAATGAAGATGATGATGATGATGATGACAAGGATGAGTCTCCTCCTCCCACTACTACTAGGTTCAGCACCAGGCCTCGGCCAGCTACTGTTCCAGCTCACGAGACAGGTCAGACATCTTCAACACCTTTAGTGCTAGCTCTAGCTCAAGCACCTCTAGTATCAACTCCTCCAGCTCCACGGACATCAGCAGACGACTTTGCATTCGCTGTTTTTCGACTCCACCATCAGTTGCCCAGAGAGATGAGTAGTTCTATTATTTCGAACTTTTTGGTAACTTATTATCAAAGGGGGAGAAAGGTACAGATCACAGACTTCATGTGAGAGAGAGCGCCTTTGACTTTATTTGCCCTCATTTAGTTTTAAAAACTTTGATTATTGGCTGACTTTATCCTATTTGTGTGATTGATCATACGCTTTTGTGACAACCCGAGACCGACGTTCCAGAAGATTCCCCTTTTATTCCGTTTTCGATGTCTGACTTATTTTATTTTTCGCATCATCATCGCATCGTGCGCATCATCTGCATCGGATCGACACTCCGTTGTCGCCAGTTTTCAAAACTTGCATCCGTTATTAGTGCCGGGTCTTTCCGTTCTCGTCGTTGTCCGTTCTGAGCCCACCCACACTCGCACGCGCCCGCGGCATCGTATAAATCTTGTTTTGAAAAGTGTGTATAAGACTTCCTCTAATTCGGTTGAAACTTGAAGTGCGGTCTTATTTAGATGTAGGTAGGCCACCTGCCAAATTTCGTCGCAATCGGAGTCCGTCTGATACCCGAATGGTCGACCGTAGCGGCACCATATTCGGTCTATCGTCGGACGTTTAATCGGTGTTTTAAAATTACGTTTCCGGGTGCCGTTTCCCTCTCATCTCTGTCTAACCTACTCTACACGGCCACTTAGCCCGTCCCGCATTCGGAATTGTCCGATTCCGACTGCGCGGTTGAAACAGGGGCGGAATTGTGCTAAACCTAGCCCCCTATTGTCTACAAATAGACCCCATGCTTGTTTTAGACACCCACCCAACTCCTCCTCGAAACCCGTGCTCACCCTAATCCGTGCCCTCTTCCCCAGCCAGCCTCTCTCTCCTCCCCCGCCGCCAGGGCCCGCCCGAGCCCAGATCCAGCCCTCCTCGGGCCCGGGTTGCGCCGTTGCCGCTTGGAGGCCAAGCCTCCCCCCTCTCCTCTCGAGAACGGCTCCTCCCGCAGCTCACGAGCTGCCCCACGCTTGCCCCGCTCCTCCCCTCGGTCGTCGGAGCCTCCGACGCTGGGAACCGCCACCAGAGCCCCGCCCCTTGCCGGTCGGAGCCGCCCGTGCCGCCGGCCTGCCTTCCACGACGCCGGCGACCTGCAGCCTCTCGTCGCCGCCCCAGAACGCAGCCACCAGTTGAGCTCTCGCTGGATCCGGCCTCCGTGCCCTTGGATCCGCCCGTTCCGACCTCATCGGACCTCGTCGGTGCCTCCTCGCCTCCGTCCCTTGTCGGGAGAACCGCCACCGACGACATGGCCTCGTGCTCCTCGTGAGAACGGGAGGATGACGCCCGATCAGGCCTCCCGTCACCCCCGTGAGCCCGCTCTAGCGTCCCAGGCCGAGCGCCAGCTGCCTCGGCCCAGCTCCCCTTGCCATCGCCCAGGCCGGCCTCGTCCCGCCTCGGCCCAGGCCCAGCTAGCCGCCTCCAGGCCGCCTCCTCTCATGGGCCAGGCCTGCGCAGGTGAGCGCCCCTTCAACCCCCCTATCGTGCCCCTGTGCAGCATTTAGTATTTTGCGCTCATGCCTTGTGGGGGCCCTGTTGCGAATTCGGCCCGTTAGTGATTTGTTTTAAGGTTTTAGGATTTAAATTCTTTTTTGGAAATATGCTAGATATTAAAACGCGTGTAACTTTTTACCCGTGCTTCGGTTCACGATGTATTGTATATATAACTTGTGTAGTTTTTCCCGTAGTTTCTTATTTTGGAACTTGCATGCATGTTTGAAGTGATTTGATCTGCCAAATGCCTAGATTTGCGTGCTGTCCCAATAGGGAATTATCCCGTATTTATTTTTCGTGCGTGTCCGGATTTCTCAAATCCCGTAGATAAAATGCTCATGTTTTTAGGAACCCTTTGCCATGTATTTTAGAGTAGTTGTTGTATTTTTGCATGTATGATCCCGTTGCTAGTTTGTTATACCGTGTCTAGGACATATTCCCGCATATACGTGTGGCGTTGTTTTATTTTGCACCCCCTCATGTTATATATGTTTTTGGGGTAGAAAAATCCATAGAATTGAACTGTGCATTTAGTTTTAGCTTTTGATCAAGTTAGTGCGCGTGATATTTTGCCATGTTGCCCTTTTGTTTATTTTGTGGGATTTAATCCGTGCTTGCTAGGAAGGAGTTGTCAACTAGAGATATGCCCTTGGATGTGTAGGCTAGCCCCTGGTAATTTTGGTTGCAATAGAAATCCATGTTTAGATGTAGTTTGCTTGCTCTCAACGCGCTAGAAAATAGTGCTGAATTGTATATGTTGAAACATTTCTAAGTCTGAAATCTGTTATATTTTATTGTTGTCTTTGCATGAGTTTATGTGGTGATCTATAGCTCTTTTGAGGTTGGTGCAATGGAGTTAGTTGTAGACTTTAGGATTCTCTAGCATGCTGTCAATTTTCATGCCATTTGGAGACCTGTAGCTTATGATTTTTCTGCTGTCAATATGCCTTCAGATCGAAAACCGCACTTTCATAAACTGTGGTTTTCACTAAGTCTGAAACAGTGTGTGAGATGCCATTTTGTGACTTCTTTTCCTAGTGATCCATGCTTTCATGCTAGGTGTTATTAGTTGTATGTTGTAGTGCTTCTTGCCCTCAATTGCCTCATGCCTTGGTTGAGAATATTGGATTTGTGTAGCTCGTAGTTGTGGGGTGTAGAAAATGCTATGTGGCTGATTTTGGCAGATTGTGGTCATTTCTTGTTTAGCTCGTAGTTGTTGAACCGTTGCTCCGATTTGATCGTGTCCTACATGAAACTTGCTCAGAATCTAGTGTAGTTTCATATTATCTTGCTGGTTGTGTGTTTTGGAATGCTTGTAACTGTCATTGCACACATATTGCATTCATGTCATCATATCTTGCGGTGTTTGTATCTTTTGAACCGTAGCTCCTTTGGAGCTGTTCTCTATGTGTTAATTGCTTGTAACGACGCGTAGAATCACGTGAACCTATTTATTTTGCTTTTTAACAACTATTAAAACATGGTAGTTCAGATCTGGACAGAAATATAAATTAACGCATGAGGTCATCTCGGAGATGCTATATGTCATTTCCGACCTCATTTAAAATGCCTAGATAGGTAGTTTAATTACGCTTCACCTCTTGCCATGTTTAACAACATTTAATATTGCCGTGTACCTAATCGGGATAGAACTGAATAATTAAACGTGGAGTTTCGTCAATACACAACTCGTTGCATATTGAACTTCACTTAATGTGTAGTGTTTGATTGTTGTGAATTGTCATGCCTTGTCTTGCATATGTTCGATTGATCATGCATCATACGTTGATTGCATCTTGTCGGGCATATGCTATGGTGAATATGTGTGTTGATGCTTGTTTCCGGCTTTCTTCGTCTCGATAGAGTTCCGCAAGCGTGTCGAAAAGTGAGGACCTGTTCG
The DNA here is from genome assembly GCF_904849725.1 of Hordeum vulgare subsp. vulgare. Taxonomy (NCBI): domain Eukaryota; kingdom Viridiplantae; phylum Streptophyta; class Magnoliopsida; order Poales; family Poaceae; genus Hordeum; species Hordeum vulgare. Next base: position 300,207,495 of record NC_058523.1, read on the forward strand.
ACTACATTGGTTCGTCTGCTTCACAGAGTCATTCTTCTTCCAAGCGGGATCTCAGGCAAGATGACCATTTCCCCAGATACCATTACTATCATTGCCATTCTAGTATTATCGTTTCTGTCACTATGTCTCGTTGCCTACCACCTGTTAAATATCAGCCTCTCAACAATGCCATGAAAACCTTAACCTGTTCACAACCTAGCAAACCATTGATTGGCTATGTTACCGCTTTGCTTAACCATGTGTTAGCGTTGCTAGTTGCAGGTGCAGTTGCTTCCATGTTATTACATGGGTTTCTTGTTATATCATCATATTAAATGCTATTTAATTTAATGCACCTATATACTTGGTAAAAAGGTGGAAGGTTCGGCCTTTCTAGCCTAGTGTTTTGTTCCACCTTTGCCCCCCCTAGTTTCGGCTACCGATGTTATGTTCCATAATTGAGTGCTCCTAACACAATCGGGGTTGTTATGGGGACCCCCTTGATAATTCGTTTTAGATTAAAGCTGGTTTGGCAAGGCCCAACTTTGGTACTACATTTGCCTAATAACCTAATAAAAGTTCATAGGGACTTTCCGGACCCCGAGGATAATTAATCAACCCCCGGGCTAGTGCTCCGCATGAGTGTTGGTCCCACCTGAGCGATGTTCGGCTCCCCCTGGTCACCTAGGGTTTAGCGATCCCGACGTCTAGCTCATCCGTCGTGTCCTGAGAACGAGATACGCGGATCCTATCGGGATCGTCGACACGTCGGGCGGCATTGCTGGATTAGTTTTACCTTTGACTAAATATCTTGTGCATCGGGATTCCGGTGATGCTTTGAGTAATCTCAGAGTTGAGGTTTTCCACTAAGGAGTCCGACGAGATTGCGAGCTTCGTGATCGAGGATTTCTATGCGGCTTGTGGTAATTTGTGATGGACTAGTTGGAGCACCCCTGCAGGGTTAAATCTTTTCGGAAAGTCGTGCCCGTGGTTATGTGGCAATGCGGAAACTTTGTTTAACACTGGTTCTAGACAACTTGAAGTTAACTTAATTAAAATATGCCAACTGAGTGCGTAACCGTGACTATCTCTTTCGTGAGCTCCTTCTCCGATCGAGGACACGGTGGGGTTATGTTTGACGTAAGTAGGTGTTCAGGGTCATTCATTTGATCAACAATAGTTCACAGCCGCTATGCGTAGATCATCCCCCTCTTTGTTTCTTGTACTCGTAAGTTTAGCCACCAAATATATGCTTAGTCGCTGCTGCAACCTCACCACTTAACCATACCTCACCCATTAAGCTTTGCTAGTCTTGGTTCAGCAAGCGTGTCGGCAAGTGAGGACCTGTTCGACTACATTAGTTCGTCTGCTTCACGGAGTCATTCTTCTTCCCAGTGGGATCTCAGGCAAGATGACCATTTCCCCAGATACCATTACTATCATTGCCATGCTAGTATTATCGTTTCTGTCGCTATCTCTCGTTGCCTACCACCTGTTAAATATCAGCCTCTCAACAATGCCATGAAAACCTTAACCTGTTCACAACCTAGCAAACCACTGATTGGCTATGTTACCGCTTTGCTTAACCATGTGTTAGCGTTGCTAGTTGCAGGTGCAGTTGCTTCCATGTGATTACATGGGTTTCTTGTTATATCATCATATTAAATGCTATTTAATTTAATATACCTATATACTTGGTAAAAAGGTGGAAGGCTCGGCCATTCTAGCCTGGTGTTTTGTTCCACCTTTGCCCCCCTAGTTTCGGCTACCGGTGTTATGTTCCATAATTGAGCGCTCCTAACACGATCGGGGTTGTTATGGGGACCCCCTTGATAATTCGTTTTAGATTAAAGCTGGTCTGGCAAGGCCCAACTTTGGTACTACATTTGCCTAATAAACTAATAAAATTGCATAGGGACTTTCCGGACCCCGAGGATAATTAATCAACCCCCGGGCCAGTGCTCCGCATGAGTGTTGGTCCCACCTGAGCGATGTCCGGTGCCCCCTGGTCACCCAGGGTTTAGCGATCCCGACGTCTAGTTGATCCGTCGTGTCCTGAGAACGAGATACGCGGCTCCTATCGGGATCGTCGACACGTCGGGCGGCATTGCTGGATTAGTTTTACCTTTGACGAAATATCTTGTGCATCGGGATTCCGGTGATGCTTTGAGTAATCTCAGAGTTGAGGTTTTCCACTAAGGAGTCCAACGATATCACGAGCTTTGTGATCGAGGATTTCTATGCGGCTTGTGGTAATTTGTGATGGACTAGTTGGAGCACCCCTGTAGGGTTAAATATTTTCGGAAAGCCGAGCCCGCGGTTATGTGGAAACGTGGAAACTTTGTTTAACACTGGTTCTAGAAAACTTGAAGTTAACTTAATTAAAATATGCCAACTGAGCGTGGAACCATGACTGTCTCTTTCGTGAGCTCCTTCTCCGATCAAGGACACGGTGGGGTTATGTTTGACGTAAGTAGGTGTTCAGGGTCATTCATTTGATCAACAATAGTTCACGGCCGCTATGCGTAGATCATCCCCCTCTTTGTTTCTTGTACTCGTAAGTTTAGCCACCAAATTATGCTTAGCCGCTGCTACAACCTCACCACTTAACCATACCTCACCCATTAAGCTTTTCTAGTCTTTATACCTTTGGAAATGAGATTTCTGAGTCCCTTATGGCTCATAGATTACTACAACATCAGTTGCAAGTACAAGTAAAGGTCACTTGATGCGAGCGCGTTGATTGTTCATTTGGAGTTGCTTCTTCTTCCTCTTCTTCATCGATCTAGGGTGGGTTCCAGGCCGGCAGCCTAGTATAACAAGGATGGATGTCATTCTTCTTTTCTTGTTTGTTATCGTCTGTAGTTGGACCCTGCTCTTCTTCATGATGATTATGTATTGTACTGCTGTGACTCTGATGTAGCTTGTGGCGAGTGTAAGCCAAATTCCATATACTCTTCTCTTCAGTACATGTACTTGTAACGATATCCATTCTTGCGAAACAACGAGATGCGCTTCTATCCCTGTAGAGGCTCTCGTGCCTAAATAAGGATAGGATTGCATCTTGGGCGTTACAAGTTGGTATCAGAGCAGTACCGACCTAGGAGCCCCCTTGATTGATCGAACTTGGTCGAGTCGAGTCTAGTGAAAAATTGCTTGAGTCTAGTTATATATCGGAGAGTAGGATTCTTTTTTCTCCTCTTCTATGCTCTGGTGAGGAATCTTGACGTAATAATTTAAGTCTACTCCTCTTCTCACTCAAAAAAAATTTAGGATCACGCATATATTTTTGGAATCTATATGATGTTGATGTGACGAAGTTCTGTCTTGGTGGCTCCTGTCTGACTTGATTTCTTCCGGGGATTTGAGCTCCAGGGAATTCTCAAGCACATCGTTATCATTCAAATTACTTAGTATCTCAAGACGAAGCATGTTCGAAATTGCTTCAATACTAGTAGTGGCGAGAGGAGTCTGGCTTCCCCAGTACTGGTGCAGAGAGTTTCGGATGTATCGCCATACTTTGTATCGTTGTGATTACGAGTGTATGAAATAGATGAAGTTCTAAGATTTTGGTTATGTGTTGACAGATGTGATACACTGGACGGGTTAGTATAGGACTTGAGTGATATATGACTCCTTGTATCCGTGGACCAGATTGCATGACCTGAAATTTCAGGAGTTATTAGGTGAGAATTCAAGTAGTTGCTTATAGGAGAAGCTTCCAACAAATGCATGATGTTAGGTTGGGGTTCGACATCTAGTGGATTCGTTTGTTCACGGTCGACTTACAATGGTTCTCGTTGTGTCTTAAAGATTCCTTGTAGCTTGCTACGACTCGGGGACGCTTCGTATGTCGTGTGCACTGCCTTGCACAGGATGGCTACTGTAAGGATCGAGCCCGTGCGATCCTGTCCACAAAAATATCGAACGGAATCTCTTTCATGAATTTGTTTTGGCTTGTTTCATAAGCCTCACCCTTTGTTTCGTTGAAATATGGTAAGTCGAGTTTTTTCGATGTCAAGTGGTGAATTCATATCTTTTCCAAGAAGTGTTCCATATTTTATGAGAGTGCTAATCCTTTTGCGTAATCAATTGTGACAACAATTCCTTGTCAACCGGAGTCGTCATGTTAATTCTTTTCCAACCGGTGTGCTTCTCTTCAAGTTATTCTACCCTCTCCACTTTTGAAAGATCAATCTCTCATTTCTTTCCGGAGTTTCTCACATCTGTCCCAAGTTGTCTTTGTTTTTCCCGCCCTGCCACCCTTTTCTTCAGTGATTGGATTTCATCCTGGTGTATTTCATTTCGTTGTTGCTTCTGTTATCTTTTCTTTTCTCTCATATCTGGTGATTCATTAGGAAGATTCTCAGGAACTTCATGTTCATATTTATTCAATCTTGTTATCTTTTCTGGTGAATTCAGTTCAAGCTATCCGTGTTCCTCATATCATTTTCATCCTTTAAATTATTTCCTATGTTGGAAATTCTTATCAGTCTTCTTGTTGTCATTTCTCTCGATTCTATCCGGACTGTTGAAGTTATCTCACAAGGTTTCTTGTTTTCAATTCGTTCAATTATTTCGAGCTGCTGACCTCATCGAGTTTTCATTTGTACCGGTGCAATATCTCTCCTTGCAAGCAATCCTTTCAATAGTGGTTTCTTTGAGTGGCCCCATAACCCATAGGTTCTTTCCCAGGATCTTGTGTGGCTCTTGTAATCTTTCCGGAGATCTTTAATTCTTTTTCAACTATGACGTAAGTATGAATTTCATCAGTCATATTCCTTCTTCAAGATCAATTTGAATTAATTCTCATATTTGGCTCAACCTTTCATTCTTCGTTATTCCGGAGTGTCTCAGTAATTCTTGGTGGTGTTATCCTCATCATTTTCAGCTTGGAAGACCGAAGGAGTGTTTATCTCATATCTTCGTCTATTCTCTTGAAGATCCACCATTTTAGCTTTCTCGCATCTTCCTAATTGTTCCAATCATGAGTGATTCATTTCTTGCTATCCGGTTCGTTTCTGAGTTGTTTTCATTCTCGATCCTCCGAAGGCCAGCATTTTAGAAGATTCTTCATTCTCAGCTTTCAGCTTTCATCCTCAATTCTTCTCAATTGTTGTCTCTTCGTTCGTCTCTCAATTATTTTGGTGCCTTGTTCGAGTTTTCTCTCAGGTGACTCATGATCTCTTCATTCTCATGTATCTCCATTCATTCTTGTTATCCCCATTAATTCAAATTCTTACCGGTGTCTCCTTCAAGACTTCTCTTAGTTTGTGCTCATATATTTTCTCAATCTTTTCAAGAAGAATAAGTGGTATGCTAAATCCGTTGTTTGTCATCAATTTAACTTGATGAAGGACAAGCATAACATAATTCTTACTCTTGTTGCATAGCGATTTCAATTCTTCTCCCGGAGTGTTTCATGATATCAATTCTTTATCCCAGTGCTTCATCTTTTCGTTTCCCAGAGTTCCAAGTTTTTCTCAAGTTTCTCTTCATGAAGCTTCATTTAGTCATGGCATGGCCTTAATCTTGTTCTTTTCGTCCTTCATATATTTGCTTCATTCTTTGTAGACGGAGGTATGTCATGGTGGTTCTTCAAGGCTTCAATTCTTTGTCAATCTTTTCTTCAATTCTTGTTGAAGGTGCTCAAGTGTTCTTATCTTGCATTTCAAAGTGCAATTCTTTCTCCTTTATCCTTTGAGGTGGTATTATGGCATTCTTGTTAGTGGAGGAGTCTCGAAGAGAAGTTGTTTCAAGAATTAAATATGTAAACCCACCAATTCTTTGATCATGTGTTATTTTCAACCCGTGATTTCTTCATTGAGTGATCTTGGTTTAGACTTCACCTAAAGCTTTTCCTAGGGATTGTTGCTACTATGGTGATTATCGATGATCCAAGTTCTCAATGTATCCTCTTGGTGAAAGAAGTTTCCCTTCTCTCGTTTCTCCCAATCAATCTTTGTTTCCGTTAGTGGCTGGTTGTCAACTCATTGTTAGAGATCGGTTTAATAAGTCCACTACAAGCTTGTTCTTTTCGTTGTTGTTTTTCCAACAACTACGTCAATTCTTCTTGTCCGGAGGCATTGTGATGTTAATCTTTTGGGTCAATCATGTTGTTCTATCAAGATCATGTTCTCTTCTTGCTTATTCAATTTAGTTAGTTTGTTGTGAATCTTTTCAACATCTTTCCATCTTGTGAATTTTTGTCCCCTTTTCGTACCGAAGTGTTGCCGAAATTTTGATTCAATTATTGCTTGTATCTCTATTCATATCTAATCTCTTTGCAACCTTCAATAGTGTTTGGTTTCACTCATTTGTCAAAGAAGCAACTAAGTATTACCTATTGCTTTCTCATCCTCTTCCCGTTTCATTCTTGGATCTCGGGTCGAGATCCTCTTGTAGGAGAGTTGTGACAACCCGAGACCGACGTTCCAGAAGATTCCCCTTTTATTCCGTTTACGTCGTGTGACTTATTTTATTTGTCGCATCATCATCGCATCATGCGCATCATCTGCATCGCATCGACACTCCGTTGCCGCTAGTTTCCCAAACATGCATCCGTTATTAGTGCGGGGTCTTTCCCTTGTCGTCGTTGTCCGTTCTGAGCCCCACAACACCCGCAGACGCCCGCGGCATCGTTTAAATCTTGTTTTTAAAAGTGTGTATAAAACTTCCTCTGATTGGGCTGAAAGTTGACGTGCGGTCTTATTTAGATGTAGGTAGGCCGCTTGCCAAATTTCGTCGCAATCGGAGTCCGTCTGATACCCGAACGGTCGACCGTAGCGGCACCGTATTCGGTCTATCGTCAGACGTTTAATTGGTGTTTTAAAATTACGTTGTCGGGTGCCGCTTTCCCTCTCATCTCCGGCTAACCTACTCTACACGGCCACTTATCCCGTCCCGCGTTCGGAATTGTTCGATTCGGACTGCGCGGTTGAAACTGGGGCAAAATTCTGCTAAACCTAGCCCCCCATTGTCTATAAATAGACCCCATGCTTGTTTTAGACAGCCACCCAACTCCTCCTCGAAACCCGTGCTAACCCTAATCCGTGCCCTCTTCCCCAGCCAGCCTCTCTCTCCTCCCCCACCGCCAGGGCCCGCCCGAGCCCAGATCCGGCCCTCCTCAGGCCCGGGTCGAGCCATCGCCGCCTCGAGGCCGAGCCTCCCCCCTCTCCTCTCGAGGTCGGCTCCTCCCGCAGCTCACGAGCTGCTCCACGCGTGCCCCGCTCCTTCCCTCGGTCGTCGGAGCCTCCGACGCCAGGAACCGCCACCGGAGCCCCGCCCCTTGCCGGTCGGAGCCGCCAGTGCCGCCGCCCTGCCTTTCGCGACGCTAGCGACCTGCAGCCTCTCGTCACCACCCAGAACGCAGCCTTCGGTTGAGCTCTCACTAGATCCGCCCGTTCCAACCTCATCGAACCTCGCCGGTGCCTCCTCGCGTCCGTCCCTCTTCTGCAGAACCGCCAACGACGCTATGGCCTCGTGCTCCTGGTGAGCATCGAAGGATAACGCCCGATCCGGCCTCTCATCGCCCCCATGGGCCTACTCTAGCGTCCTAGGCCGAGCGCCAGCCGCCTCGGCCTAGCTCCCGTCGCCATCGCCCAGGCCGGCCTCATTCCACCTCGGCCCAGGCCTAGCTAGCCGCCTCCAGGCCGCCTCCTCTCATGGGTCAGGCCCGTGCAGGTGAGCGCCCCATCAACCCCCATATCGTGCCCCTGTGCACCATTTAGTATTTTGCGCTCATGACTTGTTGGCGCCCTGTTGCGAATTTGGCCCGTTAGTGATTTGTTTTAGGCTTTAGGATTTAAATTCTTTTTAGGAAATATGCTAGATATTAAAACGCGTGTAACTTTTTATCCGTGCTTCGGTTCGCGACGTATTGTCTATGTAACTTGTGTAGTTTTTCGCGTAGTTTCACATTTTCGCGTATTGTATATGTCACTTGTGAAGTGATCTGACCCGCCAAATGCCTAGATTTGCGTGCTGTCCCAATAGGGAATTATCCCGTATTTATTTTTCGTGCGTGGCCGAATTGCTCAAATCCCGTAGATAAAATGCTCATGTTTTTAGGAACCCTTTGCCATGTATTTTAGAGTAGTTGTTGTATTTTTGCATGTATGACCCCGTCGCTAGTTTGTTATACAGTGTCTAGGACATATTCCCGCATATACGTGTGGCGTTGTTTTATTTTGCAGCCCCTCATGTTATATATGTTTTCGGGGTAGAAAAATCCATAAAATTTAACTGTGCATTTAGTTTTAGCTTTTGATCAAGTTAGTGCACGTGATATTTTCCCATGTCGCCCTTTTGTTTATTTTGTGGGATTTAATCCGTGCTTGCTAGGAAGGAGTTGTCAACTAGAGATATGCCCTTAGATGTGTAGGCTAGCCCCTGGTAATTTTGGTTGCAATAGAAGTACATGTTTAGATGTGGTTTGCTTGCTCTCAACGCGCTAGAAAATAGTGCTGAATTGTATATGTTGAAACATTTCTAAGTCTGAAATCTGTTATATTTTGTTGTTTTCTTTGCATGAGTTTATGTGGTGATCTATAGCTCTTTTGAGGTTGGTGCAATGGAGTTAGTTGTAGACTTTAGGATTCTCTAGCATGTTGTCAATTTTCATGCCATTTGGAGACCTGTAGCTTATGATTTTTCTGCTGTCAATATGCCTTCAGATCGAAAACCGCACTTTCATAAACTGTGGTTTTCACTAAGTCTGAAACAGTGTGTGAGATGCCATTTTGTGACTTCTTTTCCTAGTGATCCATGCTTTCATGCTAGGTGTTATTAGTTGTATGTTGTAGTGCTTCTTGCCCTCAATTGCCTCATGCCTTGGTTGAGAATATTGGATTTGTGTAGCTCGTAGTTGTGGGGTGTAGAAAATGCTATGTGGCTGATTTTGGCAGATTGTGGTCATTTCTTGTTTAGCTCGTAGTTGTTGAACCGTTGCTCCGATTTGATCGTGTCCTACATGAAACTTGCTCAGAATCTAGTGTAGTTTCATATTATCTTGCTGGTTGTGTGTTTTGGAATGCTTGTAACTGTCATTGCACACATATTGCATTCATGTCATCATATCTTGCGGTGTTTGTATCTTTTGAACCGTAGCTCCTTTGGAGCTGTTCTCTATGTGTTAATTGCTTGTAACGACGCGTAGAATCACGTGAACCTATTTATTTTGCTTTTTAACAACTATTAAAACATGGTAGTTCAGATCTGGACAGAAATATAAATTAACGCATGAGGTCATCTCGGAGATGCTATATGTCATTTCCGACCTCATTTAAAATGCCTAGATAGGTAGTTTAATTACGCTTCACCTCTTGCCATGTTTAACAACATTTAATATTGCCGTGTACCTAATCGGGATAGAACTGAATAATTAAACGTGGAGTTTCGTCAATACACAACTCGTTGCATATTGAACTTCACTTAATGTGTAGTGTTTGATTGTTGTGAATTGTCATGCCTTGTCTTGCATATGTTCGATTGATCATGCATAATACGTTGATTGCATCTTGTCGGGCATATGCTATGGTGAATATGTGTTTTGATGCTTGTTTCCGGCTTTCTTCGTCTCGATAGAGTTCCGCAAGCGTGTCGAAAAGTGAGGACCTATTCGACTACATTGGTTCGTCTGCTTCACAGAGTCATTCTTCTTCCAAGCGGGATCTCAGGCAAGATGACCATTTCCCCAGATACCATTACTATCATTGCCATTCTAGTATTATCGTTTCTGTCACTATGTCTCGTTGCCTACCACCTGTTAAATATCAGCCTCTCAACAATGCCATGAAAACCTTAACCTGTTCACAACCTAGCAAACCATTGATTGGCTATGTTACCGCTTTGCTTAACCATGTGTTAGCGTTGCTAGTTGCAGGTGCAGTTGCTTCCATGTTATTACATGGGTTTCTTGTTATATCATCATATTAAATGCTATTTAATTTAATGCACCTATATACTTGGTAAAAAGGTGGAAGGTTCGGCCTTTCTAGCCTAGTGTTTTGTTCCACCTTTGCCCCCCCTAGTTTCGGCTACCGATGTTATGTTCCATAATTGAGTGCTCCTAACACAATCGGGGTTGTTATGGGGACCCCCTTGATAATTCGTTTTAGATTAAAGCTGGTTTGGCAAGGCCCAACTTTGGTACTACATTTGCCTAATAACCTAATAAAAGTTCATAGGGACTTTCCGGACCCCGAGGATAATTAATCATCCCCCGGGCTAGTGCTCCGCATGAGTGTTGGTCCCACCTGAGCGATGTTCGGCTCCCCCTGGTCACCTAGGGTTTAGCGATCCCGACGTCTAGCTCATCCGTCGTGTCCTGAGAACGAGATACGCGGATCCTATCGGGATCGTCGACACGTCGGGCGGCATTGCTGGATTAGTTTTACCTTTGACTAAATATCTTGTGCATCGGGATTCCGGTGATGCTTTGAGTAATCTCAGAGTTGAGGTTTTCCACTAAGGAGTCCGACGAGATTGCGAGCTTCGTGATCGAGGATTTCTATGCGGCTTGTGGTAATTTGTGATGGACTAGTTGGAGCACCCCTGCAGGGTTAAATCTTTTCGGAAAGTCGTGCCCGTGGTTATGTGGCAATGCGGAAACTTTGTTTAACACTGGTTCTAGACAACTTGAAGTTAACTTAATTAAAATATGCCAACTGAGTGCGTAACCGTGACTATCTCTTTCGTGAGCTCCTTCTCCGATCGAGGACACGGTGGGGTTATGTTTGACGTAAGTAGGTGTTCAGGGTCATTCATTTGATCAACAATAGTTCACAGCCGCTATGCGTAGATCATCCCCCTCTTTGTTTCTTGTACTCGTAAGTTTAGCCACCAAATATATGCTTAGTCGCTGCTGCAACCTCACCACTTAACCATACCTCACCCATTAAGCTTTGCTAGTCTTGATACCTTTGGAAATGAGATTGCTGAGTACCCTGTGGCTCACAGATTACTACAACACCAGTTGCAGGTACAGGTAAAGGTCACTTGACGCGAGCGCGTTGATTGTTCATTTGGGGTTGCTTCTTCTTCCTCTTCTTCATCGATCTAGGGTGGGTTCCAGGCCGGCAGCCTGGGATAGCAAGGATGGACGTCGTTCTTCTTTTCTCGTTTGTTTTCGTCCGTAGTTGGACCCTACTCTTCTTCATGATGATTATGTATTGTACTGATGTGACTCTGATGTAGCTTGTGGCGAGTGTAAGCCAGATTCCATATATTCTTCTCTTCAGTACATGTACTTGTAACGATATCCATCCTTGCGAAACGACGAGATGCGCTTCTATCCATGTCGAGGCCCTCGTGCCTAAATAAGGATAGGATCGCATCTTGGGTGTTACAACGTTATCCCGTGTGACGCTACGATATCATCTCTTATCTACGCTTGTGATGATCACTCACTTATCTTGTTGGTGTCATGTGCATTGCAATTATTATTAGGCACCACCAATATGTATGTGACATGGAAGAATAACAGATGTTCCTAATCGATTGTGCATTTGCATTCGAACACAAATTTTCAATAATGCACAAAATTAGGGAGAGCTCTTGCTTTTCACATACTTCTCAAAGCGTCAATGCAATTCATTGGTTATATCTTTTGTCGAAGCTTTCATCTATATGTTGTCATCAATTACCAAAAAGGGGGAGACTGAAAGCACCATTGCTCCCTGGGGTGGTTTTTATAATTGATCACAACATATGCATCATTGGACTAATGTGTTTTCCAAGTATATTTCAGAAAAGTTCAAAAGATGCTATGTCTTAAGGTTTTTGTGGAGATGCCCCTTGATGCAAGAAAGGAATAATATTGGCTCAAGCTTCAAGCTAGAAGACTCTTCATTTTATGTTTGTGAGAAATTACTTTTTGAGTCCATAGGAAAGCCAATACTATTAAAAGTGGGTGAGGTAGTAAAATGAACTGATTGCTCAAATGCTTAAAGATAGCCACCAAAACACTTAGTCATTTTCCCACATATCCACTATGTCAAGTTCCACATTCATAAATTCAGTGTCACCAAGATTTCCACATCGGACCCACCGAGTTTGAACCTCAAACAGAACCCTAGCCATCCCCACCAAATCGGTGCAACCAAAACTGCATCGGTGCTACAGAGTTTGGGATACCAACATTCTGTTGCCAAGATATAAAAAATCAGAATTTGCGAGTTTGAGTGTCGGTGCCACTGAGTTTGGCCATCTGACCATTAGTCACCTTTTCGGTGCCACCGAGTTGTATATATCGGCCTCACCGAGATTCAGAAGTTCACACCTTTAGTGCTAGTCGGTACCACCGAGTTTCCAACTTCGGTGTTACCGAGTTTGCTCTTTTATGTGTAAGAGTTGGATTTTGGCTGCTGCCTATATATTCCAATCCAATCATTTGAAACTTGATCTCTAGCCTCCCCAAACTTCTTTCCACCAAATCAACCTCTCGTACCCATGCATATTCTGTGAGAGAATGATTTGTTTTGAGGCGGCTATATTTATAAGCACAAGAGCAAGGAGTTCATTGATCTACCCCATCTATTATCTTTTGGAGAGTGGTCGCTCCTAGATTGGTTAGGTGTTGATTGGGAGCCTCCTACTTCGTATTGTGAAGTTGAACTAAGATGTTTGAAATGGCAAGGAGATCGCCTACTTCGTGAAGATCTACCATGAGTAAGGCTAGTCCTCCATGTACGGAAGCTGTGGTGAGATAGACTAGGCTGCTTCTTTGTGGACCCTCCGCGGGTGGAGCCCTCGATGGACTCTCACACCCGTTATCCTCCATGGGTTGAAGTCTCCACTAACATGGACGTACGATAGTGCCACCTATCGGAACCATGCCAAAAATCTCCATGCCAACCTTATGCGTTTGATCTCCCTACCTTACTCCTCTATTTAACCTTGCATGTTTACTTTCCGCTGCTATACTAGTAGAACTGCATGTGTAGGGTGTACTTGACTTGTTATAACTATCGTAGCTGCCTCTCAAGTAAAACCGGGAAACTGCAAAAAAATTATCTTGTCAAGTAGTCTAATCACCCCCCTCTACACATTCTTTCGATCCTACAACTAGAGCAGAAAAAGAGAAGAGCTCAAGGTATGTTCTCGCTATCGGGCTGACACTCCATTAGGTTGTCTTTTCTTTTACGACTGAGGCTCTCTTGTCAAATTGCCTTTCTGAGAGCCTGAAGAATTCCATTTCTCTAGTGACAATTAAGGAAGCCCTCGAGAAGAGGGATGAAGAACTCGCATCTGCATGGAAGGATGTCAAGCAGATAACCCTGGTAGCTGAGGCCAAACTCAAGTCATTTGGCACTTTGGAAGAAGAGAATCGTCTTCAGAAAGCCGGTGCGAAGAAGACCACGACGGAGCTTGCCGAGCTGAAGAAGCATTACGCCAAGTGGGAAATCAATATCGAGAAATCCACTACGAAGAAAGCTAAGATGGAGAAGTTCGTTGAGGACTTGAGCATGCAGATATGTGAGAAGCTCAAACGTACGTCGAGCATCCAAATACTTCCCCAAGATCATTCTAAAATTACCGACTAACGTTTCTCATCTTCTGTCTTACGTTGAGTGTAGCCTTTACTGTCAATGTTGAAGAAGAGACGATGCGAATAGAGAAGGAGCTCGATCCCAAGAGAGGCCTTATGAAGGACAGCGCTGCCTTGCTTCTCCTCAGGTTTGAGGATCGCGTCGATTATGTAGTGGCTTGTTTCAAGCTGCTTTAGTCGGCCGTTGGAGATAATCGATTAACAAGGAGAAGGCGCGTGAAGATGCTCCTTTGAAGGATGTCTAGTCCATTGTGAACCGTGTGAAGGCCATTCCGAGTGAACTCAAGTCGTGGATGAAGTCATCATCAAGGGCCACAGCTGACATTGCCCTTTTGCTCTTCCGCATCCACTACAAGGGATTGGACGAAGAGAAGCTGAAGAATCATGGGGTCATCAATCGCAAAAGCGCCATGTTTGAAGACTTCATGGATATGTTCATGGCGGCGGCCACACGGATCACAAAGGAAATTGATCTTGACACCTTCGTTGAATCGGTGGAGTCTTTGGCCTCCGAGTGATGCTCAGAGGAAAAACATTAAGCTTTAATTTCCCTCGGGATGCCGAGTGATTTTACGTAACCTCAAACTTTGGGTGGGTTGTGGCCCCTCTGTTTTGCGCACCTTTAGCTGAACTTGATCTCATTTCTCTGCAATTGATTAGGGATCTTATTCGCTTGGTCGTCTTTGTTTGGGATTGTTTATACTCGGCCGAATACTGGTTCGTGTCCCACTCGCCGAGTGTGGACGTTGTCCTCACTAGGGACCATTTGTGACTTAGGCGAAAGCTAGTTCACGGCTAAGCCCCCGAGTGTGGAGGTTGTCCTCACTCGGGATTGTTTGTGACTTACGAGAAAGGTGGTTCACAGCTAAGCCCCTGAGTGTAGAGGTTGTCCTCAATCGGGATTGTTTGTGACTCAGGCGAAAGATGGTTCGTAGCTAAGCCTCTGAGTGTGGAGGTTGTCCTCACTCGGGTTCGTTTGTGACTTAGGCGAAAGCAAGTTCGCGGCTAAACTCCCGAGGGTGGAGGTTGTCCTCAGTCGGGGTTGTTTGTTTCTCAGGCGATTGCTGGTTCGCAGCTAAGCCCCTGAGTGTGGAGGTTCTCCTCACTCGGGTTCATTTCTCCCTAGGTGAAAGGGGAATCATAGTTTGGGATGATTATCTTGTTCATCTTGGCGTCCGAATGGAAGTCTTGCCTCCATTTGGGACCGCTTCAACTTAGGGGAAAGCTTGTTCGTAGCTAAGCCCCCGAGCGTGGAGGTTGTCCTCACTCAGGGAAGGGTCTACCTTAGGCGAAAACAGGTTTGCTACCGAGATGATAGTTCTTGTGAACTCGTTGATTGTCCTGTCCATCAAGGTATCGGAATGTCGATCATGTCCTCATTGGGAACCATTTAGACTTAGGCGAAAGCTGGTCCGCAGCTAAGCCCCCGAGCGTGGATGCTGTCTCTACTCGGGGCAGCATTTACCCTAGGCGAAAACGGATTCGCTGCTAAGGAATGATTGTTCTGTTCATCTTGGCGTCCGAATGAAAGTCGTGCCTCCATTCGGGACCGCTTCAACTTAGTTGAAAGCTG
Source organism: Hordeum vulgare subsp. vulgare (assembly GCF_904849725.1). Classification (NCBI taxonomy): domain Eukaryota; kingdom Viridiplantae; phylum Streptophyta; class Magnoliopsida; order Poales; family Poaceae; genus Hordeum; species Hordeum vulgare. The sequence continues at coordinate 300,222,596 of NC_058523.1, forward strand.
GTTCGTAGCGAAGCCCACGAGCGTGAGGGATGTCCTCACTCGGGGAAGGGTTTACCTTAGGCTAAATAGCTTCGCTATGATGAAATGTTTGTTGTGTTCATCTTGGTGACCGAATGGAGATCTTGCCTTCATTCGTAACCACTTTAACTTAGGCGAAAGCTGGTTCGCAGCTAAGCCCCCGAGTGTGGAGGTTTCCACGATCACTCAGGGAAGGGTCTACCTTAGGTGAAACAGGTTTGCTACCAAGATGGTTTTGTTCTTGCGAACATGGCTTAGGCGAAAACTGGTCCGCAGTTAAGCCCCCGAGTGAGGAGATTGTCCGCACTCGAGGCAGGTTTTACCTTACGCGAAAAGGGGTCGCAGTTAAGAATTTTCCACCCATTGGGGGTGTGTTTCCCTGGAGTGAAGTGTTTGAAAATATTGAAGAAAGTAAGCACTTTATTCTTCTATTTATTCAGATTCATTACAGGAATTAAAGAGGGAAAGTTCTATGTGTAGAACTTGCGGAGCAGGTCCAAGTTCCAGGTTCTGGGTTCCTCCATGTTGTTATCGATGTTGTACCATCGATAAGGTCCATTGTGCAGGACTTTGCAAATGGAGAATGGCCCTTGCCACGAGGGTGCCAGCTTGTGGGGTTTCTATTGATCCAGTCAGAGGACTAGATCCCCCTCTTGAAACCCTCGGCCCAAGACTTGCTTGTCATGGTAGCGTCGAAGGTCTTGCTCGTAGCTGTGAATCGAATGAGAGTTAGCTCCCTCTCTTCCTCCAGAAGATACAAGTTGTCTTGGCGTGCTGCTGCAGCTTCAGCTTCGTTGTATTTCTCTACTCAGGGAGAGTAGTGAATTAAGTCACTCGGTAGGACGGCTTCTGACCCATACACCATGAAGAATGGGGTACACCTGGTTGAACGATTCAGAATCGTTCACATACCCCACAGTACGGATGGTAATTCATCGACCCAAGCACCGGCAACATATTTGAGGTCTCTCATCAGTCGGGGCTTCAGTCCTTGAAGTACCATGCCCTTCTTTTGTTTCGTCAGCCCTTCGACTACGTATGCACCACGGAGGCGTAGTTAACACGAGTGCCCTCGGAGTGGTTGAACTCACAGAACTCATCTGAGTCAAAGTTGGTTCCATTGTCGGTGATGATGTCGTGGGAAACTCAGAACTTGAAGATAATATTACCGAATGAAGCCGATAACACTCGCCGCGTCCAAGTTTTTGATGGGTTTAGCTTCAACCCACTTGGTGAGCTTATCCACCGCGACTAGCAGGTGGGTGAATCCGCTCGACCCGGTGCGTAAAGGGCCGACCATGTCGAGGCCCCATACGGCGGATGGCCAATTGATCAGAATCTTCTTCAGTACGGATGTAGGCTTGTGTGACTGATTCACGTAGAACTGGCACTCGACACACAGGTCCACCAAGTCCCTTGCTGCCTCATTGGCTCGGGGCCAATAAAAACCTGCTCGTAAGTCATTGGCTACCAAGGTCTCAGAGGACGCATGGTGTCCACAGGTTCCCAAGTGGATCTTGTGTAGGATTTGTAGTCCTTCCTCCGGAGAGATGCACTTCTGGCTGACTCCTATAACGCTCTTCTTGTACAGTTTGTGTCCGAGTACTTCGAAAGCTTTAGACCATCGAACGATGTGGCGGGCTTCCTCTTCGTCTTTGGGAAGCTCTTGCCGAAGAAAGTAAGCTAGATAAGGTTGTGTCCATTCAGGAGTGATGACCAGTGATACGTCCATTTTGCATCATGCTTTTATATCAATATTTATTGCATTATCTGCTGTTAATACACATTTTGGTACAACACTTATGTATTTTCTCTCTCATTTTACAATATTTACATGAAGAGGGAGAATGCCGGCAGCTGGAATGCTGGACTGGAAAAGGAGCAAATCTGAGGGACCTATTCTGCACAGCTCCAAAAGTCCTCAGAAGTTACAGAGAATTGTTCTGGAATATATAAAAAAGAATGGGCGAAAGAAATACCGGAGGGGACCCACCAGGAGATTACAATACAGTGGGGCGCAACCTACCCCCCTGGTCGCGCCCAGCAGGCTTGTGGGCCCCCTGGCAGTCCTCCGTTTCCCATCTTCTGCTGTATGAAAGGTTTTGACCTGGCAAAAATCATATGAGACCTTTCGGGATGAGGCACCACCCTCTAGAGGCGGAACTTCGACAGAACCAATCCAGAGCTGCGGCGGAGCTATTCCGTTGGGGAAACTTCCCTCCCGGAGGGGGAAATCGAAGCGATCGTCATCACCAACGATGCTCTCATCGAGAGGGGATTAATCTCCATCAACATCTTCATCACTACTATCTCCTCTCCAAACCCTAGTTCATCTCTTCTATCCGATCTTTGTCTCAAAACCTCACATTGGTACTTGTGGGTTGCTAGTAGTGTTGATTACTCCTTCTAGTTGATGCTAGTTGGCTTATTTGGTGGAAGATTATATGTTCAGATCCTTAATGATTATTAATAGTCCTCGGATTATGAACATGGATATGCTTTGTGAGTAGTTACATTTGTTCCTGAGGACATGGGATAAGTCTTGTTATAAGTAATCATGTGAATTTGGTATTCATTCGATATTTTTATAAGATCTATGTTGTTTATCCTCTAGTTTTGTTATGTGAACGTCGACTACATGACCCTTCACCATTATTTGGGCCTAGAGGAAGGCATTGGGAAGTAATAAGTAGATGATGAGTTGCTAGAGCGACAGAATCTTAAACCCTAGTTTATGCGTTGCTTCGTAAGGGGCTCATTTGGATTCATATGTGTAATGCTATGGTCAGATTTATCTTAATTCTTCTTTCGTAGTTGGGGATGATTTAGAGAGAGGTTAATCATAAGCGGGATGTTTGTCCAAGTAAGGGAAGCAACCAAGCACCGGTCCACCCACATATCAAATTATCAAAGTAACGAACGTGAATCATATGAGCATGATGAAAACTAACTTGACATAAATTCCCATGTGTCTTCGGGAGCGCTTTTATTTATATAAGAGTTTGTACGGGCATGTCCTTTGCTACAAAAATGATTGGGCCACCTTGCTGCACCATTCTTACATTTGTTACTTGCTACCCATTATGAATAACCTTATCATAAAACTATATGTCATCGATAATTTCAGTGCTAGTAGAGAATACCTTACCGAAAACCGCTTGTCATTTCCTTGTGCTCCTCTTTGGGTTCGACACTCTTACTTATTGAAAGGACTAGATAGATCCCCTACACTTATGGGTCATCAAGACTATTTTCTGGCGCCGTTGCCGGGGAGTGAAGCACCTTTGGTAAGTGGAACTTGGTAAGGAAAAATTTATATACTATGATGAAATTTACTATCACTTGTCTCTATGGAAAATAATCCTTTGAGGGTCTTGTTTGGGGTATCTTCACCCTGACTGGAAGCACAAAGAGATGCTCCTCAATCTACTGCACCTACTGAAAATATCTATTTTGAAATTCCTTCGGGTATGATAGAAAAACTGCTAGCTAATCCTTATGCAGGAGATGGAACACTACATCCTGATTTGCATTTAATCTATGTGGATGAAGTTTGTGGATTATTTAAGCTTGCAGGTCTGCCCGAGGATGATGTCAAGAAGAAAGTCTTTCCTTTATCTTTGAAGGAAAAGGTGTTGACGTGGTATAGGCTATGTGATGATATTGGATCATGGAACTACAACCGATTGAAATTGGAATTTCATCATAAGTTTTATCCTATGCATCTGGTTCATCGTGATCGGAGTTATATTTATAATTTTTGGCCTCATAAAGGAGAAAGAATCGCTCAAGATTGGGGTAGGCTTAAGTCAATGTTATATTCATGCCCCAATCACGAGCTCCCGGGAGAAATTATCATTCGGAATTTCTATGCTCGGCTCTCTCGTAATGATCAATCCATGCTTGACACTTCTTGCGCTGGTTCCTTCATGAAGAAAGATATTGAATTCAAATGGAACTTATTATAAAGAATGAAACTCAACTCTGGAGATTGGGTACTCGACGAAGGTAATGAATCACGTATAAGACTTAAGTTTGATTGTGTTAAATCCTTTATAGACACCAATGCTTTTCGTGATTTTAGCACTAAATATGGACTTGACTCTAAGGTAGTAGATTCATTTTGTGAATCTTTTGCTACTCATGTTGATCTCCCCAAGGAGAAGTGGTTTAAATATCATCCTCCCATTGAAGTTAAAGTGGTAGAACCTATTAAAGTTGAAGAAGAAACTATTATTTATACTGCTGATCCTGTTATTCCTACTGCTTATATTGAGAAACCACCCTTTCCTGTTAGTATAAAGGAACATGCTAAAGCTTCAACTGTGGTTCGTAAGAGTTGTACTAGAACACCTATACCTCCTGAACAAATTAAAGTTGAACCTAATATTGCTATGGTTAAAGATCTCTTGGTTGATAATATTGATGGACATGTCATTCACTTTGGTGATGAAGCGGCTAGAATTGCTAAACCTGATACTGAGGGCAAACATAGACCTATTGTTGGCGTGCCTGTTGTTTCTGTTAAAATGGGACATCATTGTTATCATGGCTTATGTGATGCACCAGTCCAATTAGAGGAAACTGATGTTACCATCAAGCTTGCTAATAGAGATATTATTTCACAAATTGGGATTGTTAGAGATGTTGAAGTCTTGTGTGGGAAAATAAAGTATCCTACTCATTTTCTTGTTCTTGGTTCCCCACCAGATGATTTTTGTGCCATTATATTCGGTAGACCCTTCTTGAATACTGTTAATGCTAAGACTGATTGTGAAAAAGAAACGGTTACTGTAAGTTTTGGGGATGTATCTCATGAGTTGAATTTCTCTAAATTTCATAGACAACCCCATGACAAATAATTGGCTAGTAAATATGTAATTATTGGTCTCGCTTCTATCGCTGTTCCTCCTACTGATCCCTTAGAACAATATTTGTTAGACCATGAAAATGATATGCATATGAATGAATGGAATGAAATAGATAAGATTTTCTTTGATCAGCAGCCTATTCTGAAACACAACCTGCCTATTGAAATACTCGGGGATCCTCCTCCACCCAAGTGTGATCCCATGTTTGAGCTTAAACAATTACCTGATACTCTGAAGGATGCCTATATTGATGAAAAAGAGAGATATATATCATGTTATTATTAGTGCTAACCTTTCAGAGCATGACGAAAAGAGATTACTAAAAACTACGAGGAAGCACCGTGCCACTATTGGATATACTCTTGATGATCTTTAGGGCATTAGTCCCACTCTATGTCAGCACAAAATCACTATGGAGCCTGATGCTAAACTAGTTGTTGATCACCAAGGACGATTAAATCCTAAGATGAAGGAAGTGGTAAGAAATGAAATAATAAAACTTCTCGAGGCACGTATAATTTATCCTATTGCTGATAATGGATGGGTTAGTCCCGTTCATTGTGTCCCTAAAAAGGGAGGTATTATCATTGTTCCTAATGATATAGATGAATTGATCCCGCAAAGAATTTTTACATGATATAGAACTGGAATTGATTTTAGGAAATTAAATAAGGCTACTAGGAAAGATATTTACCCGCTACCTTTTATTGATCAAATGCTAGAAAAACTATCCAAACATACACATTTTTGCTTTCTAGATGGTTATTCTGGCTTCTCTCAAATACCTGTATCAAAAGAGGATCAAGAGAAGACCACTTTTACTTGCCCTTTCGGTACATTTGCTTATAGACATATGCCTTTTGGTTTATGCAATGCACCTGCTACCTTTCAAAGATGTATGATGGCTATGTTCTCTGACTTTTGTGAAAAGATTGTTGAGGTTTTCATGGATGATTTTAATTTTGATGATTGCTTGAGAAACCTTGATCGAGTTTTGCAGAGATGTGAATAAACTAATCTTGTCTTGAATTGGGAGAAGTGACACTTTTATGGTTAATGAATGCATCGTCTTGGGACACAAAATCCCGAAAGAGGTATTGAAATTGATAAAGCTAAAGTTGATGCTATTGAAAAAATGTTGTGTACAATAGATATTAAAGGTATAAGGAGTTTCCTTGGTCATGTTGGTTTCTTTAGGACATTTATTAAAGACTTATCTAAATTTCCAAGCCTCTCACTAGTATTTTGCAAAAGGATGCTTCATTCATTTTTTATGATGATTGTGTAGAAGCATTTGAAATTCTTAAGAAAGCCTTGATCACCGCACTTGTTGTTCAACCACGTGATTGGAAACTACCCTTTGAAATTATATGTGCTGCTAGTAATTATGTTGTTGGTGTTGTTCCAGGGTAAAGAGTTGATAAGAAATTAAATGCCATCCATTACGCTAATAAAACTCTAGACAGTGCTCAAAGAAACTACGCTACCACTGAAAAGGAATTTTGAGTAGTTGTGTTTGCTTGCGATATGTTTACACCTTATATTTTTGATTCCAAAGTAACTATTCACACTGATCACGCTGCTATTAAGTACCTTATGGAAAAGAAATATGCTAAACCTAGACTTATTAGATGGGTTTTTCTGCTACAAAAATTTGATCTGCATATTATTGATAGAAAGGGCGCTGATAACCCCGTAGCATATAACTTGTCGAGATTAGAGAATGTTCTTGATGACCCACTACCTATTGATGATAGCTTTCCTGCTGAACAATTAGTTGTCATAAATGCTTCACGCAATGCTTCTTGGTATGCTAATTATGCTAATTACATCGTTGCTAAATTTAGACCGCCTAGTTTCACATACCAACAAAAGAAAAAGTTCTTCTATGATTTAAGACATTACTTTTGGGACGATCCACACCTTTATAAAGAAGGAGTAGATGGTATTATTAGACGTTGTGTACCTGAGAATGAACAGGGACAAATCCTATACAAGTGTCACTCCAACGCCTACGGAGGACATCACGCTTGAGATAGAACTGCACACAAGGTATTACAATCTGGTTTTTATTGGCCTACTCTCTTCAAGGATGCTCGTAAGTTTGTCTTGTCTTGTGATGAATGTCAAAGAATTGGTAATATTAGTAGACGTCAGGAAATCCCTATGAATTACTCTTTAGTTATTGAACCATTTGATGTTTGGGGTTTTGATTATATGGGACCTTTTCCAAAATCCAACGGGTATACTCATATTCTAGTTGCTGTTGATTATGTTAGTAAGTGGGTACAAACTATTCCAACTAGTAGTGCTGCCCATAACACTTCTATTAAAATGCTGAAAGAAGTTATTTTCCCTAGATTTGGAGTCCCTAGATATTTAATGACTGATGGTGGTTCACACATTATTCATGGTTCTTTTTGTAAATTGCTTGCTAAGTATGATGGTAATCATAGAATTGCATCTCCTTATCATCGTGAGTCTAGTGGGCAAGTAGAATTGAGCAATAGAGAAATCAAGTTGATCTTGCGAAAGACCGTTAATGGATATAGAAAGAATTGGTCTAAGAAACTTGATGATGCATTATGGGCTTATATGACCGCTTACAAAAACCCTAGGGGTATGTCTGGTATAAAATGGTCTATGGTAAATCATGTCACTTACTTCTAGAGCTAGAACATAAATCTTATTGGGCAATTAAAGAGCTTAACTATGATTTCATACTTGCTGGTGAAAAGAGGTTATTTTACACTAGCTCACTTGATGAATGGAGAAGCCAGGCCTATGAGAATGCTAAGTTGCTTAAAGAAAAGGTTAAGAGATGGCATGATAGAAGCATACGAAAGTGTGAATTCAATGTAGGTGATCATGTCTTGCTATACAACTCTTGTTTAAGATTTTTTGCAGGAAAACTTCTCTCTAAGGCCTTGTTCGGTTAATCCCACCAAGGAGGGGATTGGAGAGGATTGGAGGGGATTGAGGTGGAATTTGACTTGTAGGGGATTTAATATTTCCCAATCCCCTCCAAACCCCTTCAATTCTAAAAGAACCGAACAAGGCCTAAATGGGAAGGTCCTTACCTTATTGAGGAAGTATATCGTTGCGGTGCCATCAAGATCAACAACGCCGAAGGCACAAATCCGAAGGTGGTAAATCGGCAAAGAATCAAACATTACATCTCAAGTACTTTCATAAATGTTGAAACTAATATTATCAATACCATAACTCCGGAAGATTACATTAGTGAGACCTATCAGAATGAATCGGACCTTGAAAAGGAATATGTATGTGCTACGGTAAGCAAACCAACTCCAAAACGTTTTCAAAGGCAATTTTTACCAGTTTTGGAATATTTAAAATATTAGGAAAATATAAAGCAATCTAAAGCGTGCACGAGGAGGCGACAAGCGAGTGGGCGTGGCATACCCCCTGGCCACGCCCTGCAGGCTTGTGGCCACCCCGTGCATCCTCTGGACTCCGTTTTCTTGTGGAATACTCCTTCGGTTCAGAAAAAAAATCATTATATAATCTCCCAAAGGTTTTGACCTTCGTATCTCGACAATATCTCATGTTTTTGTTTTGAGCTGTTTCTACAGCAGATTTAGAGCAAGATGTCTTTGCAAGAGTCGGTCGGGGAGAATCGTGTCTTTCACCTGACACCGGGGGCCGCGCAATTCAACAAATCCAACACTTCACGCAGGCCACTAAGTAAAATATGGAGGCTGACTTGAAAAGTCTAGATGCTATGGAGGAACACCAAGAAGTTATATCTCGTTTACAACCTGAAGCCATGTTGGAAGAGCTTCAGAGCTCAGCAATTCAGAATTCAGTTATCCCCACAATGATAAATTTCTTACTTATGAAAATATGAAAAAGAGTGTTGCCTTTTCCCCCGCAGCAATGGAACATCCATGGGTTATGGGAGCTCTAACCGTCATTGGAAAACTTCGCAAGGAAATAATGGATCTCAATCGGCGAAATAATAAGCTTGAGGAGGAGAATTGCATTTTGAGGGGCATCATCGCCAAGAATATAAAACCACTACCTCCAAAGAAAGACAACTAAAGGGGAGGTGCCCGGTATCGTATCACCACCACACCTTTTTATTTTTTTATTTTTCTTCTTTCGATCCTTTTAGTTATATCTTGATCTAGTAGAATAAAGTTTTAGTTTGATCTAGTTTTTATCTTTCTTTTTGTCCCCCTATGTAAGCAAGTCCAAGAGTTATATAATAAGGACTAGCTTTGAGTCGAGGGCTTTCCTTGCTTGCTATGATCTTGAGAAAAAGAAATAGAAAGAAGTATAGAGTAAAAGCAAAAAAGCATACATAATGATCTTATGGGGAGTGATGAATTCACATATAAAAACTATGTAGATTGAAATTTGTTGTGAGTTGACAAACAAAGCTATTGGTCATTATTGCAATTAAAAGGAAGTAATAAAGAAAGAGAGGTTCACATATAAATATATTATCTTAGACATATTTTGTGATTGTAAGCACTGATTAAAATATCATATGCAAAAAGGTTGATGTTGGACAAGGAAGATAACATAATGAGTTATGTTTGCTTATTTCCGAATAGTAGTTATATGGTTGTAGATCCTTCAACATGTGTCACATGCTTCCACCTCATATTAGCCAGAAACTCCTGCACCAAGTAGAGATATTACTTGTGCATCCAAAAATCTTTAACCCAGTTTTTGTGTTGAGAGTCCACCATACCTACCTATGGATTGAGTAAGATCCTTGAAGTAAGTTGTCATCGGTGAAAGCAATAAAAATTTCTCTTTAAATATGTGTGGTTTATTAGTGTGAGGAAAATAAACTTTGTACGAACTTGTGATATAGAAGAGATAAAAGCGATGGACTGCATAATAAAGTACTTTATTACAAGGGGCAATATAAAGTGACTTTCTTTTGCATTAATGGATCGCACATCCAACTATAAAAGCACATGACAACCTATGCTTCCCTCTGCGAAGGGCCTATCTGTTACCTTTACTTTATAGTACCTACCTTTACGAAAGAGTCGTGGTGAACTTCACAATTTCCTTTATTTTGCCTTTATATTTTAGCAAGCGTCATGTGTTGGGGAATAATCTAGATAGATATATCCACTCGAATGTGGGTGATCATTAGTTATTAGTTGTTGACATTACACTTGAGGTAAATAGTTGGGAGGCAAAACTATAAGCCCATATCTTTCTCTGTGTCCAATTGAAGCTTTGACCTCATAGGTACCGTGTGAGTGTTAGAAATTATGGAAGGACATAAGATGATTGAGTATGTGGATTTTCCTTACTAGCTCTTATATTGACTCTTTCCTACGTTGCGATAAATTGGAATTGCTTCAATGACTGAAATCATAGTTTGTTAGTTCTCAATAGAGTTCTTGATTCATACTTTGCCTTGTGAATGAATTGTTACTCTAGTATAAGATGTTCTATGTCAATAATCAACACCTGTATCTCTAAACATGTGGGCATATTTATCGATCTCTGGTTTCGCTTGAGGACAAGCGAGGTCCAAACTTGGGGGAGTTGATACGTCCATTTTGCATCATGCTAATATATAAATATTTATTGCATTATGGGCAGTTAATACACATTATGGTACAATACTTATGCCTTTTCTCTCTTATTTTACAAGATTTACATGAAGAGGTAGAATGCCGGCAACTGGAATTCTGGGCTGGAAAAGGAGAAAATCTGAGAGACCTATTATGCAGGCTTGTGGGCCCCCTAGCAGGCCTCTGGTGCCCATCTTCTGCTATATGAAGGGTTTTGACCTGGAAAAAAATAATATCAGACATTTCGGGATGAGGCGCCGCCGTCTCGAGGCGAAACTTCAACAAAACCAATCTAGAGCTCCGGCGGAGCTATTCTGTGGGAGAAACTTCCCTCCCGGAAGGGGAAATCGAAGCCATCGTCATCACCAACAATCATATCATCAAGAGGGGGTCCATCTCCATCAACATCTTCACCATCACCATCTCCTCTCCAAACCCTAGGTCATGTCTTGTATCCGATCTTTGTCTCAAAACCTCAGATTGGAACCTGTGGGTTGCTAGTAGTGTTGATTACTCCTTGTAGTTGATGCTAGTTGGTTTATTTGGTGGAAGATTATATGATCAGATCCTTAATGATTATTAACACTCCTCTGATTATGAACATGAATATGCTTTGTGAGTAGTTACGTTTGTTCCTGAGCACATGGGATAAGTCTTGTTATAAGTAATCATGTGAATTTGGTATTCGTTCGATATTTTGATAAGATGTATGTTGTCTCTCCTCTAGTGGTGTTATGTGAATGTCGACTACATGACACTTCACCATTATTTGGGCCTAGAGGAAGGCATTGGGAAGTAATAAGTAGATGATGGGTTGCTAGAGTGACAGAAGCTTAATCCCTAGTTTATGTGTTGCTTCGTAAGGGGCTTATTTGGATTCATATGTTTAATCCTATGGTTAGATTTATCTTAATTCTTCTTTCATAGTTGCGGATGCTTGCGACAGATGTTAACTAGAAGTGGGATATTTTTCCAAGCAAGGGAAGCACCCAAGCACCAGTCCACCCACATATCAAATTATCAAAGTAACGAACGTGAATCATATGAGCATGATGAAAACAAGCTTGACATAAATTCCCATGTGTCCTCGGGAGACCTTTTCTTTATATAAGAGTTTGTCCAGGCTTGTCCTTTCTACAAAAAGGTTTGGGCCACTTTTCAGCACCATTGTTAGATTTGTTACTTGCTAACCCTTTTGAATTACCTTACCACAAAACTATCTGTCACCGATAATTTGAGTGCTTGCGCAGTATACCTTACTGAAAACCTCTTGTCATTTCCTTCTTCTCCTCGTTTGGTTTGACACTCTTACTTATCAAAAGGACTACGATAGATCCCCTACACTTGTGGGTCATCAACCAGCATCTCATGGACGAGGTCAACCATGGCCGGGATGTCGATCTCAGTCAGATTTAACGTACCGATTGCTTGTGGGCGATCTTCAGTGAAGGGATCCTCCTTGACCGAGGGGGCGCATAGGTGATCGAGGAGCACGCCCATTGGAATGATCTTCCGAGTGGACACAATCTTTGCCAAATCATAGGCCGCTTGGTTCTTGGCTCGGGGCGCATGGTGTAGTTCCAACCCTTCGAAGTTCTTCTCCAACTTTGTGACCGCGTTGAAGTAGACTGTCATTATTGGGCTTCCGATGTACCATTCCTTCATGACTTGGTTCCCAACGAGATCCGAGTCTCCATAAACCATCAATCAGCGGATGCCGAGTGAGATGGCCATGTGGATCCCATACAGGAGGGCCTCGTACTCGGCCTCTTCGTTGGATGAATCGAAGTGAGTACGTAAATCAATTGATCTCCCCTTGGGGAACGAAAACCACTCCAAACCCCAAGCCATGGAGCATCGTGGACCCATCAAAGAACATGGTCCAATGCGTGGGGACGATTGGAGCCGGTTGTTTTTGCTCTACCCACTCGGCAAGAAAATCTGCGAGGGCCTGAGACTTGATTGCTTTCTTGGCTTCAAACTTGATCTCAAGTGGTAGGAGCTCAATCGCCCATTTTGCCACTTGGCCAGTTGCATCCCGATTGTGAAGAATTTCCGCTAGGGGAGCGTCGCTGATGACTGTGACGGAGTGATCTTGAAAATAGTGGATTACCTTCTTCACAGTCAGGTAGATCCCATAGACCAGCTTCTGGTAGTGTGGGTATCTTTGTTTTGAAGGGGTCAACACTTTGGAAATGTAGTAGATGGGTGTTTGTACCTTGTACGCTTTGGCTGCTTCTTCATGCTCTACGGTGAGTACGGTGCTAACCACTTGGCTAGTAGCAGCGATGTACATGAGCAAGGGCTCCTGGCTACTCGGAGCAGCCAGCACCGTCTGGGTGGAAAGCATGGCTTTGAGTTTGTCGAATGCGACCTGCACTTCATCATTCCACTTGAACCTGTTGGGTTTCTTCATCAATCGGTAAAGAGGCAGGGACTTCTCACCGAGTCTTGAGATGAAGCGAGTGAGGGCTGCAAGGCGGCCCATAAGTGTCCGCACATCGTGGATGCGCTTTGGCCGTTTCATTTGGACTATGGCTCCGATCTTGTCGGGATTGACATCGATACCTTGTTTGGAAACAAGGAAACCGAGTAGCTTACCAGCTGGTACACCGAAGGTGCATTTTGTCAGATTGAGCTTAATCCCGAAGCATTGAAGGTTTTGGAAGGTTTCGGCGAGGTCGGCAGGAGGTCAGAATCTTTCTTGGACTTTACCACGATGTCATCCATGTATGCTTCGACATTCCGATTGATCTGTTCCTCCAGACATTTTTGAATCATGTGATGGAAGGCAGCTCCAGCGTTTTTGAGACCAAATGGCATTGTGATGTAAAAAAAACATCTGAATGGGGTGATGAAGGTTGTCTTTATTTTGTCAGGTCGATACATTCGGATCTGGTGGTACCCGAAGTACGCATCCAGGAACGACAAGCGTTCACATCTCGCAATGGAATTTGCAAGTTGATCTATGCAAGGTAGAAGGAAGTGGTCCTTCGGGTAGGCCCGATTGAGGTGCTTGAAGTCAATACACGTTCAGAGTGAATTGTTCTTCTTTGCTACCAGGACTACGTTCGCCAACCACTCGGAGTGATAGACCTTGCGGATGAACTCAGCATCTACGAGCCGAGCGATATTTTCGCGGATTACCCTACGCTTCTCCACGGAGGAGCGGCGCAGGTGTTCCTTGACGGGGTTGATCTTTGTGTCCACTTGGAGGTGATGCTCAGCCAGCTCCTTGGGAACCCCCAGCATGTCAGACGGCTTCCATGCAAAGATATCCCAGTTCTCACAGAGGAATTGGATAAGCTTGGCTTCCTATTTCTCTCTTAGTGAAGTGAAGATGTTGGTCGCAGAAGCACTCGGATCGGTGGGCCAGACATTGACCTGCTTCGTCTCACCAGCCAACTAAAAGGCAGATCAGTAGCTGGCCGCTTCGAGTTGAGCAGATCTATGGTGTCCATTGCCTTCTTTTACCCATCAAGCTGGCCTGTAAGGACTTGCTCATTGGCGATTCCTGGAGCCTTGCTAGAGGCACTCCTTGGTGACCTTCCGATTGCCACTCACTGTGATCACGCCTTTTCAGCCCTAGCATCTTGAGCTTATGATACACGTAACATGGATGGGCCATGAAACGTGCGTAAGCGGGCCTACCCAGGATGGCATGATAGGCGCTGCAAAACTCGACCACTTCAAAGGTCAACCTCTCCTTGTGAAAAAAATTCTCGCTGCCAAATACGACGCTCAAAGTGATTTGGCCAGGTGATTCGTACTTCTTCCCGGGGATCACCCTATGGAACTGCATGTTACTGTTGATTAGTAGAGACAACGGGATGTCTATGGCTTTGAGTGTGTCCACGTAGATGATGTTGAGGCTATTGCCTTCTTCCATGAGAACATTCCGCAATCGAAATCCATTTACTGCAGGATGGACCACCAACGCATGCCTCTCGGAGGTGGCTATGTTGGCATGGTGGTCCACCTGATCGAATGTGACGGGCGTCTTTGCCCAGCCGAAGTATTTGTGACAGCCGGCGCTCCCATGTTCACCTCCCGATTGATAACTTTTAATTGGCTCTTGCTCTCGATGTTCGCGAAGATCATGAGGGTCGCCTAGATGTTCGAGAAACCGGAGGCGTCCGCAGGGTCGTCCTCATCATCCTTGTCCCTGGAGGTCGCTCCGCCCATCTTAGTCCAGAGCAGACGGCAGTCGTGAGCTGTGTGCTTGGCGGGGATAGTCTCCCCTTTCTCGTCCTTGCAAGAATGAATTGGACATGACTGGTCCAATAGGCTGCTGTTGACTCGGCTTTATTTTTGCCAGCCCGGTCCTTTTTCTTTTTGGATTTATCTTGGCTCTTCCTTGGGACAACAGCTACTTCAGCTTTTCCCGATGGGTCACCTTTTCGCTTCTGCTTCTTCCCAGTGTTTCCCGATTAAGGGGTTATGCTGGCTCGGCCTTTGCCGCTGTGGAGGCGGTCTTCTTCTTCGCCATTCGCATACCAATTGGTGATCTTCATGGACCGACGAAGGGAGAGGTCCCCTGATCATCCAAACTTGAGAATGAGCTCCCGAGGCCAACTGTCGTGGGGATAACTTGAGATGAGCTCCCGAGGCAAACTTGAGAAGTAGCTAGGGGTACGAAAGAAGGGGCGAAGTCTAACTAGGCGCAGGGGATGCCCTCGGATGTACGAGTTCAGGCCCCACTCGGAAGTGGTAATAGCCCTACGTCTTGAGCCCTAAGGCTTATGTTTTTCTTATGGGGTATGAAAGATTAGAAAGTACTAAACCCTTGAGCTGGAGCCCGGGGTGGCTTATATAGTTGCTGCCATGACCGGCCGAGCTTCATTAGAAGGTAATTAATGCTAATAAACAAGGAAGTAACTAGAAATGGGTGTTATAACTCTTGGTGTTACTGGTAACGCGAGCCCTCACTGCACTTCATGTGATGGATTAAGTCCTTAGCCGTTGCAGCCTCTTTGGTGCCTTCTCCTTGTTGTAGTCCGAGTGCTAGGATGCATCCGACTGACACAAGGTGATCTGAGTGACTCCAGGCAGACCATGTGACGGTTGCTGAATCGAGTGAGGTCGAAGCTACACCGATGACTTTAAGTACACTGATATCCATAATGGGTCCTAGGTGGGCCTAGGGAAGCAGGTCCGTAGGCCTATCCCTAATGTACAAACTCATCAACGATGAAGTTTCAAAACATGGACGACATCATGGACATGAGAGAATTGTGGTGGTAGTTCAAGTTTATAAGCCAGATATCCATGTCTGGCGAGAATGTAGAAAAGGCCAATGTAGCGAGGAGCTAACTTGCCCTTTACACCAAAACGATGAGTGCCTCTCAGAGGAGTGACATGTAGATAAGCTTGTTCAACAAGGTGATTGGTAGATCCCAAGTGTTTACAATCATAGTTGCTCTTCTGATGGGAGTAGGCCGCCTTATGGTTTTCTCGTACAATGCAAACTTGCTCTTGTGCTTATTGTATAATATCCGGAGCGATGACTGGCCGATCTCCTTCTGACCAGTTCAGAGGGGTTCGACACTTATGTCCATATAATACCACGAAGGGGGCCATCTTCAAGCTAGCTTGAGAGCTCTTGTTATAAGAGAATTCAGCATACGGGAGAGATTCTTCCCGCTTCTTGTCAAAGGAGATGGCACAAGCACGCAACATATCTTCAAGCACTTGGTTAACTCGCTCAACTTGACCTTGGTAGTGGGGGTGATAAGCGGTGCTCCAGGTTATATGAGTTCCCATAGCTTCTTGGAAACTTTCCCAGAATTTTGATGTGAAAATGTTGCCTGTGTTTGAACCAATGTCCTTTGGAATGTCGTGGGGTGACACAATTCTGGAGATATACAAGTCCGCTAACTGACTAGCAATGATAAGTTCCTTGACTAGCAGAAAGTGTGTAATCTTGTGGAGTTGGTCGATGACGACAAAAATAGCATCATGACCCTTTCGTGATATGGGGAGGCCAGTGATGAAATCCATCCAACATTATCCCACTTCCATTCATGAATAGGAAGTGGTTGTATAAATCCAACAGGTTTGTTATGGTTTTCATTGACGTGACGTAAATGTGATATTCATAGATATAGCAACCAATGTCTTGCTTCATCTTAGACCACCAATATTTTTTATGAATGTCTCGATACATCTTGGTACTTCCCGAGTGAATAGGCAGGGGAGTGTCATGTGCTTCTTTCATAACTTTCTATGTCATCAGGTCGAATTGGGGAACCATAAGACTATCTCTCTTAAGAACAAGGGTCCACCTTCATCCAGCGAGAAGTCCTTGGCCTTCTCAGAGCAAAGATTGCTATTAACCCGATCAATTTCAGTGTCTTTCTCTTGTGCGGACTTGATTGCTTTATGAAGAGTCACTTCCAAGACAAGGATATTAAGAGAAACCTGTGGAACAATGTGAAGGTTCAACTTGTGAAGTTCTTCATGAAGGCGGGGTTGAGCTTTGTGAACCATGTGGTTGTTATAATAAGCTTGTCAAGTCAAGACATTAGCCATGACATTAGCCCTGCCATAGGTATAAGAAATACATCCGTCATAGTTAGCAATCTCTTCCATCCATCGCCATTGATGGAGATTCAGATCTGGCTGACTAAACAGATACTTCAGTCTTTGATGGTCGGTATATATATCACAACGATTACCGAGAAGGTAATTTTGCCACAACAATAGTGTCTAGATAACTACAACGAATTCGAGGTCATGAACTGGATAGTTCACTTCACGAGGGTGCAACTGTCTTGAGGAATAAGCAATCACCATGCACTCTTGCATTAGGACACAACCTAATCCTTGATGGAATGCAGTGCAATAAATGACAAAGTTCTTACGAGAATCTGGATGAGCAAGCACTGGAGCAGATGTCAGCTTGTCCTTGAGTCTGTGGAAACTTTCCTAAAAATTTTCTGTCCACTCAAACTTAACGCCCTTTTCAAGAATATTAGGCAAGGGTTTGACAACCTTGGAAAATTTCTCGACAAAATGGCGGAATTAGCTGGCGAGTCCGAAAAAACTTCTGACTTGCTTGACATTCTTTGGGGGAGTCCAATCAAGAATAGCCTGAACTAGTTCTGGGTTGACTGCAATACCACCCTTGGAGATCAGATGAGCAACGTATGTCACTCTGAGCAACCACAACTCACACTTGGAGTATTTGGCATATATCTGATGATGTCGAAGCTTTTCTAGGACAAGACACAAATGTACAACATGTTCTACTTTATTCTTGGAATACACCGGGATATCATCCAGATAAAGCATGACGAACTTGTCTTGGTAGTCCATGAATATATAGTTAATTAAATGAGTGAAGGTTGCTGGAGCATTGGTTAAACTGAAAGACATGGTGGTATACTCGTATGAACCATAACGAGTAACAAATGTGATCTTTGGAATATCCTCTTCACGAACTTGGATCTAGGGTAACCCAACCTCAAGTCGAGTTTAGAAAATACGGAGGTACCCACAAGTTGATCATACATATCGTTGATCCGACGAAGTGGATATTTGTTCAAAATTGTTGCTTGGTTGATGGGTCGATAGTATTGTACCAAACAATTCATACCATCCTTCTTCTTGACAAAGAGGGAAGGTGCTCCCCAGGCAGAAGAACTTGGACGAATGAAACTTTTGCGAAGTAAATTGTCGATTTCTTCCTTAAGTTCAAGGAGTTCATGAGGAGGCATCTTATAAGGTCGTTTGGTGATAGGAGTGGTGCATGGTTTTAAGAAGACGACAAACTCGACAGCTCTAATAGGGGGAACTCCTCGAATTTCTTCTTGAAAGACATCTTGGAAGTCACAAACATCTGGAACGTGTTCAATCCCCTCAAGAGGTGACGCATTCAATGCATTTAATAAATAAATCCGGGCTTCGGCATTTCGAACAAGATGATTATTGTAGCTTACTATCTTATTCAAAGGATGTAGGAGATGTATGATTTTAGTGGCACGAACTATTGAAGTAGTATGTGTTTCAACCAATTCATTCTGAGAATTAGGTTAATACTAGAAGACTTAAAAATAATGGTCGAGACATGGAATTCCAACCCTTCAATTTCAATGGTGACGTTGTGGCTAACCATGGATGTCACGGTTTTCTCATGGCAGATGCCATGGGGGTGGCTTATCGATAGTGGTTGGGGCCGAAAGGACGCCGACAGGCCCCAGAAACAGGATTGGGGACAAGCGGTGCCAGACACATGATGTACCCACGTTCAGGGCCCTCCGTGGGAGGTAACACCCCTAGTCCTGCAAGTATGGTTGAGGAACCAATCGGGCTACAGGGTTGCTCCTTGATCTATATGACGGAGGAAGAAGGAGCTTGCTTGCTCTCTCTACCTCTCCTGGGTGTGCGTGTGTGTGTGCGTGTTGTGGGATGGAACTAGCTGACCCCCCGCATGTGGTAGCTCCGGGGGGGTTTATACGTGAGCCCCTAGCTTACAATATACATATATGGTGCCGGGGGGACCTCGCATGAAGCCTCTTAGCCGGCCAAGGGTCCCACCGGTTGAGGATTCTAGTCACTTGTAGGACCCGCTGGCTGGAGGGTGTTGTCGCCCGTAGGGCCCGCCGACTGGGGGGTATTTTTGCAAAGTGGTATGGGCTATGCGGCAAGACATCGTCTTGCACAGCTAGCCGCTGTTAGTAGTACTACCAACCGTAGTGTAGCCACGTGGGAGCAGGTAATGGAGTGGATGGGGGCGTGCCGCTACTGTGCCGCCTCACCTAGTTGAAGTCGGTTGCGGTCAGCGATGTGGCCGTCTCCTTTGTAATCGGGCGTATGTTGACCAGCTGTACCTGGGTCGTTATAGCCATGTCTCGCTAATGCGTCCCTCATGCGCTTGTCACGGTGATACGATAGGGGCTGACCCACTGGTTGGCTCATCGCTCGCGAATCAGATGGTGGTTGGCTTCGCCCCGAGCCGGCTCACATTGTGTAACTGGACTGGAGGAGCCAGCCTACGGGGGGAAGTGTCCGCCCCGTATTGTTTTAAAAAAGGGGGAAGTAGCTTGAATGAGCCTACCCCAGGGTTATGCCCCATCATTAGTCCCCAAAGCATGGGAGGCCCACCGGCTCGGAGGGGCGGAACTCGTCGGCTTGGATCATGCGCTCATTGGCCCGTGAAGCCGTAGCGGGACCGTTCGGCAGTCGGAGGCGGCTGAAGTCGCAGCCGGTTGGCGTCCCCTGGCCTGCCTCGAGCTCTCTGAAGCATAGAGAGGGGACGCCACGTGTGGCATGCCGCGGGCCATGGCCTCACATGCCATGTGGGTGACAAGACCGGGCCACGAGGTAGGGCCCGCTTGATAGCAACCTCGGCCCATGCATGTGTATCTTCTAAGGGTAGAGGCCGACGGATTGCGTTCCCCTCGCGCAATAATGTCATACGTGCGGTGTGGAAGTTGTGGGGATCATGCTTATAGGATCCCCTCCCCGACTACCCCATGCGAAGTTTAAATAGGAAGGGGAGGGGCGGAGAGAGCCATTCTCTCTCCCGCCCTCGTCCTTTGTCTTCCTCGCCGTTCCCCCTCTTGCAGAGAGAGAGAGAGAGAGAGAGAGAGAGAAGCAGGCCGCGCGCCTGCCATGCTGCCGTTTGCCACCGGCGCCCACTGAGAACGGTTGGTGTCTACCGTCTTTGGCCCCTCGCTCGAGCCTCCTCCGAGCCTGATGATGACCAAGGGTGACTGGGACGGCAGCAATGTCGACGATGACTTCATCGAGTGCCTCCGCAGACTGCCACCAGCGGGGCTCGTGGAAGCACGCATCATGGCGGTAGAATACGGCCCAGCTCCGCGGGACGACGAGGTGCTGGTCTTTGTCAACCACTTCGCTCGGGGGTTCACGCTGCCGGCGAGCACCTTCTTTCACCGGTTCCTCGTGCATTTTGGCCTGCAGCCCCACTACCTCGGCGCCAACGGCTTCCTACAGTTTGCTGCATTCGTCTCCCTGTGCTAGGGCTATTTGGGGATTAAGCCACATCTGGACCTCTAGCGCCGTCTCTTCTTACTCAAGAAGCAGGTGGTGCTGAACAAAAGCACCAAGCAGATGGAGATGACCACGTGCGGGGCAGCCCTCATTTACCACCGTACGGGAACCGGCTTCCCCAAGCTCCCGCTATAGGACTCGGTGAAGAGCTGGCGGAAGGGGTTCTTCTATGTCAAGAACGGCGAGGCGGACCGGGATCTCATCAACCTGCCCGTCTTTGTAAACTCGCCTTCGGTCGCCATGCTGAACTGGAAGGCGGCCCTACCACACCCAGCCGAGGTGGTGGACCATCTCTGTACCCGTCTGGCCCGGCTGACCAGCCCACAGGGCCTCAGTGGCGTCGACCTTCTCACCACCATGGTGGGACGTCGGGTGCAGCCGTTGCAGCACTGCCCGCACCTCATCGACCAGATGGACGGCCGACACGACCCGTTCCGGCTCCCCACAAAGGAGATGAGGGCGGTGCACATGGCAAGGCGGGTGAAATTGATCTCTGCCGCCAGGATGGATGAGCGGGAGTGGCGATGGTCCAAGGCTCCCTACGATCGACAGTATTCGCTTCGGGTGGTAAGTAACACGTCGCCCTTACCTGTTTTTGTCATGTATGCCCCTTTTTCATGCTTGACGCCGGATGCCCTTCACAGCGGCAGTTGTTTCCCCGGCTGCAAGCCTACGGCGAGCCGACAGCCGAGTTGCTAGAGTCGGACATCGAGGAGATCGAGGACACTGAAGAATTGGAGCTGGGAGGCGTGGCTCGAGCCAGAGGCAAGGCGTCGGGAGCCGACATGGCGGAGTCAGAGGAATCCGAGCCCGCTGGTGAGTTCTTTAAACCCGTGCTGCGGGATTGGTAATATGATGATGATGATCCGCCGGTGTCATGCGATGCAGCCGCCGTGGAGGACCCGGGGGCCATGAAGGAGGACATCAGCGTGCCGAGGAAGAGGCTTCACAGGGCCGGTCGTGGCTCCGACGAAGGCGAGGCAGACACAAGAGGGCAAGGGAGGTAGGAGGCGAGCTCCCGCCTAGCTCCAAAGCGAGCAGCCGGTTTGCGGCTAGGGAGACGGCGGGAAGAAGCAATGGGTCACGCCGGTTGGACCTGTAAGGCGGGCAGTCCCTGTCAGCATCGGGTATGTCCTTCGACCGTCCTATTTCCCTTCATCTTTGTTTTCTTCGTCGTTGTTCATGTCTGTTAGAATGCGTCGAGCAAGGGCCCATGCACCCTGGGGATGACCACCCCGACGGCGGCGACAGAGGCCAATAGGAGCATCGAAAAGGAGCATGTTGCATGGACCAAGGTGGAGGCGGCGCAGAAGGCGCTGGATGAGCAAGAGCGCTGTCCATGGGAGGTGGCTGCCTAGAAGCTGACGCCCGAAGAGGCACGAGTGGAGATAGCGGGTTGGGAGCTGCAGCAGGATGGATCTGCTCCAGAATCACTGGCCAAAGAGAAGCAGTCCAAGGAGGCGCATAACCCTGTCCAGCGGGCGGAGGCGGACGCCCAGGCTACCGAGGAGGCGTGCGCGGACGCGAGTGTAGTGGATGTTGTCAATGGGTCCGTGCGGGAGCCTGACGACGCGTCAGAGGGACCCGACGTCACGCCGTCGGGGACGAAGGCTCCAAGCGTCAAGGCGGATGACGCGTGAGACCCGGCTGGCGATGGGTCCGACACGACCTCGAAGGTAGGCGGTGAAGTTTTGGAGGCCGAGGCCCCCGCATCGAAGGCCCCTCACGGGGATGACTTGTCTGGCTGGGGGCATTTCTTTAGGGGTAGCTGAAACCCTTATCATGTTGGCGCGTGGCCTGGCCGTGGCCGGAGCTAGCACCGGCTCCAGGTCTCGGTCGCTCGAGAGATGGGTTGTGTACGGCGGGACCTCTGGTGGAGGGGCTCCCAGCTCGCTGGGAGCAGGAGTGCATGCACTTATCGCGAAGTTCGCCGACTGCCGCGACCACGAGCAGCGAGCAGCCCAGGCAGCTCGGGATCGGCTCATCCATCCCGAGGGTAGGCGTTCTATCCCTTTACTCTTTTTATTCTGTTTTTCCTTCCGAGTCTTTCCAGTGGGGGAATACAAGCACACCCACTGGGTTGGCCCAACAGAGTCGGGCCGGTTGGGAAGCACCCGGGCCGTGTCTTAACCGCGACAGCTTCTATCCTTGTTTTTGCAGGCCCGCCATGATTGATGGGTGGTTGCATTCAACATGCTGCTCGATCGGTATCGAGAGGCCAAGAGCCAGTTAGCCGACGTCCACCGCCATTAGGCCTGAGCCAGCCAGTAGCAGGATCTCCAACAGGAGGAGTGTTTCCGGCTACGCGAGGAGGCAGACCGCCTTCAAGTGCAGAAGAGGGACCGCGAGGCGGGCAATCACGTGGAGCTGGAGCAGCGGGAGGCGAGCCACCGTGAGGCATTGAAGGCTAATAATGACCATCTGGAGAAGGCGGTCGAGGCAGCACAAGCAGCACAAGATGAGCACAACCACCGGATCCAGGCTTGGTCGGCGAGGGAGCAGGACCTGCATGAGGTGGACCGGCTTCTAGCCTGTAAGTTTTCTTTGTCTTGATTTTTTCTCCTTGCACCACCTTGGGCTTGGATTTTTCTTGCCTTATGCCGCGTGCTTGTTCTCCTCCCTCAGATATCTTACTAGAGACGCATCAGGAGGCGGAGGCAGCCGCGTAGGCCCACCATCAGGAGCAACGAACGTCGGGCGTCCATGTTGGGGCATTTGCCGCCTGGAAGGTAGACGAGGTGGGGATCGCTTCTAAGGTCCGCCTGACCGAGGTGGTTTGGGCATTGTATCAGCTCCAGAAGGCCAGGCTAGCGCTGGTCTGCACCCTCTTGACAAACGCAGTCCAACTTGGCTCAGTGAGCCGGGTGTCATGGTGATTTGAGACTAGGAGCGCGGAAGTGGGCGTCTGGCGAGCCTCGGCGGCGCGAGCCGGCGCGTTCATGGTGCTCCGCGTCACCAAGACATCATACTCGGATCTGAACCCGGGGCCACCCACGTCCCAGCGTGGTGGTACGGATGCGGAGCTGGAGGCGGTTGGTGACGAGATTGTCGTGGAGGTTAGCGACCTTGCATCGTTTGCCCCATGGGATGAATACGTCTTGAATGGGTAGACAATGGCGCGGTTTTCCCGTAGGACCAGTACTCGCTGGCTCTGGACAACCCAGGAGGCAGCACTAACGAGATGGATGTCGAGGGTGCAGACTCCAGCGATGGCTTCTATGTCAACCTTGTGTCGGAAGAGGACACGGGTGTGAAGGCCGACAAGAAATGCCTTGTGGCCAAGGACGGAGCTTCTACTTCGGTTGCTGCGAGAAGCACGGGTGCCAAGGATGGAGCCTCCATCTTGACCGTTGTGGGAGGGGTTCGGGTGAAGGATGGAGCCCCGAGCGGCTAGGGTCTTTCTTTTCTTCCTGCATTACTTAGTCTATAGTTCCACCCACTGGTGGTGTGATGTAATGAACTTGTGGTCGTGGGCCTTTATGCTTTTGTGTATAAATGTGTAATTTAGACTTGCCAAAAAATTTGCGCGTGCTGGTTCGTCCATGGTTTTTTATCCTTTTGGTTTTCATCTACCCAAAACATCATCCTCTTCGGCTTCATCCCCACCAGCCGGACAGCGAGGAGTCGGTGAGTGACTGGTACGGGGTATCTTCTTTTGGGAAAGTCTGCCACGGGTTTTTTGGAGCCGCGGGGATGTTTTAGCTAGGGTGAGTACGACAGAGACCAGTTATAAATAATAGAAGGTTCGGTTAGCCCAAGCCGATCGCTCCTTCGCAAGTGGCGTTCATGTGTGGCAAGCTTTCCGTCCCAGAGTCTCGCTAGACGAACAGTCGGGAGCTGGTGTGTAGCTAGGCGGGGTGGTAGGGATTTTTTTGCTTAGCCCACATTACTTGACCGGCCTTGAAGAGAGAGAGACAAGGCTAACTGACGAGCCCCGGGGTTCGAGGAGCCGGACTGGGGTGCTTGCTCGAGAAGTGGTGTGCTATTTGAAGGAAATGAAAGGGTATGCCCCAACTGCTGGCTTGGGACACCCACTGCATTCATTAGGCCCGAAAGGGTGGAGGATACATATGTCACTGGTTCTTTCTAATAGTAAAACGGACGAAGGAGCTCCGTGTTCCATGGGTGCTCTGACTCCTCACCGGAGGCGTCTCTCTTGCACTTTTGTGGCTTCTGTGCATCTATTACATAGTACGAGTTGTTGTGCAGCTCCTTGCTGATGATGAACAGACCCTCCCATGGGGAGGATAGCTTGTGCTGGCCGGCGGTTCGTTTTATCCGCCTAAGGACCAGGTCCCCTCGCGGAAGGAGAGGGGTGTGATACATTTCTATGGTAGTGTCACAGCTCCTGCTAGTAGATGGCCGACCGGCTCACGGCCACCTCGCGTGGCTCCTCGAGTAGGTCGATGTTGTCTTCTCTCGCTTCCCTTTCATCCATCTCCATGGACAAGGTGACGCGAGGCGAGTCAAACTCAATGTCCGTGGGGATGACCGCCTCGGAACCATACACGAGGAAGAAAGGGGTGAAACCAATTGACCGGTTGGGCGTGGTTCGAAGGCTCCACAAGACAGTCGGCAACTCTTCGATCCAGCAGCCGGGTCAACACATGAGCGGTGCCACGAGAAGTGGCTTGACGCCGGATAGGATTAAGCTGTTCACCCTCTCCGCCTGGCCGTTCGAATGTGGATGGGCAACCAACGCAAGGTCGAGATGGATACTCTCATTCGAAAAGAAAAGTGCCATCATGCCCTTGGCGAAATTGGTGTCGTTGTCGGTGATGATGTTGTGGAGAATGTCGTAACACATGGTGATATCCTTCACGAACCGGACGGCTGTGGGGTCGTCCAGCTTCTTGATGGGCCTTGCCTCGATCCATTTGATGAACTTGTCGACGGCTACCAGGAGGTGTGTCATGCCGCCTCGAGCGGTCTTGAATGGTCCCACCATGTCGATCCCCCACACTGCGAAAGGACAAGGGAGGTGATGGTTTTGAGGGTCGCAGCCGACACGTGGCTCTGCATGCTGAAGCGTTGGCACCCCTCGCACTTGTCGACCAACTGTGTTGCTTCCTCCAGGGCCGTCGGCTAGTAAAACCCGTGGCGGAATGCCTTGGCCACCAGGGCCCTCGAGGCTGCATGATGCCCGCACTCACCCTAGTGGATGTTTCAGAGGATCTCTTGCCCTTTCTCCGACTCGACACAGCACTAGAACACGCCGGTTGCGCTGCGCCGAACCAGCTCGCGGTTGTTGATGGCATTGGCGGGGGGCGGACGCTGGATCCGCCGGGCATCCTCTTCATCAGGAGGGAGCTCTCCGCGCATGAGGAAGGAGAGGATGGGTTGGGCCCATGTTGGGGCCGAGATGTGAGCAAGCGACAGCTCGAGCAGAGGATTGAGTGTAGTCGGAGCCCCCGGCCCCATCGTTGGAGTCCCCGAGGCGGAGCCGTCAGTCCCCGGGACCAAGGTAGTGGAGGAGGCGCCTTCCACTATCATGACGGGCGCGGGCTCGGAGCCGGCCGCCTCGGGTGCAGGGTTGGTCGCAGCCGGCAACCTGGGAGGAGTCGACAGAACCCTCGAGCCTGAGGAGGAGCAGGAAGGGTCGGCGGGCATAAACATGGACGTCGACTCTGGAGACGCCTTGATTGATAGCTTGTGTAGTTGCTCAAGGGAGACGTCGGTTGGGATCACCTCGCGGGTGTAGCCAATTTTTGCCAGCGCACCCGCTGCCTCATTGTCCGCTCGAGGGACGTAGTGAAACACATAGCCCTCAAAGGATCAGGTTAGGTGTTGGATGAGGAAGGAGTAGCTGGCCATGTTGGTATCCCTGTCATCCCATTCGCTAGAGACCTGTTGCACCATGAGGTCCGAGTCGCCGAAGTAGAGGACCTGCCGAATGTCCATTCACTTGGCGAGCCGGAGGACGTGGACGAGCGCCTCACACTCGTCCACATTATTGGAGGAGGCGAAGTGGATTTGTAGAGCATATTTGAGCTGGTCCCCTTTCGGGGAAGACAGGACGATACCGACTCCCAAGCTGGTCCGCATCTTCGAGCCGCCGAAGTGCGTGCACGAGTGTGTCAAGTCTAGAGGCGGCGGCACGAACTGGGTGTTGGCCGATTCGACAAGGAAGTCGTCCACCGTCTAGGACTTGATGGTCGTGCGTGGATCGTACTGGATATCGTGGTCGGCGAGGGTGATGGTCCATTTGGCGATCTGGCCTGTGGCGTCCCGGCCTCTCATGATCTTGGAGAGTGGAGGCATGCTCACCATGGTGATCAAATGCTCCTGGTAGTATTGGTTCAGCTTCTTTGCGGGGAAGTATATGTCATAGCACATCTTCTCGTAGTGGGGGTAGTTCTGCTTGGAGGCGGAGAGGACCTCTTTCAGATTGTAGACCGGGCGCTGGGCTAGCAACACCATGCCTTCCTCCGGCCACTCCACCACTAGGACGACGCTAACCACGCACGTGGTCGCCATGATGTACGCGAGCATAGGCTCCTTCTCAGTCGGTGCAGCCAAGACGGGCATGCTGGAGGGGGCACGTTTGAGGTCATGGAATGCTTCATCCACCTGGTCGGCCCATTCGAACTTGGGCATCTTCTTCATGAGCTGGTAGAGGGGCATGGCCTTCTCACCCAGCCGATTGACGAACCAGCTAAGCGAGGCCAGGCAGCTGGGGAACTTTTGGACGTCGCGGATCTTGGGCGGGTTGTGCATTCACTCGATAACCTTGATCTTCTCCGTGTTGGCTTTCATGCCATGCGCGGAGAGGAAAAAGCTTAGGACTGGTCGGCTGGCATGCCGAAAATGCATTTCTCCAGGTTGAGCCAGACCTTGTCCTTGCGCAAGTTGGTGAAAGTCTTCCGGAGATCGTCGAGGAGGCTGAAGTGCTTATTGGATTTGACGACGATGTTGTCCACGTAGACATGCACGTTCCTCCCGATTTGGGGCAGGAGGCATTTCTGCATTCAGCATTGGAAGGTGGCCCCGCATTCTTCAAGCCGAACGACATGGTGACGTAGCAATAGACCCCAAAGGGGGTGATGAAGGAGGTCTTCATCCGGTCGGCGGGGTCTAACTTGATCTGGTGGTAGCCGGAGTAGGCGTCTAGGAAGGGCAACAAATCGCAGCCGGCCATGCAGTCGATTACTTGATCGATCCGGGCAAGGTGAATGGGCCTTGGGGCATGCCTTGTTGAGGATGGCGTAGTTGATGCACATGCGCCGGGTTTTGTTCTTCTTCAAGACAAGGACTGGGTTCGCCAGCTAGTCCGGGTGGAAAACAACCATGATGAAGTCGGGTGTGAGCAACTGGGCAATTTCTTCTCCTATAGTATGCCGCTTCTCCTCAGAGGAATGGCGCAGGGGTTTCTTGACCGTCTTCGCATCCGCCCACATGTGAAGTTTGTGCTCGGCGTACTTCCTCGGAACACCCAACATGTCTTTGGGTGACCATGCAAAGATGTCCCAATTCTCATGGAGGAAGTCGACAAGCTCGCCTTCCTATTTGTTGCTCAGGTTGGCGCCAATGGTGACGAAGTGCTTGGGGTTGGCCAGGTCGACCGGCACCTGCTTGGTGTCCTTGGACGGCTGGAATGTTGCCTCGCTAGCTGACTAGGACAGGGGAGTTAACACGGCCGGCTGCTCGGTGTCCTGGGCCATGAGTCGGTCGAGTTGGCGTTTCTCCTCTGCGATCACCAGCGCTTCGGCCAGCTGGCTGCTGTCCCGCGCGCACTCGATCAACTTTTATAGTCGCTTTTTATGGCGATGATGGCATTGGGTCCCGTCATCGTCTGTTTGAGGTAGGCGTAATGGGGGATCACCATGAACTTGGCGAGTGTCGGCCTGCCCAGCAGCGCGTGGTAGTGGCTGTTGAGATCCACCACTTAAAACCATATCGGCTCACAGTGGAAGTGGCTCTTGTTGCCGAAGAGGACTACAACATGGATTTTGCTGATGGGGTGGGGGCAGGACTGTCCTGGCACGATAACATGGAAAACCGTCTGCGTCGGCAGAGGTCCTTCTCTTTGAGCCCCAGCTTGAGCAGCGTGTCGTGGTAGAGGATGTTGATGCTGCTACAACCGTCGACCAGCACCCAGGAGGACCAGCAGGTGAGCCTCCTAGAGGCGATGGTGTGGTCGAGGATGAGGGCGTAGCTGTCGGGGTTTGGCATCATGGTTGGGTGGTTAGCCCGGCTCTAGGTGATCGACTTCTCGGACGAGTGCATGTACCAGGGGACTGAGGGCACGATGGCATTCACCTCGTAACGGTGTTGACGCTGGTTGTGCTTGTTGCCGCCTTCGCTGGTAAAGACGATGTAGGTCCCTTCTTGGTCGGGGAACTGGTCGTGCAGATGGTCTTCGTTGGGGAGAGCCGGAGCAGAAACTGGCGCCGGAGCCAGAACTTGAGGAGCTGGAGGCGGGGAGTCGGAAGGCCCTCGCCTCGGGCCAGTCGCTGAGAGAAGCTGCACTGTAGGAGTGTGCGAGGAGCCGGCTTCGCCCTGAAATGCATCTTGCAGGGCCCGTCGATAATCTGCTCAAAGGTGAGCTTGGGCTGCCAAGCGCCCTTGCCGGCTTGCTGGTGCTGGGTTGCGGCTTGAGAAGCCAGCTGCTCTTCCTCGATGGTGGCCACTTGCTAGCTCCCGTACTGGAAATCCGGCTGGTCGGTCTTCTGCCTGTTGTTTTGCTTCCCACGGCCTTCTACAGCTGGCCGCGGGGTGGCTAGCGGTGAGATAGCCTTGCCGGTCGCGGTGGCCATGATCCGCATCATGGAGTTAGACGTGGCGTATTTGTCCGCCTTGTCCATGAGATCCTCCATGGTGCCTCGCTCCGAGCACATGAGTGTGCTTAAGAAGTGTATCGTCTCAGCAGCCCTCAGAGAAATAATGGATGTCCTGTACCTCGTGCACCCCTTTGCAAGAGTTGCATGATACGTCTCCAATGTATCTATAATTTTTTATGGTTTCATGCTATTATCTTGTCACACTTTGGATGTTTTGCATGCCTTTTATATATTTTTTGGGACTAACTTATTAACTCAGTGCCAAGTGCCAGTTCTGGTTTTTTCCATGGTTTTGACCCCTTTCAGAGGAGATTTTGAAACAGAGTCCAAACGGAAGAAAATCCCCGAAAAGATTTTTTCTGGAACGGAAGAAGATCGGGAAGCTTAGGAGCCAAGGCAGGGGAGCCCCAGGGGGCCCACAAGCCCCCACCCCACGGCAAGGGGGGTAGGGCACGCCACCCAGGCTTGTGGGTCCCCTGAGCGCCCCCCTGACCTAGGGGTTGCGCCTATAAATTCCCTAAAAATCCCAAAAAAATCAGGAGATCATCGAAAGTACTTTTCCGCCGCCGCAAGCTTCTGTCTCCGCAAGATCCCATCTGGGGCACGTTCTGGTGCCCTGCTGGAGGGGGATTCGGACACGGAGGGCTTCTTCATCAACACCATGACCTCTCCGCTGATGCGTGAGTAGTTCACCATAGACCTACGGTTCCATAGCTAGTAACTAGATGGCTTCTTCTCTCTCTTGGATCTTCAATACAAAGTTCTCCATGATCTTCATGGATATCTATCCGATGTATTCTTCTTTAGCGGTGTGTTTGTCGAGATCCAATGAATTATGGATTTATGATCAGATTATCTATGAATCTTATTTGAGTTTCTTCTGATCTCTCTTATGCATGATTTCATATCCTTGTAATTCTCTTCGAGTTGTGGGTTTTGTTTGGCCAACTAGATCTATGATTCTTGCAATGGGAGAAGTGCTTGGTTTTGCGTTCATACCGTGCGGTGACCTCACCCAGTGACAGAAGTGGTAGCGAGGCATGCATCGTGTTGTTGCCATCAAGGGTAAAAAGATGGGGTTTTCATCATTGGTTTGAGATTATCCCTCTACATCATGTCATCTTGCTTAAGGCGTTACTCTGTTCGTCATGAACTCAATACACTAGATGCATACTGGATAGCGGTCGATGTGTGGAGTAATAGTAGTAGATGCCGAAAGTATTGGTCTACTTGTCTCGGACGTGATGCCTATATCACTACTAGAATTCCTATATTTGCCGTCCGCCAAATCTTTGCCATCAGCCAGCAGACGGCAAAGAACCTCTTTACCGTGTGTTGGCAAAAAACAGACGGTAAAGAGGAGGCTGATGGCAAAATACATATTTGCCATCAGCCACCTCTTTGCCGTCTGTCAACAGACGGCAAAGGTAGGGATGGCAGACGGCAAAGCTATCCCACCCCATCCCTCCTCTCTCCCCATCCCACCCCGGCCCCACCCACCCCTTTGCCGTCTGCCTGACTAGCTTTGCCGTCCGTGGCAGACGACAAAGGGGATGGACCCCCCAAACGTTAACGGTCGCCGCGCGCCCCACCTCTCTCCTCTCTCCCACGCACTCTCTCTCACTTCTCTCCCCTCAGCGCCGCCGCAGCAGCCCCCGCCCCCAGCGCCGCCGTCGCCGCCCCACCGCCGCCGCCGCCGACGCCACCCCCACCCCACCGCCGCCCTGCGCCCCCCTCCTGCGGCCCTCCTCCTCCTCCCTACGCCCCCCCGCCGCCGCCGCCGACGCCGACGCCACCCCCACCCCACCTCCGCACCCCACCCCACCGGCGCCCTGCACCCTCCTCCACCGCCGCCCTCCTCCCCCTGCGGCCCTCCTCCCCCTGGCAAGTTTCTGTTTCTTCTTTTTTAATAGTTTTTGTTTAATTAGTTCTTACTTTTAGTTTAGTTTTAGTTTCAGTTTTAGTTTAGGTTTAGTTAGGTTAGTTTCAGTTTTAATTTAGTTAGTTTCATTTTTAGTTAGGTTAGTTTCAGATTTAGTTAGGTTAGTTTCAGTTTTAGTTAGGTTAGTTTCAGTTTTAGTTTAGTTTTAGTTTTAGTTTTACTTTTAGTTTAGGTTTAGTTAGTTTAGGTTTAGAAGAAGAAGAAGAAGGAGAAAGGAGATGAAGAAGAAGGAGAAAGGAGAAGAAAAAAATAAGAAGAAGAAGGAAAAGAAGAAGAAGGAAAAGGAAGGGAAGGAGAAGAACCAAGAAGAAGAAGAAGAAGAAAAATAGGAGAGGAAGAGAAGAATAAGAGGAAAAAATAAAATAAGAAGAAGAAGAAGAAGAAGAAGAAGAAGAAGAAGAGAAGAAGAACACAAGAAGAAGGAGAAGAAGAATAAGAGGAAAAAAGAAAAAAGAAAATAAGAAGAAGAAGAAGAAGAATAAATTAGTAGATTTAGTAGGTAGTTTCTGTTAGTTAATTAGTAGATTTAGTAGGTAGTTTAGTGGTAGGTTAGTAGTTAATTAGTAGTTTTAGTGGTAGATTCTATTAGTTAATTAGTAGATTTAGTAGAAAAAAAGAAGAAGAAAATAAGAAGAAAAGAAGAAGAGAAGAAGAAGAGAAGAAGAGAAGAAATAGGCAAAATGGGCTAATTAACCCAACAATGACATAACCTGAAAAGTAGTATAGGTAACCTGGAAAGTCCTCTGGACCAAAAGGGCAACTTCTGGACCTGCTTAATAGAAAGAATAGGAAGAAGAAGAAGAGGAGGAGGATGAGAAGAGGAGGAGGAGGAGAAGAGGAGAAGAGGAGGAGGAGGAGAAGAAGAAGAAGAAGAAGAAGAAGAGGAGGAGGAGGAGAAGACAAAAATAAGAAGGAGAAGAAGAAAAGAAGTAGTATAGGACAATGACATAACCCAGCTCATTAATATTATATACTTAGCTTGTTTTCCTCTAAAATGGGATAATTAGCCCATTTAGCTCAAAAAAGACATAATTAGGTAATTTAGCTCCAACATAATTAGGTAATTGTTGTACGAGCTCCGCCCCTGCATTCGTGGGTCAGTACAAATTTCATCTCCTCCCCGCCCCTTCATTTACTGTGGCTCGGTTTCCGGATGCAACTTTCTAGATTTAGGTAATTCAATTACTTTATCACTATGCGTCTCCCGTTCGAAAGGGAGACATCTATAAATATGCATGTCTTTGCATATTTATAACCGCCATCCTTTCGAATTGTCCAACATTATCCATGGACAGCCCGAGTATGTGTAGATTGGGTTCGTTTTCCCGTATGCTGTGCTCTGGATCCGATGCGGAATTTCGTCAGTGCCTCCCTGTTGTTCTCCGGATGCACATCCTCTCTGTTTATTGCG
Source organism: Hordeum vulgare subsp. vulgare (assembly GCF_904849725.1). Lineage (NCBI taxonomy): Eukaryota > Viridiplantae > Streptophyta > Magnoliopsida > Poales > Poaceae > Hordeum > Hordeum vulgare. Next base: position 300,255,205 of record NC_058523.1, read on the forward strand.
GAGACGTGTATGAGGAGAACAGCGGAGAGGTGCTGCCGAAATTTTGCGTTGGATCTGGAGCAGAGCATGGGAAAACGAACCCAATCTACACATACTCGGGTGGGATTAGGACCTATCTTTACCTATTAGCGTGTAGGTTGCCTGGACGTAATAAAAATGGCGAAAGATGAATATAAATGCTAAATTATATATAAATATATTTCTTCTGTCTTTAGTAGCTACGCAAGATGAGTGATCGTGCGTGGATGTATACCGGTCACCCTAGTCAGAAAGAGATGACGAAAGAATGGTTTTTAAAAACAAAGGAATTTGTGAAAGCCGCATTCGCAAATGGCCAGGAAAGAAACTATTGCCCCTGTCCTGGATGCGACAACTATAAAAAGACGACAGAGGCTGTAATGATTAAACACCTGCAGAGGAGGGGTTTTAAGCCTAATTATACGGTGTGGACATTTCATGGTGAGTCTATACAACGCACAAGAGCTGAGGTGGTCCGTCGTCGCACGGACGAGCATGGTACTGGGATCGAAGACATGGTGCAAGACTTGATGCTCGGTATTCGGAAGATGAGATGGAGGAATCTGCAAAGGCCTTTTATGAAATGTTGGAGTCTTCAAAACGTCCTCTCCATGAGCACACCGAGCTCTGTCAGCTGGATGCAATTGCACAAGTAATGGCTCTGAAGGCTCAGTTCAACTTGGGAAGAGAATGCTACGACGCGATGATGACACTATTTGGACGTTTCCTACCCAAAGGCCATGTCATGCCTGCAAACCTGTACCAGTCGGACAAAATACTGCGTGTACTTAAGATGCCCTATGAGAAGATAGATGCATGTGAGAAAGGATGTGTCTTATTTAGGAAGGAGTATGCACACTTGGACTATTGTCCCAATTGCGAGTCTTGCAGGTATCTTGTGGTAGACAATGGTATGGGTGAGAAGAGGCAGACCAAAATCGCAGTTAGTGTTCTTCGGTATATGCCAATCGTACCAAGACTTCAACGTCTTTTCATGGTCGAAGAGACAGCCAGACAGATGACATGGCACAAATTGGGCAAAAGAACCGAACTAGATGCGGATGGGAATAAGATGATGGTACACACATCGGATGGGGAAGCGTGGAAACATTTCGATGGATTGCATCCGGATAAAGCGGCAGATCCAAGGAATCCTCGAGTCTGCGCCGCCACGGATGGTTTTAATCCCTTCGGCATGACGGCAACCCAATACAGTTGTTGGCCTGTATTTGTCATTCCACTGAATCTCCCCCCCCCCGGGCAGATTATGCAAAGAAAGAACATATTTCTGACGTTGATAATTCCAGGGGCCAATTATCCGGGGAAGAATATGAATGTGTACCTGCAACCACTTAAGGATGAATTGGAAGAAGCTTGGGAAAATGGGGTCAAGACATACGATGCCGCTAGAAAAGAAAACTTCAAAATGCATGTGTGGTACATGTACTCTATGCATGACTTGCCAGCGTATGCGCTATTCTCTGGATGGTGTGTGCACGGAAGGTTCCCGTGCCCCCAATGCAAGGCAGCTCTTCAGTTTCATTGGTTGAAGGGGGGTCGGAAGTATTCTTGCTTTGACTTGCATAGGCACTTCCTGGATCCTGACCATCAGTTCAGAAAAGACAAGAAGAACTTTACCAAAGGTAGAGTTGTCAAAAACATGGCACCACATGCGTTCACAGGCCAACAGATCCTGGATCAGTTAAACGCCCTCGAGCCTGATCCAGAGCGTCTAGGGTATTTCAAGGGGTATAATTCAAAACATGCCTGGACTCACAAGCCATGCTTCTGGGATCTGCCTTACTTCAAAGACCTCCTTCTTCCACACAATATCGACATGATGCACACTGAAAAGAATATCGGAGAGGCTATTTTTGGTACATTGTTCGACATAGATGGGAAGACAAAGGATAATATTAAGGCTAGAGTTGATCAAGAGACACTATGTCATAGACCGTTACAAAACATGCGAGAAGGCAAAGGAAAGCAGAAGTGGTCGAAGCCAAAGGCCTGGTTCAATCTTGGAAGGCCAGCTATGAGGGAAATTATCTTGTGGGTCAAAATGCACTTGATGTTCCCCGATGGGTATGCAGCGAATCTAAAGAGGGGAGCGAGTCTTGAAAAATTAAAAATCTTTGGTCTCAAGAGTCATGATTGGCACATATGGCTAGAGCGGGTAATGCCGGTGATGTTACGTGGCTTTATTCCTGAGGATGAATGGCTAGTACTGGCGGAGCTGAGCTATTTCTTCCGTGTTCTTTGTGCGAAAGAATTTTCGCCTGGCGTGGTAGAAGACATGGAGGAGTTTGCACCGGAGTTGTTGTGCAAGTTAGAGAAGATCTTTCCACCGGGCTTCTTTAATCCAATGCAGCATTTGATTTTACATCTACCGACCGAGGCAAGATTGGGTGGGCCCGTGCAAAATCGTTGGTGCTTTGCAACTGAGAGGATGCAGAAGACCCTTCGAGCTAAATGTAAAAATAAGCGTAGAATTGAAGCATCGATGGCTGAGGCATTCATTACTGAGGAGGTGGCAAACTTTGTGACAGCACACTACGAAGCCAAAAATCATCATTTGCATAATCCGAAGCCTCGGCACAATGATGGAGACCCTAAAAAGGTGGGTCCAACCTCAGCCTATTCAAAGGGAAGCTCGCACCAGCCGGTGCTTCGAAACCAATAATGTTGGATATCGAAGAATGGCGGAACATTTCGTTGTATATCTTCAACAACCTAACAGAAGTGCGGCCGTACATCGAGTGAGTTCTCGGCACATTTTCCCGTAACTTCTAATTCATTTGAACTGCTCTTATTCCCGGATATTTCAAACAGCCGTTACGTCGTCAAATTCTCGGATGGAGCGGTGATCGAAAATGATTCCGTCGAAGAGTATGAGCTTCTGTCAAAGACAGGAGGCGGCTATCCCGGTTTCATCTCTTGGTTCAAACAAACGGTAATTATCAATAATGGACCATTTCATTCTTGCTCTAACTTGCGGCTAATGCAACAACCGTTTCGTATTAAACTTGTAGGCTAATTCAGAGTCTATGGACGCCAAATTGAGACAAGTCGCTAATGGTTTTGACTATATGGTCCGTTCATTTGAGAAATACAACATCAACGGGTATCTCTTTCGTACCTTTGGCAAAGAGCTATCTATGCCCGACCGGAAATCTACAAATTGTGGTGTCTCTGCTATCGGCGAAGGTGTTATCGAGTATTATGGAAGAGTTGAAGCAATTTATGAACTTCAATTCTATGGTGAAAACCAACCGAACGTCGTAGTCTTCAAATGTTATTGGTTCCAGCCGAAGGAGACTAGAAGGACTCATGAACATATAGGACTAGTCGAAATCAATCCAAACACCCATTTAGATGTTCCCGATGTCTATATTACGGCTCAACAGGCGACCCAAGTTTTCTACCTACCGTGGGCATGCCAAACGGATAAGAATCTGGAAGGTTGGTATGTTGTTTATGAAGTGCCGCCACATGTCAGACCACCTCTCCCAAATGAACAGGATTATGAACCTCACATTAACCCATACACATATGATGGAGAATTCTTCCAAGAAACACGTCTTTCCAAGAAACGTTTCAAGAACCGTCGTGCTTCATCCAAGAACATGGAAGTAGACAGCGACAATGAATCCGACTCCAGCCCTGAGCCGGAACCAGAAGACCTGGAACTCGTAGAGGTTACTGATGCGGATGACCTGTCAATGCTTCAACGATTAAAGGAAGGCATTTCACAACTTCACGCCGTTGAACCCGATGAGCACGTCATTCATGAAGACATGCGTGATAGTGATGATGATGATGCATTTATTGATGATGATTATTAGTTTGTAAGATTCACAACTTAAATTATATATATTTTAATCTTTATTATTCATGTACATATTATTATTCATGTCAGTCATTCAATTTTTTTATGTTGTACTAATTTCTTTTAATCTTTATCATGGCAGGTGTTGAAAGATGGTGGGCGCGGGTCCAGATCCCTCGACGGGTTCTTCCCAGGCGCCCCGCACGAGGGGTGGTACTTCCATTCCACCCCTATCTCTCCGTAGAGCCTTGGCAGACAGTCTTTCGACACCAGCCGTGGGTTCTTCTTCGTTGGCGGCATTGCCCGCTGGGAGAGGTGCTGGTCGGGTAGGGAAGAAGGGGAAGGGTACAGGGAGAGGTGGTGGCCGCGGAAGATCTAGGAGGAATGTTGAGCCGTCCTCGCCACCACCACCAGCTCATTCACCTGAGCATAGGACTAGTATGGTCGACCCGTTTGCGGAGGAGGCTACGGGGACTCCGGTCCAGGAGCCTGGTGTTCACGGGCATTCGTCCCATGAGACTCCGGTCCAGGAGCAGCCTCGGGTCGAGGTGCACTCGGCCCAGGAGCAGCCGGAGGAGACTACGGTTCCGGAGGCTTCACCCGACGTGGAGAGGTCCGGATGGGAGCCTTGGCCGGATCGTACCGAGTTGCCGGATTGGACCGAGGGTCCGGGTGGCTCAGGGGGCGGGGATGGCGGGGATGAGCTTACGGATAGCGAGGGCGATGTGCAGGTGGACGGGGCCCCGGCTACCGTGTACAAGCGTGGTAGTACACGTCTCCCGGTCGCCCCGGCTACCCGCGAGCAGAGGCCGGTGATTAAACCTGAAGGAGATAGGTAAGTGCATTTACCCTTTTTTAGCTTTTGCCTTCAAGTTTGTTCAAATATCTAATGCGCTGACCTTATCATACTGCAGGGGATGGGTACACCCTCTTGGAGTCCGTAGGCCGAACTCCGTCCTTGGTATGCTTTGCCGGACAAATTTCCCGGGGTTTGTCACGTTGCCTGGTGAGGGTCAGGTTCCTACACTAGGATTTACCTGGGAGCACTACCAGGCTGCGCAGGCCCCGCCGGAGGAGATTATAGATGGTGTCTTGTGCCACACGAGGGCCGAGATGGTGATCAGGAGCTTTTGGGTAAATTATCCTTTTACATAATCTAAAATTAACAATATAGCTAATTATGGTACTAATCGGTGTTTTCACGTTTGATTGCAGACCTTCTATAGGTGTGAGGATGGATATGAGGAGGCGGCGGCCAGGGTTCTCGAGGTCGAGTGTAGGCGGTTACTACAGAACTTGCGCCACGAGGCTCGGCCGCAGGCTATTCGAGATTACTACGCCACGCGTGGTATTAAGAAGGAGAAGAAGGATTGCCGCGGAAAGTTTCTGAAGAAGGAGCAATACATGAAGGTAATTACCTATTCTTAAGTCCTTCTACGTAGTTTTCTTGATTTCATTCATAGGCGTAGCGCTGAAAATTCTTTCTAATAACTTATAGGTGCCCCCGAGATGGTGTGCGGATAAGATGGATTGTTGGGAGGCGTTGGTTGATGAGTGGTGCACAGGCAGCTGGCGAGCCATCCACGATAATGCGAAGGATCGGCGTAGCCAAATGGTTGGTGTGCCACACCATCAAGGCAGCGCCAACTTACTTCAGTTTGGACGAAACTGGGTATGTGATTTGCTTCATGATTCATGCGATTCATTCTTATGCTAATATTTTGTTCCTCTCTTTTAGGCGCATCACAATAAGACTGAGATGCCACACTTGTACGACCTTTATGGCATGGCCCATACTGCCTCGTACAAGAAGGCGAAGGCATTCTCTGAGTCTGACCTGGATGATCCCAGTAACTTCACCAACATATCATCCCACCAGAAGCTCGTGGCATACAGGGACGCGGGGAAGGCTACGAAAGGGGATGACTTAAACCCTAGCCAGGAACCTTTGGATCCAGAGCTGGTGATGATATCTGGTGGCGGGAGGCCCCATGGCTCGATAGCCATTGGAGATGGGATAATACCTTGTCCACTCACTCTTCCGGAGATCAAGGCGCGCCAGTCGAGCAACTGTCCTGAGATAACGCGTCGTCCACGGCCAGTCGAACTTGCCATCGAGGTTAGTTGTACGGACTAAGAACACTTTCATCCATTTCATTATGTGTGTCACCATAGATCATTAATGTGGTAACGAGGAATGGTTTTTCAGGCTGCTCTTCAGAAAGAGAGAGCGGCAAACCAGGCCGCTCTTGAGAAAGAGAGATTGGCAAGCCAGGCTGCTCTTCAGGCTGCTCTTGATGAGAGGGACCAGAGCACGGCACGATTGCTTGAGGAGGAGAGGGCCCGGAATGAGGCAGGTCAATGGGCCATGTACGAGCTTTTTGTGGTATGTTTTTTTTCACATTAGCCAAATCATGTGTGTAATGTCTGTTTCAATACTAACTAATACGACCCACTCTTCAGGGTCTGTGCGAGAAGAGCGGTCAAGTCCCTCCGCCGATGCCCGTCTTCTCTTCGATTGGCACAGTGAGTTTCATTATAAACTAGTATTAATAATTGAGTGTCATCATGCTAACTGAGACATTACAAAATATCTTTTCTGCAGAATAACTCCCGAGCGGCATCGCACGACCCTTCTCTAGGGCAACCGTCTCCAAATGAAGCCGGCGCGAGCAACCGTGGTGTTTCTCCTCCTTGATGACCACTACGGTAAGTTTCTCCTCCAAACTTAGCTTGTTTTCCTCTAAAATGAGATAATTAGCCAATTTAGCTCCAAGAAGACATAATTAGGTAATTTAGCTCAAAAAAGACATAATTAGGTAATTTAGCTCAAAAAAGACATAAAGAGGAGGAGGAGGAGGAGGCCAAGGCCAATTTGGCGTCCCAGCCACCAGAATGTCATCGTGAGGGCGTCGAAGTCCCACACGATGGGCCCGAGGGTCCGGAGAAAGTCCACACCGAGGATGAAGTCGAAACAGCCGAGGTCGATGCCGGCACAGCTAATGGAAAAGTGTTCGCCCCCGATGGTGATGGGAACGTCGCGGGTGAGTCCATGACACTGGAGGCGGTCACCGTTGGCCACCGTGATCCGAAGGCGCTCCCCGCCCGTGGTCGGAATAGCTAGACGACGCATGGTTGCCTCGGGCAGGAAGTTATGAGTGGAGCCCGTATCCAGCAGGGCGACCAGCTGCTCGCCATGGATCGTCACGGGCAGCAACATGGTCCGCTCATGGCGGATGCCGGCGAGGGCGTGGAGAGAGACGACGCAGGCCGTCGCCGTAGAATCTGCGGCCGGGTCTGGTGCGTCGTTCGTCTCGTCCGCCTCGGTGTAGTCGACCGTCTCCAAGTAGAAGAGGCGGGGGCAGACATGTGTCGGCGTGTAGGGCTCATCGCAGTTAAAGCAGAGACCCTGACGTCGACGCTCCTGCTGCTCGGCCGGGGACAACCTGCGGAAGGTCTGTGTGGCGGCCGGAGGTGAGGCCGTTGCGGCTGGCGGAGGCCGGCCCGGTGTTGGAAGGGTCGGCACGGGTCGACTGAGCTGGCGGCCGCCCCGTCCGGGCGGTTGCTGCAGTGCCTGGGCCCGCTTCTCGAAGGCCCGGGCGTAGTACATGGCGGACTGAAGGTCGGGGGGTTCCCGGAGCTCGACATCCACGCGAATATGGTCCGGTAGGCCACCCACAAAGAGCTCAGCGCGCTGAGACGCGGATATGCCTGGCGCGTGGCATGCGAGGGCTTGGAATCGGTCGGCGTAGTCCTGGACCGTTGAGGTAAACGGTAAGCGGCCGAGGGCTGCCAGTCGGCTGCCACGGATGGGGGGGCCAAACCGGAGAAGGCAGAGCTCGCGAAAGCGGTCCCACGGTGGCATGCCGCCCTCGTCCTGCTCGAGGGCGTAGTACCAAGTCTGGGCAGTACCACGGAGATGATAGGACGCGAGCCAGGTGCGATCCGACGCGAGCGTCCGCTGCCCCCGAAAGAACTGCTCGCACTGGTTGAGCCAGTTGAGGGGGTCTTCCGCACCGTCGTAAGTGGTGAAGTTCAGCTTAGCGAACCGAGGAGATGTCGGCCCGCCGTGTCCGGGAGGAGGAGGAGGAGGAGGAGAAGGAGGAGGAGAAGGAGGAGGAGGAGGAGGAGGAGAAGGCCAAGGACCTTCTATCCTTCTCCTCCTGCTCCTTCTCCTCCTCCTCCTCCTTCTTCTTGATTTCTTCTTCTTCTCCTCCTCCTCCTCTTTCTTCTCCTCTTTCATATTATCCTTGCTTTAATTAACCCAACAATGACATAATTAGCCCATTTAGCTCCAAAATACCATAATAAGCTCAAAATGGCATAAGAACCTTGGTTAGCTCATGAATATTATATACTTAGCTTGTTTTCCTCTAAAATGACATAATTAGCCCAATTAGCTCAAAAAAGACATAATTAGGTAATTTAGCTCCAACAAGAGGAGAAGAGGAGAAGAAATAGGCAAAATGAAAAGAAAGAAGAACAAGAGATGAAGAAGAAGAGAAGAAGGAGGAGGAGGAGGAGGAGGAGGAGGAGGAGGAGGAGAAGGCCAAGGACCTTCTATCCTTCTCCTCCTCCTCCTCCTCCTCCTCCTTCTTGATTTCTTCTTCTTCTCCTCCTCCTCCTCTTTCTTCTCCTCTTTCATATTATCCTTGCTTTAATTAACCCAACAATGACATAATTAGCCCATTTAGCTCCAAAATACCATAATAAGCTCAAAATGGCATAAGAACCTTGGTTAGCTCATGAATATTATATACTTAGCTTGTTTTTCTCTAAAATGACATAATTAGCCCATTTAGCTCAAAAAAGACATAATTAGGTAATTTAGCTCCAACAAGAGGAGAAGAGGAGAAGAAATATGCAAAATGAAAAGAAAGAAGAAGAAGAGATGAAGAAGAAGAGAAGAAGGAGGAGGAGGAGGAGGAGGAGGAGGAGAAGGCCAAGGACCTTCTATCCTTCTCCTCCTCCTCCTTCTCCTCCTTCTTCTTGATTTCTTATTCTTCTCCTCCTCCTCCTCTTTCTTCTCCTCTTTCATATTATCCTTGCTTTAATTAACCCAACATTGACATAATTAGCCCATTTAGCTCCAAAATACCATAATAAGCTCAAAATGGCATAAGAACCTTGGTTAGCTCATGAATATTATATACTTAGCTTGTTTTCCTCTAAAATGACATAATTGGAATATTTAGCTCAAAAAGAAGGAGAAGGAAGAAGAAGAAGAAGAAGAAGAAGAAGAAGAGAAGAAGAATAGAAGGAGAAGGAGAAGAATAAGGAGGAGCAGGAGAAGAAGAAGAAGGAGGAGGAGAAGAAGAGAAGAAGAAGGAGAAGGAGGAGAAGAAGAAGGAGAAGGAGAAGGAGAAGGAGCCCTCCTTCTTCTCCTTCTTCTTCTCTCCTTCTTCTCCTCCTTCTTCTCCTTCTTCTTTTTTCTTCTTCTCCTCCTCCTTCTCCTTCTCCTTCCCCTTCCCCTCCTCCTCCTCCTCCTTCTTGTTTTTCTTCTCCTTGTTCTCTTATTGCTTCTTCTCTTTCTTCTTCAATTTAGCTTATTTGTCATATATATGTTGTTGTTCTTCTTCTACCTACTTTCTTATTCCCATTTTGCAGATTGGATGTACTACATGCATGGAAGCTGGCGTTGGAGTGCTTTAGTTTCCGTTTTTATTTGAGTTGATGAACAATGTGTTGGCTCTTTGTATGTGTTGATGAACAATGTGTTGATGAACAATATATGTGCAACTATATGTATGTATATATGGATGAAACTTCGTATGTGTTGGTTCTTTTGATATATGGGATGTACGTTGATGAACAAATGACATTGATGAGCTTTATATGTATATCATATATGTGTTGTGATCTATTTATGATATATGTGCTCTGAATTATATGTATATGTGATGTGAAATAGAAAAAATAAATAAAAATGGGACAATATAGGATCTTTGCCGTCTGCTAGCTGATGGCAAAGGCCTTTGCCATCAGCCAGTAGACGGCAAAGGTGCCACGTGGCGCCCAGCTGTGCAACCTGGGCAGTAGCAGCTGGCCATATAGTCTCTTTGCCGTCTGCCTGCTTGGTGGGCAGACGGCAAAGAAGAGGGCACAGAGGAGGGGGCAGAAGACAAAATTGGAGAGAGGGGGGAGGGGAGGACACGGCAGACGGCAAAGATAGTCAAGGGGGCAGACGACAAAGATGGAGGGGGGAGGGGAGGGGAGGAGAAGGCGGACGGCAAAGCTTGACCGGGAGGCAGACGGCAAAGATTGCCGAGGAGGCAGACGGCAAAGGCTCCGTTAACCCCTAACGGAGGCAACGCCTCTCGGCTGCCGTCCCAAACTCTTTGCCGACTGCTCCTCAGGAAAGCTGACGACAAAGAGCTTTGCCGTCCGCTTTAGGGGGGCAGACGGTAAAGAAGGTCCTATGCCGTCGTAGGCTGACGCAGAAAATTTGCCGGCCGTGACAATCTTTGCCGTCTGTGGTACTGTCTTTGCCGTCCGGGTATTTTTCTTTGCCGTCTGTGATGGCAGACGGCAAAGAAGGTGATTCCTGTAGTGTATGTATGATCATTGACTTAGATATCGTCATAACTTTGCGCGATTCTATCAATTGGTCGACAGTAATTTGTTCACCCACCGTGATATTTGCTATTTTTGGAGAAGCCTCTAGTGAACACTATGGCCCCGAGGGTCTACTCCACAACATATTTTCAGCCTTACCCCCAGGGGCCCCACAAGGCCCCACCCCGCGGCCAGGGGGTAGGCCGCGCCACCCAGGCTTGTGGGCCCCCTGAGCGCCCCCTGACCTAGGGGTTGCGCCTATAAATTCCCTAAAAATCCCAAAAAATCAGGAGATCATCGAAAGTACTTTTCCGTCGCCGCAAGCTTCTGTCTCCGCAAGATCCTATCTGGGGCACGTTCTGGTGCCCGACCGGAGGGGGATTCGGACACGGAGGGCTTCTTCATCAACAACATGACCTCTCTGATGATGCGTGAGTAGTTCACCATAGACCTACGGGTCCATAGCTAGTAACTAGATGGCTTCTTCTCTCTCTTGGATCTTCAATAGAAAGTTCTCCTTGATCTTCATGGAGATCTATCCGATGTAATCTTCTTTTGTGGTGTGTTTGTCGAGATCCAATGAATTCTGGATTTATGATCAGATTATCTATGAATCTTATTTGAGTTTCTTCTGATCTGTCTTATGCATGATTTCATATCCTTGTAATTATCTTCGAGTTGTGGGTTTTGTTTGGCCAACTAGATCTATGATTCTTGCAATGGGAGAAGTGCTTGGTTTTGGGTTCATACCGTGCGGTGACCGCACCGAGCGACAGAAGGGGTAGCGAGGCACGCATCGTGTTGTTGCCATCAAGGGTAAAAAGATGGGGATTTCATCATTGGTTTGAGATTATCCCTCTACATCATGTCATCTTGCTTAAGGCGTTACTCTGTTCGTCATGAACTCAATACACTAGATGCATGCTGGATAGCGGTCGATGTGTGGACTAATAGTAGTAGATGTAGAAAGTATCGGTCTACTTGTCTAGGACGTGATGCCTATATGTATGATCATTGCCTTAGATATCGTCATAACTTTGCGTGGTTCTATCAATTGCTCGACAGTAATTTGTTCACCCACCGTGATATTTTATATTTTGAGAGAAGCCTCTAGCGAACACTATGGCTCCCAGGGGGTACTCCACACCATATTTTCAGCCTTATACTTTTTCCTCGTTGCACTTTCCGCCTTCAGATCTCACTTTCCAAACAATCTTGAAGGGATTGACAACCCCTTTGAAGCGTTGGGTGCAAGCTTGTTTGTGTTTGCGCAGGTACTTTGGACTTGACGAGGCCCTCCTTCTGGATCGATACCTTGGTTCTTAAACTGAGGGAAATACTTACTTCTCCTGTGCTGCATCACCCTTTCCTCTTCAAGGGAAAAACCGACGCAAACCAGAGAAGTAACAAGAAGAATTCCTAGCGCCAAGGAAGGACTTTTGTTTCCGCAGCAGAAGAATTTCTGGCGCCGTTGCCGGGGAGGAAGATCAAGTCAAGAACTCATCCAAGTAGGTGTCGCAAACTCATCTCTTGCATTTACTTTGTTTGCCACTTGCCTCTCGTTTTCCTCTCCCCCACTTCACCAATTTGCCTTTTTCGTTCGCCCTTTTTTTTCTCGCCCGCTCTTTGTTTGCTCGCTTGCTTGCTTGCTTGTTGAAGTCACCATGAACGAAAACACCAAACTTTGTGACTTCTCGAATACTAATAATAATGATTTTATTAGTACTCCGATTGCTCGCGCCACTAGTGCGGAGTCGTACGAAATCAATGCCGCTTTGCTGAATCTTGTTATGAAAGAGAAATTCTCTGGCCTTCCTAGTGAAGATGCCGCATCCTATCTCAATACCTTCATTGAGCTTTGCGATATGCAAAAGAAGAAAGATGTGGATAATGACGTGATTAAATTGAATCTTTTTTCCTTTCTCGTTGCGAGATCGCGCAAAAACTTGGTTTTCTTCTTTGCCCAAAAATAGTATCAATTTTGGGATAAGTGCAAAGATGCTTATATATCCAAGTATTTTCCGCCGGCTAAGATCATCTCTCTCCGTAATGATATCATGAATTTCAAGCAACTTGATCATGAACATGTTGCACAAGCTTGGGAGAGAATGAAATTAATGATTAGAAATTATCCTGCTCATGGCTTGAGCTTTTGGATGATTATTCAAATCTTTTACACTGGCTTGAATTTCGCTTCTAGAAATATATTGGACTCCGCCTCAGGTGGAACGTTCATGGAAATCACGTTAGGAGAAGCCACAAAGTTCTTAGACAACATCATGATGAACTACTCTCCGTGGCACACTGAAAGGTCACCTACTAGTAATAAGGTACACACTATAGAGGAAATTAACTCGTTGAGTGCTAAGATTGACGAGTTAATGAATTTTGTTGCTATTATAAGTGCTCCTTTGGATCCTAATGATATGCCTTTGTCTTCTTTGATTGAGAGTAGAAGCGCTAACTTGGACGTTAATTTTGTTGGTAGGAATAACTTTGGCAAAAACAATGCTTTTAGAGGAAACTATGTTCCTAGGCCTTTTCCTGGTAACTCCTCTAATAACTTTGGCAACTCCTACAACAATACCCATGGAAATTACAATAGATTACCCTCTAATCTAGAGAGTAATATCAAAGAGTTCATCAACTCTCAAAAGATTTTCAATGCGTCCATAGAGGAAAAGCTACTCAAAATTGACGACTTAGCTAAGAGCGTTGATAGAATGTCTAGTGATGTTGGTGCTTTGAAAGTTAGATGTGCTCCTCCAAAATCAACATGGATGAAACTTTGAAAGCTATGCGTGTTTCCATGATCGAGAGCCAAGAAAGAACAGCCAAAATTTGTGCTAGACATGAATGGCTTAAAAAGGCGTGTTCTCGTGATGAGAATCACGAAGATCTTAAAGTGCTTGGTGTGACTCCCATTAAATCTTTGTTTTCTTGTGTCAAACCTAATGATTATGGGGCCGGATATGAATCCACTTTGGTTGAAAAGTGCCCCAATGATTATGAGTCCATCTATCTTGATGCTAAAAGCATTGAAAGTGGACTAGAAGATGTTAAAACTTTGAGTAGTAATGAAATTACTACCGTGGATTTCAAGGAATTCAATTATGATAGTTGCTCCTTGATTGAATGCATTTCTTTGATGCAATCCATGTTAAACTCTCCACACACTTATAGCCAAAACAAGGCCTTTACCGATCATATCATCGAAGCTATGATAAAATCTCTTGAAGAGAAACTTGAATTGGAAGTCTCTATCCCTAAAACTCTTCATAATGAGTGGGAACCAACCATCAAAATCAAAATCAAAAACTATGAATGCAATGCTTTGTGTGATTTGGGTGCTACAGTTTCTGCGATTCCAAAGTCTTTATGTGATGTTCTGGGTTTTAATGAGATTGAAGAGTGTTCTCTTAATTTGCATCTTGCTGATTCTACTGTCAAGAAACCCATGGGAAGGATCAATGATGTTCTTATTATTGCAAATAGGAACTATGTACCCGTGGATTTCATTGTGCTTGACATTGATTGCAGTCCTACTTGCCCTATTATTCTTGGTAGCCCTTTCCTAAGGACTATCGGTGCTATCATCGATATGAAGGAAGGGAATATTAGATTTCAATTTCCTTTATGGAAGGGCATGGAACACTTTCCTAGAAAGAAAATAAGATTGCCTTATGAATCCATGATGAGGGCCACTTATGGTTTGAGCACCATAGACGACGAGGTGTGATTCTATCGCTTTTATGCCTAACTAAGGGCGTTAAACAATAGCGCTTGTTGGGAGGCAACCCAACGAATTTATCTTTTTTCTTTCGGTTTTGTTGTGTCTACACCATCACAATTCTGTTGTGATTTTTTTTGTGTGTGTTTCTTTTTGTGTTTGAGCCAAGCAAAACCTTTATGACTAGTCTTGGTAATTGTTGTTAGATCCTGCTGGAAAAAGACAAAAACTTTTCGCTCACGAGATGATTTTTCATTTTTATTCAGAAAGATCTTTTGAGTTGATTCTTTTTCTGCTGGTTGATATGCTTTTTTCCCAGGCCTTACTAATTATCCAGATTTTTTGAGGTACCAGAAGTATACTAAGTATACAGATTGCTGCAGGCTGGTCTGTTTTTGACAGATTCTGTTTTTGTTGAGTTGGTTGCTTGTTTTGATGAAACTATGGTTAGTATCGGAGGGGTACTAGCCATGGAAAAGTGAGAATACAGTAGCCCAACACCAATATAGATGGAATTCAAGTTTTCTAGAGTACCAAAAGAAGTGGTAGTTTGTTTTCTTGTACTAACGTTATCACGAGTTTCTGTTTAAGTTTTGTGTTGTGAAGTTGTCAAGTTTTGGGTGATGTTCTCATGGACGATGAGATAAGAGTGGAAAGAGCTCAAGCTTGGGGATGCCCGAGGCATTCCAAGCCAAATTCAAGGACACCAAAAAGCCTAAGCTTGGGGATGCCCCGGGAAGGCATCCCCTCTTTCGTCTTCAATCCATCGGTAACATTACTTGGAGCTATATTTTTATTCACCACATGATATGTGTTTTGCTTGGCGCGTCTTGTATCGTAGGAGTCTTTTCTTTTTGTTGTGTCGTAGTCATCCTTGCTGCACACCTTTTTGAGAGAGAGAGAGACATGCACTCGTCGTCATTTTGCTAGATACTTTTGCTCTAGTGCTTCACTTATATCTTTTAGAGCACGGCGGTGCTTGATTTGGTAATTGGCTTATGCTATGAAAGTAGTCCCAAAAGTGATAGATACCTAAAGAGGATGCAAAAACCTCCATCTTCATGTGCATTGAGTAGAAAGAGAAGTTTCGATTCCTCTCAATTAGTTTTGAGACGTGGATTCGGTAATATTGAGAGCTATGTTAGTAGGGTGTTGTGAATCTAGAGATACTTGTGTTGAAGTTAGTGATTCCCGAAGCATGCACGTATGGTCAACCGCTATTTTACGAAGTCGGAGCATAATTGATCTGTTGATTGTCATCCTTTGTGTTGAGGTCGGGATCACGCGATGGTTAACACCTACCAACCCTTCCCCTCGGAGTATGCGTTTAGCACTTTGTTTCGATTACTATAAAAACTTCCGCAACAAGTATGTGAGTTCTTCATGACTAATGTGAGCCCATGGTATAGATGCACTTTCACCTTCCACCATTGCTAGCCTCTCTAGTGCCGCGCAATTCTCGCCGGTGCACAAACCCACCAAATTCCTTCCTCAAAACAGCCACCATACCTACCTACTATGGCATTTTCATAGCCATTCCGAGATATATTGCCATGCAACTCCCACCGTTCCGTCTCATGACTTGTGCCGTCACTCTCATATTGCCATTGCATGATCATAAGATAGCTAGCGAGATGTTCTCAATGTCATACTTCATGCTAGATCGTTGCACATCCCGGTACACTGCCAGAGGCATTTCCTATGGAGTCATCATCATTGTGATCTTTGAGCTGTGAGTAAATAAAAGTGTGATGACCATAATTATTAGAGCATTGTCCCAGGTGAGGAAAAAAAAGAGGCCAAAGAGCCCAAAAAAAAGAAAAAAAGAGAGGCCTAAGAGCCCAAATGGAAAAAAGGAGAGCAAAAGAGAGAAGGGACAATGCTACTATCTTTTTCCACACTTGTGCCTCATGATAGCACCGTGTTCTTCATGATTGAGAGCTTCTTGCTTCATCACCACCATATGCTAGTGGGAATCTTCATTATATGACTTGGCTTGTATATTCCAATGATGGGCTTCCTCTAAATTGCCCTAGGTCTTCGTGAGCAAGCAAGTTGGATGCACACCCACTAGTTCTCCTTTTGAGCTTTCACATACTTATAGCTCTAGAGCATCCTTTTGTATGGCAATCCCTACTCATTCACATTGACATCTATTAATGCACATGTCCATACCTATTGATACGCCGAGTCAATGTGACCATATCCTCTTTTTTGTCTCACAACCACCACCACACTCTATTCCATCTATAGTGCTATATCCATGGCCCGCGCTCATGTATTGCGTGATAGTTATAAAAAGTTTGAGAAAGTAAGAGTGCTAAAACAATTACTTGGCCAATATCGGGGTTGTGCATGATTTACATTGATTGTGTGAGGATGATGGAGCATAGCCAGACTATATGATTTTGTAGGGATAACTTTCTTTGGCCTTGTTATTTTGAAAGTTCATGATTACCTTGCTAGTTTGCTTGAAGTATTATTGTTTTCATGTCAATAGCAAACTATTTCTTCGAATCTTACGGATCTGAACATTCATGTCATGTGAAAGAAGTTGCAAAGGACAACTATGCTAGGTAGCATTCCACATCAAAAATTCATTCTTTATCACTTCCCTACTCGAGGACGAGTAGGAGTTAAGCTTGGGGATGCTTGATACGTCTCCAACGTATCTATAATTTTTGATGGTTTCATGCTATTATATTGTCGAACTTAATTTGGATGTTTTGCATGCCTTTTATATATTTTTGGGACTAACTTATTAACTCAGTGCCAAGTGCCAGTTCCTGTTTTTTCCATGTTTTTGACCCCTTTCAGAGGAGATTTTGAAAGGAGTCCAAACGGAAGAAAATCCCCGAAAAGATTTCTTCTGGAACGGAAGAAGATCAGGAAGCTTGGAAGCCAAGGCAGGGGAGCCCCAGGGGCCCCACAAGGCCCCACCCCGCGGCCAGGGGGTAAGCCGCGCCACCCAGGCTTGTGGGCCCCCTGAGCGCCCCCTGACCTAGGGGTTGCGCCTATAAATTCCCTAAAAATCCCAAAAAATCAGGAGATCATCGAAAGTACTTTTCCGTCGCCGCAAGCTTCTGTCTCCGCAAGATCCCATCTGGGGCACGTTCTGGTGCCCGACCGGAGGGGGATTCGGACACGGAGGGCTTCTTCATCAACAACATGACCTCTCTGATGATGCGTGAGTAGTTCACCATAGACCTACGGGTCCATAGCTAGTAACTAGATGGCTTCTTCTCTCTCTTGGATCTTCAATAGAAAGTTCTCCTTGATCTTCATGGAGATCTATCCGATGTAATCTTCTTTTGTGGTGTGTTTGTCGAGATCCGATGAGTTCTGGATTTATGATCAGATTATCTATGAATCTTATTTGAGTTTCTTCTGATCTCTCTTATGCATGATTTCATATCCTTGTAATTATCTTTGAGTTGTGGGTTTTGTTTGGCCAACTAGATCTATGATTCTTGCAGTGGGAGAAGTGCTTGGTTTTGGGTTCATACCGTGCGGTGACCGCACCGAGCGACAGAAGGGGTAGCGAGGCACGCATCATGTTGTTGCCATCAAGGGTAAAAAGATGGGGATTTCATCATTGGTTTGGGATTATCCCTCTACATCATGTCATCTTGCTTAAGGCGTTACTCTGTTCGTCATGAACTCAATACACTAGATGCATGCTGGATAGCGGTCGATGTGTGGACTAATAGTAGTAGGTGTAGAAAGTATCGGTCTACTTGTCTAGGACGTGATGCCTATATGTATGATCATTGCCTTAGATATCGTCATAACTTTGCGTGGTTCTATCAATTGCTCGACAGTAATTTGTTCACCCACCGTGATATTTGCTATTTTGAGAGAAGCCTCTAGCGAACACTATGGTTCCCAGGGGGTACTCCACACCATATTTTCAGCCTTGTACTTTTTCCTCGTTGCACTTTTCGCCTTCAGATCTCACTTTGAAAACAATCTTGAAGGGATTGACAACCCCTTTGAAGCGTTGGGTGCAAGCTTGTTTGTGTTTGCGCAGGTACTTTGGACTTGACGAGGCCCTCCTTCTGGATCGATACCTTGGTTCTCAAACAGAGGGAAATACTTACTGCTCCTATGCTGCATCACCCTTTCCTCTTCAAGGGAAAAACCGACGCAAACCAGAGAAGTAACAAGAAGAATTCCTAGTGCCAAGGAAGGACTTTTGTTGCCGCAGCATTGCACAACTCGATCCAGGGAATGAGATAGTTACGGAGTGATTCATTTAGCCTCTGGACCCACATGGACATCTCGCGGCTAGCCGGGACGCTTTTAAGTGTCGGTAAAGTTGCGGACGAACGCTTCTTCGAAGTCCACCCAGGTGTTGATGCTGCCGCCCGGCATGCTGTTAAGCCACGTCCAGGACGAGTCGGTCAACATGAGGGGATGTAGCGTGCCGCAACGCGTAGGTTTCCCCTAGCGAGTCCGAATGTTGTGGTGTATTCGATCCGCCAATCTTCTGGTTTGGCCGTACCATTGTACTTAGGAGTGTCGTGGGCAAGTGTGAAGGCGGTGGGGAATGGCTCGTCCTTGATCCGGGGTCCGAAGCACCCCGGCCCGATTGGGCCCTCCTCCTCTAGTAGGGCCGATTGCGCTAGTCGGTCAAGACGGAGATGGGCATTGTTTTTGCTTTGGAGGACGGATGGGCCGAATCGGTCCGCGATCCCGGCTCGAACAACCGGAGTTTGCGAGCGAGTCCGCTCTTGCCGTGGAGGTGGGGTACGGCTGCGAGCCCGGGGACCACCTCCCTCCAAGACGTCATAGTGTTGGCTGGAGACCGCCAGTTGCTCACTCCCGTGCTGGGAGCACTAGCCGCCCCGCTAGCCCTCGCCCTCGAGGTAGGGGGACTCAAAGCCGGCGTGGTCCATGTTGAGACATGCCTACTGTGAGTTGGCAGTGGCAATGAGCTCTTGGATGTGCTTCTCCTCCTGCGCACGTACCTCCTAAGATTTCGGCGATGATGCGGCTGCGGCTACGAACCTCGCCACGCCGGCTAGGCTCATGGCCACCTGGTGTGAGACCGTAGGAGGAGTCGTACTCGTGGTGCGCGGACTCCATCCGACCCTAGGCGGTCGCGAGAGAGGCGGTCTCCACGAGAAGCTGCTTGCACGCTGCCTCCAGCTCGGCCGTGGCGGCACCCGGGTTAGCCGTTGACACGGAAGGGGTTCTCAGTCCTCGAAGAGTGGAGCGGAGAGGGCCGGAGGTGCCAGGATGGGTTGTAGCAGTGGCCGTGTATGCCTCGTCTCTGATGCGAGACGTTGTGGCAGCCACATCCACCGACGCCTTGGTGAGGCCGGAACTCGTGGAGGAGCTGGTGTCCATCACCTCCGCGAGAATGTGGAGGCCATTGATACGTCCAAAACGTATCTATAATTTTTGATGGTTTCATGCTACTTTTATACTTTTTATAATTGTTTTTATATTTAGTTTATGATTTATTTGGACTAACCTACTAATATTTTCAAACATGCACAATGTTCTTTTTTTACACTTTGATGTGTAGGAACTATCATAAATAGAAGAGGAAGCCTTGTTGGAGTGGGACTGTGATTTTCCTGAAATCTGTCCCCCTATAGATTTTAGAGATAGTCTATTTCCGCCTCCAAGATGACGTCAAATGGATATATAATACATACTCAAGTTGTGGGGAATTTTATACTGATAATTCTAGACATACAATTCGGCCAATTTGGAGTTCGGACGCTCCAGGAAAGCCCATTTTACTGGAGGACAAATATCTGATTACAGGATTACGGGAATCGGTGACGTGATTGAGTCCAACTCTTACCATATTAGATGGATTCGGCCAAGCCACGACTTGGGTCCTCATTAGGGCTGAGAGGGTTTCCTAGGAAGGTTCTAGAGGTGCCCAAGAGCCCTTGGATCAAAGGGGCATCCATTGGAGGGCCAAGGATGATCGTCCTGACTCATATAAGGAGAAGAAAAACTTGATTTCTCGAGAGCCACCAAGAGCTACGAGATTTCCTCCTCCCAGGCAGCCGCCTTGGGGTGTAGAACCACCTCCATACTAGCACCATATCCAAGGAAGAAGGGGGGCCAAGGGCCGCCGCCGTGGCGGCCGTCGACCATCGTCTCCTCTTCGGGCTTCACCTTTCCATCAACCTCTTGCTTAGCCTGGCCATTTGTGAGTAGTCTCCCTCAGGGCTGAGGTCTTCTACATGTATCTATGTGGTCATATCTCTCCCATGATGTGATCTTGGTTGTGATCATTGGCTATGTTAATCTAGGGTGATCCCATGATGTTTCCCCTTCTTCTATGTATTGGATTGATGTACTTACTTGATCTTATCTAGTATAATCCCTGAGACCATGGTGACAACGGTCTATTGGACATGGATTAGAAGAATATTTTCATGAGTTATTTCCTCTTTTGTGAATTGATTGAAGATTGAGAGTGTCTTGGTGCTTGTCTTTGACTATCCTTGAGATATGTTGTGGTGATTGTGGTACTCTCTTTGGATGGCCTCCGTGACATTGGGAAATCCATAGAAGAGAACTACAAACTCTGAGGTGTGCTTTTGTAGCCCTACATAATTCTTGTCCTCTCTTGATCACAAAGGAATGACCTCCGTTGCATGTTTTAGTGGAAATATCATGTGATTAGATTATGTTAATGTTGTTGGGAGTTGCCACTAGTGAAAGTATGAAGCCTAGGCCTTGTTTTCCACCATTGAACACTGTTTACTTTCAGTTTTGATTCATCTTTGCTTGCTGCCATTTTTATTTAAGAATTATATTACCTTTTTTACCATCCATATCACTTGACTTTTAACATCTCTTCGCCGAACTAGTGCACCTATAAAACTGACAATTGTATTATGTGTGTTGGGGACACAAGAGACTTCTTGTATCTTAATTGTAGGGTTGCTTGAGAGAGACCATCTTCAACCTCTACTTCCCTGAGTTCGATAAACTTTAGGTCGTCCACTTGAGGGAAATTCAGGCTGTCCTACAAACCTGTGCGCTTGGAGGCCCGACGTAGTCTACAGGAATAGAAGCGTGCGTAGACATCAGCCATCGGCGCCGCTCAAGGTGATCGCCCCCGCGAACAATTTCGGGTCGGAGCAGTCGCGCACCTCTGAGGGGTACTCATCAAAGTCTGGCGCGTCGTTGATGCACAACCTGTCAAAGAGCATGTAGAGGTCGTCGAGACGTCGTCGCGACACGGCTCATCGGAGGAGCCGGCGGCGAGGCATGCTGAGCTGGGAGAGGTAGGGTTCAGCGCCGTGGAAGCTCCCGCGAAGGCAAGCTCCATGGGCGTGCTGATCAGACCGAAGACAAAGCGTCCAACGGTGTTGGGGAACGGTCCCGCCCGGAGCACGGCTCCGACCGGCGCCGTGGATGGCCCATGGTGGGCGCAAACTTTCATGGTTTTTTCAGGACAGATGTGAAATCACAATTGCTCCCTAAGTTGGTTTTGGTATATAATCACAACATATGCATCATTGGACTAATGAATTTATCCAAGTACATTTTAGAACAGTTCAAAGATGCATTGGCTATAGGATTGTGTGGACATGCCCCTTTGATGCAAGGAAGGAATATGATTGGGTAAAGCTTCAAGCAAGAAGACTCTTCATTTTACACTTTGTAAGAAAACACTTTTGATTCCATGGGAAAGCCAATACTATTAAAAGGGGATGATGTATTATGATGAATTGGTTTCTCAAGTGCTTAGAGATAGCCACCACAAATACTCAACCACTTTTCCAAAAACTATATCTGTCCAAAGCCAAATATGCAAAATTGGTGCCACCAACATTTCCCACTCGACTATACTGATTTTACACTTAGAAATATCTTATGCCAATCCCACCATATAGGTACAACCAACATTCCTATTGGTGCCGCCGAGATTGGGTGAGAAACATTCTGTTGAGCTAACTTCAAGTTTCAGAATTTCCCAGTTTGAAGTCGGTCTCACCGAGTTTGGGAACCAGTTTAGGTCATCGTATCGGTACCATCGAGATTCCTATATCGATCTCACCCAGAATTCAAAGTTGCCACATTTAGTGTAACTCGGTACCACTGAGATTAACATTTCTGTGTCATTGATTGAACAATAATGTTGTAACGGTTGGATTTTGGGAGATTCCTATATATACCCCTCCACGTACCTCTCACTCGCACACGAAGCACTCAGAACACACTTACACTTGCTACATACATTTTTCTAAGATAGAGACACCCACTCATGTGTTGAGATCGAGAGATTCCATTCCAACCATTTGAACCTTGATTTTTTGCCTCCCCAAGTTCCTTTCCACAAAATCAATCTCTCCTACCCATGCCAAATATGAGAGAGAGTGATTGAGTGTTGAGGAGACTATCTTTAGAAGCACAAGAGCAAGGAGTTCAACGTTCTACCACATCTATTACCTTTTGGATGGTGGTGCCTCCTAGATTGGTTAGGTGTCGCTTCGGAGCGTCCTATTTCGTGTTATGGAGATGAACCAAGATGTCTGTAAGGGCAAGGCATCGCCTACTGTGTGAGGATCTACCGTGAGTGAGGCTAGTCCTGTGTGGATGGAAGCCGAGGTGGCATAGACAGGGCCGCTTCTTCGTGGACCCCTTGTGGGTGGAGCCCTCCGTGGACTCTCACAGCTGTTATCCTCCGTGGGTTGATGTCTCCACTACCATGGACGTACGATAGCGCCATCTATCGGAACCATGCAAAAAATCACTGTGTCAACCGTTGCGTATGATCTCCCTACCTTACCCTCTAGTTTACATTTGCATATTTTACTTTCCGGTGGAATATTCTTAGATATGCATGTGTAGGGTGTACTTGACTAGTCATGATTGCTAAAACTGGCCCACACTAAAAATTGGGAACAGGCTAAGCTTTTATCTTGTCAAGCAGTCTAATCACCTCCTCTAGACAAACTTTTTATTTTCCAAGTGGTATCGGAGCTTTGATCTCCATCGTATTTGTTTCGCAACCTAGGAGAGTATGGCGTCTAGTGAGGGAAATTATCACTGTAGAGGTCCATATCTCAATGGCACGAATTTTGCTAGTTGGAAGCATAAGATGAAAATGCATATTCTTGGTGATAATCCAGTCGTTTGGGCTGTTGTTCGTGTTGGTGTGCAAGGTGATTTCTTCGCAGAAGGAAGAGAACCAGATCGTGATGCCATAGCGAAAGAATTGAAGATGCTGCAATTCAATGATCAAGCCTGTGACATCATGTTCAACTTTTTGTGTCCCGCAGAATTCAACAAAATCAGTCGCCTTAAGAACGCAACGGAAATTTGGGATACTTTGATTGATATGCACGAAGGTACCAATTCTATCAGAGAATCTAAGTTGGATGTGCTTCAAAGTCAGCTTGACAAGTTCAAGATGAAGGATGGTGAAGGCGTCGTTCATATGTACTCTAGGCTTGCTCTCATCACAAATGAGATTGCCGTCTTAGGAAGCGAAGAGATGACCGACAAATTCATCATCAAGAAGATACTTAGAGCTTTGGATGGTAGATATGATGATGTTTACACATTAATCCAAATGATGCCCAACTACAAAGATCGCAAGCCTACTGAAGTCATTGGAAGGATTGTTTCTCATGAAATGTCTCTCGAGACAAAGATGAGTTGCACAACAAGTCAAGCGGTGCTTACAAAGCTTCAGTCGATGCTCGTGCTACTTCAAGTGATCAGCCTCATGGTTACCAATGAAGTGATCAACCTCATGGTTACCAATGAAGTGACCAGCCTTGTTACAAATAAAGTGATCAACCTTGCTACCAATGAAGTGATCAGCCTCATGGTTTGGAAGTTTAACAAGTTCTACAAGAGTAGATGCAAAGAGAGAATCTAAAGCTCAAGATATGATGAGAAGTGTTCATCTAGTCATGAACGAAAATTCTACAACTGTGGAAAGCCTGGACACTGCATTGAGTGCTCGGCTCCCCACAAACAAAGAGAAGAGTCACCTAGAAGACGAAGCTTAAGAGATGAGTCACCTTCAACAGAGAAAAGGAGTAGAGAAGATCATTATGAACGAAGACACTCCCGGAGAGGCAGAGAATCGGAGAAGAAGGACAAGAACACCAAGAGTAGTTCAAGAAGAAGACATCAAGCTCATGTTGGTGAATAGGCTTCTAACTCCGAGTCTAACAACCACTCTGAGAGAAGCTATCACTCCAACTCTAACTACAGTCAAGATAAAGGTGTTGACGGCATTGCACTTGTTTCCTACAACTCCTATGACTTATTTGACTCACTAAGTGAAGGGATTAGAAACTGCTTCATGGCAAAAGGCCCCAAGGTATCACACCCCGAGAATTTTGACTTCGATAGTGATGAGGATGACTTGTTAGGAGAAGATGACTTGCTCTTTGATAAGACTAGTGATAATATTGAAAGTGAACTTGCTAATTTTCATGTTAGTCAAGAGAAATCTAATGATGATGATAAGAAATAAATTGAATGACTGACTAAAGAATTGAATACTCTTAAGATAGCTCATGAAACTACTCTAGAAGACCATAGAGAGCTTGCAAGAACTCATAAGAAGTTACGCTTGGAAAATCAAATTTAGACAAAAGCATGTGTTCCTAATAGCAATCAATGATGATATTCGAAAGAAGTGTTCCTCTTATCTAGACAAACAATTATCCTTGTCTACTTTTGTTCGACAAGTTAAACATTAGAACACTAGTAACAAAGTCAAGAAAGTTTCTTCATCTAGTAGCAAGAATGCTAAAGCTAAATCTAATGATGTTGTTGCTAGTATCTCTCTTGATTGCACTAATGATTCTCTTAGCCAAGTTACACTGGAGAAAGAAAATGATTTATTGAAAGGGATTATAGAGAGAGGTGTCTTCAAGAGTCTTGTCGGAAGTGAGCAATTTGAGGAAATTGTGCACAAGCAAGGAGGACATCAGAAGAAGCAAGGTGTTGGCCACTTCAACATCAACGAAGATGTTTGGGAAGAAGGTCTGCATCCCATTCCCAAGTTTGTTCCTCAAGAGGGGAAGTATGATCCTACTCCTCCCAAGGGAACAAGCTCACAAGATGGACTTCTACGACAAGACCACAAAGGCAAGGGTAAAGCTTCAAGAGGACATTGACTCATTTAAAGAAGAATCCTAAGCCAAGGTTTAGTGGGTTCCCAAGGACACTTCTAGCACTACCTCATCTAGTGCAACCACAACTCCAAGGATTCCCATAAAGTTCATGTGTATTCCCAAGAGGAAGAACTACAAAGTTCTTGAGAGGTGACTCCGCCAATGAAACAAACTCTTATTCATTTAGGTAAGAACTACATGCAATCAACCTCAACCATATGCATTAGTTCAAGGAGTCACACATTCCCTAAAAGGTGAGAAAGGGACAAGGTAATTAATGCATCTTTGGACATCACCTCCCATGTATTTCACTCCATGTCCATAGATACCTTTGTGTTTGTTCCTTTTTTTTGGGACTAACCTATGTAGGTAAGAAGAGTAAGAAACAACAAGGATTACTCCCAACTCAAGATGAACTTGATTAACAATGAGCATCCACCACTACTTCGCCTACTTGAATTATTATACGCCAAAACCCAAGGTTAGTTGATCCCTCTTAGGGGGCATGTCACATCTAGGGGGAGCTTTACTCTAAGACTTGAGTACAAGCGTCTCCTAAATGATGTGAATACATTAATGCATTATGTAAAAGTGGTAACCCCACTTGTGCTCAATTGATAATTATGACCTATGATCAAGTATTGTTATGTCACACCCTGTGTTTGTACCACTTTTTCACATTATGTTTTATAAAATTTGGAACCAATTAATACTTTTTGAGTGCTTATGATGATTGATTTGATTGCAACTTGCTTGTGCGCTTGATTGTGTTTTAATTCACCGAAACTACCTTCTCTCTAATAACACCTATCCTTTGCCCCAAACCTTTGCCCAATGACCATGCCGTGTTTATAGGACGAGCAACTATTCTTAATAAAATATTATTTCATCAAAAGGCATTTATTGCTTCAAAACCAAGGATTGGGATTTGCACTACAAGTCCTCAATTTAAAATAAATTCCCAAAACACCCAAATAATTATTTTAAAATTTATTTTCCTATTTTATTTCAACACCCTTTTTCTGAGGCCAAAAATAGTATTTCATAAGGAAAAAATATTTTTCTTACCATAAAAATATTTTTGAAAATTTAGGGAAACTCAGAGGACATATATTTTCCATATATGTGAGTTTCAAAACATGGCCATGTTGAAAATATTGGCAAAACCCCTCAAAACCCTTTGTGCCTAATCTGAGCGTTTGAAATATTTCCAAAGGAAATGTTCTCAATAAATCCCATGAAAATTCTAGTATGCTCCACATGTTATATGAGGTGACCCTGCAAAGTTTCATCCCCATCCTTGTGGATTTGGTTCACCCAATAAACCCAAAACCCTTCTTGTCCAGAACCAAGTTTGAACAACTCTACATTACCAAGTTTGCCCTATAGCTCTCAAACTTTGGAGGAGTGTTCCAACCCCCAAATAAGAGTGCCACACCAAGTTGTGCATTCGTAGGAGTTGGTTTACTCACCTTGGTTCCCAGAAATCTGTTTCTGCCCATTTCTAGGGTTTTCCATGTCTACATTATCAACCTTGCTCAAATGAGCTCAAACTTGGTGAATCCTACCATTTTTACCCATCATTTAATATTGTTAATTCCCACTACATTTGGTGAGGTTTAACTTTCTCAAACCAGCATCAATCACCTTCTGGTGATTTAGTAAAATAGCTACTTTCACCCTTTCTGCTTTCTTCCTTCACTCCAAACTTTTATCACAAGAATCTGCTTTAGCCCCACATGTGCAGCTGAGAGACCCACCTCTAATTCAATGAGAGGAAAACAAAATCCTTAATTCCTTTTCTGTTTCATCACTGGGAGAGGCTGCCTCTCACTTTTCCCTTGGCACCCTCTTCTCTCATCGACTCTGAAGTATCCCAGGGGCATCTCCAAAGACCCCACGCACTACTAGACACGGTGGCGGCATGCCAGAGCATGCCAGCATGTCGTGGCATGTCAAAACTACGCTCTGGACATGCCACAGTGCACGCCCACACCAAGGGAGGCCATCCTCGACCAGGCCTCGCCCCCCACAAGCTGTCTGGCTTTGACTGCATCAACGACCGGTGCCAACGTCGCGTCGGGCCCCTCCTCTCTCTTTCTCCTGACCTTGGCGACACATGCCCGTGCTCGCGCGAAGTGGTCAAGCGCTTGCCACCACAAAGCGCAAGGAGTCAGCCCAGCACCTCCTCAGTCCTTCATTCGGATGTAAAGCTCACACACGAAGACCATGGGCTCATTCCTGAGCCTCCTCTCCTCCTTTAGACGTTTCTACGGCCTCGCCAGCGCACCACCTTTCGGGGGATCGCACCCCGCCTATATAAAGGCCACCCCCTGCCTCCCTCCCCCCTTTGGAACCTCTCTCTCACCTTCAATCGACCACCCAATCACCCCACTTGAGCTACCCGGGCACCAATGTTGGAGATCGGCCGAGGCGCCTCCGCGTCGGGGCTCCGTCGATGTCGAGACACAAGCTCACTCCAACCTCCATTCCACCTCCATCGTGACCACAACAAGCCCTAGCTTCACCTCCACCACTTTGCCGCTCCTTTCCCTTTGCTGAGCGTCGGCACCAAGCACGTCCCAACACCCTCTGCTATGGCCTCCTCGTCATCGGCGACTCCGACCACCTTAGCCACTCCCTCTACCTCAATCCAAATGGCTGGAGTACGAGGAATCCATTCCTGCGCCTTCCCTCGCCATCAACAGAGCTGACACTGATGAGCTCCTCCCCTTCTGTCACGAGGTAGAAGACGACCCCGACAGGCTGACCCCACATGTCGTCCTCAGTCTCTCTCTCCCTCCCTCTCTCAGTCACTGGCCACAAGGCCCTGCACTCTAGTTTCAAACTTGGCGGCGCGCGCTTGGGCTGGCTGGCTGGCTGGTGATACGGCTCCAACGTATCTATATTTTTTGATTGTTTCATGCCATTATACTATCTGTTTTGGATGTTTTATATGCATTTATATGTTGTTTTATATTATTTTCGGGACTAACCTATTAATCTAGAGCCTAGTGCTAGTTTCTGTTTTTTCCACATTTTTGAGTATTGCATATAAGGAATATTAAACGGAGTACAAATGGAACAAAATCTCTGGAAAGATTTTTCTTGGACCAGAAGACACCAAACAGACTCGGAGTAGGGAAAAGGCATATGTTGGGAGGCCACAAGCCTGTAGGGCGCTCCCCGGAGGGTGGCTGCGCCTCCCATGCTTGTGGGACCCATGCAGGTCTCCTAACCCTATTCTTCGGCCTATTAATTCCCAAATATTCCCGTATCACCAAAACGAGCCATGGAAATACTTTTACACCGCCGAGAGCCTTTGTTCTCGTGAGATCCAATCTGGGAGCCTTTCCATTAACTGTTCAAGAGGGAATTAATCATGGAGGGCATCTACATCAACTCCATCGCCCCTCCAATGATGTGTGAGTAGTTCACCACAGACCTATGGCTCCATAGCTAGTAGCTAGATGGCTTCTTCTCTCTGTTTGATCTTCAATACCATGTTCTTCTTGATCTTCATGGAGATCTATCCGATGTAATACTCTATAGCGATGTGTTTGTCGAGATCCGATGAATTGTGATTTTATGTTTAGATTATCTATGAATATTATTTGAGTCTCTTCTGAATTCTTATATGCATGATTTCATATCTTTGCAAGTCTCTTCGAATAATTGGTTTGGTTTGGCCAACTAGATTGGTAATTCTTGCAATGGGAGAAGTGCTTAGTTTTGGGTTCAATCTTGCGGTGTCCTCACCCAGTGACATAGTAGGGGTAGCGAGAAATGCATTGTATTGTTGCCATCGAGGATAACAAAGGATGGGGTTTTCATCATATTTCTTGAGTTTATCCCTCTACATCATGTCATCTTATTTAATGCGTTACTGTGTTCTTCATGAACTTAATACTCTAGATGCAGGCAGGAGTCGGTCGATGTGTGCAGTAATAGTAGTAGATGCAGAATCATTTCGGTCTACTTGACACTGACGTGATGCCTATATGCATAATCATTGCCTTAGGTATCTTCATAATTATTCGCTTTTCTATCAATTGCTAGCTAGACAATAATTTGTTCACCCACCGTATTATTTTCCTTTATGAGAGAAGCCTCTAGTGAAACCTATGGCCCCCGGGTCTATTTTCCATATTATATTTTTAGATTTGTAAACCAAAAATACCAAAAGTACTTTGTTGCAAATTATTTACTTTTCTTTCCGCAATCTTTTATATCTATCTCTATCAGATCTCATCCTTGCAAATAATTCTGAAGGGATTGACAACCCATTTATACCGTTGGGTGTAAGTGTTTGATTGTTTGTGTAGGTACTACTATTGGGGCCTTGCTTGTTCCTCCTACTGGATTGATACCTTGGTTCTCAACAAACTGAGGGAAATACTTATCTACTTCGGTGCATCACCCTTTCCTCTTCAAGGGAAAACCAACGCAAGCTCAAGAGGTAGAAATAAGGATTTTTGGCGCCGTTGCCAGGGAAGATAAATAGCAAGATCAAGCCTACCAAGTACCCATCAAAAACGCATCTCTTGCATTTACATTATTTGCCTCTTGCCTCTCGTTTTCCTCTCCCCCACTTTACCAATTTGTCGTTTTATTCGTCTTTTTCTCGCCGGATCTCTTTTTTCTACTTGTGTTAGCATGTGCCTTCTATTTGCTTGCATCTTTGCTTGCTAAAAATGTATTGATATGGATCCTCATCCACTTTCTAATATTTTAAAGAGATCCAATTATGATGAACCAATTTCTAGTGAGTTGAGTGTACTTGATTATCTCCATGAAGTTTTGCTTGAGATTCGTGAATCTGAAAATTGTGATGAAGTGATTCATGATGTTTCCTTGAATGAGAAGCATGATTTTAATGATATTGTTATAAATTCTATTAATATGAATTTTGCCAATGATATGCAAACCCACAAGCTTGGGGATGCTATATCTGATGAGTTTTCCATGACCACTACTTATTGCAATGATCATGATTGGGGTGATAATGCTTCTTATTATCCTGATAATTTATGTAATACTATTGATGAATATGATATCGAAAGTGGGTTTGGAAGAGTCTCAACTTTAGGCATTATTGATCCCACTATTTTGGAGAGTGTTCAATCTAATGAAATTTTTGATAGAAGTGGGTTTGGAGAGGTCGTGACTTTAGTTAATGATAATCCAACTATTTTGGAAGAGTGTCAACTTTGCATGCATGTGGACCATGAAGATAAAAATTTATATGATAGTTATGTTGTTGAACTCCTTCATGACGGTACTGAAATTTATTATGAGGGAGGGACATATGCTTGTAGGGATTGCAATAATATCAAGTTTCCTCTCTATGTGTTTAAAGTTTTGAAGTTATGCTTTTTGGCCTTCCTATGCTAGTTGATTCTTGTCCCCATAAATTGTGTGCTCACAAAATCCCTATGCATAGGAAGTGGTGTAGACTTAAAAAAAATTCGTGCTATTCATGATGCTCTTTTTCATATCTCAATTCTTTACCTTTATGCGAGCATCATTGAAATCATCATGCCTAGCTAGGGGCATAAAACGATAGCGCTTGTTGCGAGGCAACCCAATTTTATTTTTATGCTTCTATTTTTGGGTTCTGAACACATTATTGTTGGGAAACATCGCACGAGAAAAAACAATTTCCTATGCGCACTAAGACCTATCATGGTGATGTCCATCTACGAGATGAGATTTGGATCTACCTCTTGAATTTATCGGAGGTCTTATACCTCTTGATCCGAGTGTTCTTATGAAAGATAAACTTCAACTCTTGGAACATCTCATATGCTGCATGACGCTCAAAGCGACGTTGAAGTCTCGGCTCTAAGCCATACAAGACTGCACATTGAACTTCTGAGTAGTCGTCCTTGCGTGCTAACCAAGCGTTCTTAGCATCTTGGTCACCCGCGGCGGGTGTTTCATCTCCTAGCACAGCATTAAGGACATAATCCTTCTTCCCAGCTTGCAGGAGCAACTTAAGATTACGAGCCCAGTCTACAAAGTTGCTTCCATCATCTTTCAATTTAGCTTTCTCTAGGAACGTATTAAAATTCAGGGTGACTGTCGTGTGAGCCATTGATCTACAACACAAATATTTTCAAAGTGGACTTAGACTATGGTCAAGAAGATTAGAGTTTAACTAATCAAATTACTTGCTAAACTCCCACTCAAATAGTACATATCTCTAGTCATTTGAGTGGTACATGATCCAATTTCACTAGCCCAAGTCCGATCATCACGTGAGTTGAGGCCAATTTCAGTGGTAAGCATCTCTATGCTAATCATATCAACTATACGATTCATGCTAGACTTTTCGGTCTCATGTGTTTCGAGGCCATGTCTGCACATGCTAGGCTCGTCAAGCTTAACCCGAGTGTTCTGCGTGTGCAACTGTTTTGCACCCGTTGTATGTGAACGTTGAGTCTATCACACCCGATCATCACGTGGTGTCTCGAATCGACGAACTGTAGCAACGGTGCACAGTCGGGGAAAACACAATTTCGTCTTGAAATTTTAGTGAGAGATCACCTCATAATGTTGTCGTCGTTCTAAGCAAAATAAGGTGCATAAAAGGATTAACATCCCATGCAATTCATAAGTGACATGATATGGCCAAAGCACCGGCACGATCTTCTTGTCACCGGCGCCACACCATGATCTCCATCAATGTGTCGCCTTCGGGGTTGTTGTTCTACTTATGCTATTACTACTAAAGCTACGTCCTAGAAATATAGTAAACGCATCTGCAAACACAAACATTAGTTTAAAGACAACCCTATGGCTCCTGCCGGTTGCCGTACCATCGACGTGCAAGTCGATATTAACTATTACAACATGATCATCTCATACATCCAATATATCACATCATGTCATTGGCCATATCATATCACAATCATACCCTGCAAAAACAAGTTAGACGTCCTCTAATTGTTGTTGCATGTTTTACGTGGCTGCTATGGGTATCTAGTAGATCGCATCTTACTTACGCAAAAACGACAACGGCGATGTGCAAATTGCTATTTAACCTCTCCAAGGACCGCCTCGGTCAAAACCAATTCAACTAAAGTTTAAGAAACCGACACCCGCCAGACATCTTTATGCAACGAGGTTGCATGTCAAGCGATGAAACCAGTCTTTCGTAAGCGTACGAATAATGTCGGTTCGGGCCGCTTCAATCCAACAATACCGCTGAATCGAGAAAAGACTAAGGAGGAAGCAAATCGAACATCACCATCCACAAAACCCTTTGTGTTATACTAGAGATTACATCTGCGCATGAACCTAGCTCATGATGCCACTGTTGGGAAACGTTGCATGGGAAACAAAAAATTTCCTACACGCACGAAGACCTATCATGGTGATGTCCATCTACGAGAGGAGATTTGGATATACGTACCCTTGTAGATCACACAACAGGAAGCGTTAAGAAACACGGTTGATGTAGTGGAACATCCTCACGTCCCTCGATCTGCCCCGCGAACCGTCCCACGAACCGTCCCGCGATCCGTCCCACGATCCGCTCCAATCTAGTGCCGAACGGATGGCACCTCCGCGTTCAGCACACGTACAACTCGATGATGATCTCGGCCTTCTTGATCCAGCAAGCAAGACGGAGAAGTAGATGAGTTCCCCGGCAGCATGACGGCGCTCCGGTGGTGGTGAAGGATCTACTCCTGCAGGGCTCTGCCCAAGCTCCGCAGAAATACAATCTAGAGGTAAAACTATGGTGTCTAGATCTGAGTTGCACGTGGCAAAGTTGTCTCAAATCAGCCCAAATCACCACTATATAAAGGAGGGAGGGGGAGGGGACTTGTCTTGAGGACCAAGTCCCCAAGGTGCGCCGGCCAAGAGGAGGAGGAGGAGTCCTACTCCAATCCTAGTCCAACTAGGATTGGAAAGTGGAGTCCTTCTCTTCCTTCCCACCTTTTCTATTTTTTCTTTCTTTGATTTTTCTCTTATGGCGCATAGGCCTTATTGGGCTGTCCCACAAGCCCACTAAGGTCTGGTCCGCCACCTATAAGTCCTTTGGGCTTCTCCCGGGAGGGTTGCCCCCCTCCTGGTGAACTTCCAGAACCCATTCGTCACTCCCGGTACATTCCCGGTAATGCCCGAAAACTTTCCGGTAACCAAATGAAGTCATCCTATATATCAATCTTCATCTCCAGACCATTTCAGAAACCCTCGTGACATCCGTGATCTCATCCGAGACTCCGAACAACATTCGTAACCACGCATGTAACTCAACTATACAAAAACATCGCCAAACCTAAGTGTGCAGACCCTGCGGGTTCGAGAACTATGTAGACATGCCCCGAGGTACTCCTTGGTCAATATCCAAAAGTGGGACCTGGATGCCCATATTGGATCCTACATATTCTCTGAAGATCTTATGGGTTGAACCTCAGTGTCAAGGATTCATATAATCCCATATGTCATTCCCTTTGTCCTTCGATATGTTACTTGCCCGAGATTCGATCGTCGGTATCCGCATACCTATTTCAGTCTCGTTACCGGCAAGTCTCTTTGCTCGTTCCGTAATACAAGATCCAGTGACTTACACTTAGTCACATTGCTTGCAAGGCTTGTGTGTAATGTTGTATTACCAAGTGGGCCCCGAGATACCTCTCCGTCACACGGAGCGACAAATCCCAGTCTTGATCCATACTAACTCAACGGACACCTTCGGAAATACCTGTAGAGCACATTTATACTCACCCAGTTACGTTGTGACATTTGATACACACAAGGCATTCCTCCGGTGCTAGTGAGTTATATGATCTCATGGTCATAGGAACAAATACGTGACACGCAGAAAACTATAGCAATAAAACGACACGATCAATATGCTACGTTCATAGTTTCGGTCTAGTCCATCACATGATTCTCCTAATGATGTGATCCAGTTATCAAGCAACAACACTTTGCACATAGCCAGAAAACCTAACTATCCTTGATCAACTAGCTAGCGAACTAGAGGCTTGCTAGGTACATTGTTGTGTCTATGTATCCACACATGTATCTATGTTTTCATTCAATACAATTATAGCATGGATAATAAAGGATTATCTTTAAACAGGAAATATAATAATAACTTTTATCATTGCCTCTAGGGAACATTTCCAACAATTATTACCTATGTAATAATTGTGTTTTCTTGTTTTAATTAGTGTTTGAGCCAAGTAAGACCTTTGGGATGGTCTACGGTGTTTGCAAATTGATTTTGCTGAAAAACAAAAACTTTCTCTCTCAGTCCAGGAATTTTGTAAATTCACTGGAACGTGCTTTTGATCTGAATTTGTCACACAAGATTTATTTACAAATTGCCCAGACTATCCTAATTTGTAAGAACTTTTCGAGTTACAGAAGTATTCGAAGTAAACAGATTGCTACAGACTGTTCTGTTTTTGACAGATTCTGTTTTTCTTTGTGTTGTTTTCTTATTTTGATGAATATATGGGTTGTATTGGGGGGTATGAACCATGGAGAAGTTGGAATATAGTAAATATTACATCAGTATAAATAAAGAATGAGTTCAAAACAGTACCTGAAGTGGTGATTTGTTTTTCTTATACTAACGGATTTCATGAGTTTTGTGTTGAGTTTTGTGTTGTGAAGTTTTCAAGTTTTGGGTAAAGATTTGATGGACTAGGAATAAGGAATGGAAAGAGCCTAAGTTTGGGTCGCCTTCAATCCATCGGTAAATTTACTTGAGGCTATATTTTTATTCACCACATAATATGTGTTTTGCTTGGAGCGTCTTGTATGATATGAGTCTTTACTTTTTAGTTTGCCACAATCGTCCTTGTTGCACACATATTTTTAGAGATAGACACGCTAAATTGTGAACTTATTAGAATACTCTTTGTGCTTCACTTATATCTTTTGAGCTAGGCAATGTTGCTCTAGTGCTTCACTTATATCTTTTAGAGCACGGCGGTGTGGTGTTTTAAGGACATTATTAAAATCTCGTACCTCACTTATATTATTTTGGGAGTTCTTAAAACAACATGGTAATTGGTTTAGGTTATGAATTTAGTCCTAATATAATGGGCATCCAAGAGGTATATAATTAAAACTTTCATATTAAGTGCATTGAATATGATGAGAGGTTTGATTCCTTACATATAGTTTTGAGGTATGAATATGGTAATATGAGAGTCATGCTAGTAAGTAATTTTGAATTAGAATAAATACTTGTGTTAAAGCTTGTGATTCCCGTAGCATGCAGGTATGGTGAACTGTTATGTGATGAAGTTGGAGCATGATTTGTTTAATGATTGTCAACCTTTGTGTGGAGGTCGGGATCGCGCAATGGTTAACTCCTACCAACCCTACCCCTAGGAGCATGCTTCTAATAGTTTGCTTCGATAACTAATAGGCTTTTGCAATAAGTATGTGAGTTCTTTATGGCTAATGTTGAGTTCATGGATTATACACACTCTCACCCTTCCACCTTTTCTAGCCTCTCTAGTACGGCGCAACTTTTGCCGGTACATTAAACCCACCTTCCTCAAAACAGCCACCATATATTTTACTCAAAACAGTCACCATATCTACCTATTATGGCATTTTCATACACATTCCGAGATATATTGCGATGCAACACCACCGTCCCATATTGCTTATAGAGTCATACTTTATTCTAGATATCGAGTTGTAATCTTTTGAGTTGTATGTAAATAAAGGTGTGATGGTTTGCATTATTAGAGCATTGTCCCATGTGAGAAAAGGATGATGGAAGCTATGATTCCCTAACAAGTTGGGATGACTCTCCGGACTTTACAAAAAATAAAAGAGGCCAGCAAAGCCCATCAAAAAATAAAACAGGCCAAAGAAGCCCATCCAAAAAAAGAACAAAAATGAGAGAAAGAGAGAAGGGACAATGCTACTATCTTTTTCCACACTTGTGCTCCAAAGTGGAACCATGTTCTTCATAGAAAGTTTCCTATTTTGTCACTTTCATATAACTAGTGGGATTACATCTTTTGCACAACCACTTAGTTTTCTTTTGAGCTTTCATACACTTATAGCTCTAGTGCATTTGTTGCATGGCAATCCCTACTCACTCACATTAATATCTATTGATCGGCATCTCCACAGCCAATTGATATGCCTAGTTGATGTGAGTCTGTCTTCTCCTTTTTTTTGTAACCTCCACCACACTCTATTCCACCTATAGTGTTATATCCATGGCTCACTCTTATGCATTGCGTGAGAGTTGAAAAGGTTTGATAACATAAAAAGTGTGAAAGAATTGCTTGATTTCACCGGGGTTGTGTCTGATTTAGATACTTTGTGTGGTGAAGATGGAGCATAGCCAGACCATATGATTTTGTAGGGATAACTTTCTAAGACCATGTTATTTCGAAAGGAAGCAATAAGCTTATTAGTATGCTTGGAATATTATTGTTTTTATGTCAATATTAGACTTTTGTTTTGAATCTTATGGATCTGAATATTCATGCCACAATAGAGAATATTACATGGAAAAATGTGGTATGTAGCATTCCACATGGAAGATTCTATTTTTATCATTTACCTACTCGAGGATGAGCATGAATTAAGCTTGGGGATGCTTGATACGTCTCCAACGTATCTACAATTTTTGATTGTTCCATGCTATTATATTATCTGTTTTAGATGTTTTATATGCATTTATATGTTCTTTGATATTATTTTTGGGACTAACCTATTAATCTAGAGCCTAGTGCCAGTTTTTGTTTTTCCACTTTTTTAGTATTGCACATAAGGAATATTAAACGGAGTCCAAACAGAACAAAATCACCAAAAAGATTTTTCTTGGACCGGTAGACACCCAGCAGACTTGGACAAGGGGTAGGGCATCTGCCGAGAGGCCACAATCCTGTAGGACGCGCCCTGGGGGTGGCCGCACCTCCCTGGCTTATAGGCCCCCTGCAGGTCTCCTAACCCTATTCTTCGACCTATAAATTCTGAAATATTCCCGTATCGCCAAAAGGAGCCACGAAAATACTTCTACGCTGTCAGGAGTCTCTGTTCCCGTGAGATCCAATCTGGGAGCCTTTTCACGTAATATGTTGGAGAGGGAATTTATCACGGAGGGCATATACATCAATTCCATTGCCCCTCCAATGATGTGTGAGTAGTTCACCATAGACCTACGGGTCCATAGCATATAGCTAAATGGCTTCTTCTCTCACTCTTTGATTTTCAATACCATGTTCTTCATGATCTTCATGGAGATCTATCCGATGTAATACTCTTTTGCGGTGTGTTTGTCGAGATCCGATGAATTATGAGTTTATGTTCAGATTATCTATGAATATTATTAGAGTCTCTTCTGAATTCTTATATGGATGATTTCATATCTTTGCAAGTCTCTTCGAATTATTGGTTTTGTTTGGCAACTAGATTCAAAATTCTTGCAATGCGAGAAGTGCTTAGTTTTGTGTTCAATCTTGCAGT
Source organism: Hordeum vulgare subsp. vulgare (assembly GCF_904849725.1). Taxonomy (NCBI): domain Eukaryota; kingdom Viridiplantae; phylum Streptophyta; class Magnoliopsida; order Poales; family Poaceae; genus Hordeum; species Hordeum vulgare. The sequence goes on from NC_058523.1 coordinate 300,292,922, forward strand.
GACCTCACGCAGTGACATAGTAGGGGTAGAGAGGCATGTATTGTATTGTTGCCATCGAGGATAAAAAGATGGGGTTTTCATCATAGTGCTTGAGTTTATCCCTGTACATCGTGTCATCTTACTTAATGTGTTACTCTGTTCTTCGTGAACTTAATACTCTAGATGCAGGCAGGAGTCGGCCGAAGTGTGGAGTAATAGTAGTAGATGTAGAATCATTTTGGTCTACTTGACACGGACATGATGCCTATATGCATAATCATTGCCTTAGATATCTTCATAATTATTCGCTTTTCTACCAATTTCTCGATAGTAATTTGTTCACCCACCGTATTATTTTCCTTTATGAGAGAAGCCTCTAGTGAAACCTATGGCCCCCGGGTCTATTTTCCATATTATATTTTCAGATCTATAAACCAAAAATACCAAAAATACTTTGCTGCAATTTATTTACTTTTCTTTCCACAATCTTTTATATCTATCTCTATCAGATCTCATCCTTGCATATAAATCTCAAGGGGTTGACAACCCTTTATAGCGTTGGGTGCAGGTATTTGATTGCTTTGTAGGTACTACTATTGGGGCCTTGCTTGTTCCTTCTACTGGATTGATACCTTGGTTCTATACAAACCGAGGGAAATACTTATCTACTTTGCTACATCATCCTTTCCTCTTCAAGGGAAAACCAATGCAAGCTCAAGGGGTAGCAGCTGGCTGGGCTGGTCCAGCCGCTGGCCGAGTCTGGCCCGGGGTGTTGAGCCCCTTTTTCTTTTTATATTTTATGGCATTTTCCAAAAATTCCATACGGAGAAATAATCTTGCAAATACAATTATTCTTCCACCATAAATCTTGTAAAAATGTGTAGTATTTAATAACACTACTTTTGTAATTTTTACAAAAACTTCTATACATAGTTTTATTTTAAAACCTCGTTTTGAGTATTTTCAGCCTGTGTTAAAATAGTTTTCAAAACCTTTTTCACTCCAAAACCAGAGACAAATATTTTTAGATGTGAACTTAGTATTTTACAGAATAGGGTAACATTTTAGATTCTTATTATTGTTACTACTATCTTGACGATAGATCACGTGGTGGAGGAAGGAGTTGGACGTGAAGGCTTCAAAGACCCCGGAGACTTTGCTAACCAAGGCAAGTAGCTCTTTGACCATGCCTAAGAAACTTTTAACTGCATGTCATATGATACCTTACTTATGCATATATTCCTGTTGGATCGGAGATCCCCCTTGCCAGGTTGTCCCCGAAGAACACCTCACTGAAACCTGCATTTGGGCATGACCCTACCACCTATGAGGGTTGTGCATGTGGGATGTAGTTAGTTGCAAGTAGTTGCTATGCAAAAAGGGACGGGGATATCCATGGTGACGATGAAGGGAGTGTTACAAATGATTTAAAAAAACCGTCGGGTGCCACAAATGCCCGAGGGTGATGGTGTGGAGACAGATGACCACTTGACAAAAGAAGTGTTGTACGAAGAAAGGTTTTGTGTGTGTGGTTTCGAAAATGGGATTAGATTTAAGATTTGTCGACCATCCCAACCTTACATGTGCGACCACGATACCCCTTATGGGATGGGGCTTTGTTGATTTTTTTAGTCGGTAGTAGTAGAGAGCCCACATTACTAGTGGCGGAGTGACGTGGTCACTCTCGTGATGGGTTTGTGCCAGGTATGGCGACCATGCTATTTTTACAGATTCGGGGCACACCATTGCGTGCCTTCATGGATGATATGATATAGAGTGAGGCTCGTATGATGTACATCATGAGGGATGGCACCAACGAGTGGACTCTTTGTTTAGTGTCGCTATAGGAAAGGCATTATTCGGGTGCTTACCTCAGGTATGTTATATACCGCGAGTCGTGGATGACAAGGAAGTTCCCCGAGTAGCATGAGTACATCGTGTAACCTTTGTAGAGTGTAAAACTATTCGAATAGTCGTATCCACGGTCAAGGACAGTTGGGTAATCCTGTTTAAACCATGTACAGTCGTTTCTGCATAAACCAAATGTGTGTGTGTGGGTTAGTATGCGGAAAAGATGGTGACATGGGGAAACATGATGCTCCATCTAAGTCAGGTGACTTGGCATGATGGGTGGACATGGGATGTCCGACCCTCAATTGATAATGATATCTGTAACCTATTCACTCGGTTACCACTATGCATTGTGATCCATGTCGCACGAGAACTTGATCATGTAATTGCACTAGGGAAAAACCTGCTTTCCGCAAAATCAGCATACTAGTGTTGTATCCTACTTCATTATTGCCTTGTTCCATATCGTGGGTTGCTTGCGAGTACATTCGAAGTACTCATTGGATTGACACTAGTTATTTAATTGGCCAGGCATGGAAGAACCGGAGTTTGCAGAAGAGATCATCGGGGACGAATATGCGATTTAGGAATCTTCCCAGCCAGAATGCATGTAGGTTAAGGAAGATGGCATGGGTTCACGCTATCAACCAAGTTATCCGCATTCAGTAGTGTGTTGGTGTGTCGGCCTTCGAGGCTGTATTTATGTAATGACTTAGCCTTAATGGCCCTATTTGTATCAGACGTTATGTATGGATGTAAGACTCTAGTTATTCAGCATCTGTGTGTTCAGTGAGCATTAATCTCTGGGATCACTGTACACGTGCATTCGACGATATAAAATTACATGTCGGGGTCCCCACATCTTACTTGACTCCTAAGTCAATATAAACATATATAGATGACTTCGTCATCGTGAAAGTGCTTGATAGATGCTACCATGTTTGTGCATGTTCATCATGATTTCATTTGACATCTTATTATGTGAGCATGTTAGTATGCATGATTTGCTCATTCGAGGATATCCAATTGTTGTTATTTCACTTTTGATTTATCTTTTGCCAATTGGATGGACAAGAATGCCTAGGATCCTTCTCTAGCTATCTATGCTTTCTCGTCTCAAGTTCTATTCATTCTACATCACAAAACTTGAATAACCACTTCTTGATCCCTGTGTGTTAGGAGCACCCGGAGTTCCGCGTCGACAAGGGCTGCTTTCCAAATCCTCTTTGTGAATCTCAGTGTAACCAACTTCAAATACTCGGTTCCAACGATTCTCAAAGTTGATCTAGGTATTAATCTCGGTACCACCGATACCATAATCTCGGCTTCACCAAGTTTCTCTCTCAACACACATAAGTGGAACTTGGTGGCACCGAAATTTTAGTATCAATGACACCAATAGTGAGGGGTAGTTATACCGCGGACCCGACATTTTTCGAATTCCATCTTTAAACATCAATTCCCCAACTCCAAACTGCTGCACTAGGACCCATTGGTCGTCGCCCTTGCGTCCCCGAGTGCCTTCGCCATTGGGAATCACCACCACTGACGGAATCTTAACCTCCTCGTCGCCTAACGGATTCTTCACCGAGCTAGGTTATGAATCCAACCCCTTGTGCGCTCCTCTATCCGATTCATGCACATTAGGCTACTTCCATCTACAATCCACAGTGTGAAATCCATCTATGCCTCAAGAATCTTCCATATAACAGATAACAAAGAAATTCTGCATCTGATATCCCGCAATATGTATCTCGGTGATACCAGGTTGATAAAATTGGTTCCATCGATTTAGGTTTTAGGGTTTCTGAGAACCACTTCGGTGAGACCGAGTAGAACTTTTTGGTTACACCGAACAGGCTGCCTAAGTTTCTATTATTGCAAGTGGTTAGTCTTAGTGACTCCGAAAACTCCAACCCGATGCTACCGAAATACATTATGCAGTTGATCATACCCAAAGTTTCTAAGTTCAAATTTTGAAAACTTCTGTAATTTTGTGATGCTTATCTTTCCAAGCTCTTCCATATCTTTTCACAGGGTCAGCCAGTCTATGTGTCAGCTTGTCAGTTCGGATTGTAGGATGTCAGGTTTCGATGACAGTCAGAACAACTTTAGTGAGCCCCATGTTGAGTCTGATTCAAGGACTAGTCTTGAAAGGACCCCTTCTGATCCAGGTACCCCCCAGCTCCCATGGCATGCCCAAGGCAGCTACCAGGTCTAGGAAGTAGTTGAATTCTGATGAGGAAGATTCCGATTTTGTTCTTAAGGTTCCTGCTCCCGAGAAGCAGAAAGAGAAGCCTGTTGTTAGGAAGGTTGTGAGGAAGGAGTACACCAAACCTTCTCAGGTAAAGCTTACTAAGAAGCCAGGTGTGAAGGGAGCTAGGAAGAGAACTATTCATGTCATTGGTAGACAAACCTCCATGTATGAAGACCCAGCAGAAACTGTTGTTGCTTCTGAGGAAGAGGAAGACAAAATACTAGCTAAGGTCCCTCCTCCAAAGAAGAAGAAGCTTATGGAAGATCCTATGAAGCCTTCTGCTCCAAAGCTTTTAGCTCCTAAGAAGCATGTAGCTCCCAAGAGGACTACAAAGGACATACCTGCAGCTGCTAAAGAGAAAGGCACTGCTTCCAGAGACTTCGCTGGAGAGGAAGAAGATGAGAATGCACCCATTCTCATGAAGCTAAGACCTCATTTTCCACTTCACAATGAGGCTCATCTAGTTGTTGAAGACATGAAGAGGAGAAGAGATGCAGGTTTGGTGAAGTGGAGAGCTATTGATCCCTATGATGTGAGGAGAAGAACTGTTGTTGATCTCCAGTTTCACACAAGGGAACACCAAGACTTCTATGAGACAGTTATGTTTGACAAGAGTCTAGTAGTCAGTGACATGTGATATGTCGAGTGGAAATACATCAAAGCCAATGAAGATTTCTTTCCCCATGTGAGATAAAACTTCAGTCTTGTGGACATTGAAGAGTTTGTTGGCAGAGTGATGACTGCATGGAATGATGAGATGATTATGAAATTCTACTCAACAGTTCATTTCTTTGCAGATGGTACAATTGTCTGGATGACTCATGCTCTTAGATATGAAGCCACGTTTGACGAATGGGCTACTACCATTGGTGCTCCCACAAGATATACCATCTTCTTCTGCTCAAGCTTCCGCTCCTACTCCAACACCTCAAGTGTCTACACCTCCAGCTCCTGCTCCAGCGACATCAGCCGAAGCCTTCGTCGACGCTCTCTTATCTACTCCAACTTTTGCTACTGGAGGAGATCGTGCCTCGAGAGACGGTTAGATTAGACCTTTGAACTCTTTGGTACTAGTTACCAAAGGGCAAAAGTGTATAGATCATAGGGCTTCGATACAGGGAGAGCTTTTGACTTTATTTGCTCTCATTTGGTTTTCAAAACTTTACTTGGTCTTTTGGATGATATTATTAGTATAGATGTGTGTTTGATCATACGCTTTGATTGTTTGATGCTATCTACATCATGATCATTCACTTGTTTGTTGGTGCTATGTGCATTGCTATTCATTCTTATCATTATGCGCACCACCGGGTTGTATGTGACATGGAAGAGTAACCCATGATCCTAATCAATTGTGCATTTGCATTCAAACGCAAATTCAATATAATGCACAAATTTAGGGGGAGCTCTTGCTTTTCATATACCTCTCAAAGCGTCGATGCTAATCGTTGATTATATCTTCTATCAAAGCTTTGATCTATATGTTGTCATCAATTACCAAAAAGGGGGAGATTGAAAGCACAATTGCTCCCTACGGTGGTTTTGGTAATTAATCACAACATATGCATCATTGTACTAATGGATTTATTCGAGTACATTTACGAAAAGTTCAAAGATGCTTTGGCTATAAGATTGTGTGGAGATGCTCGTTTGATGCAAGGAAGGAATGGGATTGGCTAAAGCTTCCAGCAAGAAGACTCTTCATTTTACACTTTGTGAGAAATCACTTTCGAGTCCATAGGAAAGACAATACTATTAAAAGGGGATGAGGTACTACAATGAATTGTTTGCTCAAGTGCTTAGAGATAGCCACCCAAAATACTAAGCCACTTTCCCACAAAATATATCTGTCCCAAGCCGAATATGCAAAATCGGTGCCACCAATATTTCCCGCTCGACTATACCGATTTTACACTTAGACATATCCTATGCGAATCCCACCATCTCTCTACAACAACATTCCTATCGGTGCCACTGAGATTGGGTGAGCAACATTCTGTTGAGCTACCTTCAAGTTTTGGAATTTCCGAGTTTAAAGTCGGTCCCACCGAGTTTGGAAACCAGTCTAGGTCATCGTATTGGTACCACCGAGATTCCTATATCGGTCTCGCCGAGATTTCAAAGTTGCCACATTTAGTGCAACTTGGTACCACCGTGATTAACATTTCCATGTCACCGAGTTGGGCAATAATGTTGTAACGGTTGGATTTTGGGAGATGCCTATATATACCCCTCCACCTACCTCTCACTCGCAGAGGAAGCACTCAGAACACACTTACACTTACCACATCCATTTTTGTGAGAGAGAGACACCTACTGATGTTTTGGGATCAAGAGATTCCATTCCAACCATCTAAACCTTGATTTCTAGCCTCCCGAAGTTGCTTTCCACAAGACCAATCTCTCCTACCCCTGCCAAATCTGAGAGAGTGTGATTGAGTGTTGGTGAGACTATCTTTGGAAGCACAACAGCAAGGAGTTCATCGTTCTATCGCATATATTACCTTTTGGAGGGTGGTACCACTTAGATTGGTTAGGTGTCGCTTTGGATCCTCCTATTTCATGTTGTGAAGATGAGCCAAGATGTTTGTAAGGGCAAGGAAATATCCTACTTTGCAAAGATCTATCGTGAGTGAGGCTAGTCCTGTGTGGATGGAAGCCGTGATGGAATAGACAAGGCCGCTTCTTCCTGGACCCCTTGTGGGTGGAGCCCTTCGTGGAGTCTTGCAGCCATTACCCTCCGTGGATTGAAGTCTCCACAAACATGGACGTACGATAGCGCCACCTATTGGAACCATGCTAAAACTCGTCGTGTAAACCTTTGCGTTTGATCTCCCTACCTTACCCTCTACTTTACACTTGCATGTTTTACTTTCCGCTGCAATACTCTTAGATATGCATGTGTTAGGGTGTACGTGACTAGTCATAGTTGCTAAAACTGTCCCAAACTAAAGATTGGGAAAAGGCTAAGTTTTTATCTTGTCAAATAGTCTAATCACACCCCTCTGGACATACTTTCGATCCTACAAGATGCCATGGGGTGGCTTATCGAGAGTGGTTGGGGCCGAAAGTACGCCGGCGGACTCCAAAAATGGGATCGAGGACAAGCGGTGCAAGACACACGATGTAACTAGGTTCAGGGCCCTACATGGGAGGTAACACCCCTAGTCTTGCTAGTCTTGTTGAGGAACCGATCGGGCTACAGGGTTGCTCCTTGAGCTGTATAACGAAGGATGAAGAAGGAGCTTGCTTGTTCTCTTTACCTCTCTTGTGTGTGTGTGTCTCATGCGGGATGGAACTTGCCAGCCTCTCGCATGGGGTGGCTCCGGGGGTTTTATAGGTCAGCCCCCTGGCTTACATTATACATATATGGCGCTGAGGGGACACGACTGGCGGCCTCTTAGCTGGCCAGGGGTCCCATCAGCTGAGGGATATTATCGCTGGTAGGGCCCGCTGGCTCGGGGCTCTTGTCGCCCGTAGGCCCACCAGCTCGGAGGTCTTGTTGGGTCGTAGTATGGGCTACACTGTGTGGCGTCGCCTTGCGGAACCTAGCGTTGGTGAGCAGTACTGCCAACCGCACTGTAGCCACGTGGGAGCAGGTAATGGAGTGGATGGAGGTGTGCCGCCACTATGCCGTCTCGCTTAGTAGTCGACTGCGATCAGCGGTACGGCTTCCTCCTTTGTAGCCGGGCGTATGCTGACCAACAGTACCTGGGTCACTGTCGCCATGTCTCGCTGATGCATCCCTGACATGTATGTCAGGATGATGTGATAGGGGCTGATCCGCTAGTTGGCGCGTCGCTCGCGAGTCAGATGGAGGGTGGCTTCGACCCGAGCCGGCTCGCCTGCGTAGACGACCGGGAGCAGCTGGCCTACCGGGAGGGGGGATCGTCCACCCCGTATTGTTTCAAAAAAGGGGGGAAGTAGCCCGAATGAGCCAATGTCGGGGTTATCCCCCGTCAATGGAGGTTCAACATTGGCCTACGGGGGTGTGTACCACTAGTGGAGGTTCAGTATCTAATGACATGTAAGTATGCAAAATATTCTAGCGTGAAAGAATGTGATGCTCCTTAATCAAATAAAACAGAAGGTGGTACTGAATTGACAAGAAGAATACCCAGCACAATAGCAAGTTGGTCTTGTTCTTCATTCAGATCAATGTGGTTATCCTAACCACGACCATAAGAAGGCATGACATTGTCGTTGCGGGGCTGGTTGTCACCACGGCCAGTTGATGGCAATGCAAGTTGATTCTGATTGTGATTGCATTCTTTGGCATGGTGACCTGGACGACTACACTTGAAGCACAACCTATCATTGGGACGGGGAGTAGGAGCTCGGGTTGGTGCACCTAGAAGTGTGGCTAGCCTAGGCGATGGAGGAGGCACACGAGGCACAACATAGGATGGCCTTGAAGCAGGAGCAGGTGGATGGTACATGTTGTGGGGAATCCATATCCACCGCTTTTGTGATGATGATGAGCCTGAAGATGGGCCCACATCACAGTTGTACCTGAGGCCTTCCTTGTATTCCTGCAGACCAGTCTCAACATGAATGGCCTTCTTCACCAAGGTGGCGAAGTCAGCAAAGTCCCGAACAAGGAGCGCGAGATTGATATCAGGGTGTAGTCCGTCATGGAACCTTTTCTGTTTCCGAGCATTAGTAGCGATATATTCTTCAGCATATAGGGACAAGTCAAGGAACTCCCGCTGATAAACATCTACGGTCTTGTTGCCCTATTTGAGGTTATGAAACACTCACTTCTTCCTGTCGTAATTCCTTGAGGAATGTAGCGGGCACGAAAGGCATCTTCGAACTCCATCCAGGTAATGACGGTTCCAACTGACAGTGAACGCCTAGGACTGTCCCACCATTGAGAAGCGGGACCCTTCAGGAAGTAGGATGCAAAGATAATTGGCAAGGGCGACGTTAGGAGACTCTAATTCATATGTGATGTCGGGGAGCCAGTCATCAACATCTAGAGGCTGATTTGAGCTGCGATAGACAACATGGTTGAGGCGCATAAAGTCTTGCACACTTATTGGGGATGGTTGCTGATTCATACTCGGCCACAGAAATTAATCCATAAGCATTGCATAAATTGGCGATTTAGCTCAAATTGTTGTATCATTCCAACGATATATTCGGGTGGTGGAGGATAGTTGGCATAAAGGCCACGACCATCTGGCCTAACCATCCTGTCAAATTGTAACAGTGGTAATTTAGTATTGGGTAATAGCAAGACAAGGATTCATTCATGAGGGAACATGAACAATCAAAGAAGTGCAATAAATACATCATAGTGGCCAAACATTATGCACTAATCCATACATAAGTCTATTACAAGCCAACGTTTACAAGTTTGGAAAGGAAATTAACCTAGAGAAGCTAGGCAGCACACGGGCATGCGGGAGTGGTATACAACAACGGGACATAGCCATGGCTACATGAAAGTCGGAGAGAACCACTGAAGCGAGGTCACTACAGGTGAAGAGGCAGGTCACCCTCAATATGAGGAGCCTGTGCTCCAGGAGCACTCTGGTGTAGAATCTGGTCTAGTACGGGGAGCATAGGCCCACATGGAGGAGTAAAATCACCAACAGGAGGCCACTCAAGACATCATGGTACCTCTGACCTGCGCGGGTAAAGGATGTGCTCAGGATGTATCCTCGCACTAAGTGCTGGTGACTTCAAGATGAGTACGAGTGGCGTACACCTCGACAGCAAGAGCTCGGACAACACGATCCAGAGCCTCAGTGTACTGAACCAGAACTTGTGGGTCATAACTACGTCACACGTAAGGGGTGCAAACAGCGGTGTAGTATCCACTCTCACCTCGAGAGAGGACTTACGGGATGTATCTGAACCAAGTCTCCTCCAAGCAGGGGGTCCTCTCCATGGAGACGGGCGATAGCACCATAGGCAGCATCATGGACTGCCATATGAAAAGTCACTCCAACACCATGATAGGTATGCAGCTCAGTGATGGAGATATTCTACCGATCGAAGATACGAACATAAACAGTGTATTCGGGGTACCAGCGATATTCTAGCCTGGTTAAGAGGTTGAACGGAATAGCAGGGAATCCAGTCACATCGGCAACCAATGTTTCGCGCACGAGCTGCTTCACAGGATCTATCTAAAACAAGGAGGTTCAAAGATATCAAAAGATAGTATGTGCATCATACTTCCAAAAGAAACATTTGTTGATAATACGACTCTGGTGGATGTGATCATGAGATCCTAATGTTAGAGTTAGGAAAATCTTTAACCCGAATAGAATAGAGATCAGAACCCAGAGTAAAGAAGAGTAATAAAAGATCCTAATCCCAACCATTTGTGATGTGGGTTGGTAAGGCACACAAAAATGTTAGTAAAATAGATTTTCAAAGGCTAGACTCAACTTCGACCAAAAGTTGGAAATGGGTCCTTGAAAGGATCGATATGGTTGACTAGAGGGGGTTGAATAGGCAACGACCACTTTTTAATTAATCTTAGCAAGTTAGGGTAAGCAACATACGGGTTCACTAACATAGCAACAACAAGGTGAGCATATATGAAGCTAACAACAAGAACAACTAAGACAAGTAAGAGATAGACAACAACATAAGCATACATGAAGTAAAGGTTAGAGATAACCACAAGTGGAACCAATGAAGACGAGAATGTGTTACCGAAGTTCCTTCCCTTTGACAGGAAGTACATCTCCGTTGGAGCGGTGTGGAGGCACAATGCTCCCCAATAAGCCACTAGGGCCATCGTATTCTCCTCACACCCTCACACGATGCAAGGTACAGTGATTCCACTATAAGTGCCCTTGAAGGCGGCGACCGAACCTTTACAAACAAGGTTGGGGCAAACTCCACACAAAGCTTGGAGGCTCCCAACAAGACCACGAAGCTTCACCACAATGGAATGTGGCTCCGAGGTGACCTCAACCATCTACGATTCTCAAACACCCAAGAGTAACAAGATTCGCAAGGGATTGGTGGGGGAATCAACTTTTCTCTTGGTGGAAGTGTAGATCTAGGCCTTCTCAACCAATCCCTAAAGAATCAACAAGTTTGATTGGCCAGGGAGAGAGATCGGGCACTTTTGAGCTTAGGGAGCAACAGTGGAGCTTGGGAGGGTCAAAGGTAGGGTTCCACAGCAAGAAGAACCACTTATATAGTGGGGGGGGGGAATCCAACCGTTTTCCCACTCACAGCCCGAGCTTAGCACTCCAGCGGTACTACCGCTGGGCCCATGGTGGTGCATAAGCACTACCGGGCCAACCACCGCCAAGAAAGTCTTCACAAAAAGGTCCGTCGAAGTACAGCCGCTAGGAAGGCGGTACTAAGCTCCCTAGAGCGGTACTACCGCTGACCAGGGGCGGTACTACCGCCAGGGCCAGCGGTACTACCGCTAGGCCCAGCGGTACTACCGCTAGGCACAGCGGTACTACCACTGAGAGACCTTTTGCTTAGATGAGATAAAAACAGAGGCAGGAGCAAAGTTGCAGGTAAGGGGAAAGGAGATAAAGTGTGTGCGTGCAAAATTGATTCCACCCAAACCTTTCCACTACGGGTCCCCTCTTAATAGTATGGCGTTCCTATGACTCAAAGAAGGAGAATCGTAGAGTACACGGTGCTTCTGTTCCATGGAAAGAGGGGGCGAGTCGTCTTGTGCCGTTGACATGTGTTATCTGAAATATTAACACACACGATTAGTCCCTTGCGGTACTGTCATCAATCACCAAAATTACTTAGGCATAAACTATGCCCTAACAATCTCCCCCTTTTTGGTGGATTGATGACAATACCGGATTTGCACAGTGAATAGCATGTGAACATAAAGATAGTGGTATAGAAAAATAAGGAGCATATGACTCACAGCATATGATAGAAATAAATCTCACACTAGTTCAAGTCTCACATCACACAAAGCAAAGATAGCAAATAAAAGCAAACCAAGTTCAAAGCAAACACGATAAGATAAGCAAAGCTCAAATCTCAAATCCAGCTCCTAGACTCTCTCCCCCTTTGGCACAAGACACCAAAACGGGGCAGACCTAATGACATAGGTGGTCACTCCTCATCCTCATCAGCCCCAGACTCCACGTCTATATTGCCTTTGCAGATCGTAAGATAGCTAGCATGATGTTTCCATTGATGTCTATGCCATGCTAGATCATTGCCACGGTGCACTACCGAAGGCATTCCATATAGAGTCATAATTGCTCTAAGTTTTGAGTTGAAAGTGTGATGATCATCATTATTGGAGCATTGTCCCATGTGAGGAAATAAAAGAGGCCAAAGAAGCCCATAAAAAAGAGGCCAAAGAAGCCCATAAAAAAGAGGCCAAAGAGCCTACCAAAATAAAAAAAATGAGAGAAAAAGAGAGAAGGGACAATGCTACCACTTTTTCCACACTTGTGCATTTTGAGCACCATGATCTTCATGATTAAGAGTCTCTCATTTTATCACCACCATATAGCTAGTGGGAAATTATCATTATATAACTTGGCTTGTATATTCCAATGATAGGCTTCCTCAAAATTGCCTTAGGTCTTCGTGAGAAAGCAAGTTGGATGCACACCCACTAGTTTTCTTTAAGAGCTTTCCCATACTTGTAGCTCTAGTGCATCATTTGTATGGCAATCCCAACTCATTCACATTGATATCTATTGATGAGCATCTCCACAGCTCATTGATATGCCTAGTTCATGTGACTATCTTCTCCTTTTTGTCTTGCAACCCCCACCACATTCCACACCATCTATAGTGCTATAACCATGGCTCACGCTCATGTATTGCGTGAGAGTTGAAAATGTTTGAGAAAGTAAAGGTTTGAAACAATTACTTGGCCAATACCGGGGTTGTGCATGATTTAAATTCGTTGTGCAATGATGATAGAGCATGGCCAGACTATATGCTTTTGTAGGGATAACTTTCTTTTGGCCTTGTTATTTTGAAAGTTCATGATTACTTGCTAGTTTGCTTGAATTATTATTGTTTCCACGTCAATAGCAAACTATTGTTTTGAATCTAATGGATCTGAACATTCACGTCACATAAGAGGAATTACAAAGGACACCTATGCTAGGTAGCATGAAAGCATCAAAAATTCATTCTTATCACTTCCCTACTCGAGGACGAGTAGGAGTTAAGCTTGGGGATGCTTGATACGTCTCAAACACATCTATAATTTTTGATGGTTTCACGCTGTTATCTTGTCTTCTTTGTATGTTTTATGTATATTTTTATATTTTTTTGGGACTAACTTATTGATTTAGTGCCAAGTGCCAGTTCCTGTTTTTCCGTGTTTTTGACACTTTTGAGATCTAATTTTGGAACGGAGTCCAAACAGAAGAAAAACCCCGAAATGATTTTTTTCCCGAACGGAAGAAGTCCAGGGGGCTTTTGGGGCAAGCCAGGTGGGCTCGAGGGAGCCCACAAGCCCCCACTCCGCCACCAGGGGGAGGCGGCGGTGGGTAGGCTTGTGGCCTCCCTGGCCGCCCCTGACCTAGGTCTTGCGCCTATATATTCCCAAATATTCCGCAAAAAATCAGGGGAGCCTCGAAAATACTTTTCCACCGCCGCAAGCTTCCGTTTCCGTGAGATCTCATCTGGAGACCCTTCCTGGCACCCTGCCGAAGGGGACTTTAGAGTTGGAGGGCTTCTTCATCATCATCATTGCCCCTCCAATGACTCGTGAGTAGTTCACTTCAGACCTACGAGTCCGTAGTTAGTAGCTAGATGGCTTCTTCTCTCTCTTGGATCTTCAATATAAAGTTCTCCATGATCTTCATGGAGATCTATCTGATGTAATCTTCTTTGGCGGTGTGTTTGTCGAGATCCGATGAATTGTGGACTTGTGATCAGGTTATCTATGATATATATTTGAGTCTTCGCTGATTTCTTATATGCATGATTTGATATCCTTGTAAGTCTCTCCGAGTCTTGGGTTTTGTTTGGCCAACTAGATCTATGATTCTTGCAATGGGAGAAGTGCTTGGTTTTGGGTTCTGCCATGTGGTGACCTTTCCGAGTGATAGTAGGGGCAGCAAGTCACACATCAAGCAGTTGCCATCAAGGGTAAAAAGATGGGGTTTTTATCATTGCTTTGAGATTATCCCTCTACATCATGTCATCTTGCTTAAGGCGTTACTCTGTTCTTATGGACTTAATACACTAGATGCATGCTGGATAGCGGTCGATGTGTGGAGTAATAGTAGTAGATGCAGAAAGTATCGGTCCACTTGTTTCGGACGTGATACCTATAGAAATAATATTGCATAGATATCGTCACGACTCTGCATAGTCCTACCAATTGCTCAACAGTAATTTGTTCACCCACCGTCTACTTTCTTTTATGAGAGAAGCCACTAGTAAACACTATGGCCCCCGGGTCTATTCACATCCATCGTTTACATCTCCTCTTTTACTTTGCTTTGTTACTTTGTTGCTTTCAGTTCTCACTTGGCAAACAATCTATAAGGGATTGACAACCCCTTCTTAGCGTTGGGTGCAAGCTTTTGTGTTTGTGCAGGATCTTGAGATACTCTTCCGCGGTTTGATACCTTGGTTCTCAAACTGAGGGAAATACTTACCGTCGCTGTGCTACATCACCCTTTCCGCTTCGAGGGAACACCAACGCAAGGCTCCAAGGCCACGGGGGAAATCCTTTGCATACTTTCCTAGGAAGTCCCTTAAGGCGTAGCCGCAGCTGAAGGATTCCTGCTGCCGTCGACACAACTATTTCTGGCGCCATTGCAAGGGATACACAGCAGAACAATCAGCCGCCTCCCCCACGGAAGAAGTACGTAAGGACAAATCCACGGGCCTAAGGAGGACGAGTCGAATGCCGTGACGAGACGCAGGTGGCACGGATCACCCGCGACGATCACGATGCAGGCGTGGGCGTCGGGGACCAGGCATCACGAGGCACCCTCAGGCGTAAAGGAGCTATTCGAGGTAATTTTTTGGATTTGCTGCCTTAAGAAGTGTCTGCTCACCGCATGGACTTCAACTATTCGGGGCATACTTCTGCATGTCGTATCGTTTGTGCAATCTTTTACAATTTCCATTGCATCCACTTGGCGACCTGACACACTGCCTTGCTTGCATCCTTTGGAGATCCACCTTCCTTGCTCGGGGGCACCGACCGCTACACAACACCCCAACGCGGGGGTTGGGGAAGCCCCATGGCTCCACAGGACCACAATCAACAGGATAAAATCAGAGTCGCTTCAGTGTCAAGGGGGGCTCCTGAGCATCACGCCCCAGGGGCCTTACTGGTCACAAGGCCACCTGCCACTCTTCATATCGTCTTCTGTGATCCGGTTGTTATCAGGAGTGGCAGGGCCTGACCCTGTAGCTAAGATCATTCATTCGGTCGCAAGCAGCGACAGTCGAGAAATGTGCGGGACTGGGTCCTGGCGACGCAGAGTTGCTTGAACGTCAAAAGGGGGATCGTGAGCATTGCACTTCAGGGGCCTTACCGGTCGCAAGGCCAACTTCCGCCCTTGACAGCGTCCTTGGTGATCCGGTCCTTATCGGGGGAGGCAGGGCCTGACCTCGTAGCTACATCCGTTCACTCGGTCCCACGCAACGGCGACCGGGAAATGTGCGGGGCTGGATCCAGGCAACGTAGAGCCGCTCGAACATTAGAGGGGCGCTCCTGAGCATCGCACCTTAGGGGCCTTACCGGTCGCAAGGCCACCTTCCGCCCTTTACAGCGTCCTTGGTGATCTGGTCATTGTTAGGGGAGGCAGGGCCCGACCCCGTAGCTAAATTCGTTCACTCGGTCCGACGCAACGGCGGTTGGGAAATGTGCGGGACTAGGACCTGTCAACATAGAGTCATAGAAAAGCCCTTAATTGGCCTCCGGGGAAGGAGCACGCAAGACATGCATCAAGCCGTCGCTCCTCTGCATCGTCCTTCAATCCTTCAGGAACCTACTTCACCCCGTGACACTCTCACGTAATAACGAGCCGAGGCTGTATACGCCCATGGGCCCCCGAGCACGCGGAAGGGATCCACCCCACGCCTACTGGAAGACCTATGCTCCCCGCTGGGTGCAGATGGAGGAAATCAACATAGTCCACCAATGACTCCCGAAGCTCAGGCCCTAATGCCTTGGGGGAAGGGACACTTGCGAGGCCAAAGCGTCCTCGCAACCTCCCATATACAACCCCACCGTGACACTCTCACGTAATAACTAGCCGAGGCTGTATACGCCCCAGGCCCCCCGATGACTCTTACCTAGATGTGATGCTATGTTCTTATGAAAATTCTATTGGTCACATCATGTTTGACAATCCTCTAAACTTGTCATATGCTTGTAGTGGCATTTCCCATATTGCATTATGGCAATCTCACCGTAGTGACTATGCATATGTGTTGATGTTGTAAAGAATGGGTCCCTTAGTACCCTGACTTGTCCATAGAGGATAGCGGCCTCTCGCGTGGCAAGCCTTGCCAGAGGAAATACAATCAACACAAATCTAAGCCTCAAGACCAAGCCCCCGGAAGCCACCTTGTTGGGTAAGAAGACCCGAAGGGCATCGCACTCGGCATAACTCCTCCACCTCTCCGTCGCCCCACCTCATCGGGTTGATTGTCAACATCAGCAAGGTATCGAGCGGGCAGGCAGTTATGTGAGCCCTGTCAAAGGCCTCTGACAACCCAGGGACTTGCAACAGCTTTAATGACACCCATCCTACAACGTGGCAAGATAATACGAGGTAGCTAGGTGAAGGACACAGAAGAAGAGACAATCCTTGCCGGAAGAGGTCACCAGTTTGACACCTCACGCTGCATTTAATGCGCTTGTCCTAATCCATGAGGGTTAGGTATTTACCATTGTGGCTCCTGTTAGTAGTTTTGGTAGTTATAGGATCCACTATTGACCTCATGTAAACACCCTTTTAGCCACTATGGTAGGCCCTTGACCTACAAAAGGAGGTCCATGTCTACCTCTAGAAAGGTGAACACTTTGTCTATTGCATGCATAGCTGCACTCCTAGCGCATCCTTGCTGGGTTGTCGGGCTCCTATACTCAAACACATATAACACATGAACACATGACATAGGGTTTTACGCTCCCGAGAAGCCCGGACCTGTCTAAAACCCCAGAGCACGTATGAGGTTGATGATGATCTTTGTGCATGCTCTTACCCACTACTGAACCTGCAAAAGGGGCCTCTCTACTCCCACAGACCATCGCTCTCACATCCCGACATCTTTGGCATGCCAGGTAGGGGGAGGAGCGCTTGCACGAAACCTTCATCAACTTCTTCATGCCTTCATAAACATCTTCATCGATGCCCATGGCCCTCAAGAAGGCCAAGGGCGCATCTGGGACCGTACCATCTTCGTCTATGCTGCCACCGCACATGGCTACATGCGACACGAACATGGACGACCATCGTGATCATCGTGCTGGTGAGCGCAACCATAACACCGTGCAGAGTTTCGCGAGCCGTGACTCGTACCCCATCATCATGGTGGTGCAAGACGCGCCTGCGGTGACCGGAGACAATGTTGTGGCTGCAGCAGCTGCAGCAACGGCGACAACGGGACTTTCGCCGCATACCTTACAAGATAACTGCGATCGCGACCGCGGGGCCACCTCCCCAAGCACCATGCACACAATACCCCATCACACCATTCCGAGGGTGCGTAAGGCCAAGATCAGCATCGACCTCTAGAGGAGGGCGTGCAACATGCAACAGTATGGGAGAGTGTTCCTCCTCGCACTGTCAGGAGTAGAAGCGCCACATGTGCCTCGTGTCATTCCATGCTCAAGATCTCGGAAGGATCACTGGTGTAGGCCGAGCTATTGTTGAACTTTCCCCTACACCGAAGAATATGGAAGACTAGAGGGCGACCATACAGAGCCTGCTGAGCTTCATGAACCGTGACAAGCCGGAGGTGTTGGGTTCCTTGCGAGCACGCCATGTGGTCCTAGTAGGGACCGCTGTCGGGTGCGATGCTGGCAGGACACCCACGACGCAGTTGCCCCCATGGCAGTAACAATCATCTCGTCGGTCCGATGCGTAAGACAAAGTGTCCTATCCATCAATGGACCCGCGGCAGAAGCGAGACCAACATCAGGCCTTGAAGGATATGCACAAGGAGGATGAACACATCACCATTGAGTGGCGGCGGGAGACGCGTCGTCAATCAAGCGAGCATGCAATTCCAGTCTTCATCGAGCCTACGACTGCGGTGGCCGGCAGTCTACCTTATGAGGTAGGTTTCCCCGCATTCACCCATAAGCCGCGGCAACACTGCTCACCCTCCAGATGACCCTTGAAGGCTGAGCTATCAGACAAATATGATGGCACCATTGGTCCATCAGAGTTCCTTGGCATCTACACAATCATCGTGCAGGCTGCCGGGGGTGAGATGAGAAAGTCTTCGCCAACTACTTCCGGATGGCACTCAAGCCCAATGCGAGGCATTGGCTGATCAACCTGCCAGAGAGATCCATTTCCTATTGGGTGGATCTGTGCAATCAGCTCGCTGGCGCATACCATTGGGTCCATGTAGGATTGAAAGTATGTCCAGAGGGGGGGGTGTAATTAGACTACTTGACAAGATATTTTTTTGCCTTTTCACAATTTTAGTTGAGGGGCAGCTTTGGCAGTTATGGCAAGTTAAGTACACCCTACACATGTTGTTCTAAGAGTACATTAGTGGAAAGTAAAACATGCAAGTGTAAAGTAAAGGAGTAAGGTAGGGAGATCAAACACATGAGGTTGACACGACGATTTTTGGCATGGTTCCGATAGGTGGTGCTATCATACGTCCATGTTAGTGGAGACTTCAACCCACGCAGGGTAACAGCTGCGAGAGTCCACGGAGGGCTCCACCCACAAGGGGTCCACGAAGAAGCGGCCTTGTCTATTCAACCATGGCTTCCGACCATGAAGGACTAGCTTTACTCACGGTAGATCTTCACGAAGTAGGCAATCTTCTTGCCCTTACAAACATCTTGGTTCGACTCCGCAACACAAAGTGGAGGCTCCCGAGCGGCACCTAACCAATCTTGGAGGCACCAACCTCCAAAAGGTAATATATGTGGTAGATAAATGAACTACTTTCTCTTGTGCTTCTAAAGATAGTCTCCTCAACACAAAATCACTCTTTCACAGAATATGCATGGGTACGAGAGATTGATTTGGTGGAAAGCAGTTTGGGGAGGCTATAGATCAAGTTTCGAATGGTTGGATTGGAATATCTTGGTTTCAACACATGAGTAGGTGGTTCTCTCTTAGAAAATGGATCTGGCAATGAAGTGTGTGTTCTGTGCTTCTCCCATGAGTGAGAGGTGGGTGAAGGGGTATATATAAGAAGCACACAAAATCCAACCGTTACACCTAAAGTGGCAAACTCGGTGACACCAAAGTTACAAACTCGGTGGTACCGATTAGCACAAAAGGCAGAACTTTTGAATCCCGGTTAGACTGATATACACAACTCGTTGGCACCGAAACGGTGGCTAACTGTCAGATGCCCAAACTTGGTGGCACCGATACTCAAACTTGGAAATTCTGATTTTGTGTACCGAGGCAACAGAATGTTGATCACACCGAACTCGGTAGCACCGATATGGATTCGGTTGCACCGATTTGATGGGAATGGCTAGGGTTTCCGTCTGAGGTCAAACTTGGTGGGTCCGAAATGTGGAAGTTGGTGACACCGAATTTGAGTATGTGGTATTTGACATAATGGATATGTGGGAAAATGACCGAGTATTTTGGTGGCTGACTTTGAGCAATCAGTTCATTTTACTACCTCACCCCCTTTTAATAGTATTGGTTTTCCTATGGACTCAAAAGTGATTTCTCACAAATATAAAATGAACAGTCTTCTAGCTTGACTCTTGAGCCAACATTATTCCTTTCTTGCATCAAGGAGCATCTCCATGTAAGCCTTTAGCCATAGCATCTTTTGAACTTTTTTGAAATATACTTGGAAAACATATTAGTCTAATGATGCATATGTTGTGATCAATAATCAAAACCATCCTAGGGAGCAATTGTGCTTTCAATCTCCCCCTTTTTGGTAATTGGTGACAACATATAGATCAAAGCTTCGACCATAGATATAATCAATGTTTAGCATCGACGCTTTGAGAAGTATGTAAAAAGCAAGAGCTCCCCCTAAATTTGTGCATTATTTAAATTTTTTTCATTTGAATGAAAATGCACAATCGATTAGGATCATGGGTTACTCCTCTATGTCACATACATCTTTGTGGTGCGTATACAAGATAATAATAAATAGCAATGCACATGACACCAACAAGATAAGTGAATGACCATCACATAGATAGCTAAAAGGATAAACGTAGCATCAACCAAGTAAAGCGTATGATCAAACACAGATAACGAGATAAGGTCATCCAAAAGAACATTTTTTTTGAAACCAAATGAGAGCAAATAAAGTTAAGAGCTCTCTCTCTCTCTGTAAGTCTATGATTTATACATTTTTCCCCTTTGTCAACAAGTTACCAAAAAGTTCAAAAAGTATAGAACTACTCGTCTCTCTAGAAAGCTGATGATAGAGTCGACAGAAGAGCGTCCACGAAGGCATCTGCTGAGTGTCCTGGAGCTGGAGGAGTGGATACTGGAGGTGCTTGAGCTGGAGCTGGTGCTGAAGGTGCTCATGCTTGAGCCAAGATGTCTGTCTTGTCTCCTAAGCAGGAACAACATCTGGTGTAGGTTGAGTGCTTAACCGTGTGGTAGTGAGAGGAGGTGACTCTTCTTCATCATCATATTCATCATCTTTATCATTTGAGCGTGGGATCTCCACTGAGTCAACTTCATGTTGAAGTTGTTTGACTATAGTGGTCAATTGAGTAACCTTCACATCCATGTCATGAAACTTAGTTTCCACGACTCTCTCCAGGCTTTTTTGACTTTATAGTATCTCCTGGATATTCTTATCCATGCCTTGGACAAAGCTAAGTAGGAATGCCATTTGGTCATCTTGAGTTTCGAGCTGTGGAACTGGTGGTGGCCTATTTATAGCAGCCTCGGCTGCCATTCTTGTTGCAGCTGAGCTGGGATCATTTTCATCCATCACCACAACATTCTCTTCAAATTCTGGCTGAAGGGGTAGATGGGGCTGATCAAGGAGATATGCATGCTTGCCTATCTTGGCATTGATAAATATCTGAATGTAGGGGGCATATCCACATGATCTTTTTTGATGAGCAACAGTCCTCGAGATAGTCTCTAGTATGAAGTCCATCACTCTGAATCTAGTGTGAGAATCCAAATGGTGCAGCAGATTGATGCAGTGTTCTCGAATCATCCTATCATCACCTGATTTAGGCATCAAGGTGTGTCTCAGAATGATGTTGGTGGTTGGTATCCCTGCTTGCAAAAAGTACACCGAGCCCAGCTTGTGACTAACCAAATAATCGTGAGGAATTGGCTTGTACATATTTTCCATTGTGTTCTGGCTCATATTTGCTTAAAAATACACATCTACATCACTCTCTTTCTTCTTCGGGGCACCAATGAGTCATTCGGAGCAAAGAACCATCTCCATAGAAATGAACAGTTGGGTAAAATTGCATGATCAACTCATCATTCCATGGGGTCATCTCTTTTCCAACAATGTCTTACAGTGTCCACTAGCCTGAAATTTTCTTGGACATGGGGAAAGAAATTCTCATTCTCCTTGATATATTCCTAGTCAACATACCTCATATCACTGACAGCTGGACTCTTGTCAAACAGGATAGTCTCATAAAAGTCTTATCGTTCCTTGGTGTGAAACCTTGGATCAACAACAGTTCTTCTTCTAACAGCATATGTGTCAACAACTCTCCACTTCCTCAAACCCGCATCCTTCCTCTTCCTCATATCCTTTGCTACTGGGTGAGCAGCGTTGTTTACTGGCACGGTTGTTCGGAGCTTCCCGACAATAAGTGCATTCTCATGTTCTACCTCCTCTGCAGTAGGGGCACAGGAAGCAAGGCCTTTCTCCTTGGTAGTTGCAGGAATGTCCTTTGTAGTCTTTCTCCGAGCTACAACCTTCTTTGCCTTGGCAGGAGGCTTAGGAGCCGATTTCATGGCATCAACCACGAGCTTCTTCTTAGGAGGAGCTGGGATCTCATCTTCTCCAGCATCTTCTTCATGGTCCTCATACATGGAAGTCTTTTTCCACACAAGATGAATTGTCCGCTTCCTGGGTCTCTTCACACCAGCCTTCTTGTCTAGTTTGACAGTGGAAAGCACTGTGCTCTACCTTTCAGATTCAGGTGTTCTAAGATCAACAGGTTTAGCGTATTCTTTCCTGACAGTTTTCCTTGGAGCCTTAGGAGGATCTGAAGTTTCCTCCGACACAATGTCTGAGTCTTCTTCGTCGGAATTCAGTTTCTTCTTCTGCCTGGTGGCTACCTTGGGCAAGCCATGGGAGGTGTAGGATCCATGGTGAGAGTCACACTTCTCTCGACTAGTGCCTCAGTCCATCTCAACACTTGGCTCCCTGAAATCATTCTGACTATCTTCTGATCTAGACATCTTGGAAGACAAGCAGAAACTCAGCAGCAAATAGCAAAACCTGTGAAGTAGATATAGGAAAGGCAGAAGGGTTGAGCATCACAAAATTCAGATGTTTTCAAAAATTTGAACAAACATATCCTTAGTTTTACCTTTCTGCACAACACATTTTGGTAGCACCGAGTTTGAATTTTCGGAATCACCGAGACAAATGAAATCCTTAACAGAAACTTGGTTATCACTTTTGGTGGCACCAAAAGTAACAACTCGGTCTCACCGAGTCCATTATTAGTGACACTAGATTCAAATTGGTGGAACGAGTTTTGCAACTCGGAGGCACCAAGATGGGTTTTGCGGATGGCTAACCCTAAAAATTTCTCGTTCGCTAATCTATAAGAGCATCTGGTGGATGGAGAGGTTTGCACACTGTGGCTTGTGGATAAAACTTCTAATGCACATGAGATAGATCAGGGAAGCGCAAAAGAAAAGGCTGGATCCGTACCCTAACTCGGCGACGGTCCGGCTAAGGAGGCAACAACGGTGAAGAATCCGTCGGTTGTGGTGATTCCTAGCGGCGGAGACACACGGGGAGTCAAGGGCGACGACTAGGGGTCCAGGGGGCAGTGAGGGCTTGAGACGAAACGATTTTGACAAACTTAAATCAAAGATCCGGTTTGCTGAAATATATACCTTTCGCTGTTTCTGTCACCGAGATTACGAAATCGGTGTCACCGAGTTCTTCTACTATCAGGTGATAGAGAAATTGATTTTGGTGGTACCGAGATGGAAAAAACAGATCACCTTGTCCAAATTTGTGGTACCGAGATGGAAATTGATTTTGGTGGTACCGAGATGGAAACTGATTTTGGTGGTACCGAGATGGAAATTGATTTTGGTGCAACCGAATTTGTGAAGTTGGTCTCATCGAGATTTTCAAAGTGGTTTTGGAAGGGAGCCTTTGACGATACGAAACTCCATGTGCATCTTCACATAGAGGGATCGACAAGTGCTTCTTCAAGTTTTGTGATTAAGCATGAATAGAACTGAGATGAGATAGCATAGATAGCTAGGGAAGGGTCCTAGTCATTCTTGTCCATCCAATTGGCAAAAGATAAATCAAGAGCCAAATAACAACAATTGGATGTCCTCGAATGAGAAAACACATGCAGACCAACATGCTCACACAATAAGAATGATAGATAAAACATGGTGAACATGCTCAAACATGCTAGTAGCTATCAAGCACTTGGGTGATGACAAAGTCATCTATATATGAGTATATTGACTTACGAGCCAAGTAAGAATACTTGATCATAGGTCATACTCATCGTTAAGCACAAGTGGGGTTACCACTTTTAAATAAGAATTAGTGTGTTCATATCCTTAGGAGATGCTTATACTCAAGATTTAGAGTAAAGCTTCCCCTTGATATAACATCCCCCCTAGGAGGGATCGCTAACCATGGGTTTTGTCGTAGAATACTTCAAGTAGGTGAAGTCGTGGTGGATACTTAATGTTGATGAAGATCATCTTGAGTTGGGAGCAATCCTCGTTGTTTCTTACTCTTCTCACCTACATGGGTTAGTGCGAAAGCAAAAGGAACATATGCAAGAATATCTATGGACACAGAGTGAATCACACATGGGATGATGTCCAAAGATGCATTAATTACCTTGTCCCTTGCTTAGTTTTGAGGGAATGTGTGACTCCTTGAGCTAATGCGTATGGTTGAGGTTGATTGCATATAGTTCTTGCCAAAATGAATAAGAGTGAATTTCATTGGCAGAGTCACCCCTCAAGAACTTTCTAGTTCTTCCTCGGGATCCACATCAAATTGATGGGAATCCTTGGAGTTGTGGTAGCACTAGTTGAGGTAGAGCTAGTAGTGTCCTTGCGGATCCACTTAACCTTGACTTGGGGTTCTTATTCAAATAGGTCAATGTCATCTTGAAGCTTTCCCTTTCCCTTGTGCTCTTGTGGTAGAAGGCCATCTTGTGAGGTTGTTCCTTTGGGAGGAGTACGATCATACTTGTTCTCTTGGGGAACAAACTTATGAATGGGGTAGGGACCTTCTTCCCGATCATCTCCGTTGACATTGAAGTAGCCAACACCTTGTTTCTTTCGATGTCCTCCTTGCTTGCGCACAATTTCCTAAAATTGCTTACTTCCGCCAAGACTCTTGAAGAAACCTCTCTCTATAATCCCTTTCAATAAAATGTTTTCTTGCTCAAGTGTAACTTGGCTAAGAGAATCATTAGTGGAATCAATAGAGGTACTAGCAACAACATTATTGGATTTATCTTTAGCATTGTTGTTACTAGATGAAGAAACTTTCTTGACTTTGTTACTAGTGTTCCTAGGTTTAACTTGTGGAACAAAATTAGACAAGAGCAATCATTTGGCTAAATAAGAAGAACTCTTCTTTCAAAGATCATCATTGATTGCTTTTAAGAACTCATGCTCTTGATCCAAATTGAGCTTCTTGAAGCGTAGCTTATCATGGGTTGTTGCAATCTCTCTATGATCTTCTAGAGTAGTCTGATGAGCTAACTTAAGAGTTTTTAATTCTTGAGTTAGTCGTTCAACTTCTTTCTTATCATCATCACTCGATTTCTCTTGCCTAGCATGATTATTAGCAAGTTCATTCTCATTGCAATCACTAGTTTTATCAAAGAGCAAGTCATCTTCTCCTAACAAGTCATCCTCATCACTATTAAAATCAAGATACTCAGGGTGTGATACCATGTGGACTTTAGCCATGAAGCAGTTTACGAACCCCTCATTTGGTGAATCAAATAGGTCGCAGGAGTTGGAGGAAACAAGTGTAATGCCAACAATATCTTCATATTGACTATACTCGGAGTTGGAGTGCTTGTTTCTCTTAGAGTGATGGTCAGACTCGGAGCCAGAAACCCATTCACCAACATGAACTTGATGTATTCTTCTTGAGCTCCTCTTGGTGTATTTATTCTTCTTCTCCGATTCCTTGCCTCTCCATGAGTGGCTTCGTTTATAGTGATCTTGTATACTCCTTCTCTCTCTACAAGGTGACTCATATCTTGAGCTTCGTCTTTGTGGTGACTCTTCTCTTTGTTTCTAGGGAGCTGAGCACTCATTGGAGTAGTGTACAGGCTTCCCACGATTGTAGCAATTTCGGTCACGACTGGACGAACGCTTCTCATCATGTCTTGAGCTTGAGCTTCTCTCTTTGCCTCTACTCTTGGAGAGCTTGTTGAATTTTATGACTGTGAGGCTTATCTCTTCATCAGTGACAAGATTGTCATTTGAAGTAGCGGGAGCATCAAGCTTTGTAAGTACCGCTTGACTTGTTGTGCTACTCATCTTTGTCCTTGAGTGACATCTCATGAGAGACAATCCTACCAATGACTTCACTTGGCTTGACATCTTTGTAGTTTGGCATCATTTGAATCAATGTGCACACTGTGTCATACTTTCCATCAAGAGCTCTAAGTATCTTCTTCATGATGAATTTGTCGGCCATCTCTTTGCTTCCTAAAGCGGCAATCTCATTGGTGATGAGAGCTAGCCTAGAGTACATTTCAGCTCACCTTCACCATCCTTCATGTTTAACTTGTCAAGCTGACTTTGAAGCACATCCAACTTATTTTCTGTGACAGAATCGGTACCTTCCTGCATATCGATCAAAGTATCCCAAATTTCTTTTGCATTCTCAAGGCGGCTGATTTTATTGAATTCTTCGGGGCATAGAGAGTTGAATATTATGTCGCGGGCTTGAGAATTGAGTTTCAACATCTTTAGTTCATCAACTATCGCATCTCGATGAGGTTCATGTCCTTCTCCAAAGAAGTTACCTCGCACACCAACACGAACAACAGCCCAACACATGAGGATTAAATCCAAGTATATGCATTTTCCTCTTATGCTTCCAACTAGCAAAATTAGTGCCATCAAAGTAAGGACCTCTACGATGATAATTTCCCTCACTAGACGCCATACTCTCCTAGGTTGTTAAACCAATGCAATGGAGACCAAAGCTCTGATGCCACTTGTATGATCAAAAATATGTATAGAGGGGGGGTGATTAGACTACTTGACAAGATAAATTTTTTGCCTTTTCCAAATTTTAGTTGAGAGGCAGCTATGGCAGTTATAGCAAGTCAAGTACACCCTACGCATGCATTTCTAAGAGTGTAGCAGCGAAAAGTAAAACATGCAAGTGTAAAGTAAAGGAGTAAGGTAAGGAGATCAAGCGCATGAGGTTGACACGATGTTTTTTGGCATGGTTTCGATACGTGGTGCTATCGTTTGTCCATGTTAGTGGAGACTTCAACCCATGAAGGGCAACGGCTGCGAGAATCCACGGAGGGCTCCACCCACAAGGGGTCCACGAAAAGGCGTCCTTGTCTATTCCACCAGGGCTTCCGCCCATGAAGTACTAGCCTTACTCGTGGTAGATCTTCATGAAGTAGGCGATCTCCTTGCCCTTACAAACATCATGGTACCACTCCACAACACGAAGTAGGAGCTTCCCAAGCGACAACTAACCAATCTAGGAGGCACCACCCTCCAAAAGGTAATAGATGTGGTCGATTAATGAACTCCTTGCTCTTGTGCTTCTAAAGATAGTCTCCTGAACAAAAAATCACTCTCTCACAGAATATGCATGGGTAGGAGAGATTGATTTGTTTGAAAGCAGTTTGGGGAGGCTAGAGATCAAGTTTCGAATGGTTGGATTGGAATATTTGTGTCTCAACACATGAGTAGGTGGTTCTCTCTGAGAAAACGGATCTGGCAATGTAGTGTTTGTTATGAGTGCTTCTCCCACGAGTGAGAGGTGGGTGAAGGGGTATATATAGGCAGCACACAAAATCCAACCGTTACACCTAAAGTGGCAAACTCGGTGACACTGAAGTTACAAACTCGATGGTACCGATTACCACAAAAGGCAAAACTTTCGAATCTCACTGGGACCGATATACACAACTCGGTGGTGCCGAAATGGTGGCTAATGGTCAGATGCCCAAACTCGGTGGCACCGATACTCAAACTCAGAAATTCCATTTTGTGTACCGAGGCAACAAAATTTTAGTCACACTGAACTAAGTTGTACCGATATGGATTCGGTTGCACCGATTTTGTGGGAATGGCTAGGGTTTCTGTTTGACGTCAAATTCGGTGCGTCCGAAATGTGGAAGTTGGTGACTCCGAATTTGAGTATGTGGAATTTGACATAATGGATATGTGGGAAAATTACTGAGTATTTTGGTGGCTATCTTTAAGCACTTTGAGCAATCAGTTCATTTTACTACCTCACCCACTTTTAATAGTATTGGCTTTCCTATGGACTCAAAAGTGATTTCTCACAAATATAAAATGAAGAGTTTTCTAGCTTGAAGCTTGAGCCAACATTATTCCTGTCTTGCATCAAGGGTTATGTCCACATAAGCCTTTAGCCATAGCATCTTTTGAAATTTTCTGAAATATACTTGGAAAACATATTAGTCCAATGATGCATATGTTGTGATCAATTATCAAAACCACCCTAGGGAGAAATTGTGCTTTCAGTCCACAAACTCCCAGGACGGCCCATCGAACTACATGTACTTCCCTAGAGAGATGGAGAATCCCTCCGCAAGTATATATATAGATTCAGCTGTACGCACCACAACATCTATGATATCCATCCCGCCGAAGTGAATGTCGCATTCTAGATGAACGTGCGCAACCAGCGGATGCGTGAAGAGATGAGCATCAACATGGTGCGGAATGTCGCTGGGCTCTATGCACAAGCATGCATCTGATGTGGAAGGAACAAGACTCCCTAGGGAGGATACTGGCGTGGAAGCCAACTCCGATGGCAACAATGCACCTGCCTCCAAGGGAAAGGTTAGAAAGCACAATCAAAAGGACAAGGGAAGGAAGTTATGGAAGTACAAGGGTCCGACAAGTCTAGTGCCAGCAAGAAGGCTAAGTCTGAGGGGTCCGTCAAGGAATCTGCCGCCTGCTCCGAAGACGACGAGGCCGCATCAGGAGAGAACACCGGCAAGCCATACTACAAGATTCACCTCACCGAGATCCATGATATCATCGAGTGCCGCCAAGTAGATCAAGTTGCCGAAAAGTAGAAGCTAGAGTATGAAAGGCACGACAAGGAGAAAGACTAGAGTAGTGCGGGTAGTTCTCACAAGAAGAACCGTGGTGAGTATGCTGGTTGCTGCCGTAAGCCCAAGCAGCAAAAGAATAAGCCTGCTAGGGGTCGCAACATGTCAGTGAAGGATCGACACCTATGGGGGACTCAACGGTCCCCTTTTTGCTGGTTTGGCATGGAGAGGGGTCGCGGCAAGAGAAGAACCAACAGTCAGGGCCCGACAAGATCTTTTTACCTGGGTTCGGGACGCGTGGTGCGTAAAACCTTACTCCTGCATGTGTTTAGTTATTCGTTTTGGGTTACTGTAGACATGACCCTTTTTACAACCTTTCGATTTGCCAAAAAGCCAAAAATCCTAAAAGCCTAAAATCCCCTACTACTGAGCCTCGGGCCTCCTTTTATAGGCAAAGGGGTCACCACAATGGCTCAGTGGGTGAACGATGGGTTCACGGGTGAAACAACGCCAACCAACAGTCATAGTGCTACTGCCTTGTCAGAGGTGCAATAAATTCTTCGACAGACTTCCCTGGCCTCGTCAGGGGGGGAGGTTGGACACGCACCCACATGTGGCAACTCCGGGGCGTTGCGTTGGCGTGCAGGCGGACGCGCGGCGCATGCATCGTCGGCGGCGTGCTCGTCAGTGGAGGCGTTCACAGGCCCGCGCCTCTCCTCGGGCCTTTTTCATTCTTCCCAATAGAGTTACCTTGTCGGGGCTCTTCCTTTTCCTCTCAGCACGGAGGTAATTGCCTGCCGAGGCCTTGTCAGCCTTCCCGGCAAGGGTGGCTTGCCGGGGCTGTTCTTTCTTCCTCGGCGGGAGGGTCTCGCCGTGGCATTGTCTATCTCCCCGGCAGGGAACTCATGCTGCGGTCTCTTAATCCTTCCCAACAAGTGAGTGCTTGCCGGGGCTTGCAATCTGCACTTGGTGGTTTCTGAGTCTCGCTTTCTCCCTAAGCCCCAGCAACGCGCCTTGCCGTTGTGGAGGGGTTGCCGGTGTCCGCGCACAATTCTGGGGCAGTGGAGACCCCCAGTCTTTAGTGCACCGACAGGAGCCCCTGGGCCTGGGCACACACGCATGAGATGCGTTGTTGGGCCAGGCCCAAAGTGGTGCGCAGACTCGCGGGCGCCAGGCTTATTGGAATCGAGCCGTTACAGGCTTTCTTTCCCCACGTCGCGCATTGAACGCGCGAAGTAGGAGGGTGTGCGACGCGTGCATGGTGGCCGAGGCAGCCGCGTGTGTGTGGAGCCGTTAGTTGGGAAACCAAGGGCCGGCCGGCGTTCCCCATAAAGGAAAAGAACGAGGGGTGGGGTTGCTTCCTTACTTTCTTGTTCCTCCAATCTTGCCGCCGGCATCATCCTCTTCCTCGGAACCGAGCCTCCGTTCCCCCCTTCTCCTTCCCAAAACCGCTTCCCCAGTAGCCGCCCCTCCTGCCGTTGACATGCCGCCGAAGGGGAGCAGAGCCAAGAAGGGGAAGCCATACAACACAGAGAAGGAGATGGCGAAGAAGCGGCAGGAGCTTGCCTTCTTCCCCCCAGGGATTGAGACGTGCACCTTGTTAGACCGTTACCGTTTCATGTGGGCGGTGAAGACGACGACGCATCCGGCCACCAACGTGAACGTCGGGGAATCGGGCCACGAACCGGATAAGTACTCGTTCTTCGTCGATTACTTCTATTCCAGGCTCTGCCCACCTTTCTCGGAGTTCTTTGTTGATATCATGAAGACCTACGGCTTTCGGCTTCTGGATTTGACGCTGAGTGCCGAGACGTGCATGTCGATATTCGCACATCTCTGCGAAAACTTCGTCGGCATCGTTCCGAAAACCGCCCTCTTCCGCCACTACTTCATCCCCCGAATCCAAAGAGGGGACGCCCTTTCTGGCTCCATAACCTGGATTCCGCGGACCGGGTGCAATGAGGCATATTTGGAAGGGACTCTTCGGGAGAACTGGGAGGAGTGGCGAGGGAAGTGGTGTTGGATTCGGGAAAAGGGGTTTTTGCCCTTCTGCGAGCCCAGATCCGCCAAGATAGAGGCCCATGGCGATGACTAGACCAGCCTCGACCGAGACGATGAAAAACTGGCCATCCCCGTCAGCAGGATCCTACGCCTGAGGGCCGCAGGGTTGAAGATGGAGATGGTGGCCTCCGATTTCATCCGAATGTGGATCTCCCCCCTTCAGCACAGATGGGGGAGGCTGGCGTCGACATACTTGAACGCGGCAGACATAATGCGGCTGCGGCCGGGGTTGAACAACAACCTGACCATCCTGCAGCTCGCCTTCGTCTGCGGCAAGCTGTTCAAGTTCGACCCCAAGCTCCGACTTCTGGCGGCCGTTATTCCCCTGTTCATCAGCTCAGCCTTAGGCGCGCTCACAACAATAATGCTGGAGTGCAATGCCCATGGCGTCCTTCCCACCTGGGTTCAGCCGTCGGACGAGGTCGTCTTGTACTTTTTCGACCGCCGGTCGAAGAAGGTTGCGAGAGTGAGGAGGTCGTGCTCATCCGCCCCACCACAAAAGGGGAGGTGGCATACATAGCCAGCCGGCTTCAGGAGAGGGCCCTCGCCGAGGCGGTGGGGAAGGTTGGGTCCTTCGATGAAGAAGAATATTACAAGGAGTTGATGGTGGCGACGAATGCGCTTGCCGGGGAAGCCAACAGCTCTTCTACCCAGGGCCCTTCCACTGTCCATGTGCCTGAAGAGGAGGAGGAGGAGGAGCAAGAGGCCGAGGAGCCTCTGGTCCACCGAAAGCCCAGATGGGTCCTTCGACGTGCCGACACTGGCCTCCCGGTGCGGCAAGCCCCAGTCTCCGTCCCCGCCAAGCGCTCAAGAGGCACGTCGCCTTCTGCCGGCGGCGAGGAGGATCTGAACTTCGACTTCTCGGCCTTCAGCTCGGAGGAGGAAGAAGAGTATGCATCCGTGACCTCACTCTTTCATTCTTGTTACTTCTCATGAGATTTCTCTTGACTTTGGCCTCTGCAGGGAAATGGAGACGCTGGCACAGAGGGCGGCCAACAGGGCAAAGGTGTCGGCGACTGACAGACCATCGGCCAGCACCCGTGGGGCGCCGGAGTCGACTTCACTCAGCCCCCAGCAAATCCCCCAGCGTGAATCCATCGTTTGTTTCCCTTTGCCAAGCACCGGGGATGTGGTCTTCACCGCTGACATTACTCATCGTGCAGGGAAGGCCCGACAACACGCGGAATAACCAAAGGCCACACCAGACGGGGACGACCCCCCTGCTTGGGCCAGTCCCGCCAAGGAGGACCTGATAGGATTGGAGACTGAGGACCTCGCGCCGTCCGTCGACGTTGCCGGCGATAGGGCGGCCACCCCGCCCCTGCTGGACGAAGGTGAGTATCCCCTCTGGGGACACATGTGCTTCCCTTTCCTTTCCTTTCTTTCTCTTCTTCCCGGACCTCAGGCTCTTTCCTCCTCTCTCTTTGTTTGAGCGAGGCAGATGTTGACCTCATCATTGAGGAGATTGCATTGGACGCCGTGGCTGAGGCCGACAAGGTTGCTCCCGGGGAGACTGCGGCGGAGGTGCGGGACCAGAACGCACAGGGCTCGATGGAGGAGAGTGCCAAAGAGCCCGAAGGGCATACCGGCAGTTTCTCTGCTTCCGCCAGGGAAGAAGTTGCTCCGGATGCGGGCTCCCCACTCATCGACAAGGGAGCCGGTGGAGACCATCCTTCTTCCTCAGCGGTCCCCCCTGGCGAGTACATATGTGTAGGCCCTTGATGACTCGCGTCGGGGAGATCGTGGAGGGAGTGGCCCTTGATGGAGAGGTCTCTACCACCGATTGGCTCGAAGCCGTTACCAGATGGAGGCCGGTGGCAGCAAGCTTGGCAAGGAGCGGCTTTTCCTGTCTGTGAAGGACAACTTGAGACAGTTCGACCCTTTATCGCACCCGGAAGGACAAACTGGACTCCCGGGCGGCAGTTGTTGAGGCGAGGGAGGAGGGGTTCTAGCAGTGCTTTGATCAGGCACAAGAACAGCTTGCCGAAGCCTTCTAGGAGATGTAGGAGGAGGGCGCTCGGTCGAAGACCAAAAGGGAGGAGCTCCTCCTAAAGTATTACGACATCCAGAAGGAGGAGGAGGAGGCGAAAAGTCACCATGCCGCCAAAGAGGTCCGCCTCAACTCCCTCCGCATGAGCCTTAACGCAGCGTAGGAGGACATCACTGGCCGCGAGAGGGTGCTCGGCGACCGCCTTCGTGCAAAAGAGGAGGAGGTCGAGCGTCTCGTGGTGCAACGTACCCAAGGGTTGGTGGAGCAGTATAAAGGTGCCCTTGCCGCCCAGGCCTCTGACTTCGCTGAGGATTTGAAGAAGATGGCGGACAAGGCCGTTGCCGCCGAAGCACCCAAGGAGGATCTTGTCGTAAGGGCGAGTGAGCTGGAAGTGAACCTCGTCGAGCTCGAGAAGGAGGCCTTGGAGCTCAGGAGCGAGAGGGAAAAGATCCTCTCTAGCCTGACGGAGGCTCAAGCTGCCGCCTCGATGCTTCCGCCAAGCTCGTCTCCGCCGACGATGCGCTGCAAGGGAAACTGGTCTCTTCGGAGCAAGCTCTCCAAGACAGTCGAGCTCGGGAGGAGGCCCTGGTCGTGAAGATCTAGGGCAAGGCTGACGAGCTCAAGTCCGTTACCGCTGCTCGCGTAGCTTATGCGCGCGACGTCGAGCTATGGACTGAGCGTCTTGTCGACGTGGCCAGAAGGATGGACGCGCAGATGTCGACCATGGGCATGCAGGGCTTCGACTACCCTTCCGACCCGGCGGTGTCCCATAGCGCCAGGTTGACCTTGTTCTTAGAAGGCGTGGTGGACGCTTTGAAGCAGCGCCAGGTAGGTGAATTAGCGCGTCTTGCTGACGAGTCCCGCGAGCTCTGCCGTGGCGTTCTCTTGAAGGTGCTCACCAAACTGGCATACTGGGACCCCGACATGAGCTTCACCCTTGGGCGCATACCGGAGGGTGTGGACCTCGAGGTGCTCGAAGAGCTCGTCATGCCGACTATCAATAGGGTGGACCGAGTCAAGAGGGTGCAAGGCTCCCAACGGGATTAAAGGCTTCGTGTACCCCTATCCCTGCGACCTTAAACTCATGGACATTTTAAGCTTGAAATTTGCTTATCAGCATTTGTAATATACTCGTTACTTTTCTCGAATGGGTGTGATCTCCAATCAGCTGCCCTTTCCTTGTATGGTTTATCCTTGTGTTGCGTTTCCGCCGGCATGTCTTGCCGGAGATGCCACGGAAGATAGGCCTTGGCTTCCTTGCCGGGGTCGTCATCACCGGCGAGGTGCCTTGTCGCCTCTGTGTTTTGCCTTCGCTCTATCGAGCACGCCTCTCTTCAACGAGGGCGACCATCAGAGGCTGCTAGTTGATAGGCGCGCTTCCAGATAGTATTCAGGGCATCCGTGGCTAGGCTCTTCGGCGCACTAGTTTTCCATACAAGAGTTTGAAGGCACTGATAAGGAGCTATACCTTGAACTAGGAGTTTGTTTGGAGTTTCTGTCACTTATCACTTGGACCTCGACTCTCCTTTTGACTCCGGGCTCGTTCCTGTCCTGTATGCTATATGCCTCCTCCCCTTATCTACCCCGACAAACTTGTGCACGGAGAAAAACCTGTACTTTGTGGAAAGAAAGAAGAGAAAATAGACACAAATATCTTGGTGTTTGTCAGTTTATGCGCTACACCAAACCCTAGATTATATACAAGCATGATTTAATCATGAGAAATCTAGATGATGCATAACGCTAAACTTTATTTGACTACGCTCAAGGTCTTCACCTGGCTTTGTACAAAGGATTACATGCAACATCGGCAAGACTTGCACAAAAGGTGGTCGCCGGTATACCCGGCGGCATCTCCCTACGGGTAGAACTTTCGAAGATGTTCGATGTTCCAGGAGTTGCTCACTTGAATTCCATCCTCTGTCTCCAGCCAGACTGCGCCAGGCCTGGTGACTCGCACTACCCGATATGGGCCTTCCCACTTTGGCGTCAAGTTGTTTGAGTCCTTGGCAGACTGAACGTGCCGAACACAAGGTCGCCTTCCTCAAGACTTCGGGCTCGCACCTTGAGGCTGTGGTAGCGATGCAGGGCTTGCTAGTAGCCAGAAGCTCGCACAACTGCCTGAAGACAACTTTCCTCGAGGAGCACGGCGTCGTCTTGGCGCTGTTGATCTTGCTCGAGCTCATCGTAAGAGAGCACCCGATGCGAACTGTAAATGAGTTCTGTGGGAAGAACTGCCTCCGCCTCATAGACCAGGGAGAAGGGTGTCTGGTCGGTGGTTCAATTTGGTGTCGTTCTGATCGACCAAAGAACCGTCGATAGTTCGTCAATCCAGTTCCTTCCATGTTGGCGCAGCTTGTCAAAAGTAATTGTTTCTAGTCCTCGCAGCACTTCAGCATTTGCCCTTTCCGCTTGCCTGTTGCTCCTTGGGTGGGCAATAGAAGCAAACATATTCGGTTTCCGAGATCTTGGGCGTACTGCATGAAGGCGCGGCTCGTGAATTGGATGCCATTGTCCGTGATGATTCTATTTGGGACACCAAAATGGCAGACTATTCCCTTGAAGAACTTAATGGCTGACTGCGTAGTCACCTTCCTCACTGGCTCACTTCCCTCCACTTTGTGAACTTGTCGATTGCCACGTATAAGTACTCAAAGCCCCCGACAGCGCAGGGAAAGGGGTCGAGTATATCGAGCCCCCAGACCGCAAATGGCCAGGAGAGAGGGATTGCCTGGAGTGCTTGAGCTGGTTGATGAGCTTTCTTCGAATGGAACTGACACGCTTCACACTTGGTTACTAGTGTTGTTGCATCCTGGAGAGCTGTGGGCCAAAAGAAACCTTGCCCGAATGCTTTGCCGGCAAGCGCTCTTGACCCAATGTGGGAGCCACATAAGCATCCGTGTATCTCAGACAACATCTCCAGGCCTTCGTCTTGGGGGATGCATTTCAATTTCACTCTGTACAGTCATCTTCTGTATAGAGTGTCATCGATGAACTAATACATGTTGGACTGACGGGCTACTCTTTCTGTTTCTTCCTGCTCTTTGGGCAGGTCCCCATTCTGAAGGTACTGGACGATTTCCTGTGCCCATGCCGGAGAGCGTAGTTCGACGGGAAGGACCAAAGGCATGTCTTTCGCCGGGGTGGTATCCCCCTAGCAGGCTGGAGGTCTTCCCCGACAACCTCTGTCCCGACAGGACCCTTGCCAGAATTTCCTTGCAGGGGTGCTGGGAAGTACTCGCCAGAGTCCAACTTACTTCTCTTTTCTTGTCGGGCTGATGTCGTCATGGGTGGTAGGGTGAACCGTAGCATGAAAGTCCCTGGTTCCACAGGTAACTTAAGGGCTGCATGCTTCGATAGGTCATCGGCGATAGTATTTTCGGCACGGGAGATGTGCTCTGCGTGTAGACCGTAGAAGCGCTCTTCAGGCTTCCTCACTTCTTCGACGTACGCCTCGATCAGCAGGCTCTGGTAGTCCTTGTTGATTTTCCGGACGACCAACTGTGAGTCGCCTCTGATGATCAACCTTCTGATGCCTAGGTCTACCGCGATCCTGAGACCAACGAGGAGCCACTCGTACTCGGCAGTATTGTTGGTGGAGTGCTCCCGGGAGAAATACATCTGCATCACATACTTCAGGTGTTCTCCTGTGGGGCGACAAGCAGCACGCCTGCCCCTGCCCCTTGGAGGGAGAACGCACCGTCAAAGTACATGATCCACTCTTGGATTGCTTCCTTGCCCGGGAGGGCTGATTCTTGAATCTCGTCCTCAAGTGTTGAAGTCCACTCAGCAATAAACTCTGCCAATGCTCTGCTCTGGACGGTTGATATGCTCTCGAACTTTAGGCCGAAGCTGGATAACTCCAATGCCCATTCCACTCTCCTGCCGGTGGCATCAGGGTTCCGAAGAACCATTTGTGGAGGGAAACGGGTGACGACGGTGACCTCATGTGCTTGGAAGTAATGGCGCAGCTTACTTGAGGCCATGAGGAGACCGAAAATCAATGTTTGCACCTCCGAGTACCTCGACCGCTGTGGGGACCCCGACTAGCAAGTCGAGTTCGCCGTGCCCAGTGACCCCAAGGATCAATGTTCACTAAACACAGATACTGAATAATGGAGTCTTACATCCAAGTACCAAATTATTACATCAAATGACCAGAAGGTCGGGTTCAAGAGCAAGGCTTAAAGCCAAATAAAACGGATACATCGAGTAGCGGAAACTTGTAAGGGCTAAGCGGTGCCCATGCCATCAAGCCTACACCAACAGGCATTCTGACTCGGAAGCATCCTAGATCGCAGGTCCGTCTCCGACGGCGTACTCATCGCCAAACTCCGGTCCTTCCATGTCTGGTCAATAACATAACCACTGGCAAGCCAATGAGTACTTTGAATGTACTCGCAAACAGCCCATGATACGAACAATGAAAGTGAAGGATAACAGTATCATGCATCTTTAGTGTAACTCATCTGGGTGGAAGGATCATGTATATGCAACAAGTTAAAGAATTACTTGGAAGAACAGGTTACAGATATCAACATATCTGCTAAGGGTTGAACCATTCGGGTTCCCCCTATATGCCATGTCATCGGACATGTCATAACCTCCATGTATCAACTGAGGGTTAAACCATCCGGGTTTGCCCTATATGCCAAGTCATCGAACTTGTCATAATCTCAATGTATTAATGAGGGCTAAACCATCAGGGTTTACCCTATATGTCAAGTCACTGAACTTGATCATATTACTGTGGTCATCATGATTATAACAACACCTTTTTAACACCACGCACACACACTTGGTTTATGCGGAAACTCAGGACATAGTTTAAGCAGCACCACCCAACTGTCCTTGACCGTGGACACGGCTATTCGAATAGTTTACACTCTCGAGAGGTAGTACGCTGGACCCACGAGAAACGGGAAACTTCCGTGTCATCCACGACTCGCGGTATATCACATATACCCGAGGTAAGTACCCGATCATCATCTTTCCCCTGACGATACTAGACAAAGAGGTCCACTCGATTGGTACCCAGCCCACATGTTGTACGTCTTACGAGCACCGACTCTGGACTGTATCAACCATGCAGGGACCAACGGTGTGCCTGGAACTCATAATAATGGCATAGTCGTCCTACCTGGCACGACCCCATCACGAGAGTGACACCGATCACTCCCGCCACTAGTAATGTGGTTCTTTGCTAGTACCGACCAGAGTAATCAACAAAGACCCGTCCCATAAAGGGGTATCGTGGTCGTACTGGTACGGTTGGGACGGTCGACACATCATAAATCTAATCCATTTCCGAAACCATACTCACACCAAAATCACTGGTGCATCACTTCACTAAAAGTGATCACCAACTCATCATCACCCTCGGGCATTAGTGGCACCCGACGGGGTTTTCATAAACTCTTTATTTAGCTCAACATCATGCTTGTGATAATATGCTCTATCATTACTTGTCAACATGGTAACAACATGACCCTCAAGGGGTAGGGTCAAGTTCAATGCAATGATCTTACTCTACTAGCCAACATGACAGTAGCATGATCCTCGTGGATGGTAGGGTCAGCTCATCATGTTTGTGCTCCGAGGAGCCATGCGAATATCATTACTATCATGCAAGTGCTTCGAAGAAGCCTTTGGTACCATCACATCAATGATGAATCGGCACTGTGATCACATGCAACGAAAGTACTTGCTATACTAGCATGCATCATTTCATATGCTTAAGTCATGGTCAAAGGGCTGCTTACCTTGGTCAGCTCGGTATCTGGGGTCTTCGAGGTCTTCCGCTCCGGATCCTCCGTCACTCGGTAACTCTACCGTCGAGAAAGGAATAAATAAATACTAGCTCTCACTAAAACAGATCACAAAGTGCTTTTTAAAAATGTTGCAAGGCTTGAATAAATTCAGGATATTATTTTGAAAAATGTTTCCTATTGTTTTATTAGCTAAGCATATTTATTTAAAAGCAAACAGAAGCAAACACGTGCTTTTTAATATCATTTTATTATACCAAAATAGTTTCTGTTTTTGATAAATGTCAACTATTACAGAATCAAATACTACTCATTTTTAGTAAAATACTGGTGGAAGAATTATATTTTTCTAATGGATAAATCTTTTTTATAAAAATCATTTAGTTTGCTGGATTAAAACAAAAGAAAAAGGCCAGGGGAAACAGATCCAGCCGGCCCAGCCAGCAGGCCTGGCCACCAGGCGCGCGCGGGCCAAGTTCAAACCTGACCTACGGGCCCCTGGGGTCAGCGTCAGCGGCTGCGCGTGCTGGCTGCCCCACGACACCGACAGGTGGGCTCCACCTGTCGGGTCCTTCTCCTACCTCCGGCCAGAGAGGTGGAGATGGACGCCGGCGAGGCTGCCGTTGTCCTCAGGCCTAGCTAGGAACGGGAACGGGTTCCTCGTGCCTCCGCCTACCTGCTCGTGGTCGGGACGTCACCGAAGGTGGTCTGGGTTGCCGGCGACGAGGTGCTCGTGGCGGAAGGGTTTCGGGTTCGTGAAGAACTAGGGGCTAGGGGTATGGATTCGCTCTGGATAGTTAGGGGAAACGTTCCTGGTGTCGAGGGGAGTGTAATGAGAGGTCGGGCAGCGCAGGAGCTGACTTGTAGCCGAAGATCGACCGGAGCTCCGAGGCGGAGGGGCCTCGGTCGATCTCGAGCACCGGGGCTCTGCGAGCTCGATTGTGCGGCTAGGGAGTGTCTACTGGTTGTGTTGAAGCTGCTTGGAGGGTGCTGGAGTGCCGGGGGGGGTCTATTTATAGGCCAACGACGGTGACCCGACTCGGCCACGCCGGTGACTCACCGTGGCACGCGTGCAAGCACAGTGAGGTGCTGGCCGCGAAACCACGGGTTTGGGACATGGTTTAGGGCCTCCTGGTGCAACGGCCGCAGAGGGAAAGCGAGTGGGGACGAGCTGCAGCGACCGTGCATGCTCGGCCGCGTTGGGCTCGCACAGGCACGCGTCGCCTGAGCTCTTGCGCGAGGGGGAGAGGGTCCCTGGGGTAGCTTTGCACTAAATGGTTGTCGGGGGAGCGCTTGGACATAACTGGGGAGGCTGGGACCGGCCGGAGCGTCGGCACCTTGCGGGTGGCTCTCTGCAGCGCGCCAGAGCGCAGTTTTGGCATGCCACGGCATGCTGGCTCGCTCTAGGGCACTTGGGACGTGTCCTCCTTGTCCTGAGTGTTGCTGGGAGTGTGCCTAGCCGTTGTGGTTTAGTGGGAGGTCGAGCTGGTCAAGGGAGCAAGGAGCACTAGTGTTGCCAGTACTGTCCTGTAGCTCAAATTGGAGTTCTTGTCACTTGTGCTTGGAGTTGGGGAGGGGCTGGTTGACTGGGTGTTCAGGGTGTTCTGGTGCTCTAACCCACCAAGTTTGGGGCCTTGACATTGGGTAAAACAGTGGCTAGGAAGGTTTTTACCTTCCTGTGAGTAGGTGTTCGACAGTGACTTGGGGTGCTTCCACTCCACCACTTTAAATAAAACTTAACAGGTTTGGTCTTGGGGTAAAAACATGGGGTTCCACTAAATCTGAGCTCCATTGAACAAGTTTGGCTTTGCAAACTTGAAAATGTCTCAAAGTGACCAGTACTGTCCTTTACAAAGGAAGTGTGGCCAAACAGAGTCTCACAAATCCCATTTTTGGTGTGGAGTCCTCATTTGGGGTGTCAAACACATCTGCAAAGTTTCAGCTCCATTGGAGAAACTTTGCAATGTAGAGTTGTTCCAACTCTACTCTGGACAGAGAGGGTTTTGGGATCTTTAAGTGCACTTCCCCACCTTGGATCAAGGTGAGATTTTAAGTTAGCACCTAATATGGTTTGGGAGGGCTCCTGTAATTTTATGGGAATTTACTGAGATAATTTCCTTTGGAAACATCTCAAAAAGCTAAAACAGACAGAAATGGTTTTCAGGGTTTTACTCAAATAATATTAATATAAAATACGGTTGAAAGTCTTATGTATGGAAAATATATGTCCTTCTAAGCTTCCATGAATTTACTCAGAATTTTGTAAGCCAGGAAAGTAATTTTCCTTGTGGAAATATCATTACTGGCCTTAGAAATAGACACATATAAAAAATAGGAAAATGATATTTTAAATCACCAAATAATGTTTTTAATGAATGAAAATGATATTAGGATCAGATCACCAACTTTGGTTGGAAGTGCCACTTGGCTTCATGAGCTAGTAGTGTATCCCAACATGATGAAGGTGATCTTGATGTAAAGGAAAAAGGGTTTTTGGTGAGAGCAAAATAATAAGTTTTTCATGGGTTTGAGTCATCAAACAAGCAAGCATACACTCAAATAAGGGCTAACATTGCACTCACAACATTATTTGAAAAAGTTTTAACAAGCTCTGATTTTTGCAACACAGAAAACTTGGGGTGAAAAACTGGGTGTGACAGACCTATCCCCCTAACAAGAATCTCGTCCCCGAGATTCCTAAGCTAAGTGTTAAACAGCTCGGGAAATTCTGATCGGAGATAGTCTTCACGTTCCCATGTGGCTTCTGCTGCGGTATGGTTGCTCCACTGAACCTTGAAAAACTTGATGGTGCGACTTCTGGTGCAACGCTCTGCTTCGTCCAAAATGCGGATCGGTCTCTCGCGGTAGGTAAGGTCCGGTTGAAGGTCAATAGCTTGATGATCAATGTCCTTGTAAAGATCGGGACGGTTCGGCACTTGCAAACACTTCCTGAGCTGTGACACGTGGAACATGTTGTGCACACCTGAAAGTTCAGGAGGTAGCTCTAACTGATAAGCTACTTCCCCGCGCCTTGTCGTGATCTTGAAGGGTCCAATGAACCTTGGAGCTAGCTTCCCCTTGACGTGGAAACGCTTGGTCCCCTTGAGAGGCGTGACTTGCAAGTACACTTGGTCTCCGGGAACAAACTCCACATTTCTGCGGTGAGGGTTCGCATAGCTCTTCTGCCTTGACTTAGCTGCCTCCAAGTTCTCTCGGACAAGCTGAACCTTGTCCTCTGCTTCCTGCAGTGCTTCTGGTTCGAAAACTAGCCCTTCACCGGTTTCGGACCAATTGAGCGGGGTGCGGCATTTCCGCCCATATAATGCTTCGAATGGGGCCATTTGAAGACTGAACTGGTAGCTGTTGTTGTAAGAGAAATCAACAAATGGTAGGAAGTCTTCCCACTTGGCACCATGGGCCAAAACACAAGCACGGAGCATGTGCTCAAGTATCTGGTTTACCCTCTCGGTCTGTCCGCCCGTCTGCGGGTGGAAAGCCGTACTGAAGGAGAGTTTGGTTCCGAGAGCTTCTTGAAACTTCTTCCAGAATCTTGAGGTGAACTGCGTGCCTCGACCGGACACAATCTCTTTGGGAACTCCATGGAGACTCACCACTCGATGAATGTACAGACTGGCCAGCTGGCTGCCATCGTAAGTGGTGTTAACGGGGATGAAATGGGCCACCTTGGTCAAATGATCAACTATGACCCAAATGGGGTTATGACCCTTATTCGACCGGGGCAACCCGGTGATGAAGTCCATGCCGGCTATATCCCACTTCCATTCTGGCACTTGAAGAGGTTGTAGCAATCCAGCGGGTCGCTGGTGTTCAGCCTTGACTCGCTAACATACATCGCATTTAGCGACGTAGGAGCCAATTTCCCTCTTCATGCCATGCCACCAGAATCGTTCTCGGATGTCTTGGTACATCTTGGTACCACCTGGATGGATAGAGTACGGTGTGTCATGTGCCTCTTGCAGGATCAAGTCCTTAAGTTCGGCCTTGTTGGGTACGCATAAGCGCTTCCCGTACCACAATACTCCTTGCTCATCAATCGAGAATCCTGGGGCTTTGCCTTCTCGCACCTTCCTCTTGAGGCCTTCGATACTCTTGTGCCTGTTCTGGGCTTCCTTGATGTCGTCTGCCAGAGTAGGCTTGACTTCAAGGTTGGCCAGGTACCCTGGTTCGACTATCTCAAGTCCTAGGCCCTCCATCTCTTCATACAAGGCGGGTAACCTTTCCTTGAGCATGGTGTTCAAGGAGCCTGCCTTCCGGCTCAGGGCATCGGCTACCACGTTCGCCTTGCCGGGATGGTACTGAATGCTGAGTCGTAATCCTTGATTAACTCAAACCACCTCCGTTGTCTCATATTCAGCTCCCTCTGGGTGAAGATATACTT
Organism: Hordeum vulgare subsp. vulgare; assembly: GCF_904849725.1. Taxonomy (NCBI): domain Eukaryota; kingdom Viridiplantae; phylum Streptophyta; class Magnoliopsida; order Poales; family Poaceae; genus Hordeum; species Hordeum vulgare. The sequence continues at coordinate 300,335,816 of NC_058523.1, forward strand.
CAGACTTTTGTGGTCTGTATATATCTCGCATCGCTTTCCCAGAAGGTAATGTTGCCACGTCTTGAGAGCATGCACTACAGCTGCTAGCTCGAGATCATGGGTGGCGTAGTTCTCCTCATGCGGTCGCAGTTGCCGTGACAAGTACGCCACGACCCTGCCATATTGCATCAGGACTCCACCGAGCCCGGTTCCCGAGGCATCACAATGTATCACGAACTCCTTGTTGATGTCCGGAGTAGCCAATACCGGGGCGGTAGTTAGCCTCTTCTTCACTCCTGGAAGCTTACTTCACACGCCGGTATCCACTCGAACTTCCGGCCTTTCTTCAAGAGCTGAGTCATAGGTCAAGCGATGCTGGAGAATTCCTCGACAAACTTGCGGCAGTATCCCGCAAGCCCGAGGAAACTCCTGACATCCTTCACGTCCTTGGGTGATTCCCAGTTGGTCACTGTAGAAATCTTGGACTGATCCACGGCTAAACAGCATGACGTCAGGGTATGACCCAGAAATCCAACTTCGTTGAGCCAGAACTGACACTTGCTGAATTTGGCATAAAGTTGGTGCTCTCGAAGCTTTCCCAGAACTAGCCTCAGGTGTTGCTCATGCTCTTCTTCGGACTTGGAAAAGATTAGTATGTCATCGATGAACACGACGAAAAACTTGTCCAAATATTCCATGAATACCTTGTTCATGAGGTACATGAGTTAGGCTGGGGCATTTGTCAAACCGAAGGGCATGACCGTACATTCATATAGACCGTACTGGGTCACGAATGCAGTCTTGGGTATATCTTCTGGTCGGATCTTCAACTGGTAGTATCCCGATCGGAGATCGATCTTGGAAAATACCCTGGCCCCGTTTAACTGGTCAAACAGGTCTTCGTTCTTGGGGAGCGGGTACTTGTTCTTAATTGTGACTTCATTAAGGGAACGGTAGTCGACGCAGAGTCGAATGGTACCATCCTTCTTTGAAACAAACAGAACAGGTGATCCCCAAGGTGACGCACTCGGACGAATGAACCCTTTCCTGAGTTGCTCATCCAGCTGCTTCTTCAGCTCTGCCAACTCCTCGGAACCCATCCTATAAGGCTTTTTATAAATAGGCCTCGATCCGGGCATAAGCTCAATGATGAACTCAATGTCTCGGTCAGGAGGCATTCCGGGTAGCTCGTCAGGAAAGACATCCGGGTATTCACAGACTATAGGCACTCGATCAAGCTCTACCTCGGAGAGACTGTTGACTCGAGGTGCGTGAGCCGATACTGGCTCGGAGACGAACTTGACCTTGACCCCTTGGTTGCTTATCATGGTGATGGCTCTGTTGGCATAGTCCAAAAGACTCTGGTGATTGGCCAACCAATCCATATCGAGGATTACTTCCACACCTTGTGATTTAAGCACAATGAGGTCTGCGAAGAAACTCGTCCCATTGATAACTATCTCAACCCTTCTACACCCTAGGTTGGTCCTTAATACTGCTCTCGGGGTTTGGATTGCCATCTTCCCGCGGAGTAAAGTGGGTTTTAAACCGCATTTTTCCGCAACCCTTGAGTAACAAAAGAATGCGAGGCACCACAATCAAACAACACTGTTGCTGGAGTTGAGTTGACGAGGAACGTACCCAGAATGCAGTCTGGGTCTTCTTGTGCTTCTTCTGCAGTGATGTGATTGATCCGGCCCCTACCATTGAACTGCTGGTTGCGGGGGGCCTGGTTCCTCCCTGGTGCACCTTGACCGGGGTTGGGTGCATTGGGACGCGGCGCGTCGGGCTTCTTGTTGGGGCACTGGCTGGAATAGTGCCCAGTATGACCACACCCAAAGCAGGTGACTTGCCCAGGAGGGTTGGTCTTGACTCCACCGTTGTTCGGCGGCTTGACTACTGGCTTGACTTGCTGCTGAGGCTGAACACCGGGTACTTGTATTGTTGCTGCTGAAAGTTGGGTCTTGCAGGTGCTGACTGCCACGGTCTTGGTCTTGCGTTAACGGGTCCTGCACTACCTATCAGCTTGCGCTTGCGGGTGTCGTCCATTGCACGACGCTTGTCTTCCAGCATAAGCGCTTTGTTCACCAACTCGCTGAAAGTCTGGCAGTCACAAACCACCATCTGGTATTGCAGGGACTGCTGTAACCCTTCTATGAAGCGTTCCACCTTAGCGGCCTCAGTGTTAACATCTTCAGGTGCGTGCCTTGACAAGAGATTAAACTTCTGCAGGAACTCCTTAACAGTTCCACTGCCCTGCCTCAAAGCTCGGAATTCTCGCTTCTTAATGGTCATCAGTCCAGGCGGAATGTGAGCCGCGCGAAATCCTTCCTTGAACATCTCCCACGTGATGACTTGCCCTGCCCGCATGATCTGGAATCCATCCCACCATGCCCTGGCGGTGCCTCCAAGACAGTGAGAAGCATAAAGGACCTTCTCATGATCATCGGTGCACTTGACCAGCGCAAGGAGGTCTTCAATGTTGTGAATCCAGTCATCGACGTCCAGGGGTTCAGTCGACTCCGTGAATATGGGGGCGTAGTCCGCATGAACTCAGAAAGAGTAGAGTGACCACCGCCATACTCATTCCGCGGCGGGTTGTCCACCAGGACTTGGGTCAGCTGCTGGATAGCGGCGTTGCTAGCTTGACGCTCCTGTCGAAGAGCTTGAAGGAACTGAGCCATCGTCAAGTTCTCAGGAGGAGGTGGTGGCGGAAGGTCTCTAGGCTGCTCGTGGTGACCTGCAGCGTGAGCTTCTCCTTCGGTTCCCTGCGGCGTCCCTGAGGAGCCGGCGCCGGGGTTGCCGAAGGTGCTGTTGCGGGTTGCGTTCACCATCCTGTCATAGAAACAGACAGGTCAAAATGCCACCTTGCTCGGGAGTACAAGGATTTGCTCCTACTAAGAGGGGGTCCAATACGTGCATGTGCCAAGTTTTGAAAACCAAAGTTTTTTGACAAACTGGAAATTGCATTCATGACAACGAGGTGACGTAGTCACTTACAGGCTGCCCAAGGCAATAGGTGACTTACATCAAGCACACATACGCAAATTAAAAACGGATACAAGGATACCCTATACTCGGGTACTCCGAATTGCCTACGCTAAAACCTACGCGGCAGACTGCTCGGTCTCAAAGGCGGACTCAACAGGATCCTCATCTTCATCAATATCTTCTTCCTTTACAGGAGTGGAAGAAAGAATCTGCATGTCTCGGCGTCTATTGGGCAAGGCGGCGAAGATCTCAGTGTACTCTTCCGCTGTCAGGTGGCGACTCCGAAGAGGGACAGCCTGGATGGGTAACACACCACCCCTAGTGGCAACAGCTGCCCTCCTTTCAGGTGCGCCTGCCTTCTTTACTTTGCGGTTCTACATCTTCTCAGTGTGGAGCAGGCCTTTGACTAGGTGCAGCTCTTGGCGAAGCTTGACTGATTCCTTAACTAGGAAGTGTGTCAGGGTGTCTGACGAGAGACTGAAGTAGGTCTGAAACCTCAGTGGCATCCCATCCTCCGTGGCTGGGGTGAGTGTCCAGCTCCCATCCACTCCTTCCTTAATGAAAGGTAGATGACGAGTGACAGGCTCATTAGCCATCTCAGGGAGGATGCTGCGGAGTTGCAGGAGCGCCTCTCGTGCAGCCGTCTCCACTGCCAACATCAGCTCTCCCATCTGTGGTCCTTCAAAGAACCAACTAGACGGGGAGTCATTAGCCTTCACTATCACGTCTACGTGATATTCCTTCGTTTCGGCGTTGACCCAGTGCTCGTGGTAGAGGAAGATGGGTGTGCGTCGTACATGGCACTTCTCGAGACAATCCACCAGAAGTAGTAGAAAGCCGGTCTCCAGAAGCGTCTCAGGTACAACAGCCATCTACAAGGCATAGGAGAGAAGTCAGGAGGTTGTATGTGCAAGAGTCTTGTGCAAGGCTGGCGCCCTAACGTTCTTGGTTAACGTCCATGCTATCTAAGGCCATGAGGAGACCGAAAATCAATGTTTGCACCCCCGAGTACCTCGACCACTGTGGGGACCCCGACTAGCAAGTCGAGTTCGCCGTGCCTAGTGACCCCAAGGATCAATGTTCACTGAACACAGATACTGAATAATAAAGTCTTACATCCAAGTACCAAATTATTACATCAAATGACCAGAAGGTCGGGTTCAAGAGCAAGGCCTAAAGCCAAATAAAACGGATACATCGAGTAGCGGAAACTTGTAAGGGCTAAGCGGTGCCCATGCCATCAAGCCTACACCGACAGACATTCTAACTCGGAAGCGTCCTAGATCGCAGGTCCGTCTCCGATGGCGTACTCATCGCCAAACTCCGGTCCTTCCATGTCTGGTCAATAACATAACAAGTGGCAAGCCAATGAGTACTTTGAATGTACTCGCAAACAACCCATGATACGAACAATGAAAGTGAAGGATAACAGTATCATGCATCTTTAGTGTAACTCATCTGGGTGGAATGATCATGTATATGCAACAAGTTAAAGAATTACTTGGAATAACAGGTTACAGATATCAACATATCTGCTAAGGGTTGAACCATTCGGGTTCCCCCTATATGCCAAGTCATCGGACTTGTCATAACCTCCATGTATGAACTGAGGGTTAAACCATCCGGGTTTACCCTATATGCCAAGTCATCGGACTTGTCATAATCTCAATGTATTAATGAGGGCTAAACCATCCGGGTTTACCCTATATGTCAAGTCACCGAACTTGATCATATTATTGTGGTCATCATGATTATAACAACACCTTTTTAACACCACGCACACACACTTGGTTTATGCGGAAACTCATGATGTAGTTTAAGCAGCACCACCCAACTGTCCTTGACCGTGGACACGACTATTCGAATAGTTTACACTCTGCAGAGGTAGTACGCTGGACCCACGAGAAACGGGAAACTTCCGTGTAATCCACGACTCGCGGTATATCACATATACCCGAGGTAAGTACCCGATCATCATCTTTCCCCTGACGATACTAGACAAACAGGTCCACTCGATTGGTACCCAGCCCACATGTTGTATGTCTTACGAGCACCGACTCTGGACTGTATCAACCATGCAGGGACCAACAGTGTGCCTGGAACTCATAATAATGGCATAGTCGTCCTATCTGGCACGACCCCATCACGAGAGTGACACCGATCACTCCCGCCACTAGTAATGTGGCTCTTTGCTAGTACCCACCAGAGTAATCAACAAAGCCCCGTCCCATAAAGGGGTATCGTGGTCGTACTGGTAAGGTTGGGACGGTCGACACATCATAAATCTAATCCATTTCCGAAACCATACTCACACCAAAATCACCGGTGCATCACTTCACTAAAAGTGATGACCAACTCATCATCACCCTCGGGCATTAGTGGCACCCTACGGAGTTTTTGTAAACTCTTTATTTAGCTCAACATCATGCTTGTGATAATATGCTCTATCATTACTTGTCAACATGGTAACAACATGACCCTCACGGGGTAGGGTCAAGTTCAATGCAATGATCTTACTCTACTAGCCAACATGACAGTAGCATGATCCTCGTGGATGGTAGGGTCAGCTCATCATGTTTGTGCTCCGAGGAGCCATGCGAATATCATTACTATCATGCAAGTGCTTCGAAGAAGCCTTCGGTACCATCACATCAATGATGAACCGGCACTGTGGTCACATGCAACGGAAAGTACTTGCTATACTAGCATGCATCATTTCATATGCTTAAGTCATGGTCAAAGGGTTGCTTGCCTTGGTCAGCTAGGTATCCGGGGTCTTCGAGGTCTTCCGCTCCGGATCCTCCATCACTCGGTAACTCTACCGTCGAGAAAGGAATAAATAAATACTAGCTCTCTCTAAAACAGATCGCAAAGTGCTTTTAAAAATGTTGCAAGGCTTGAATAAATTCAGGATATTATTTTGAAAAATGTTTCCTATTGTTTTATTAGCTAAGCATATTTATTTAAAAGCAAACAGAAGCAAACAAGTGCTTTTTAATATCATTTTGTTATACCAAAATAGTTTTTGTTTTTGATAAATCTCAACTATTATAGAATCAAATATTACTCATTTTTAGAAAAATACTGGTGGAAGAATTATATTTTTCTACTGGCTATATCTTTTTATAAAAATCATTTAGTTTGCTGGATTAAAACAAAAGAAAAAAGGCAAGAGGAAACAGATCCAGCCGGCCCAGCCAGGAGGCCTGGCCACCAGGCGCGCGCGGGCCAGGTTCAAACCTGACCTGCGGGCCCCTGGGGTCAGCCTCAGCGGCTGCGCGCGCTGGATGCCCCATGACACCGACAGGTGGGCTCCACCTGTCGGGTCCTTCTCCTACCTCCGGCCAGAGAGGTGGAGATGGACGCCGGCGAGGCTGCCGTTGTCCTCAGGCCTAGCTAGGAACGGGAACGGGTTCCTCGTGCATCCGCCTACCTGCTCGTGGTCGGGACGTCACCGGAGGTGGTCTGGGTTGCCGGCGACGAGGTGCTTCTGGCGGAACGGTTTCGGGTTCGTGATGAACTTGGGGCTAGGGGTATGGATTCGCTCGGGAGAGTTAGGGGAAACGTTCCTGGTGTCGAGGGGAGTGTAATGAGAGGTCGGGCAGCGCAGGAGCCGACGTGTAGCCGGAGATCGACCGGAGCTCTGAGGTGGAGGGGCCTCGTTCAATATCGAGCACCGGGGCTCTGTGAGCTCGATTGGGCGGCTAGGGAGTGTCTACTGGTTGTGTTGAAGCTGCTTGGAGGGTGCTGGAGTGCCGGGGGGGGTCTATTTATAGGCCAATGACGGTGACCCGACTCGGGCACGCCGGTGAATCACCGTGGCACGCGTGCAAGCACAGTGAGGTGCTGGCCGCGAAACCACGGGTTTGGGACGTGGTTTAGGGCCTCCTGGTGCAACGGCCGTAGAGGGAAAGTGAGCGGGGACGAGCTGCAACGACCGTGCATGCTCGGCCGCGTCGGGCGCGCACGGGCACGCGTCGCCTGAGCTCTTGCACGAGGGGGAGAGGGTCCCTGGGGTAGCTTTGCACTGAATGGTTGTCGGGGGAGCGCTTGGACATAACTAGGGAGGCTGGAACCGACCGGAGCGTCGGCCCCTTGCGGGTGGCTCTCTGCAGCGTGCCCAGAGCGCAGTTTTGGCATGCCACGGCATGTTGGCTTGCTCTGGGGCACTTGGGACGTGTCCTCCATGTCCTGAGTGTTGCTGGGGGTGTTCCTAGCCGTTGTGGTTTAGTGGGAGCTTGAGTTGGTCAAGGGAGCAAGGAACACTAGTGTTGCCAGTACTGTCCTGCAGCTCAAATTGGAGTTCCTGTCACTTGTGCTTGGAGTTGGGGAGGGGCTGGTTGACTGGGTGTTCAGGGTGTTCTGTTCCTCTAACCCACCAAGTTTGGGGCCTTGACATTGGGTAAAACAGTGGCTAGGAAGGTTTTTACCTTCCTGTCAGTAGGTGTTCGATAGTGACTTGGGGTGCTTCCACTCCACCACTGTAAATGAGACTTAACAGGTTTGGGCTTGGGGTAAAAACATGGGGTTCCACCAAATCTGAGCTCCATTGAACAAGTTTGGCTTTGCAAACTTGAAAATGTGTCAAAGTGACCAGTACTGTCCTTTACAAAGGAAGTGTGGCCAAACAGAGTCTCACAAATCCCATTTTTGGTGTGGAGTCCTCATTTGGGGTGTCAAACACCTCTGCAAAGTTTCAGCTCCATTGAAGAAACTTTGCAATGTAGAGTTGTTCCAACTCTACTCTGGACAGAGAGGGTTTTGGGCTCTTTAAGTGCACTTCCCCACCTTGGATCAAGGGGAGATTTTAAGTGAGCACCTAATATGGTTTGGGAAGGCTCCTGTAATTTTATGGGAATTTACTGAGATAATTTCCTTTGGAAACATCTCAAAAAGCTAAAACAGACAGAAATGGTTTTCAGGGTTTTACTCAAATAATGTTAATATAAAATAGGGTTGAAAATCTTATGTATGGAAAATATATGTCCTTCTGAGCTTCCATGAATTTACTCAGAATTTTCTAAGGCAGGAAAGTAATTTTCCTTGTGGAAATATCATTACTGGCCTTAGAAATAGACACATATAAAAAATAGGAAAATAATATTTTAAATCACCAAATAATGTTTTTAATGAATGAAAATGATATTAGGATCATATCACCAACTTTGGTTGGAAGTGCCACTTGGCTTCATGAGCTAGTAGTCTATCCCAACATGATGAAGGTGATCTTGATGTAAAGGAAAAAGGGTTTTTGGTTAGAGCAAAATAATAAGTTTTTCATGGGTTTGAGTCATCAAACAAGCAAGCATACACTCAAATAAGGGCTGACATTGCACTCACAACATTATTTGAAAAAGTTTTAACAAGCTCTTATGTTTGCAACACAGAAAACTTGGGGTAAAAAACAGGGTGTGACAACCGTGCTCCCTACAGGAGGGACCTGACGAAATATACGGGGCGTTGCACCACTTTCTTCTTCCGCATCGGCTCGCTAGATGGCGGCGGCCTGGCATCGCTGGTCCCCTCCTCTGTTGGGGCTCTTTGCTCGTAGGCCGGCTCTGCTTCGCTCGATGGTGCAACTTCTGCTGGCGTAGCTTCAGCCTCTTCCCTCTACGCCACCAAAGCGGCGCTGACCACTTGGTTGGTCGCAGCCTGGTACAAGAACATCGGCTCCTATGGCCTAGGCACGACCAGAGTTGGTTTAGTGGAGAGATACTTCTTCAGGTCTTGCAACACCGCTTGCGCCTCCAGGGTCCACTGCATGGGCCATGCCTTTTCAAGAAAAAGGGCAAGGCGCGTTCAGCAGACTTGGAGATAAATATGCTCAAAGCGGTGACACATCCGACTAGGCGTCGTACATCCTTGACGCGCTTTGGTGCCTCGATCTGTTGGATGGCTTTGATCTTGTCGGGATTAGCTTCGATTTCCCGTTGGGACACGAAGAACCCGAGAAGCTTGCCGGATGGGACACCAAAGATGCACTTTTCAGGGTTGAGCTTGAGGTTGATTTTGGGTAGGTTGGAAAACGTCTCCTCCAAATATTGTATGAGCATCGTCTTGTCCTTGGTTTTGGCCACTATGTCATCCATATAGGTTTCCAAGTTTCTGTGGAGCTGGGGCTCAAAACCAATCTGGATCACCCTCGTGAACGTGGATCCGGCATTCTTCAACCCGAAAGGCATACGCACGAAGCAATACGTGCCGCACGGGGTAACAAACGCGGTCTTCTCTTCATCTTCCTCGCCCATGAAAATCTGGTCATATCCCGAATTGGCGTCAAGGAAGGACAGCAGATCACAGCCAGTAGTGGAGTCCACAATCTGGTCGATGCGCGGCAAGGGGAAAAGGTCCTTTGGGCAAGCTTTATTGACATCAGTAAAATCGATACACAGCAGCCACTTCCCATTCGCCTTGCGCACTACGACCGGACTAGCCAACCATGTAGGATGGATGACTCCCCTAACTAGGCCTGCTGCTTCTAACTTCTTGATCTCCTCGGCAATGAACTCTTGCCGCTCCAGAGCCTGTTTCCTCACCTTCTGTTTGACTCGCCGTGCGTGTGGGCAGACAACTAGGTGGTGCTCGATCACCTTCCTGGGAACACCGGGGATATCTAATGATTGCCACGCAAAAAAAATCGAGATTCACCCACAGGAAGGCGATGAACGTGCTTTCCTATTTGCTGTCCAGGGTGGAACTTATGATGAAAGTCCCACCCGTACCATCCTCCTTGGCGGGGACCTTCTTGGTCTCAGTCGGGCAGCTTTTGACTTCTTTTTCTTGCCAGCGCAGCTCTCTGGCGCCTCTGCCCTGACAGCGCAGCACTCTGAGGAGGTGCATTTGCCGGGGCCGGCTTGACGGGCCTCCTTACAGGTCTTGCTCTTCCTATTGTCGAGAGCCGAGGTGGAGGGAGTGGGTGCCTTGTCGGCGGACGTCGCGACGGCTTCCCAGTATAGGCGGTTGGTGCAAACAAGCGCGTCCTTCTTGTCGGCGTTAACGATGATGACGCCGATGGGACCGGCCATCTTCAACGTATTGTAGGCATAGTGTGATGCCGCCATGAACTTGGCCAATGCGGGGCGCCCAAGGATCCCATTGTAGGCAAATGGGTTGTCGGCGACGTTGAAAACGACCTTCTCGGTCCTGTAGTTCTGGTCGTTGCCGAAGGTTACCAACAGCGTGATCTTCCCCTTCGGCTGGATCTTCCCAGTGTTGATCCCTTGAAACGCTCCCGTTTCCTCGAGATCCTCGTCTGGATTTGCAACCTCCGGATGATGTCAGGGGAGATGAGTTTTAGAGCGGCTCCTCCATCCACCAACATCTTCGTCGCCTTGAGGTTACGGATCATTGGTGAAACCAACAATGGCAAACACCCGACCACATTAACTCGGTCAGGGTGATCCTCAGAGTCGAAGATGATGGGCGTGCTCGACCATTTCAGCGGCTTATAGATCCCTACGGAGGTCTCGTCCACGCTCACTTCTCTAGCCCACCTTTTCAGTTGGTAGTGGGAAGAGTGTAGCGACGCGCCTCCGTTGAGGCACATCAAATCAGTGGCCCTCTGATATTCATGCTTGCTGGAGTCATCCTCCGGGCGCCTCCTACTTGTTTCAACCCTGTACGGGGTATCCTCTGCGGCGACCCTTCTGCCTGCCGGACTCCTACGCACCATCTCGGGATTTCTCCTTGTCACGCCTCTCATACTCAACCTTTTGCTTTTCGGCGAGTTGCTCGACTTGGCGGCAGTCCTGGAGGTCATGGCCCTTGGTATGGTGGATCTTGCAGTACTGTTTGTGGGAGCCATCCGGCTTGTCGGCGGCCGCCAAGGCATGGCAGGAGTCACACCAGACAGGACCTTTACGGAGGGTCTACGCCTTAGCCTTCTTGGCGGCGTCGGCATCGCCGGAACTCTCGACAGCAAAGACGGCCTTGCCCTTCCTCTTCTTGTTGCGCTTCTTCCCCTTCCTTGATGGAGTGTCGACGTCTTCGTCTTCGGAGTTGGCTTCTGCACTGGCACCGTCGCCAGGAAGCCTCCTCCCTTCCTCTGCTCGTGCGCACTTGTCGGCCAGAGCGTAGAGCTTGGCGACAACGCGGACCTTATTCATCGCCAGTTCCTCCCGCATCTTCCAGTTGCGCACGTTCTGATGGAACACGTTGATGATAGTGGGTGGGTGGACATCTGGAATGTTGTGCTGTATGCGGCTAAATCTCTGGATGTACTTGCGCATAGTTTCTCCCTCCTCCTGAGGGATGATGTGCAAGTCGCTCTCCTGGCCAGGGGCTCGGTGGCCGCCAATGAAGGCGCTAAAGAAATCCTGGCATAGGTCCTTCCAAGAGGATATGGAGTTCTTGGGCAAGTACATCAACCAAGACCTCACGTTGGGCTTAAGCACCAACGGGAAGTAGTTGGCGAGTATCTTGTTGTCCCGGCCCCTAGTAGCCTGCACCGCGATGGTGTAGATGCTGAGGAACTCGGACTGGTGAGTCTTGCCGTTGTACTTCTGAGGTATCTCTGGCTTGAAGGTACAAGAGCTGGGCCACCAGACTCGCCGGAGCTTGGTGGTAAAGGCCGGGCAACCCACCTCGTAGGGTAGAGCGCCGGGGTACCCCGAGGATGGCGCGTCCGTGACGGTCTCAGCTTGTTTGTCTGACTGGCGGCGCGTCTCCTGCCGCCGCTCGATGAGAGTCCTAGCATCTTCCTTGCGTCTCTCTCATAGGACGTGATGCTGGTCGCGGCGGGTGCGCGGTTCGGAGGAACCAGTGGAGTCGTCGGGGATGATCACCTGTTGCCTCCGCCTCGGCGGGGAATGCACCGTGGCGGCAACATCTCCGCCCTTCTCCGTGCAGTCGCGGCCATGCCTGTTGGAGGGTCGTTTCGACGTATCCGATTGCTCTGGACCGTCTCCATTGGCGAGGGCGATCAGGCTCTTGATGGTGGCCCTCCATTCCTCTAGCTTGTCCGCCGTAAAAGGAAAATCTAGGAGCAACTGTGCGTGCCTCAGCGCTTCCGTCCGCGAGGGGGGAGGTGACGCATGGGTGGAACGCGAGGGGCTCTTGCTCCTGGCAGTGCCAGAAGGCCCCCCTCCTTGGCCACGCGAGCGGGCGCCACTGATACGTCTCAAACGTATCTATAATTTTTGATGGTTTCACGTTGTTATCTTGTCAACTTTGGATGTTTTGTTTACCTTTTATATCTTTTTTGGGACTAACTTATTAATTTAGTGCCAAGTGTCAGTTCCTGTTTTTTCTGTGTTTTTGACTCTTTTCAGATCTGATTTTGGAACGGAGTCCAAACGCAATAAAATCCCCGAAATAACTTTTTCCAGAATGGAAGAAAATAAGATTGCCTTATGAATCTATGATGAGGGCTACTTATGGTTTGAGCACCAAAGATGACTATACGTGATTCCATCACCTTATGCCTAGCTAAGGGCATTAAACAATAGCGCTTGTTGGGAGGCAACCCAACGAATCTATCCTTTTTCTTTCTGTTTTGTGTTTTCCACACTTTCATAATTCTGTTATGATTGTGTTGTTTGTGTTTCTTTTGCGTTTGTGCCAAGCAAAACCGTTATGATTAGTCTTGGGGATGATCGTTTGGTCATGCTGGAAAAGACAGAAACTTTCTGCTCACGAAAAGAGTTTTCATTTTTTTTTCTATAAGGCTTTTGAGTTGATTATTTTTGCTTCTGATTGCTACGCAATTTCTTCAGACTGTCGTAATTTGGTAGAATTTTTGAAGTAACAGAAGTATACGAAGTACATAGATTGCTACAAACTGGTCTGCTGTTAACAGATTCTGTTTTTGTTGAGTTGGTTGCTTATTTTGATGAAACTATGGATAGTATCGGGGGGTATTAGCCATGGAAGATTGAAAATACAATAACCCAACATCAACATGAGTAGAATTTAAGTTTGCTACAGTACCTAAGGAAGTGGTGGTTTGCTTTCTTATACTAATGTTATCACGAGTTTCTGTTTAAGTTTCGTGTTGTGAAGTTTTCAAGTTTTGGGTGAAGTTCTTATGGACAAAAAGATAAAGAGTGGCAAGAGCTCAAGCTTGGGGATGCCCAAGGCACCCCAAGTCGATTCAAGGATGCTGTAAAAGCCTAAGCTTGGGGATGCCCCGGGAAGGCATCCCCTCTTTCGTCTTCAATCCATCGGTAACGTTACTTGGGGCTATATTTTTATTCAACACATGTTATGTGTTTTGCTTGGAGCGTCTTGTATCGTAGGAGTCTTTTATTTTTGTTGTGTCACAATCATCCTTGCTGCACACCTAGAGAGAGAGACATGTACTCACCGTGATTTTGTCGAGCTTCACTTATATCCTTTGGTCAGACAATTCAGCTCACATGTGCTTCACTTATATGTTTTGAGCTAGTTGATTTTGCTCTATGTGCTTCACTTATATCTTTTAGAGAACAGCGGTGCGTGGCTTGGTAGTTGATCTATGCTTTGAAAGTAGTCTCAAAAGGGGTAGTTATCTAAAGGGATATGAAAACCTCCACCTTCATGTGCATTGAATAGTTAGAGAAGTTTGATTCATCTCAATTAGTTTTGAGTTGTGGTTGTGGTAATAATGAAGTTATATTAGTAAGGTGTTGTGGATCTAGAAATACTTGTGTTGAAGTTAGTGATTCCCGTAGCATGCATGTATGGTGAACCGCTATGTGATGAAGTCTGAGCATGATTAGTCTATTGATTGTCATCCTTTGTGTGGCGGTCGGGATCGCGCGATGGTTTATACCTACCAACCCTTCCCCTAGGAGTATGTGTTGAATGCTTTGTTTCGATTACTACTAAAACTTTTGCAACAAGTATATGAGTCCTTCATGACTAATGTTGAGTCCATGGTTTAGATGCACTTTCATCTTCCAGCATCACTATCTTCTTTAGTGCCGTGCAACTTTCGCCGGTGCACAAAACCATCCATATAGCCTCCCTCAAAACAGCCACCATACCTACCTACTATGGCTTTTTCAAAGCTATTCCGAGATATATTGCCATGCGACTACCACCATGACACGTGCCACCATTTCTACATTGCCATTGCATGATCGTAAGATAGCTAGCATGATGTTTCCATTGATTTCTATGCCATGCTAGATCATTGTCACGGTACACTACCGAAGGCATTCCATATAGAGTCATCTTTGCTCTAAGTTTTGAGTTGTAAGTGTGATGATCATCATTGCTGGAGCATTGTCCCATGTGAGGAAACAAAAGAGGCCAAAGATGCCAACCAAAAAAAAGAGGCCAAAGAGCCCACCAAAAAAATGAGAGAAAAAGAGAGAAGGGACAATGCTACCACCTTTCCACACTTGTGCATATTAAGCACCATGATCTTCATGATTGAGAGTCTCTCGTTTTGTCACCACCATATAGCTAGTGGGAATTTTTCATTATATAACTTGGCTTTTATATTCCAATGATAGGCTTCCTCAAAATTGCCTTAGGTCTTTGTGAGCAAGCAAGTTGGATGCACACCCACTAGTTTTCTTTAAGAGCTTTCACATACTCTTAGCTCTAGTGCATCAATTGTATGGCAATCCCTACTCATTCACGTTGATATCTATTGATGAGCATCTCCATAGCTCATTGATATGCCTAGTCAATGTGACCATCTTCTCCTTGTTTGCCCTGCAACCTCCAGCACACTCCACACCACTTATAGTGCTAAAACCATGGCTCACGCTCATGTATTGCGTGAGAGTCGAAAAAGTTTGAGAAAGTAAAGGTGTGAAAACAATTACTTGGCCAATACCGGGGTTGTGCATGATTTAAATTCGTTGTGCAAGGATGATGGAGCATAGCCAGACTATACGATTTTGTAGGGATAACTTTCTTTTGGCCTTGTTATATTGAAAGTTCATGATTACCATGCTAGTTTGCTTGAATTATTATTGTCTCCACGTCAATAGCAAACTATTATTTTGAATCTAATGGATCTGAACATTCACATCACATAAGAGGAGTTACAAAGGACATCTATGCTAGGTAGTATGAAAGCATCAAAAATTCATTCTTTATCACTTCCCTACTCGAGGACGAGCAGGAGTTAAGCTTGGGGATGCTTGATACGTCTCAAACGTATCTATAATTTTTGATGGTTTCACGCTGTTATCTTGTCAACTTTGGATGTTTTGTTTACCTTTTATATCTTTTTTGGGACTAACTTATTAATTTAGTGCCAAGTGCGAGTTCCTGTTTTTTCTGTGTTTTTGACTCTTTTCAGATATGATTTTGGAACGGAGTCCAAACGGAATAAAATCCCCGAAATAATTTTTTCCAGAACGGAAGAAGATCGGGAGACCTGAGGGCCAAGGCAGGTGGCCCACAGGGAGCCCACAAGCCCTGTTGCCGCGGCCAGGGGGCACCGCGGAAACAAAGCTTGTGGCCTCCCTGGCGCTCCCCTGCCCTAGCTCTTTGGCCTATAAATTCCCTAAAAATCCAGAAAAAAATGAGGGCATCCATGAAAACACTTTTCCGCCGCCGCAAGCTTCCGTTTCCGCGAGATCTCATCTGGAGACCCTTCCCGGTGCCCTGCCGGAGGGGACTTTGGAGTTGGAGGGCTTCTACATCAACATCATCGCGTCTCCAATGACTCGTGAGTAGTCTATTTCAGACCTACGGGTCCGTAGTCAGTAGCTAGATGGCTTCTTCTCTCTCTTGGATCTTCAATACAAAGTTCTCCATGATCTTCATGGAGATCTATCCGATGTAATCCTCTTTGGCGGTGTGTTTGTCGAGATCCGATGAATTGTGGATTTGTGATCAGATTATCTATGAATTATATTTGAGTCTTTGCTGATTTCTTATATGCATGATTTGATATCCTTGTAAGTCTCTCCGAGTCTTGGGTTTTGGTTGGCCAACTAGATCTATGATTCTTGCAACGGGAAAAGTGCTTGGTTTGGGGTTCATACCGTGTGGTGACCTTTCCCATTGACAGACGGGGCAGCAAGGCACGCATCATGTTGTTGCCATCAAGAGTAACAAGATGGGCTTTTATCGTAGATATGAGATTGTCCATCTACATCATGTCATCTTGCTTAAGGCGTTACTCTGTTCTTTTGGACTTAATACACTAGATGCATGCTGGATAGCGGTCGACGTGTGGAGTAATAGTAGTAGATGCAGAAAGTATCGGTCTACTTTTTTTGGACGTGATGCCTATAGATATAATCATTGCCTTAGATAATGTCACGACTTTGCGCGGTTCTATCAATTGCTCGACAGTAATTCGTTCACCCACCGTCTACTTGCTTTCATGAGAGAAGCCACTAGTGAACACTACGGCCCCCAGGTCTATTCACAACTATGGTTTCCACTTTCACTTTTACTTTGCTTTGTTTACTCTTTGCTTTCAGTTCTCACTTTACAAACAATCTATAAGGGATTAACAACCCCTTCATAGCGTTGGGTGCAAGCTCTTTGTGTTTGTGCAGGTACTTGTGACTTGACGTTCTCCTCCTACTGGATTGATACCTTGGTTCTCAAACTGAGGGAGATACTTACCGCCGCTGTGCTACATCACCCTTTCCTCTTCAAGGGAACACCAACGTAAGGCTCCAAGGCCGCGGGGAAAACCTTTGCATATTTTACAAGGAAGTCCCTATAGGCGTAGCCGCAGCAGCAGGATTCCTGGCGCCGTTACCAGGGAAGATATGTTGTCGTAGTAGCAGCCACCATTCCCCGCCGCGGTGCGCGTCTGCCTCCAGTGTGTGTCCTGGGTTTGAGGAGCAGGAGTTCGTCGTCGCTGTGGCGAAGGGTCGCCAACCTGGGGCCGCCCATCGTGCGTGGCCTGGGAAGGCCGTGGCGTAGGCGTCGCCATGGGCCCTCCAGTGTCCTTAGAAGTAGCATGCTGCCTGTTGGCTGCGCAGCTCCGTCCTTGGACGTTCCAGCGCACGCGGGGCCGCCAGGGCCACGGATGATTCCGCTCGCTGCGTCTGATTTCCGGAATGTTGTGGGGGTTCCGGGGCTCCACCTCCCTCTCCCGTGCCCGTGCCCCTCCTACCTGCGTCGTGGCAGGTGCACTAGGCGCAGGTGTCTCGGCCGCCGTCGCGCTCCTCCTCTTGGGAGCCATGGTGGGGGTGTTGATGAAGAAATCCAGCCGCTCACCGCTAGATCAGGTCAACACGACCCTTCTCTTCCCCTACTGGGCGTGCAAAAGATGCCGGTGAAGGATCGACACCTATGGGGGCCTCAACGGTCCCCCTTTTGCTGGTTTGGCGGGGAGGGGGGTCGCGGCAAGAGAAGAAGCAACAGTCAGGGCCCGGCAAGATCTTTTTACCCAGGTTCGGGCCGCGTGGTGAACAAAACCTTACTCCTGCATGTGTTTAGTTATTAGTTTTGGGTTAGTGTAGATGTGTCCCTTTTTAGAGCCTTTTGATTTGCCAAAAAGCCAAAAACCTAGAAGCCTAAAATCCCTTACTACTGAGCATCGGGCCTCCTTTTATAGCCAAAGGGGTCACCACAGTGGCTCAGTGGGTGAACTGTGGGTTCACGGGTGAAACAGCGCCGACCGACAGTTATAGTGCTACTGCCTTGTCAGAGGTGCAATAAATGCTTCGACATACTTCCCTAACCTTGTCAGGGGGGTTTTACACGTACCCACACGTGGCAACTCCGGGGCGTTGCGCTGGCGTGCGGGCGGATGCATGGCGCATGCATCGTTGGTGGCGTGCTCGTCGATGGAGGCGTTCGCAGGTCGCGAGGTCGCCCTAGGCCTGCGCCTCTCCTCGGGCCTTTCTCTTTCTTCCTGGCAGGGTTACCTTGCCAGGGCTCTTCCTGTTCCTCTCGGCAGGGACGTGATGGCCTGCCGAGGCCTTGTCAGCCTTCCCGCAAGGGGGGCTTGCCGGGGCTCTTCTTTCTTCCTTGGCTGGAGGGTCCCGTCATGGCATTGTCTATCTCCCCCACAGGGAACTCCTGTCGAGGTCTCTTCATCGTTGCCAACAAGAGAGTGCTTGCCGGGGCTTGCAATCTGCACTTGGTGGTTTCTGAGTCTCCCTTTCGCCCTAAGCCTCAGCGACGCGCCTTGCCTCTACGGGGGGTCTGCCGGTGTCCGCGCACAAGTCTGGGGCACTGGAGACCCCAGTCTTTAGTGCACCGACACAACAAGAAGTCTTACGATGAGGATGGTGATGAGGACGAAGATGAAGAAGTATCAGAAAACTCGGAGTTCCAGAGGGTAGTTGATGCCATGTGTATTGACAGAGGCGCATCTTTGCACTCCTCCCATCGGCAACTCAAGTAGTGGGTCCGTGAGGTCAACGCAGCAAAACCAGCGGCAGAGGCAAGAAAACCCCTCAAGTTGTCTAACACTCCCATCATCTTCGATGGTGAGGATCACCCTGACCACATCACTTCCATTGGTTGTGTTCCATTGTTGGTATCACCACTGATTCACAACCTCAAAGTCACGAAGTTGTTGGTCGACAGTGGGGCCGGCTTTAACTTGATATCGCCCGACGTTATCAAGCAGCTGCAGAAACCAGACACAGATCTTAAGCCAATAGGGTCCTTCCAGGGTGTCAACCCTGGAAGATCTCATCCAAAGGGAAGGATCAATCTGCCGGTGACGTTCGACAACGAGCTCAACTGCAGGATTGACCGAGTCGTTTTTATGTCGCAAAGATGTCACTCCCATACAATGGAATCCTGCGCCGAGCGGCACTGAAAAAATTAATGGTTGTGTCACATCACGCCTACAACACACTGAAGATGCTAGGGCCGATGAGCATCATCACAATCCACGCCAACAACAAAGACACAATCCTATGTGTCGATAAGCTCTTCCCGAAGGTAGTAGCAACATCCGCAAACAAGGCACTTGCTCCTGCTAACAAAGCTCCCGAGGAAGAAGAGCAAGATATTCGCAAAGACTCTGGTAAGGACTCCGAGAAGAGCACCCTAGAGTGCGGCATGGCCGTCGACGACCTATGAGAGACATGTGTCGCCGGAAGGTGGAAACACAGGACCACCAGGCCCTTGCCAGGTAGTAAGAGTCACTAGGCCGACGCAGTATGCCTAGAGATGGGAGATGACACCTAGGTGCAAAACTTGTGAAACAATGTGCATCTCCGCAAGTCCTACCCGTAAGGCGCGACTCTCACGCCACCCGGCAACCCCTTCCGTACTACTCATCCTGACAAGTCTAGTAACTCTTTGTCCAATAGCCGGGCGGAATCCTTGTGTGTGGTTAATAAAGATAAGTGTTCTGTGACTTCTTCTCAAAGTACATATTTATATTTTGTACCATGCATGGAGTGTTGTAGTGGTTTTTTGACTTGCTTAAGGTAACCTTTGAACTGCCAATGATCTTAGCCTCCTCTATTTTCTCTTCTTTCTTTTTCTCAAAAGGGAAGAATAGCCCCTCGCGAGCAACTATTCCCAGTGGGGGGAGAGTGATGGTATGGACACCTAAGAATGCATTCAAAGATGGCCACCTTGCGCCAAGAAATGCGATGAATATAAAGCTTTCAAGATTTCCTTTTATTGTGAGCTATTTACCTTTGAACGATCTCGTTTGTATGAAACGACGTGCACGCGAAGGGCACTGGTCGAATTTGTCGGTGGTCTTTA
This sequence comes from Hordeum vulgare subsp. vulgare, assembly GCF_904849725.1. Classification (NCBI taxonomy): domain Eukaryota; kingdom Viridiplantae; phylum Streptophyta; class Magnoliopsida; order Poales; family Poaceae; genus Hordeum; species Hordeum vulgare. The sequence continues at coordinate 300,355,373 of NC_058523.1, forward strand.
TTGTTTTGAGTCCACTCAAAAATCCACGTAGCCACGACAATGACGTCAAGGTTGTCTTGCTGGCAGCAGCATCCCCGGTGACCTGCGAAGGACCCATTCCTCAAGTGCTCACGGTTAGGATATGCGCACCAGCAAGCATCCAGAGCAGGCATAGGGATCGAAAACATACTAGCACTACTGGAATTCAGTTATTTGTTGTCAGCCTCTTCTTTGTCGTCTGCTGGCTGATGGCAAAGACCCTATTTGCCATCAGTCACCAAAAAATGGATGGCAAAGAGCAGACTGATGGCAAAGATCCTCTTTGCCATCAGTCTGCTCTTTGTCGTCTGCTAGGGCACGGCAAAGAGCAGGAGGGCAGACGACAAAGAGCGCGGGGCCTCCCCTCCGCCCTCCCCAGCACCGTCACCACCCCTCCTCCCTGCCCCAGCTGCGCCTCCCCTCCGCCCGCCCCAGCACCGTCGCCACCCCTCCTTCCCGCCCCCTCCGCCCACCCCAGCGTTGTCGCCACCCCTCCTCCCTGGAGCTCGGCCTCCCCTCCTCCCCATCCCCTCCTCCCCGCGCCCCTCCTCCCCGGCTTCCCACCGCCCCGGCTGCGCACTGCCACGGCTGCCCTCCTCCCCGGCCACCCACCGCCCCGGCTGCCCACTGCCCTCCTCCTAATAGGTGAGTTTTTTTTGTTATTTGACTAGATTTAGTTAGTTGATTTAGTGATAGTTTAGTTAGTTTATTTAGTTAAATAGTAGATTTAGTCCTAGGTTTAGTTAATTAGTGCTAGATTATTTTTTATTTGTTAATTTAGAGGTAGATTCTATTTTGTTAATTAGTGCTAGGTTATTTGTTATTTGTTAATTTAGTGAAATAAGTAGAAAAAGATGAAGAATAAAAGAAGAATAAGTAGATATGGGAAGAAGAATAAGAAGAAGAGGAGGAGGAGGATAAAAAGAAGAAGAAGAAGAAGAAGAAGAAGAAAAAGAGGAGCGAGGAGAAGAATAAAGAAGACAAAAAAGGACAAGAAGGAAGAAGAAGAAGAGGGAAATGGAAAAGAAGGACGGCGACGAAGAAGAAGAAGAAGAAGAAGAAGAAGAAAAGGAAGAGGAGAAAAAAGAAGAAGATGAAGAAGAATAAAATGACACCCCGACACCCCGACATGATGCCCGAAACCCCGACACGACATCCTGACGACACCCTGGCAGAAAACTCCACGCAGCTGTTAATACGCCGCCCTGACGCCAATGACCTCCAACCCCCGACCTCCGACACCTCTTCGGCCTCTTTTTGACCGAAAAGTCCCCCGACCACCGACCCCCTATACCACTGACCCTGGACCACCGACGACACTGACCCCCGACCACCGACGCCACTAACCCCCGAACCCCGACGCCACCGACACCTGACACCACCGACTCTCGACGGCACTGACTCCCGACGCCACTAACCCCCGACCCCCGACAACTCTTCTGCCTCCGGTTGAACGAGAAGGTGCTTTTCGGCCTTCCACAAGCCGACAGGGTCATAGTTTCGTAAATTATGAGTTTGGTCACATATTTTCCTATTATGTTTTAAAAATATCTTATTTGTGTTGATCTTTTGAATTTCATTGTGCAGTTGTTCGAGGACCTCCACGTGCATTAGACGAGCTCCGCCCCTGCGTTTGTTGGTGAGCATAAATGACTTCTCCTCCTACCCCCTTAATTTGCTCTGTTCCGGTCTTCGTGCCGATGAAACTTGCTAGCTATAGGTTTCTTCAATCATGAGTATGCGTGACCAGTATGCGTCTCCCGTTCGAAAGGGCGACATCTATAAATATGCATGTCTTTGCATATTTATAACCACCATCCTTTCGAATTGTCCAACGTTATCCATGGATAGCCCGAGTATGTGTAGATTGGGTTCGTTTTCCCGTATGCTCTGCTTCGGATCCGATGCCGAATTTCGTCAGTGCCTCCCTGTTGTTCTCCGGGTACACATCCTCTCTACTTATTACTGAGACGTGTATCAGGAGAACAGCGGGGAGGTGCTACCAAAATTCTGCGTCGCATCTCGAGCAGAGCATGGGAAAATGAACCCAATCTACACATACTCGGCTGGGATTAGGACCTATCTTTACCTATTAGTGTGTAGGTTGCATGGACGTAATAAAAATGAAAAACTTGATTAGCGGATGAATATAGATGATGAATTATATATTTATTTCTTGTGCACCCATAGGTAGCTAGGCAACATGAGTGATCGTGCTTGGATGTACACTTGTCACCCTAGTCAGAAAGACATGACCAATGAATGGTTAACAAAAACTAGGGGGTTTGTGAGAGCCGCATTTGCAAATGGCCAGTAAAAAACATGGTGCCCCTGTCCCAACTGCGACAACTGGAAAAAGCAGACAGAGTTTGAAATGGGTAAACACCTGCATATCTGGGGTTTTACGCCTAATTATACGGTGTGGACTTTTCATGGTGAGTCTGACCAACGTGCCAGAGCTGAGGTGATTCGTCATCGCACCGACGAGCATGGTACCAGGATCGAAGACATGGTGCAAGACTTTGATGATGCTCGGGATTCAGACGATGAGATGGAGGAATCTGCAAAGGCCTTCTATGAAATGTTGGAGTCTTCAAAACGTCCTCTCCATGAGCAGACTGAGCTTTGTCAGCTGGATGCCATCGTGCAAGTAATGGCTCTGAAGGCTCAATTCAACCTAGGCGAAGAATTCTACGATGCGATGATGACGATATTTGGACGCTTTCTACCCAAAGGCCATGTACTGCATGCAAACATGTACCAGTCAGAGAAAATCCTCCGTGTACTTAAGATGGCGTATGAGAAGATACATGCCTGCGAGAATGGATGTGCCTTATTTAGGCTTGAGTATGCGGCCTTGAACTATTGCCCCATTTGCAATTCTTCCAGGTATATTGTGGTAGACAACGGTATGGGTGAGAAGAATCAGACCAAAATCCCCATTAGTGTTCTTCGGTATCTGCCAATCGTACCAAGGCTTCAACGTCTTTTCATGGTCGAAGAGAAGGCCAGACAGATGACATGGCAAAAATTGGGCAAAAGAACCGAACTAGATGTGGATGGGAACAAGATGCTTGTACACACTTCAGATGGTTTTGCGTGGAGGCACTTCAATGCATTAAATAAGGATAAATCAGAAGATCCAAGGCATCCTAGAGTTGCCATCAGCACAGATGGTTTCAATGTGTATGGTATGACGGCAACACAATACAGTTGTTGGCCTGTATTTGTCATTCCACTCAATTTCCCACCCGGAGAGATTATGAAAAGAAAGAACATTTTCCTGACGTTGATAATTCTAGGGCCCAACTATCCGGGGAAGAATATGAATGTGTACATGCAGCCCCTTAAGGATGAGTTACAAGAAGCCTGAGATAATAGGATCAAGACCTACGATGCCGCTACCAAAACAAATTTCAAAATGCATGTGTGGTACATGTACTCGACGCATGATTATCTGGCATTTGCGCTATTCGCTGGCTGGTGTGTGCATGGAAGGTTCCCGTGCACCACATGCAAGGCAGCTCTTTAGTTCCGTTGGCTGCAGGCTGGTCGCAAGTTTTCTTGATTCGACATGCATACACAATTCCTGGATTCTAACCATAAGTTTAGAAAAGACAAGAAGAATTTCATAAAAGGTAGAGTTGTCAAAAACACTGCACCAGGTGCGTTGATAGGCCAACAGGCCATTGATCAGTTAAATGCTCTCGAGCCTGATCCTTTGCGTCCAGGATACTTCAAAGGGTATAATACAGAACATGCATGGACTCACAAGTCATGCTTATGGGATCTGCCTTACTTCAAAGACCTCCTTTGCCCACACAACATTGACGTGATGCACACTGAAAAGAATATTGCGGAGGCCATTTTTGGTACATTGTTCGGCATAGAGGGGAAGTCAAAAGATAATCCTAAGGCTAGAATCGACATGGAGGCTCTATGTGATAGACCGTTACAAAACTTGCGACAACGGAAAGGAAAGCAAAGCATAGCGAAGCCAAAGGCATGGTTCAATCTTGAAAGGCCAGCTATGAGGGGAATGCTATTGTGGGTGAAAATGCGGTTGATGTTCCCCGATGGGTATGCTGCGAATCTAAAGAGGGGAGCGAGTCTTGAGAAACTGAAAATCTTTGGTCTCAAGAGTCATGATTGTCACATATGGATTGAGCGGCTAATGTCGGTGATGTTGCGTGGCTTTATCCCTAAGGATGAATGGCTAGTACTGGTAGAGCTGAGCTATTTCTTCCGTTCTCTTTGTGCGAAAGAACTATTGCCTAGCGTGCTAGATGAAATGGAAGAGTTGGCGGCGGAGTTGATCTGCAAATTAGAAAAGATCTTTCCACCGGGCTTCTTTAATCCAATGCGGCATTTGATTTTGCATCTCCCGACCGAGGCAAGATTGGGGGGGCGTTCAAAATCGATGGTGCTACTCAACTGAGAGGATGCAGAAGACGCTTCGAGCAAAGTGTAAAAACAAACATAGAATTGAAGCATCGATGGCCGAGGCATTCATTACTGAGGAGGCGGCAAACTTCGTGACAGCACACTACGAAGCCAAAAATCATCATTTGCATAACCCGAAGCATCGATACAACGATGGCAATCCAAAAAAGGCTTTCGGCACGAGGCTCGGCTGCAGCTGTTCGAGACTACTATGCCTCGCGGCGTATTAGGAAGGACAAGGCGAAGTGCCGTGATTCTAAGATGGAAAAGGAGCATTACATGAAGGTAACTATATATTATTAAGGCTTTGTAGTTAGTTTCCTTCATTTGGTTCTTACACGCTCAAATTTCTCTTTATTAACTTAGGTGCCCCCGAGATTGTGTGTGGATAAGATGGATTGTTGGGAGGCCTTGGTGGATCAGTGGTGCTCCGAAATGTGGGAGGCCATGCACAACAACGCCAAGGAGAGGCGTGGTAAAATGGTTGGTGTGCCACACCATCAAGGGAGCGTCAACTTAATCCAATTTGGCGAGAACTAGGTATGTGGTTTGCTTCATGCCTCATGCAATTCATTCTTAATGTTATCTTGAGCCCTTTACTAATACAATTTTCCTCTCTCTCTTTTAGGCGCGTCACAATAAGACGGAGGTGCCATAGATGTACGACCTGTATGCGATGGCCCATACTGCCTCGTACAAGAAGGTCAAGGCATTCTCTGAGTCTGACCTTGAGCATCTAGAAAACTTCACCAACATCTCCTCCCACCACAAGCTCGTGAAGTATAGAGATCACGGGAAGGCGAGGAAAGGGGAGGACTTTAACCCGAGAGTGGGGCCTATTGATCCAGAGTTGGTGATGATAACAGGCAACGGGAGGCCCCATGGCTCGATCGCCATTGGAGACGGACTTATACATTGTCCTAGAACTCTCCGACAGATAAAGGCACGCCAAATGATTTCCTGTCCTGAGATAACACCTCGTCCATGGCCAGTCGAGCTCGCCATCGAGGTTAGTTTAATGGACTCAACAATCTTTCCGCATTATGTTGTGCGTTGGAACCAATGTAATTACAATGCTAACAATGAGTTGTGTTGCAGGCTGCTATTCTAAAAGAGAGAGAGGCAATGCAGGCGGTTTTGGCGGAGAAGTATAAGGAAATGAAGGAGCTGGAGGAGAGGGCGGCTGCATTGGTGGAGGCGGAGAGGGCACGGAATGATGCGTCTAACAGGGCCATATACAAGCTCTTCGTGGTAAGTTTATTCTTCATATTATTTCAAATCTTGCATTTTAATGTCCGTTTCAATAATAACTAAAAAGTTTGACTTGTCGAAACCAAATGTACAGTCTATGTGCGAGAAGACTGGCCAAGTCCCTCCGGCGATGCCAATCATTAACATGGCGGGGACGTTGAGTTTCATTCCAATGCAGTGATCTTAAGAGTGTCATCATGCTAACGACACATTGCAAACGATGTTTGGTGTAGAATATCTCCCGAAACGCATCGCACGACCCTTCTAAAGTGAAGCCTTCTCCAGGGCAGCCTTCTCCACGTGAAACAAGCCAGAGCCACCGTGCTTCACCGCAGTGATGACGATAATGGTATGTTATCCTCCTTGTTCTTATCTCCTCCTTCTTTTCCTTCTTCTTCTCCTTCTTCTTTTCTTCTTCTTCTCCTCTTCCTTCTCCTTCTCCTTCTCCTCCTCCTCCTCCTCCTTCCTCCTTTTCTTCTCCTTCTTCTTCTCTTCTTGCTTCTTCTTTTCTTCTTCTACGTAGCTTATTTTCCCCAACATAGACATACTTAGCTAATTGTCCTTCAAAATGACATAATTAGCTTAGTTAGGTAAAAACATCATAAGAACCTTGGTTAGCTCATTAAAATGACTAATTTAGCTCCAAAATGACATAATAAGCTCATAATGGCCTATTTAATAAACAATGAACTATACTTACCTAATTATCCTCCAAAATGACATAATTAGCTCCAAAATGACATAATTAGCTCCAAAAAGGCATAATTAGCTAATTTAGCTCGAAGAAGAGGACAAGAGGAGAAGAAAGAGGAAAAATGAAAAGAAGGTAGAAGAAGAAGAAGAGAAGAAGAAGAGAAGAAGAAGGAGAAGGAGAAGAAGGAGAAGGAGATAGCCCCCTACTTCTTCTTCTCTCCTCCTTGTTTTCCTTCTTCTTTTCTTCTTCTTCTCCTCTTCCTTCTCCTTCTCCTCCTCCTCCTCCTCCTCCTCATTCTTCTTTTTATTCTCCTTCTTCTTATCTTCTTTCTTCTTCTCTTTCTTCTTCTATGTAGCTTATTTTCCCCAACATAGACATACTTAGCTAATTGTCCTCCAAAATGACATAATTAGCTTAGTTAGGTAAAAACATCATAAGAACCTTGGTTAGCTCATTAAAATGACTAATTTAGCTCCAAAATGACATAATAAGCTCATAATGGCCTATTTAATGAACAATGATCTATACTTACCTAATTATCCACCAAAATGACATAATTAGCTCCAAAAAGGCATAATTAGCTAATTTAGCTCGAAGAAGATGACAATAGGAGAAGAAAGAGGAAAAATGAAAAGAAGGAAGAAGAAGAAGAAGAGAGGAAGAAGAGAAGAAGAAGAAGGAGAAGGAGCTAGCCCCTCCTTTTCTTCTCTCCTCCTTCTTTTCCTTCTTCTTTTCTTCTTATTCTCCTCTTCCTTCTCCTTCTCCTTCTCCTCCTCCTCCTCCTTCTTCTTTTTCTTTCTTCTTCTCTTCTTGCTTCTTCTCTTTCTTATTCTACGTAGCTTATTTTCCCCAACATAGACATATACATACTTAGCTAATTGTCCTCCAAAATGACCTAATTAGCTTAGTTAGGTAAAAACATCATAAGAACCTTGGTTAGCTGATTAAAATGACTAATTTAGCTCCAAAATTACATAGTAAGCTCATAATGGCCTATTTAATTAAAAAATTACCTATACTTACCTAATTATCCTCCAAAATGACATAATTATACCCAACAAGGCATAATTAGCTAATTTAGCTCGAAGAAGAGGACAAGAGGAGAATAAAGAGGAAAAACGAAAAGAAGGAAGAAGAAGAAGAGAAGAAGAAGAGAAGAACAAGGAGAAGGAGAAGAAGGAGAAGGAGCTAGCCCTCCTTCTTCTTCTCTCCTCCTTCTTTTCCTTCTTCTTCTCCTTCTTCTTTTCTTATTCTTCTCCTCTTCCTTCTCCTTCTCCTTCTCCTTCTCCTCCTCCTCCTCCTCCTTCTTTTACTTCTCCTTCGTCTTCTCTTCTTGCTTCTTCTCTTTCTCTTCTTCTACGTAGCTTAGACTCATCCAACAAAGACTAAATTGGCTAATTATCCTACAAAATGACATACTTAGCTTAGTTAGGTAAAAACATCATAAGAACCTTGGTTAGCTCATTAAAATGACTAATTTAGCTCCGAAATGAAATAATAAGCTCAAAATGGCATAAGAACCTTGGTTAGCTCATGAATACTATATACTTAGCTTGGCTTCCACCTAAATGACACAATTAGCCAATTTAGCTCAAAAATACCTTAATAATCATAGTTGGCTCCAAAATGACATATTTTACCCAAGTTAGCTCCAAAATGGCCTATTTTATAAAAAAATTCCTATATTTAGCTAATTATCCTCCAAAATGACATAATTAGCTCCAAAAAGGCATAATTAGCTAAATTAGCCCGAAGAAGAGGACAAGAGGAGAAGAAAGAGGAAAAATGAAAAGAAGGAAGAAGAAGAAGAAGAGAAGAAGAAGGAGAAGGAGAAGGAGGAAGAAGAAGGAGAAGGAGGAGAGAAGATCCTTCTCCTTCTTCTCTTCCTTCTTGTCCTTCTTCTTTTCTTCTTCTTCTCCTCTTCCTTCTCCTTCTCCTCCTACTTCTCCTCCTCCTCCTCCTCCTCCTCCCTCTTCTTCTTTTTCTTCTCCTTCTTCTTCTCTTCTTGCTTCTTCTCTTTCTTCTTCTACGTAGCTTATTATCTAAGAACCTTGGTTAGCTAATTAAAATGACTAATTTAGCTCCAAAATGACATAATAAGGTCAAAATGGATTAGTAACCATAGTTGTCTACAAAATGACATATTTTATCCAAGTTAGCTCTAGAATGGCCTATACTTAGCTAAGTTCTCTCCTAAATGATATAATAATGCTATGTAGCTCCAATATGACCTATTCCACCTAACTTAGATATTAAATGGCCTATACTTAGCTAAGTTCTCTCCAAAATAACCTATACTTCTCTTCTTCATCTAGTATTCTTCTTCTAACTTTCTTATTTGTCATTTTGCAGATTACATTCACTTCACGGGAAGCTTGGATTATATTGATGGAATGCTTGAATATGGTTTCTTGTACCATGGCTTCACGGAAGCTTGTATTGATACTATTGTAGTATATGGATATATACGAAACTTTGTATATGCATGGATGAAACTGGTCTAATATATGGTTTGGTATGGATGCAACTTGCATAATATGTATGTACTATGGATGAAAGTTATTCTAATATGGTTATGAGTATGGAAACAAATTTATTTCTGTCAAATATATATATATATATATCCTGATTATTGTGAAAATTGCTGGTTATAATAGAAAATAAAATAAACAAGGGTTGTTTTGTGCCTTTGCCGTCCGCCCACCGACGGCAAAGGCCATAGGGCAGATGACAAACGAAGGAGGGCTGACGGCAAAGGTGGGAGGGGCTGGGTGCAAAGGTGGAGGGAGAGAGGGGCTCGGTGCCCCCTTTGCTATCGGACTCAAATATGGCTAACGACAAAGAGAGGAGGGCAGACGGCAAAGGAGGAGGGCTCATGGCAAAGGTGGGAGGGAGAGAGGGGTTGGGTACCCCCCTTTGCCGTCGGCCCTGAACATGGCTGACGACAAAGAGGGTAGGGCAGACAGCAAAGAGGAGAAGCTTGTCGTTAGCACTTGAAAGGAGCGTTTGTGGATCTGCCGTCGCATTTTATTTGCCATCTACCCCCTCATGGAAAAAATTCTTTGCCGTCCGCCTTACAAAAGCAGACGGCAAATAACCTCTTCACTGGATTTTTTTTTGCCGTCTAGTTTTCCCCAACAAAGAGATACTTAGCTAATTATCATCCAAAATTACATAATTAGCTTAGTTAGGTAAAAACATCATAAGAACCTTGGTTATGCAAGTTGCGCAGAATAGGTATCTCAACTTTGCTCCACTTTCAGGCCAGAATTCCAGCTGCCGGCATTCTCCCTCTTCATGTAAACCTTGCAAAATAAGAGAGAAAAGGCATAAGAATTGTACCGTGAAGTTAAATAACAACCCAAGAAGCGATAAATATCAACATGAAAACATGATGCAAAATGGACGTATCATCTCCCCCAAGCTTAGACCTCGCTTGTCCTCAAGCGAAAGCCTAGCTCAATAAATATGTCCACATGTTTAGGGAGAGAGGTGTCGACAAAACAAGATACGAACATGCATGCATCATGATCATGATCAGAACAACAATAGCAACATATAATCTCTCATGCTAAAGTGATAATTCCTTCACAAAGTAAAGCATGGATCAGGAACCTTACCGAGAAGTAACAACCGATAGCCTTTAGTCATTGAAGCAATTGCAATTTATCACAACATCAGAAAGAGTCAAATAAGAGCTTGTAAAGAAAATCTACATACTCAATCATTCTTTCGTTCTCTACAATTGCTACAACTCACGTGGTACTCATGAGATTAAAATTTCAGCTGGACACAGAGAAAGATAGGGGCTTATAGTTTTGCCTCCCAACTGCTTACCTCAAGGGTGATGTCAACAATAATAATTCATGAATACTTACCTCCAAGTTGACATATTAATATAGATCTTTCCCAAGCATATGACGTTAGCCAAGACAAATGCGAAATAGGGAATTGGTGAAGATCACCATGCCTCTTTCAAGGGCAAAAAGTAAAGGTACAAGATAGGCCCTTCGCAGAGGCAAGCAGAGGTTGTCATGCGCTTTTGAGGTTTGGATGTGTGTCCTCTTATTGCGGAGGAATGTCACTTTATATTGCCTCGTGTGATAAAGAACTTTATTATGCAGTCTGTCGCTTTTATGTCTTCCTCATCACAGGTTCGTACAAAGCTTATTTTCCACACACTAATAGATCAAACATATTAGAGAGCATTTTTTATTGCTTGCACCGATGACAACTTACTTGAGGGATCTTATTCAATCCATAGGTAGGTATGGTGGACACTGATGGAAAAACTGGGTTGATGGTTTATGGATGCACAAGTATTATCTCTACTTAGTGCGGGAGGTTTGGCTAACGTGAGGTGGAAGCAATCATCACATGCTAAGGGATCTCTAATCATATAACATTGTTCGGAGCCGAGCAAACACAATTCATTATGCCGTCTTCCTTGTCCAACATCTACTTCTAGGCATGCAATAGTTTAGTGAGTGTTCACAATCATAGGTGGTGTCAGAGATGATATATTTATATGTGAACCTCTCCTTCTTTATCACTTCCTATTAATTGCAACCATGACCAAGGTCTACGTTTGCCTACCCTCAACAAGTTTCAATCCTCATTCTTTTTATATGTGAAGCCATCGATTCCCATAAGATCATTACATGATCTTTCATGCTTTTGTTCTGTTCTCACTCTATTGATCATGGCAAGAGGCAAAGCCCTTCAACTAAGACACTCTTTATTATATGGCTCACGAGGTCGAATACATCAGGGGTGACACAAAGCAAAACTCAAGACTAAAACACTAAGACTTTTAATCTACTAGAGAAAGAGAAAACTGAAACGGAAAAACTAAAACAAAGGTAAAGGCAAAAGATGTGATGGTGATACGATACCGGGGCAACTCCCCCAAGCTTGGCACAAGCCAAGGGGATTGCCCATACCAATGCTCAGTTGTCTTCCTTTGGTGGTGAAGGTGGAGGAGTTGTTGCAATCTTTGACTCCAAGAGGGCCATTAATCTTTGATATATACCTTGGAGATTTTTCAACTTCTTCCCTGTTGAGCACAGATTGCACTCCGTCCCACGCCTGATTCCTCTCCTTGGTTTTTCCCTTGGTTTCTTTAGGTAGCCTTTCCTTAGCCTCCATGACCTCCATCCTTTTCAAATCAACACTTGCTTCCCCATAAACTTGGGGGAGATTGTTCTCCCCCACAGATTCCTGAGACGACAACTTGCTCTAAATCTGTGGCAGAAAACAGGCTCGAAACGAAAAACAGAGGAAATCTGCGTGATGCAGGGGTCAGACCAAACGAGAGTATATATAATGATTTTTTCAGACCAGAAGGAGTACCCTGCATGAAAATGGAGTTCGGGAGGCGCACGAGGTGGCTACAAGCCCTCACGGCGCGGCCAGGGGGTGGGCCCGCGGCGTGCAGGCTTGTCGCCTCCTCGCGCACTTTCCGGACTACTTCCATTTTTTGTATTTTTTCAAATATTCCAAAACGGAGAAAATTTCCTACTCGAAAAGTTTTGGACTCTGTTTTCTTACCGAATCACATACCTCTTCATTTTCGGAGTCTGAAACAGGCTCATAAATATCCCTTAGGTATTCTTCCGGTGTTATGATATTGATAATATTGCTTTCAACATTTATGGGAGTACCTAAGATATAATGCTTGATTCTCTGCCCATTTACAACTCTCGGACAATTACCTTCCGTGTTGTTGATCTTGATAGCACCGGAACGATATACTTCCTCAACAACATACGGACCTTCCCATTTAGAGAGTAGCTTTCCTGCAAAGAATCTTAAACGACAGTTATATAGCAAGACATAATCACCTACATTGAACTCACGCTTTTGTATTCTCTTATCATGCCACCTCTTAACCTTCTCTTTGAACAACTTGGCATTCTCATATGCCTGAGTTCTCCACTCATCAAGTGAGCTAATGTCAAATAACCTCTTCTCACCGGCAAGTTTGAAATCAAAGTTGAGCTCTTTGATTGCCCAATAAGCTTTATGCTCTAGCTCAAGAGGTAAATGACATGCTTTACCGTACACCATTTTGTACGGAGACATGCCCATGGGATTCTTATAGGCAGTTCTATAAGCCCACAGTGCATCATCGAGCTTCTTAGACCAATTCTTTCTAGACCTGTTGACAGTCTTTTGCAGAATTAGTTTAATCTCTCTATTGCTTAGCTCTACTTGACCACTGGACTGAGGGTGATAGGGAGACGCAATTCTATGGTTGACATCGTACTTAGCAAGCATTTTACGGAAAGCACCATGAATGAAATGTGAACCACCGTCGATCATTAGATATATAGGGACTCCAAATCTAGGGAAGATAACTTCTTTCAGCATCCTGATAGAGGTGTTGTGATCAGCACTACTAGTGGGGATAGCTTCTACCCACTTAGTGACGTAATCAACAGCAACTAAGATGTGAGTATACCCGTTGGATTTTGGAAAAGGTCCCATATAATCAAAGCCCAGACATCAAATGGTTCAATGACAAGTGAATAGTTCATAGGCATTTCCTGACGTTTGCTAATATTACCTATTCTCTGACATTCCTCACAAGACAAGACAAACTTACCAGCATCCTTGAAGAGAGTGGGCCAATAGAAAACTGATCGCAATACCTTGTGTGCAGTTCTATCTCCCGCATCTCGGAGTGACACTTCTGTAGGATCTGTCCCTGTTCATGTTCAGGTACACAACGTCTAATAACACCATCTACTCCTTCCTTATAAAGGTGAGGATCATCCCAAAAGTAATGTCTCAAGTCAAAGAAGAATTTCTTCTTTTGCTGGTACGTGAAACTAGGTGGTATGTACTTGGCAATGATATAGTTTGCATAATCAGCATACCACGGTGCACGACGTGAAGAATTGATGACATTCAGTTGCTCATCAGGAAAGCTATCATCAATAGGTTGTGGGTCATCAAGAACGTTCTCCAACCTAGACAAGTTATGTGCTACTGGGTTATTAGCACCCTTTCTGTTGACAACGTGCAAATCAAATTCTTGTAGCAAGAGAACCCATCTGATAAGTCTAGGTTTAGCGTCTTTCTTCTCCATGAGGTACTTAAAAGCAGCATGATCAGTGTGAATAGTGACTTTGGAATCAACTATGTAAGACCTGAACCTTTCACATGCAAACACGACTGCTAAAAAATCCTTCTCCGTAGTAGCATAGTTTCTTTGGGCACTGTCTAGAGTTTTACTAGCATAGTGAATAACATTCAACTTATTATCAACTCTTTGCCCTAGAACAACACCAACAACATAATCACTAGCGTCACACATGATCTTAAAAGGCAAGTTCCAATCAGGTGGTTGAACAATAGGTGCGGTTATCAAAGCCCTCTTAAGTATTTCAAAGGCTTCCTCACAATCATCGTCAAAAACAACAGGAATATCCTTTTGCAAGAGATTGGTAAGAGGCCTAGAAATCCTAGAGAAGTCTTTAATGAACCTTCTATAGAAACCAGCATGACCAAGGAAACTTCTTATACCTTTGATATCTGTGGGGTATGGCATTTTCTCGATTGCATCAACCTTAGCCTTATCGATTTCAATACCTCTTTCAGAAATTTTATGTCCTAAGACGATGCCTTCAAGAACCATAAAGTGGCACTTTTCCCAATTCAAGACAAGATTGATGTCTTTATATCTCTGTAAGACTTGATCAAGGTTGCTGAGGCAATCATCAAAAGAAGACCCATAAACGGAAAAGTCATCCATGAAAACCTCGACAATCTTTTCACAAAAGTCAGAGAATATAGCCATCACACATCTTTGAAAGGTGGCAGGTGCATTACATAAGCCAAAAGGCATACGTCTATAAGCAAAGGTACCGAAAGGACAGGTGAAAGTGGTTTTCTCCTGATCAATTGTGCAACTGGTATTTGGGAGAAACCAGAATAACCGTCTAGAAAGCAGAAGTGTGTGTGTTTGGACATCCTTTCTAGCATTTGGTCGATAAAAGGCAAAGGGTAATGATCTTTCCTAGTGGCTTTATTCAGTTTCCTCTGTGGGATCAATTCATCCTTATCATTAGGGACAACGGTAATGCCTCCCTTCTTAGGGACGCAATGCACCAGACTCACCCAATCACTATGAGCAACAGGATAGATAATACCCGCTTCCACGAGCTTTAGTATTTCTTTTCTTACTACCTCTTTCATCTTAGGATTTAATCACCTTTGATGATCAGCAACTGGTTTAGAATCAAGATTAGTTTTAATCTTGTGCTGGCATAGGGTAGGACTAATGCCCTTAAGATCATCAAGAGTATATCCAATAGCAGCACGGTGCTTCCTCAAAGTTTTTAGTAACTTCTTTTCTTCATGCTCTGAGAGGCTAGCACTAATTATAACATGATATATCTCTTTTTCATCAAGATAGGCATACTTAAGAGTATCATGCAACTATTTAAGCTCGAACACAGGATCACCCTTTGGTGGAGGTGGATCCCCAAGCAGTTCAACAAGCAAGTTATTCTTAAGGATAGGATATTCTTCTAAGACAACTCTATCTATCTCATCCCTTTCATCCATATGCATATCATTTTCATGCTCAAGCAAGTATTGCTCTAAGGGATGAGTAGGAGGCATGGCAATAGAAGCTAAGGCAATAGTTTCATCCTTACTAGGCAACTCATTTTCATGAGGTTGCCTACCAAACTTGGAGAAGTTGAACTCATGTGACACGCCTTCAAAGCCAACTGTGACAGTTTGCTTCTCATAGTTAATATGAGCATTGACAGTATTGAGAAAAGGTCTACCAAATATGATGGGACAAAAGCTATCTTGTGTGGTAGCAAGAACGAGGAAATCAGCAGGATACTTTGTTTTACCACACAAGACTTCAACATCCCTAACAATTCCCACAGGGCAGATAGTATCTCTATTGGCAAGCTGAATAGTGACATCAATAGGCTCTATCTCAAGAGGTGCAATCTCATCTTTGATTTCATCGTATAAGGATTGAGGTATTGCACTAACACTAGCACCCACAACCATGATAACAATGATCTCCTATCTTAACAGAAACCACAGGCATGCCAACAACAGGCCTATGTTTGTCTCTAACGTGAGGTTTAGCAATTCTAGCAGCATCTTCACAGAAGTGAATATTATGTCCCTCAACATTGTCGGACAGAACATCTTTGATAATAGCAATGCTAGGTTCAACTCTAATTTTCTCAGGGGGTGTAGGTGTTCTTTGTAGCCTCTACGTATCACAGTTGAAGCTTTAGAATGATCCTTTATCCTAACAGGGAAAGGTGGTTTCTCAATGTAAGCACTGGGAACCACAGGATCATTATAGGCAATGACTTTCTCTTCAACTGGAGTGGGTTTAACTACATTGACTTCTAAAGGAGGATAATATTTAAACCACTTCTCTTTGGGGAGATCAATATGAGCAACAAAGGATTCACACAATGAAGCTACTATCTCAGAGTCAAGTCCATATTTAGCGCTAAAGTCACAAAAAGTATTTGTCTCAACAAAGGATTTAACGCAATCAAACGTGCAATTCATACCTGACTCCTTACCTTCTTCAAGCTCCCAATCTTCAGAGTTGCGTTTAATTATCTCGAATAAATTCCATTTGAAGCGGATATCTCTCTTCATAAAAGAACCGGTACAAGAAGTGTCAAGCATGGTGCGATCATCATGAGAAAGTCGAGCATAGAAGTTCTGAATGATAATTTCTCTCGAGAGCTCGTGATTGGGGCATGAATATAGCATTGATTTGGGCCTCCCCCAAGCTTGAGCGATGCTTTCTCTGTCATGAGGCCAAAAATTATAAATATAATTCCGATCACGATGTACAAAATGCATAGGATAAAACTTTTGAGGGAATTCCAATTTCAACCGATTGTAGTCCAATAATCCAGTATCATCACATAGCATATACCATGTCAACGCCTTATCCTTCAAAGATAAAGGAAAGACCTTCTTCTTGACCTCATCCTCGGGCAAACCTGCAAGCTTAAATAAACCACAAACTTCATCTACATAGATTAGATGCAAGTCTGGATGTGATGTTCCATCTCCTGTAAAAGGATTAGCCAGCAGTTTCTCAAGCATACCCAAAGGAAATTCAAAGAAAATATTTTTAGTAGGTGCAGCAGGTTGAGGAGAAACTATTTGTGCTACCGTTCGAGGTGAAGATACCCCGAACAAGCCCCTCAAAGGATTAGTATTCATAGTGACAAGTGACAATAAATTTCAGCACACTATATGAATGTTTCCTTACCAAGTTCCACTTACCAAAGCCGCTTCAATCCCCGGCAACGGCGCCAGAAAAGATTCTTGATGACCCACAAGTATAGGGGATCAATGATAGTCCTTTCGATAAGTAAGAGTGTCGAACCCAACGAGGAGCAGAAGGATCTGACTAGTGGTTTTCAGCAAGGTAAAATCTGCAGGCACTGAAATTGTCGGTAACAAGTGATTGTGTGGTGAGATGATTCGTAGCAAGCAACAAGTAACAAAAGTAGCAACGGTGCAGCAAGGTGGTCCAATCCCTTTTATAGCAAGGGACAAGCCTGGACAAAGTCTTATAGGAGGAAAAACGCTCCCGAGGACACATGGGAATTTCTGTCATGCTAGTTTTCATCATGTTCATATGATTCGCGTTCGTTACTTTGATAGTTTGATATGTGGGTGGACCGACGCTTGGGAACTGCCCTTACTTGGACAAGCATCCCACTTATGATTATCCCCTCTCGCAAGCATCCGCAACTACGAAAGAAGAATTAAGACAAAGTCTAACCATAGCATTAAACTAGTGGATCCAAATCAGCCCCTTACGAAGCAACGCATAAACTAGGGTTTAAGCTTCTGTCACTCTAGCAACCCATCATCTACTTACTACTTCCCAATGCCTTCCTCTAGGCCCAAATAATGGTGAAGTGTTATGTAGTCGACGTTCACATAACACCACTAGAGGAAAAACAACAAAGAACATATCAAATTACCGAACGAATACCAAACTCACATGACTACTATTAGCATGACTTATCCCATGTCCTCAGGAACAAAAGTAACTACTCACAAAGCATAATCATATTCATGACAAGAGAGGTAATGAGTAGCATCAAGGATCTGAACATAAACTCTTCCACCAAGTAATCCAACTAGCATCAACTACAAAGAGTAATCAACACTATTAGCAACCTTACAAGTACCAATCGGAGTCACGAGACGGAGATTGGTTACAAGTGATGAACTAGGGTTTGGAGATGAGATGGTGTTGATGAAGATGTTGATGGTGATGAGTCCCCTCCGATGAGAGGAGTGTTGGTGATGACGATGGCGACAATTTCCCCTTCGAGAGGAAAGATTCCCCGGCACGATTGTCCTGCCGGAACTCTAGATTGGTTTTGCTCAAGTTCCGCCTCGTGGCGGCAGCGAATCCATGAAAAAGATCCTCCCTCATTTTTTCCTGGACGAAACCCTTCATATAGTAGAAGAGGGGGTAAGTGGGCCAGCAGGCTGCCCACAAGCCTTCATGGCGCGGCCTGGGGGGTGGCCACGCCGTGCAGGCTTGTGGCCACCTGCACGCGCCCCTTTGGCACTTCTTCGGTCGAGTATTTTTTATAAATCTGGAAAAAATCCTCGTTGATTTTTACGGCGTTTGGAGTTGCGCAGAATAGGTATCTCAACTTTGCTCCACTTTCAGGCCAGAATTCCAGCTGCCGGCATTCTCCCGCTTCATGTAAACCTTGCAAAATAAGAGATAAAAGGCATAAGAATTGTACCGTGAAGTGAAATAACAACCCAAGAAGCGATAATTATCAACATGAAAACATGATGCAAAATGGACGTATCAGTACATAGTTCCTATTTGCAATAATGAGAACATCATTGATCCTTCCCATGGGTTTCTTGACAGTAGAATCCGCAAGATGCAAATTAAGAGAACACTCTTCAATCTCATTAAAACCCAAAACATCACATAAAGACTTTGGAATCGCGGAAACACTAGCACCCAAATCACACAAAGCATTGCATTCATAGTTTTTGATTTTGATTTTGATAGTAGGTTCCCACTAATCATGAAGCTTTCTAGGGATAGAGACTTCCAATTCAAGTTTCTCTTCAAGAGATTTTATCATAGCTTCGACGATATGATCGGTAAAGGCCTTGTTTTGGCTATAAGCGTGTGGAGAGTTTAGCATGGATTGCATCAAGGAAATGCATTCAATCAAGGAGCAACTATCATAATTGAATTCCTTGAAATCCAAAGTAGTAATTTCATTACTACTCAAAGTTTTAATATCTTCTACTCCACTTTCAATGCTTTTAGCATCAAGATAGATGGACTCCGAATCATTGGGGCGTTTTTCAACCAAAGTGGATTCATATCCAGCCCCATCATCATTGGGTTTGACACAAGAAAACAAAGATTCAATGGGAGTCACACCAAGCAGTTTAAGATATTCGTGATTCTCATCACGAATTTCAGGTTTAGCAGCCATTTTATTGACTAAAGTAGCATGTTTATCACAAATCTGGCCTACCAATTTTTCAAGACAAGCAAACTGAGAATCAAGTGCAAGGAATTCTTTGGCCATAATATAAATTTCTTTATTCATGAAAGCCAAAAAAGAATTTTGCTCCTTCAGTTCTCTACGAAAGCAACTGTTGTATTCAAACTGTGTAGACATGAAGCCTTTAACACTAGTTTCAATCCCTTCCAACCTTGCATAGTGAGCATCAAAATCCTTTGGTTGGGCCATACAGGTCTTAGCAGGCAGACAAGCGAACAGAAAGCAAGCGAGAGAAAAGGGCGAACGAAAAGGCAAACGAAAAAGGCAAACGAAAAAAAGGGCAAATCTTTTTGTAAATTTTTGTTTTTCAGAAGTGGGGGAGAGGAAAACAAGACGCAAAAAAAGTAAATGCAAGAGATGAGTTTGTGACACTTACTTGGATGAGTTCTTGACTTGATCGTCCCCGGCAACGGCGCCAAAAATTCTTCTTGCTACTTCTCAAACAACAATGCCAAAAATTGACACGTTGACGGAGACTTGCTTGCGTCGGTTTTCCCCTTGAAGAGGAAAGGGTGATGCAGCACAGGAGTAGTAAGTATTTCCCTCAGTTTGAGAACTAAGGTATCAATCCAGTAGGAGAATCTCATCAAGTCCAGAGTACCTGCACAAACACAAACAAGATTGCACCCAACGCAATAAAGGGGTTGTCAATCCCTTCAAGATGGATTGCAAAGTGAGATCTGAAGGGGGAAAGTGAAACGAAGTAAAAGAGTAAGGCTGGAAATATGGTGTGGAGTAGACCCGGGGGCCATAGTGTTCACTAGAGGCTTCTCTCAAAATAGCAAATATAACGATGGGTGAAAAAATTACTTTCGAGCAATTGATAGAACCACGCAAACTCTTGACGATATCTAAGGCAATGATCATACATATAGGCATCACGTCCGAGACAAGTAGACCGATACTTTCTGCATCTACTACTATTACTCCACACATCGACCGCTATCCAGCATGCATCTAGTGTATTGAGTTCATGACGAATAGAGTAATACCTTAAGCAAGATGACATGATGCAGAGGAATAAACTCAAACCAATGATGAAAATCCCATCTTTTTACCCTTGATGGAAACAACACGATGCGTGCCTCGCTACCCCTTCTGTCACTAGGTGAGATCACCGCATGGTATGAACCGAAAACCAAGCACTTCTCCCATTGCAACAATCATAGATCAAGCTGGCCAAACAAAACCCACAATTCAAAGAGAATTACAAGGATATGAAATCATGCATAAGAGAGATCAGAAGAAACTCAAATAAGATTCATAGATAATCTGATCATAAAGCCACAATTCATCGGATCTCGACAAACACACCGCAAAAGAAGATTACATCATATAGATCTCCATGAAGATCATGGAGAACTTTGTATTGAAGATCCAAGAGAGAGAAGAAGCCATCTAGCTACTAGCTATGGACCCGTAGGTCTATGGTGAACTACTCACGCATCATCGGAGAGGTCATGGTGTTGATGAATAAGCCCTCCGTATCCGAATCCCCCCTCCGGTAGGGCACCAGAACGTGCCCCAGATGGGATCTTGCGGAGACAGAAGCTTGCGGCGGCGGAAAAGTACTTTCGATGATCTTCTCATTTTTTTGGAATTTATGGGAATATATAGGCAGAAAACCTAGGGCACAGGAAGCCTAGGGATCCCACAAGCCTGGGAGGCACGGGCCCCCCTGGCCGCGGCTAGGGGGCTTGTGGGGTCCCTGGTGGCCCCTGCCCTGCTTCTCAGGCTCCCCGATCTTATTCTGTTTCGGAAAAAAATCTTTTGGAAGTTTCGTTCCGTTTGGACTCCGTTTAAAATCCTCCTATGAAAAGGGTCAAAAACACGGAAAAACAAGAACTGGCACTTGGCACTGAGTCAATAAGTTAGTTCCAAAAAAGATATAAAAGGCATACAAAACATCCAAAGTTTGACAAGATAATAGCATGACACCATAAAAAATTGTAGATACGTTGGAGACGTATCAACTGCCATCATGGCTTGGGGCAATGTCGTGGATGTAGGAGAGGAGCAAGCGAAAGGAGAGCTCCAGGAGTTTGCTGAGATGAAGGAAGGTCTAAAGGGGCGTAGGGGGCACACGGGGAGAGGCCTTTAAGGTGGGGGTGAGCAGAGGGACCTCAGGGTGGCCTCGGATGCACTTCGGGCGTTGGGAGCACGCGTGCTAGAGCTGTCTTGGTGGATTCTTGGCGTCGGGGAGGAGCTTGGGAGGTTGGGGGAGATGCTTGGCATGCAAGGGCATCTTGGCTAGGCCAGACACGAGCTATAGGACACGATGGCTGGTCAGAGCATCGTTGTTGCATGCCAGCAGCATGGTCACCACGCCAACATGTGTCCGGGGCAACCTTTTAGTTGGGAAAATTTGTCTAACGTGTGAGGGACGCATTCAGGAGAGTATTGGACAGGTTTGAGAGGATAAGGGGTAGGGTAAAAGGGGTTTATACTACAAGTAAGTGTCATGCTGCAAACTTGGGATCATTCAAAAGGGGTTTTACTACAGGGCATTAGGGTAAGACCTTGTGTAGAGGTCTTAGGTATGCAAGGACTACAAACATACCAAAGTTCGACCTTAGGAAATAAGTGTAGCTAGCACTTATAGTTCAATGCTACATTTGCTGCTAAATCTTAGGTTTAGATGAACTGCTCGTATTTTCCATATGAGGTTGCCATTTTTTGGTGTGGCAAGATGCATTACCACACTAGAGGTGTTGTTGAAAAATTTGAGGGATTTGCATGAAAAAAATGGGAGTGGGCTAAAAGAGGTGCTTCCAAGGTAACAAGGGAGGGTAAGTGAGGGAGTTACCCTACCCAATAATTGATCTGAGTTTATGGCAAAGTTGTTGGAGGTAAAACAAGGTTAGAATATACTATGATAAAAATTTGGAGGCAAGGGGAATCTTTTTTGGGTCATCTTTGCTTGTCGACCAGCTTACGGCTGAAGGTGTTTGTGTTGTGTTTGGGCTAGGAACAATAATCCTATGGCCTTGATATTTCCGAGGAGTGGATGGTATGACCATCTGGCCCTGATCACCAATTTTGAGATTATATGGTGAAAGTTGACAATGTAAACTTGATGAACCCTAGAAATGGGTAGAAATGGTTTTCTCTACATAAATCCATCCAAATTAGTTCCCCCTAATGCATCACTTGGTGTGGTGGCATTAATTGAGGATTAGAGCATGCCCAAAAAGTTTCGTATAATTGGAGAAACTTGTCAATGCAAATATTCCCCATTCTAGAAATTAGCAGAAGTGGTTTTGAGGGGCTTTGGACAAGTTCATCTATTCTCCTTCATGCACGACTTGGTGTGGATGCATTATTAGGGTATTAGAACATGTCCACAAAATATGAGAACAAAAGGAGAAACTTGGCAATGTAGAGTTGCTCAAATTTGGTTCTGAACAAAGAGAGTTTTGGAATATTTTGGTGAATCAAATCAATTTGGATTGAGATGAAACTTGGCAAGATCATCACATATATGAGGTGTGACTTGCTCGAATTTTACTCGAACTATTTGAGAATATTTCATATAGAAATATTTCAAATACTTGAAATAGGAAGGAACGGTTTTTTGGAGGGTTTTATCCAATATTTCGAACATGACCATGCGTTTAAACACATATATATATATGGAAAATGTATGTCCACTTAGTTTCCCTAAATTTTGTCAAATATTTTGGAAGCAAGAAAAATATATTTTCTTGACAAAAGACCATTTCTAGCCTTAGAAAAAGGTACTTAAATAAAATAGGAAAATAATATTTTTGTGTCTTTGGGAAGTATTTTTGAGAATAGGATTTAAATAAAATGTTTGGGTAAAACATCTTCCATAATTTGAGGACTTGTAGTGCAAACCTCACTTCAGGGGTTTTTGAAGTATTAAATCAAATAAGTGCTTTTTGGTCAAAATAATATTTTGTAAAATTATCGTTAGGCTCTATACACATGGTATGGTCATTGGGCAAAGATTTAGAGAGAGGGTGAGTCTAGTGAGTAGGAGGGAGTTTTGTTATTCAAAACACAAGCAACAAATCAAGCAATGAGTAGTCAATTCAAGCACCACAAGCACACGAAAACTTTTTCATTGGTCCTAATTTTTGAGCTATGTTGACTTAGTCAGGAGAGGCAAAACACAGGGTGTGACACATAGACATCTACCAAATTTTATAATTGAAAAATGCAGCAACTTCTAACATAATCCCAACAGACTTTAGCATCGCTAATGAGAAAGTCTCATGGTAGTCAACTCCTTGAACTTGTCGGAAACTTCATTGTGACAAGTTGAGCTTTATAGATGGTGACATTACCACCATCGCTTGTCTTCTTTGTAAAGATCCATTTGTACTTAATAGCCTTACGGCCATCAAGTAATTCTACCAAATACCATACTTTGTTTTCATTCATGGATCCTATCTGGGATTTCATGGCCTCTAATCAATTGTTGAAATCCGGGCCCACCATTTCTTCTTCATAGCTCGTAGGTTCACTATATTCCAACAACATGACCTCCAAGACAGTATTATCATACCACTCACGAGCAGTACGTGTCCCTGTCGACCTACGTAGTTCGGTAGTCTTATGATCATCATCATTAGCTTCCTCTTCAATTGGTGTAGGCATCAGAGAAACACCTTTATATGTCGTTCTACTCTCTAATTGAAGTGATGATTCAATAACCTCATCAATTTATACCTTCCTCGCACTCAATCCTTTCAAAACAAACTCTTTCTCTAGAAAGGATCCATTCTTGGCAAAAAAAGACTTTGCCTTCAGATCTGAGATAGAAGGTAACCCAATTGTTTCCTTAGGGTATCCTATGAATATGCACTTCTCTGCTTTGGTTTCGATCTTATCAGATTGAAGCCTTTTCGCATAAGCAGCACTGCCCCAAACTTTAAGAAATGACAACTTAGGTTTCTTGCCAATCCATAATAAATACGGTGTCGTCTCAACGGATTTAGATGGTGCCCTGTTTAAAGTGAATGTGGTTGTGTCTAATGCATAACCCCAAAACAATAGTGGAAAATTGGTAAGAGACATCATAGTACACACCATATATAATAGATCACGCTATGGCATATGGACACACCATTACAATATGTGGTTCCAGGTGGCATGAGTTCTGAAACAATTTCCACATTATCTTACATGTATAGCAAACTCGTAACTCAGATATTCACCTCCACGATCATGTCGTAGAAATTTGATATTCTTGTCATGATGATTTTCAACTTCACATTGAAATTGCTTGAACTTTTCAATATTTCAGACTTGTGTTTCATCAAGCGAATATACCCATATCTACTCAAATCATCTGTGAAGGTAAGAAAATAACAATATCCATTGCGTGCTTCATCACTCGTTGGACTGCATACATCAAAATGTATTATTTCCAATAAGTCACTTGCCCGCTCCATCTTACTAGAAAACGGGGTCTAAGTCATCTTGCCCATGAGGCATGGTTCACATGTCTCAAGCGGTTCAAAATCGAGTGAGTCCAAAGATCCATCAGCATGGAGTTTCTTCATGCATTTTACACCAATATGACCTAAGCGGCATTTCCACAAGTAAGTGGTACCATACTAACTTTACATATTTTGGCATCAAGACTATGATCATGTGTACCACTAGGATCGAGATTCAATAACCCAATCACATTGGGTGCATGATCATAGAACATATTATTCATGTAAACAGAATAACTATTATTCTCTGACTTAAATGAATAATTGTCTCACAATAAACAAGATCGATATAATGTTCATGCTCAATGCACACACCAAATAACAATTATTTAGGTTAAACACTAATCCTGAAGGTAGATGGAGCGTGCAATTGTGACCACATCAACCTTGGAAACACTTCCAACACACATGTCACCTCACCCTTAGCTAGTATCTGTTAATTCTACAACTCCTGTTCCGAGTTACTAATATTAGCAACTGAACCGGTATCAAATTCCAAGGGGCTACTATGAGCACCAGTAAGGTACACATCAATAACATGTATAGCAAATATACTTTTGTTGACATTGCCAACCTTCTTATCTGCCAAGTATCTGTGGTAGTTCCGCTTCCAGTGGTCGTTCCCCTCACAACAGAAGAAATCAGTCTTGGGTTTGGGTTCAACCTTGAGTTTCTTCACTAGAGCGACAACTTGCTTTCAATTCTTGAAGTTTCCATTCTTCCTTTGCCCTTGTTGAAACTAGTGGTCTTTTTTAACCATCAAAACTTTATGCTCATTCTTGATTTCTACCTTTGCGGTCTAAAACATTGCGAATAGCTCAGCGATCATCCTCTCCATCCCTTGCATGTTATATTTCACCATGAAGCTCTAGTAGCTTGGTGGCAGTGTCTTGGAGAACTCTGTCAATCACTATCTTATCTGGAAGACCAACTCCCACTTGATTCAAGCGATTTCCGCACCATACAATCTGAGCACATGCTCATCGATTAAGTTATTCTCCTCCATCTTGCAGTCAAAGAACTCATTGGAGGTCTCATACACCTCACCACACGCACGAGCCTGAAATCCCAATTTCAGCTCTTGGAACATGTCATATGTGGAGTGACGTTCAAATTGTCTTTGGAGCCTCAATTCTAAGTTGTAAAGCATGATGCACTGAATTATCAAGTAATCATCAAAAACATGTGTGTCACATGTTCACAACACCCACATACAACGCTTGAGGGGGTGACAAACCGAGCGGTGCACCAAGGACATAAGACTTTTGGGTAGCAATAGGACAATCCTCAGTTTACGGATCGAGTCTGCATGATTGCTACTATCATCTTTGAACTTAGTTTTCTCTAGGAACGTATCAAAATACAAGGGAGCTACAACGCGACCTATTGATCTACAACATAAATTGTAAATACATTTTGACTATCTTCATCATAATGAGTTAAATTAATCGTATTACGAGAGAACTCCCACTCAAATTAACATCCCTCACGTTGTCTAAGTGTGACATGATCCAAATCCACCAACCCAAGTCCGATCATCACGTGAGATGAGGTGGTTTCAATGGTGAACTTGTCCATGTTGGTCATATCAACTGCATGACTCATGTTTTACCTTTCGGTCTCCCATGTTCCAAGGACATATCTGTACATGACATGCTCGTCAAGTTTAACCCATGTGTTATGCATGTGTAGAACTAGCTTACACCTGTTGTATGCGAACGCAGACTCTATCACACCCGAATATCACAAGGTGCATAAAAACGACAAACTTTCACAATGGCGCACACTTGGGGAGAACACAATTTTATCTTGAAATTTTAGGAAGGAATCATCTTATGATGGTATCATCGTCCTAAGGAAAAAAAAGATGGATAAATGATAAACATCACATGCAAATCGTATAAGTGACATTATATGGCCATCATCATCTTGTGCTTTTGACCTCCATCTCTACAACACCAGCATGATCTCCATCATCACCGGCATGACACCATGATCTCCATCATTGTGTTGTCAGATGCTTGTCACGCCAACTATTGCTTCTACAACTATTGCTAACTCATAGCGATAAACTAAAGCAAATGGCACAAATAAAATAAAGACAACCCTATGGCTCCAGCAGGTTGCCCTACTCATCGACATGCAAGTCGTGATAATATATACAAAACATGATCATCTCATACATCACATATAGAGAAACACGTCTTTGGCAATATCACATCACAACATGCCCTGCTAAAAACAAGTTAGACATCCCATACTTTGTTGTTGCATGTTTTACAAGGCTGATATGGGCAACTACCAAGAACCATTCTTACCTACTCAAATCCACAAAGGTGATATTCAAGTTTCTATTTAACCTTCTACAAGGACCGCTTCTCTCGAATCCGATTCTACTAAAGTATGAGAGACAAACACCAGTCAGGCACCTTTAAGCAAACAAGTTGCATGTCATTCGGTGGAACCGCTCTATTGTACGTCGACAAGTATGGTTGGTCCGGGCCGCTTCATGCCACAATACCACCGAATGAAAATAATACTAAGGAGGGAAACGATCTAAACATCAACGCCCACGAACACTTTGTGTTCTACTGATGCATATCATCTACGGATAGACCTAGCTCTCATACCACTATTGGGGGGCATTGCATGGGAAACAAAAATATTCCTACGCAAAATAAAGATATATCCATCGAGATGCATATCTACAAGAGGAGGAGTGTATCCACATACCCTTGTAGATCGCTAAGCGGAAGCATATATAACGTGGTTGATGTAGTCGTACGTCTTCACGATCCAACCATGATCCGTCCCGACCTAGTGCCACACGAATGGCACCTCCGCGTTCAGCACACCTGTGCTCGATGATCTCTCCACCTCCTTGATCTAGTGACTGAGGCTAGAATAGTATATTAGTTCTCTACCAAAACGGAGGCATGGTGGCGGCGGTGGTGGTGCTATCCCGGCAGGGCTACGCCGAGCACTATCGAAACCGCGAACTAAGCAGAAACGATATAGGGAGAGAGAGAGGGCCGCCAAGGGCTTGGTGTGTGCTCTTGGGGAACCCCCTCCCATCTATATATATGTGGTGGGATGCGGGAACAACCCCTCCAAGCCCTAGGGTGCATCCAAGGGGAGGAGGTGGAATCCTAGTCCTTCTTCTCACCTTCCATACAAAGGTGGACTTTCCACCTTTTCCAACTACATGGGCCTTGAGGGACTTGTGCGCCTGGCCCAATAAGGCCAGGGCGCTTCCCCTCAGCCCATGCAAACCCGTGGGATGTGGTGGGACCCTTGATGGATTTCTAGACTCCTCCGTAAATTTCTGGAACCTTTTAGAAGCTTCCCGATACAATACCAAAAGAAACCAAAACTTTTCCGATGGACAAAATCTGACTTCCCATATATAATTTTTTTTACCTCCGGACCATTACGGAGCTCCTCATGACGTCCGGGATCTCATTCAAGACTCCTAACAACATTCCATCACAAACATACATAACCCAATAATACTGTATCATCAGTGAACGTTAAGTGTGTGGACCCTACGGGTTCGTGAATCATGTGGACTTGACCGAGACACCACTTCAGTCAATAACCAATAGCGGGACCTCGATGCCCATATTGGTTCCCACATATTCCATGAAGATCTTTATTCGATCGAACCAAGATGCCAAGGATTCAATCAATCCCATATGCCGTTCCCTTTGTCCAATGGTATGTTACTTGCCCGAGATTCGATCGTCGGTATCTCCATACCTAGTTCAATATCGTTACCGGCATGTATCTTTACTCGTTCTGTAATGCAAGATCCAGTGAATAAGTCCTTAGTCACATTAATTTCAAGCTTCTTGTGATGTTTTATTACCGAGACTGCCTAAAGATATCTCTCCGTCATACAGAGTGACAAATTGATGTCTACTATGCAACTTTTATTCTTGTAGACGCTGTTGGGCCTCCAAGTGCAGAGTTTTGTAGGACAACAAATTTACCTCAAGTGGATGAACTAAGGTTTATTAATCTGTGGCGGGTGTAGGATGCAGATGGTATCTCTCAAACAACTTGCAATCAAATACAAGAAATCTCTTGTGTCCCCAACACACCCAATACAATGATAAATTGTATAGGTGCACTAGTTCGGCGAAGAAATGGTGGTACAAGTGTAGTATAGATAGTAGATATAGGTTTTTGTAATTTGAAAATATAAAAAGAGCAAGGTAGCACGTGTAAAACAACGAGCAAAACATTGTATAAATGCTTGGAAATAAGGCCTAGGGTTCATAATTTCACTAGTGTAATCTCTCAACAATGCTAACATAGTAGAATCATAGTAACATCCCTCAACATGCAACAGAGAATCACTCCAAAGTTCCTATCTAGTGGAGAACAATAATTTGAAATTGGTGTAGGTAGTAGAACCACCTCAAAGTTATTCTTTAGGATCAATCATTTGAGCTATTCCTATAAGTGTCACAAACAGCCCTAGAGTTCGTACTACAATAACACACATGATACATATCAATCAAACCTAACGTCACCTAGATACTCCAATGTCACCTCAAGTATCCATTGGTAAATTATGCCACAAGCATCAAACAATTTCAGATCTATCATATTCAACCCAACACAAAGAACTTCAAGGATCACCCCAAGATTTCTATCGGAGAGCGTAGTATGAAAACGTGCAATCAACCCCTATGCATAGATCCCCAAGGTCACCGGAGTCCGCAAGTTGATGCCATAAAATACATCAAATGAGTAACATGAATACCCCAATGTAACTACGGGTATCCATTTGCAAGACATACATCACGTTTTCTCAAACCAAAATATTCAATGCAACATAACGAGATCATAAAGGGAAAGATTCAATTCATCACAACAAGGTAGCAAGGGAATAACATCACTTGATCAAACTAGATTAACAAGGGTCGTGATACATAAATATCATGCTATCTCAAGAACACGAGAGAGAGAGAGAGATTGAACACATAGCTACTAGTACATACCCTCATCCCCGAGGGTAAACTACTCCCTCCTCGTCATGGCCTCCGTCGGGATGATGAAGATGGCCACCGGAGATGATTTCCCCTCTCCGGGAGGGTACTGGAAAGTCTCCAAATGGGTTTTTCATCAATTCAGAGAGTTGCGGCGGCAGAGCGGAAGTGTTCTCTTTATTTGTGGGGTTTCTGATATATATAGGATTTTTCAGCATTGGAATCACGGCAAACGGTGCCACCTGGGCCCCACAAGCCATCAGGGCACGACCCAGGGGGCGCCCTATTATCCTGTGGCCCATAGGTGTCTCCCCATAGGTAGTTCTTCGCTCCAATATTGCTTATTTCCTCCAAAAAAATTATAAAAAAGTTTCGGGTGATATTGAGAAATTCCATTTTCTGCACAAAAACAACACCATAGTTATTCTGCTGAAAATGGAGTGAGTCCAGGTTAGTACCAAATAAATCATATAAAGTGCATCAAAATCATATAGGCAAACATGGCATGAATACCTCATAAATTATCGATACGTTGGAGACGTGTCACAAATCTCAGTCTCGATCCATGCCAACCCAACAAACACCCTCAGAGATACCTGTAGAGCATCTTTATGATCACCCAATTATGTTGTGACATATGATACACACAAGGTATTCCTCCGGTGTTAGGGAATGATCTCATGGTTTAAGGAACAAATACTTGACATGTAGAAATCAATAGCAATAAACTTTATGATACGATCAAATGCTATGCTTACGATTTGGTCTTGTCCATCACATCATTCTCCTAATCATGTGATCCCATTATCACACGACAACTCATGTCTATGTTTAGGAAATCTTAACCATCTTTGATCAAGGAGCTAGTCTAGTAGAGGCTCACTAGGGACATGGTGTTGTTTATGTACGCACACATGTATTTGAGTTTCCAATCAATACAATTATAGCATGGATAATAAATGATTATCATGAACAAGGAAATATAGTAATAACCACGTTATTAATGCCTCTAGGGCATATTTCCAACAACACCAAGGTAATAGAGTACGTCAACACAATAATTATTGTGTCT
The DNA here is from genome assembly GCF_904849725.1 of Hordeum vulgare subsp. vulgare. NCBI lineage: Eukaryota > Viridiplantae > Streptophyta > Magnoliopsida > Poales > Poaceae > Hordeum > Hordeum vulgare. The sequence goes on from NC_058523.1 coordinate 300,385,897, forward strand.
AGTCCGGACAAAAAGCCATCGAGTCACGATGAAAGGATTTCCAATTGCATCAAATTCTATAGAAAGCTTGGATAGTCAGACAACATAACGGTTGTACGGGCACAAAATATGAAGCAACCTACAAGAAAAATGACAACATAACAACTAAATTCTTATGGAGACACCAATCAATGAAGACATGAACTTGACTAAAAGTCTCCATCATAGTAACTCGTCATCCTGATAGATAGATGAGAAAGCCAAGTTCTTAAACCCGAGGAATAAAGAAGAGGGTGATTAAGAAGAAGAATGACACAAGGAAAGGAGTAAAAAGAATCTTATGTTCCCTTCCACAATCAATTCCCTTATCTAACTAAAGAACTACTAGACTCAACATCGACTAGTTTCGCTTGGTAATCCTACATGCAGTCAACCTCTCATACCAACATTGTCGGTACCCCAATCCTAAGCCATAAAAATCTAGCATGTAACACATCATATTACTTTGCAGCCTCATGAATGGTAAACCCCACAGCTGCCATCTAACCTTGGTCGGGACCGTTTTCATCTTTTGGCCACGTATATGAAAAGGTCGCTAGCAATCATATGTGAGGAAACTCGGGTCGACATGCCTAGTTATAGACCCAAGTGGCACATCCATATATTAAAAGGCATACGTAACCCAGCAATACAGGTGTCAGTCATCAACTGCGTGTAGATGAGTCATAGTAAGCTACATAGACTCCATTACACCATGTGACAGTTCCCCTTGGGTACATACACAATAGCAAAGAAGGATACACTCCAATCAATCAGTGTGTTTAGAGTAGTAGCGAGCTACCATGGCTCGGAGGAAGCACAAAGAGGCATTTGCTCGTAAAGAGGGCTACTAAAGGCCCACAACAAAGGTGTTGTATCCCACACATGCAACACATTTTAAAACATACACGCAATATGCACAATATGTGTAGATACAACATGGCATCACAACACAACTCTATGACTCAATTTATTAAAGATTCATAAGAGTCAACATAGTGTGATATTACAAACAAGGGTCACCTGACCCAACACTCAGGTCATACAAGAATCAAGCGAAGGCATAACATGTGTGGGTACAGACATCTAATGAAGTGGCTGGAGGAGCATGAAAATCTACAACAACCCTCCTAAAGGAGCCAGACCTTTGTCTGGGATACCCAAGCTAATCCAGTGAACATCAAACATCACGTCATAGGGAACCAATAATTAGACTGACATCTCGTCTATGAAAACATAATTAAGTAACCGTGCACTACTAGGGAAAAGCCTATACACAGGACCTCAGTAGTAGCGCTAGAAAAAATAACACGCTGCTGCTAATTAGCAGTAGCGCTGATCCAGTTGAGCGCTACTACTAAGAACTTAGCAGTAGCGCTGCTTGTCAGGAAAGCGCTACTACTATGTGGGACCATACGATGCCACCGACGGTAGCTGTAGTAGTAGCGTTGTCCATAAGCCAGCGCTACTGCTAAGTTTTTAGCGGTAGCGCTCTGTTTTGCACCACCGCTGCTGCTATTGGCCCCCTGTTAGTAGTAGCGCGCTTCTGTAACAAGCGATACTACTACAATAATAGCAGCAACACGTTCTGGTATGCAGCGCTACTGCTAGTTGCGGCTGGTGCCACCTTTCTACCCCTATCCCCCTCCTCTCCCCCACTTTGACCTACCTCCCCCTCCTTTCCCCTCTCCACTCTCCACTCTCCAAACCATTGTTGCTCTTCTTCTCTCTTCCTCCTACCTCTATTCTCTCCTCATTAATGTCCCCCTCCACCACAACTCTCCTTCATAAATGGCCTCTCTCACATCTCTCTTGGTCCTAGCTAGCTACCTCTCTTCCTCTCCCCATTAATGCTCCCTCCACCATAACTCCCTCTCCATTAGTTAGATAACTAGATTCACCTCTCCTCCCTAACAACTAGATCTAGCTAGCTATTTAGCTATCCACACGTGCTCTTTCGATCGGTCACTCTCTCATCATCTCTCTCGGGCCGGGAGATATATAGGTGAGTAAGAAAAGTTGTTCATTTGAAGAATGGGAATATTTGTGTGAATGAGAATATGTGTATTTGGGGTGTATATATATATATATATATATATATATATATATATATATATATATATATATATATATATATATATATATATATATATATGGAGAGATTTGTGCGAGTGTGACATGCCCTCGAGTTGCTTATGTTTTGCCGAAATGTTGATTTATTTCCGTTTCGGTGAATTTCGAGCAAACTCAATATGTCCTATTTTTAGGCAAGGTCATGCCAAAATTTTATATGACTTTGAAGCATGCATGCATGCATTACTTATTTTATAACCCTTTTGCTTGTTATATACCGTGCAGTCGGTCATGAAGGTGAGTGGATGGAAGGTGGAGCGGTACATGCAATTCGCGGTGATGGACATGCATGCAAATAATCGGACTAGGATTAGATGTCTGTGTGCAAGATGCAAGGAAGGAGTCCTTTTGGACCCTTTTGATCGTGGCACTTTGAAGGTGCACCTGCTGATGAATGGTTTCATGGATGCCTATACTAGGTGGATAAGTGAAGAAGACGATTATTATGAGGATGTCCAAATGGGAGGGAATAACGAAATGGGGCTAGATGAAGAGATGACCGATCGACACGAAGACGATGGTGCCGGACATGGCGGCGGGGAAGAGTCTGGAAATGACGGCGGCGGAGAAGATTCCCGACACGGCGAAGAAGTGTCCGGACATGGCGGAGAAGAGGCAGTGGTCACGCCGCAGTCTTCGACGCTAATAAGTACAGTCGTGCAAGACCCTCATGTTCAAGACCTCCTTCGCAAGAGTACGACTAGCGCGAGAGCTGCTTCTAGAGAGGAGGAAAAGCTAGTTCAACTTGAAGTGGACTCGATGACTCCATTGTATGACGGTTGCGATCCCGAGGTGACCTGCTTGAGTTTCACGCTTGGACTTCTAAAGACGAAGGCCAAAAACAAATGGACAGACAAAAGCCTCGATGAGCATTTGAAGTATCTACATAATAAAGTTCTTCAAGTGGCGAACCTGTGTCCTAGTAGTGTCGAGGAGGCCAAGAAAATCGTTTGCCCTTTTGATTTTCCGCACATTAGTTACCACGCATGCATCAACGATTGCATCATTTATCAGGGGGGCACGTGGAAAAAACCAACTGTCCAGTGTGCAATGCTTCTAGATACAAGAAGGAAGGAAATAAAGCTCCTCAGAAAGTTGTATGGTACTTTCCGACAACATCGGTATTTCGTAGATCCTAAGGAAGCAAAGCTCATGCGCTGGCACGTGGAGAGGAAGAAGCCCGACGATGGAGATGATCCGAGGCTGAGACACCTCGCAGATGGTAGCCAGTGGAGAGCATTCAACGCCGTATATGGATTTGCTAAAGAAGATCCAAGGAACATCGTGCTTGGTGCGAGTACCGATGGCATGAATCCGTTTGGAAACCAGAACACCAACCACGGCACATGGCCCGTGTTTGTATGGATGTACAACCTCCCCCCATGGAAGTGCATGAAGACAAAGTACATACACATGTGCATGCTGATTCAAGGGCCAAAACAACCGGGAAATAGTATTAACCTGTATATGGGGCATCTGCAAGAGGAGCTAGACACGTTATGGAAATCACAGGCATGGACATGGGACGCCAGCAAAGGAGAGTATTTCCATATGAGAGTCGCGCTGATGACGACGATGCATGACTATCTCGGTTACGGGTACACCGCAGGCCAGGTGTGCCACAGATACAGCGGATGCACGAGGTGCATGGATGATACAACGTCTCAGCAGCTTACGTCAACGAAAGATGGCGGGTCTGGGAAAATCGTGTACATGGGGCATCGTAGATGGCTCGAGAAGGATGGCCCATGGAAAAAGCGTGGATATCTATTCAATGGGTTGGCTGAGCTTCGAGGACCTCCATGTAAGAGGAGCGGCGTCGAAATTGCCGCGTTGTTGAGAAACTGGGAACAATGCCCCAAGCAGGGAAAGATCAAAAAGGCGCCAGAGCAGCTGCTGAAGGTATGGAAAATGAGGTCTATTTTCTGGGACATGGAGTACTGGCCCAATCAGGGCACGCCTCATTGCCTTGATCAAATGCATATTACGAAGAATGTCCTCGAGAGCTTGCTTGGCACACTGATGAACATGACGGAGAAGACCAAGGATGGGCCGAAGGCAAGGAAAGACTTGGAAGATTTGAAGATCAGGAAAGACCTCCACCGTAAAAAGTTGATGGAGGACAAGGAGATGGAGATAGAGGAGGGGGGAAGGGGCAGAAAAGTCAACAAGAAGGAGGAGAATTATTTCCCCCCTTCTTGCTTCACCTTAAGTACAAAGGAGATCGATCAATTCATCAAGTGCCTTATGGGAACCAAAGTCAGTTCCGGTTACTGTGGGAAGATAAACAGATTTCTAGACCCCAAGAAGAAAAGGTTCAGCAGGATGAAGTCTCATGACTATCACGTGATGATGACGCAGATACTCCCGGTTGCCGTTAGAGGGATAATGGAAAATCACGTCCGTGAGACACTTACTGGTCTTTGCAACTTATTCGACGTTATCTCTCGAAAGTCCATAAGAGTGAAGCAGCCCCGAAGGCTACAGGAAGAGATCGTTGTCATACTATGTGAGCTTGATATGTACTTCCCGCCCGCGTTCTTTGACGTCATGGTGCATCTGTGTGTCCACATCGTGGATGACATCATCGACCTCGAGCCGACATTCCTTCACAGCATGATGCCGTTCAAGAGGATGAATGGGGTAATCAAAGGAGTCATTCGTAACAATGCCCTTCCCAAAGGGAGCATCATCCACGGGTATCTGACGCATGAGTGCGTCTCCTTTTGCGAGAATTATATAAGCGTCGGAGACCCTGTTGTTGGTTTGCCTCTCAAGAAGCACGATGGGAAGCTCGAAGGAGATGGTCACAACAACGGCCGAAGGGAATTGCACGTGGACTACTCAGATCGACGTAACGACTTTGACAGGGCCAACTTAGTAGTGCTACAACACCTAGATGTGGTAGATCATTATGTGGCACCACACAAAGAAAGCATCGCAAAGAAGTACCGTGATAAGGGGATTCTCAAGAGGGACGACGAAATTATTGTACAGCACAACGCTACTTTCTTGCGTTGGTTCAAAGAGCAAGTTCTTGAAAATCCCCCGGAAGAGGGCAGTTCGGACGGATTGCTCATACACGCCTTAGCACATGGCCTTGCGCCCAAGCTCGCGACCTATCAGTCCTACGATATCAATGGGTACACGTTCTACACGGAGGCCAAAGACATGGACAGTGATTACCAGAACTCTGGGGTGACAATTCAATGCGTGACCGACGCCAACGGCACAACTAAAAGATTCTACGGAAGGGTCGAAGAGATGTGGGAGCTTGACTATGCTGGAATGCACGATGCGACGATGTTCCGTGTCAGATGGGCCAAGGACGTCGTAAGAGAAAACAAGTATTTCACCACCATGTCTATACCCGACGCGAAGAGCACTCCCATGAATGTTAACATCATCGCCAAAAATGAGCCATGGGTACACGCTAAGCACTTGACACAATGCTTCTTCATAATCGACCCGGCCAATCCCAGCCGTGTTGTTGTGAGGAGATCCAAAAGAAGCATCGTCTGAAGGGAGGGAGTCGCCAACGAGGAAAACTACGACCAATAGGGCACCCCGATGAGGGAAGATGATGATGACGATGTAGCATACGTGAAAAGAAGATTCAAGACTACCACGCGGCGCAAAGATCGTACTCCATGGCTCCAGAAAAGTCACAAGGAGGGGCTCAATTACTCGTAAACAAACAAGAAAGGGAAGAAGAAGCTCAATGTGAAACGTCGTCAACGCAACTGATCAAAAAATTACATTTATATATTTGTATACATTTTGTTTACGCACTTATGTAACCGTTATCGGTCAACTCATATGTTACCACATGAAGGTTCCGCTGATATTAGCGCATAGGGGGAGAGGGAGATGCCGTCGTCGTCGGGAGAAAAACAAATAATAAAAAGAAAAGAAAAGTAAACATAAAAGGAAAGAAAAATAATAAAAAGAAAAGAAAAATAATAAAGAAAAATAATAAAAAGAAAGTAATAAAGAAAATAAAGTAAATGGCTTAGTAGTAGCGCTGGTAAAAAGCCAACGCTACTACTATGGCACTTAGCCATAGCGCTGGTACAAAGCGAGTGCTACTACTATGACACTTAGCGATAGCGCTGGTACAAAGTCATCGCTACTACTATGGCTTAGCGGTAGCGCTGGTACAAAGCCAATGCTACTACTATAGTTACCCCGGCTCAAAATTTCCTAACTCCCCCGCCCTCTCCCTCCATTCCCTCCTATCGATCCCCCCCTCTCCAAGCGTCGCCGCACTCCTCCAACGCCGTCGCACGAAACCCTCCCGCAACCATCTTGCCGTGCGCCGCCGCACCCACCGTTGACTGCTCCCGGCCGCCGCCTCCCCTGCTCGGCACCCATCGCCCCTCCCTCCCACCTCCCCTGCTGGGCGCCCACCGCCCCTCCCTCCCACCTCCCCTGCTCGGCGACCGCACCTTCCCTGCTCGGCGCCCATCACCCCCTGTTCAGCGAGCTCGCCTCCCCTGCAAGCTTCGACCATGAACAACAAAGGTATGATTCTCCCCTTCTGTTTTCACGTATTTTTTTCATTGCTATTATGTGTTGATGAATTGTATCAAGGCTAGTGGTATTATGTGTTGATGAATTGTATCATTGCTATTCTGTGTTGATGAATTGTATCTATAGCAGGGGGTAATGTAAATGATATTATGCTGAAAGTCCTTTCTTTATTAGGAAGTAATGTAAATCTGGTGCTGGGGGTAAAGCATTTTATTATATGCCAATTCCTTTTATAAAAATTTGTTTGGTCCTTCTAAATGTCTAAAGAATATTACCCTAGATAGTGATATGTCCTTTTGAATGTCTGAGTGGCCTATGTTTTGCCGAAATGTTGATTCATTTCCGTTCTGGCAAATTTCAGGTGCTCCATATGTCCAACTTTTAGCAAAGTTTCGGCATGACGTGTGCTAGAAACTATGATATATGGAGTACCCCGGATCTGCCGGAAGGGGAATGAATCAACATTCCGACCAAATATAGGCCCCTTTTTTCTCTTCATTAAATCTTTTATTTACAATTGTTTCATAGGAAACATGTCTACCAACACCGAAGTCGTGGGTGGTTCTGCTCCCTCCGCAGACCCAATGGAGGCAGCAAATCACTATTTCGATTACGTGGACGAACACGCCTTGGGGTTGCATGCTGGCGGCAGTGGTCCCAACCCCGACACCTGCACTGGCACCGGCACCGACACCGCCCCCGAGACCGGCAACGATGATGTCTTAGCCGGTAAAGCACCGAAGAAGAAGAGGACAAAAAACCAAACGCGCTTGGCATCGGACAAATTGTGGTCACGGAGATTCACCCCAAGAAGTTAGAGCCAACGGCACCAGAGGAAGCGCACAAGTGCTGGGGCAATCAACTTGGATGCATCCTCAGGGAAACCGCCAACATCAACGACGAGAGGTTGAAGCAGATACCACATATGGAGCACATGCTCCTAAAGAAGTTGCACAATAGGTTCATGTTCCCCGGCCGGAAGGAAGAGAAATATAAAGAGCCGTGGGATGATCCCGTCATGACAAAAATAAATGAGAAGGCGATGGTGACGTTCGCCAACGACTTGTCCTCCTGGAAAGTTTGGGTGAAAAAAGCGGTTGGGAAGAATGAACCGTGGTCCAAGATTCATGTTGATAATCCGAGAATAATGGAAGAGGACTTTGCAAAATTCCTGGAGAATTGCGAAAAAGAAGAAGTCAAGGCAAAGTCGAAGAAAATGAAGGCGCTCCAGGCCAGGAACACGCCTCTCCTCCGCCTCGGAAGTCGTGGTTACGACGGGAAGAGGCACATATGGGCCAAGGAGGACGCCGAACGTGAAAGTCTTGGGATCCCAAACCCCTTGGCGGAGTTCAGCGACCCACTGGAGCATGACTGGATCAGGGCCTGTTACAAGTGGGACAAAGAGAGAAAGGTCTTTTACACGGACCCGGACATGAGGGAGTTCATGAGATTTCTGGTAATTGTTATATTACCACATTATCATATTAATTAGCTTCCAATAAGTTTGACTGCAAGTTTTGTCGCATTAGTAAACCATCCATGTTCCTTTTGCAGAAAGAGCAGCACCAGAAGGCAGCCGAAAGCGACGAGTCATCACAGTCGTCGGCGAGGCCCAAGTGGGACACCCCATTCAACCGGGCCCTGAACATACTGAAAAAGGTCCCGGTGGACAAGACGCCGTCCTATGGACGTGTGCAGGGCGTCGGAGATGGGGCCTCGTGGAAGATGTGCTACCCCGAGGAGGAAGAGGAGAGAAGGAAGAGATGGTTGGTCATCACTCAGGAGAGCATTGACGAGAAGGTCGCGATTGTGGTCAATAAGACCAAAGCTAAGACCAAAGAAGAGCTGGTCGGGGTAGTCAGTGGGTTGGTCACTGACGCGGTGGCCAGCTTGATTCCGACAATTTTCAATTACATGGAGAACAATCCAAAGGCACGGCCGGAGGACTTTCCAATTCCCAGCTTTGTCGGGAGAAACTCGGCGAACACCACAGCACGAGCACCTTCCCAAGCAACCGCAAAAGGTCCCGTTGCTGTTCATAGCAGCCCGACCTCAGTCTCTAGCATGCTCGGTGGGCCTTCCTTGCTGGCTGAGCTCGACGCCCTCACAGTAATTAAGCATCATACCCTTCTCACCAGCATGTCTATAGTCTTCCATTTCAGTTGCCTTTCAGATGTTTGATGTCGCAGACATGTCTCCTTCGTAGGCCGACGACACCCCGTGCACCCTAATCTACGACATCAAGGGCCAGGAGGTGGCTGTGGGAAAGGCAACCATCGTGAAGCCAAAGAACCGCATGTTCCACAACCGACAGATGCTCGATGGCGTCTTCAAGGTTATCATGGCCAGTGTCTTAGCGGGCTATGAGGATTTTCCTCCTCCGATACCAGTCAATGACGACGAGACCCCTAAGACGATTGGCGCATGCAAGAACTGGTTCTTGACTTGGCCGAAGTCTCTTCTTCGTCTCGAGGAGCCCATTATCATCACTCCAACACCAACATCTCAAGAAGGTACGAACACCACCCCACCTACCACATTATCTGCACCTGTCATGGAAGATGATGGTAGCGTACGACGCGAGGGAGAGCCTCCATTAGTGCCAGATCATGTCGCCCCCGCTGTCGAAGAATCAAATGTTCATGATGACATGGAGGATGATGATGATGACACAAACCAGTATTTCAATACCGCCTATGATGGGTTGATGGCTCAGGACGCCGAAGACTCAGGCTATGACCATGCAGATGATGACTTGATGCTGCCTGATTTGCCGGAGCTGAAACGTCCAAAGGCGGAATGCAAAAAGTCTCTCTTCAAGCTATCCTCGCATGAGATGCCTCCAGATGCCGCCTCTACCCACCAACCCCCCGAGGCCCGTCCACTGTTTAGCCCGAGGACACTTAGGGTGGTGGTTAGGGAAGGTATAGTGGGCTCACTACCGCCACCACCCAAGAAGCAAAGGAAGAGACCGACCAAGAGACATAAAGGCGCCATAGGTGCTTCAAGCTGCCAGCCGCCTCTGAAACCCCTGGTGGTAGACAGAATACTTGTCGAAGGTAAGCCGCGTGTCCACATCACCGGAGAGCCGATCCTACCTGCCAAAGCGCTAGATCACATACTGAACAATGATCTAAAGAGACTCCATGAAGATGTGCTGGCCAAAGAGAAAAACCTTATCGCCGTGAAACATCCAGGATACCCGCTTTACGTGGCTCATGTGCCGGGTGGGAAGATGTACACCGATACCTAGCCCGCGAATACGTTCATTCTGTGATTTGACTACATCTACAACATGTTCCACATGACCAAGCTGGATTTCCAGTTCATCCGCATGTATTGCCTGTATCTCAACTACGTCATCAGGAGGGAGAGCATCGACTATATCTGCGTCACGGACCCATACTATATACATGATACCTTCTTGAGAGTTTGCAAAGAGCACCGTGAGTATGCGAGCAAGTACCTCGGTGAATTCATGATCGCTAATAAGGACAAGGAAGCGATTCTCCTGCCTTATCATCCCTCGTAAGTCATCCGCGCATATCCTTTCGACATGTTAATCATTCCTTTGCAAGCATGGTGGCACAACTGAGGTGTACTTAATTTGTGCAGCGGGGACGGCGCTGTCCTCATCGTTCTGTACCCGGAATACTCCCATGCTGTGTACTTGGACTCGTCGAAGAACCTGAAGAAAAAGGAATACACGCACGTCAACAATGTTCTCGACTCTACCGTGTGGACCTTCAGCATGACTGGTGGATATATCAAGGTGAAAAGGTCCAGGAATAAAGCACCGGCTTTCGGCCATAAGACCGACTTATGCTACATCCAGCAACCGAACGAGAGTCAGGCTGATGGATTCTACCTCATGCATCACCTGCTGGAATACAAAAGGGATCATCAACGCCTTCGCATGTCAGCTACTGCCGAAGATGCCGAGATTGTCAGCTAGGCCACAAGCATTGGAAAGACACCGGATCATCGAATCCAAGCTGAGTTTTATAACGTACAGTGTGAACTAGCCCAAGTGATCATGAAGCAAGTCCTCGAACCAACGGGGATGTTCTACCATGGTCCAATCACGTGGGTGGATGTCCGAGCACTGCTAAGCGCTCAACATCTAGACATGAAGCCTTTCACGAAGCTCGGTTGAATCCTCCCTGACTATAAAGATTGGAACGCCGACCTGGACGACTGATTGTCAATGACAATGCGTTGTAATTAAACTGTGGTCCTAAATTAGCGCGCCTTATCAGCACTGTCTTTCAATGGCAAAACTTTGAAATTATGCACGGCGAAACTATGTGATGTAACTAAACTGTGGTCCTGAACTAGCGTAGATCGTTCTAGTTAATTTGTTTGGGTATGAGGAACTTCGTCATTTATGTTTACTATTGGTTGCTTTTATTTTGGTAATCATGTCTCCTTTTGTTTTCTTAAGTACATTATGTTGCATATTATCGTTCAAATCAACAACTCACGTTGCAGGTGCTAGCTAGATCACATATGGCGAAGGGCTACTAGGTCGTGTACGTTGGGAGGGTTCTAGGAGTCGACGACCACTGGCCAGCTGCTCAGGCCGAGGTGCACAGGTACCTGGGTGCTTGCCACAGAGGGTTCGACACCAGAGCCAAAGCGGAAATTAGTTACTTGAGGTGGTCGACACTCCAACATGAGCAGGGGCGGCACCCTCGGTACTACATAGTCATGCTCGTATTCATGTTGATCGCTCTTCTATTCTACATCATGTTGTAGATAGAGATGATGAAACTTGTGGGTGTGCCATGACCATGCAGTTGCGCTTACTCGAGACATGACATGATCGCACTTATGTATCGCAATTTTCGAGACTATGTGATGATATTTTCTGTTGAATGATAATGATGATGATGATGATGCATGGTATTATGACAAGACTATTGTATGTATATGATATGTGAGAAGGGTATATGTTTAATATGATGTGATGAAACTATTGTATAGAATCTGTATAAATAAATCACAAATACGTAGAGGGTGCAAATTTGCGAAAACTGTAAAAGTTAGCAGTAGCGTTGGTTAATACTTACCAGTAGCGCGACTTAGTAGCAGCGCTTTCTGCGAGCACGCGCTACTACAATAGTTAGCAGTAGCGCTGGAGGGGGAAGCGTTACTGCTAACTATACTTACCAGTAGGGCTGCCCATACCAACGCTACTACTAGTTATTAGCTGTAGCACGATAGCAGTAGCGCTCAGCTCAGCGCTACTACTATAGGATTATCAAGCGCTACTGGTAGGCTTTTCCCTAGTAGTGGTGAGTACAAAGGTACTCAGCAAGACTTACATTAGAACTATCTACATATGCATCATTATCAACAAGGGGGCTTGTGGAGTTTATTGCAGCAAGCCATCCTTGACTCTTGGCTAACATGTACTACGGCTACGAGTACTTTCTTTGAGGTGAGCGAGAGCACACGGGGCGACATGATAACCAAATGAATACACCACTATGGATCCTCTCCCGTCCCCCTACGAGAAGGTCATCCATAACAGTCACACTTATCTTGCGCATTTTTAGAGTATCCATTTCAAGTTGTCTATGCACCACATAAGTTTTCCAAGTAGTCCATATCCGAGGACGCGGCTATTCGAACAGATTAGTTCACCCTGCAATGGTATACTTCTTCACACACGCTCTCACCACTTATCACCATATGCACGTCATGCATCTCGGCACCCTTCAAGCAGAAGCACTGGCGTGGGTGTCGGCCACGTCCGTTAACTACACAAGACCCTAGTCCAAGTTTATTGCCTATTTGAGACTGAACCTGCAAGGAAATCTGGCCGAAGTTTCGTCTACAGCCTCAAATGATGTGTGCAGGGTTCCAGAAGCCCACCATTCGGGTGCCACTTGGTACACCGTGCCACTGTACATATACGGTACTAAAGCCCACCACATTGAGAAACGCTAAACACTGTCGCCGTCACTTTTCCTACAAACACCAGAAACTAGTTGCAACTCCTGGACAGAGATCAAGGCGATTAATAAGCCAAGAGCCCACCCAAGGATCCCAATGTGTGGTAGTATCTTGTATTGGATAGCATACACAAAACCCAGTTCTTAAGGACGGTCTCAATGAGACAACCCGCCATGTACTCCTACATGACCTATCATCGCTACCTTTACCGATTCGGATTCACACACTTAGCTCTCACGTAGCAGGACATGTTTAGAACCATTCCATTTCATCGCCGAGATGGATCAGACCCGACACAGCTCTAACAATAGCACACACAGTAAGCAAGCATGCATGAGTAGGCACAACAAGGCTCAAGCAGTTCCTACTAATGCTAAGTGGTTTCAACTATTCACAGTGGCAAAGACAGGTCATGCAAAGGATAGTTCAACTATCGGGAATAGGTAATAGTTGAATCATTATTGTCATAATGTAGTAAAAGAGAGCGGGAGTGAGGGAGTGGGTTTGTATCGGTATGCTCAAGGGGTGGTTGTTTGCCTAACAGTTCTCAAGATAATACTTCTCTTCATCAGTGTCAACGATCACAACGTCGGAACCATCGTCTACCAAGAAGGAACAACCCCGACAAACAAAGAAGGAACAACATTCAATACAATGCAACAAACAAGATGTACAATATGGCATGTTAAGGTGCTGAATTGATCTAATGCAACAATTGTCTAAGTTAATTGAAGTGGAATTTTAACCTAGTTCAAATTCCAACTGCAAATGTTATTTCACGAATTTCCCTAATCAAGAAATGTCCTAATTGGTGATGTTAACTTGCTCGAACTTGCATGATAATGATACAGATGGATTCTTTGGATTTTTTTTATTAATTTTCATATATAAACTATTTTCATCCGACTTATATATTATTTACAATGAATTTTACAAGTTTAATACAGTTTGTGAAATTTATAAATCTTTTCCGATTTATTTAAATTTCCAGAAAGCATTATTGTGTCACCAACTCACCATAACGTTAGATTGATGTCCGCAAGTCAACTGACATCGTTCAATCAAACCTGACATGTGGGTCCCATGTGTCATACACACTTATAATTAACAAAGTTTAATTAACTCACTAACTAAACAAATGAGCAGCGGGCCCCATCTGTCATTGGCTAGGGTGGTTAATTAGTGACAACATTAGCTGCTAATGATGTTTCCACATCACAAGCGCCGGCGGTTAGTCGCTGGTGACAATAGCTGACGCCACAGGAGCTCGGATCAAGCTGTAGGCGTCGGTTTGCAGCACCGTTTGCGGCTACAAGTAGCTTGGGTCGAGCTCTATCGATTAGAGGAGGATACGGACCCAATGGTCGCCGGAATAGTAGATGGCGGTGGATTTTGCGGCGGCTGCATCTCAGACTTGTCAGGTACATGGAATGCAGTCCGCAGGCGAGCAAATGAAGCGGCTCGACGACCTCCTGGAGGCACTAGGAGCACTAGAGCAACATTTTGCAAGCCAGGGGAGCACAGAAGCTCGCATTCATCGGTCATGGCGGCCAGCGGCGCTCGGGCTCGTGGGGTTGCTTGCTATATGGCATGCGCAGTCAGGGAAACAGAGGTGTTGACTCGGTTGCTCACCAATGGGCCAGCAGGGCATCTCAGTGGCTCGGGGAGGCTCTTGCGGTGGAGAATCGAAGACGAAGATCTATCGGAGCAGAGGAAGAAGATGGTGGGGATGGTGGCGAAGCAATGCTTCCTAGCTCGTGGGCACTATCTGTAACACGTAGCCTAGCTTTGCGAATCTTCTGGACATGCCAACATGTCAAAGAGGTTCCGATGGCCCCGGGGACGACGGCAGCGTGCACTGACTGCTTTGGGGCGAGCACATAATAGATAGGGGGAGGCGAGGGAGAGAGCAGTGAGAGAGGGGGCAAGTGAGAGGAAGTCATTCTCATCTCCTAGATGAGGTGGTCGACTCGGGGAGGGTTATGCCACCGTGAAAGACGAAGCAGAGGGCTGGGTGGGAAATCCCTATTCGCCGCACTCTACGTCTAAATGTCGAGGCTTCGCACACGGGCTCCCACCTGGTAATGGGCCGGTCCATTTACATGCCAACAACTCCGGTTTTGGAAACCTTTTAGAGATTTTCACCCAATTTTTTCGGTTTTGAAAACTTTCTATATGATTTCCTGAACCGGTTTTTCCTTTTTCTTTATTTTTTGTTTCTTTTTTTCTATTTCTGATTAAAAATGTTCTGGATTTTTAAAAATGTTCCGAAATTTGAAAAAATGTTTCGGAATTTGATAAATGTTCCGAAATTTGAAAAATGTTCAGGATTTAAAAAAAACGGTCCAGAATTCGAAAAAAAATCCGGATATGAAAAAATGTTTTGGAATTTCAAAAAATGTTCCAAAATTTTAAAAAATGTTATGATATTTTGATTAAAATGTTTCTAAATTTTCAAAAAAAATGTTCCAAAATTTTAAAAAATGTTCCGGAATTTGAAAAAATGTTTCGGAATTTGAAAAATGTTCCAGAATTTTAAAAAATGTTTGAGAATTTAAAAAATGTTGAGGAATTTTAAAAAATGTTTCAGAATTCAAAAAAATGTTCCGGATTTGAAAAAATGTTCTGAAATTTAAAAAATGTTCCAAATTTTGAAAAAATGTTCTGATTTTTTTTTAAAAGTATTATGATATTCTTACTGAAATGTTTCAGATTTTTCAGCTGGTGGTCGCTAACTTTTTCTCTGGTCTCCACATTAGCTACTCGTGGCTATCTTGGGCCGGCCGAGTCTGTGCGTCCGCTCGGCAGTTGCCGCAACGAGCGGCGCATAGGAGGTCCCGGCTGGGTGTGCACGTGTCGACACACGCTTGTCTACTGGCCGGGGGTGGATAAAGACCGGTTCGCCCCTCGTGGGCTGGGCCACTAGGTAATCCACGTAGTCTTTCGCCCTTTTCCTAATTGTGTTTTATTTTCTATAGCAAAAGGGGGCATGCGTTGCAACGGGAGAAAGAAATACCACACAGCACACGCTCTTAATTTATAAAAAAATGTCTATAATTTGAGAATTTATAGTTACGATACAAATAAAGATGGTCTTATCATACAAAAATGCAGTTCAAAATTTCACAAGTCTTCTATTTTAACACGGCTTGCATGTAGATTTAATACGTACAAAGAATCAGTCAAGTGACCTTCAGTTTCATCTCTAATCCTGATTTTGTTGACGTGTTCATTCCCAACCCGGATGAGTATCAGTATGAAAGAAAGACGAATAATGACTTATTCATTAAGATTGCACCCTAAATAGTATTTTTATTAAACGTTTAACAAATAAAATAATATCATATTTAAATTCTACATATTTTTCTAATCAAATTCCATGTATAATATGTTAAATTTGGAGTTACGGTTTAAAAGATATGAGTTTTAAAAAAATATTTAATATATACTACGAGTTTAATGTCATAAACAGTAAGGGCTTTTTTGTAAAATCACCTCGGTGGGTTTTCCGACGGAAGCGATAGCCTCTTTATTATTAGGTAAATATTTTGAAAATATGTTTGAATTTGGTTGCTAAATCAAATTATTCATAAACTACTGAAAAAATTACGTGCCCTCTTGAAATATATTCACTGTCACTCATCAAGTTTCAGAATATTTGGAGCTTCCAAATATTTATAGTATTTTGAAACCCAAACTCAAATACATATATGAGTTAAATGAAAATCCAAAATAGCAAGGAAAAATGTACATCACCTCAAATCATGGACATTTATGTATATCAATTTGGCTCGGTAAAATATTTTAGGTTCAACCTAATTTCAATTTTTATTGGGTGTTATGGTTTGGTCATCCCCATTTCAAATTCATTTAGAATTTAAACATGATGACATGAAAGCCAATGTAGTTAAAGCAAGAAATCAATTAGGCCTCTGACAAAGCTAATCTTCGATAGGCAAGGCCTTCCCTTATATTCTGGCAATTATGCAGTATAGTCCAAGATATATCCCCTTCTCTTTGATACTGATGCATATTTAACATAGATATAATGTAAGTATTATGAATACTTTTGATGAGTACTCACAGTTGTTTTGCTCACATCTTTCCCTTTAATACAATTGTTGCGACCAGTTGACGGAGCCTAGGAGCTAGTTGATCCCGCCTATGACTACTACTACTCTAACGGAGCCTACTACTACATGGAGGCCACCGACACCGAGGAGTAGACAGGAGGCTCCATGGAGGAGGCATGTACCTTTTTGATCTAGATGTCGTTGTTTTGCTCAGCCTTCATAAGGCAAACTTGTTTAATTATGTCTATACTCACATGTTGTTGCTTCCGCTGACTTATGTATACGAGCCTTTGTGGCCCCGCTTGTAATATAAAACTTTATATTTGAATTTGTGTCTACAGTTGTTTTGTGATATCTACCTGTGAGTCTCTTATCTTGATCATATGCATTGCGTGTATGATCAGTTCACGATTAAGGCGAGGCGTCGCAAGTTGGCAACAGAGCTGACTACCTGTAGGACTGTTAGGGCATAGTTTATGCCTAAGTAATTTTGGTGATTGATGACAGTAACACAAAGGACTAATCGTGTGTGTTAAGATTTTAGATAACACATGTCAACGACACAAGACGACTCGCCCCCTCTTTCCATGGAATAGAAGCACGGTGTACTCTACGATTCTCCTTCTTTGAGTCATAGGAACGTCGTACTATTAAGAGGGGACCCGTAGTGGAAAGGTTTGGGTGGAAACAATTTTGCACGCACACACTTTATCTCCTTTCCCCTTACCTGCAACTTTGGAGTGGCTCCCGCCTCTGTTTTTATCTCATCTAAGCAAAAGGTATCTCAGCGGTAGTACCGCTGGCCCTAGCGGTAGTACCGCTGTGCTGGCGGTAGTACCGCCCTTGGTCAGCGGTAGTACCGCTCGAGGAGCTTAGTACCGCCTTCCTAGCGGCACTTCGACGGACCTCTTTGCGAAGACTTTCTTGGCGGTGGTTGGCCCGGTAGTGCTTATGCACTACCATGGGCCCAGCGGTAGTACCGCTGCAGCCAGCGGTAGTACCGCTAGGCTCGTGTTGTGAGTGGGAAAACGTTTGGATTCCCCCCCACTATATAAGGGGTTCTTCTTGCTGTGGAACCCTACATTTGACCCTCCCAAGCTCCATTATTGCTCCCTAAGCTCAAAAGTGCCCGATCTCTCTCCCTAGCCAATCAAACTTGTTGATTCTTTAGGGGTTGGTTGAGAAGGCCTAGATCTACACTTCCACCAAGAGAAAAGTTGATCCCCCCACCAATCCCTTGCGGATCTTGTTACTATTGGGTGTTTGAGCATCCTAGACGGTTGAGGTCACCTCGGAGCCACATTCCATTGTGGTGAAGCTTCGTGGTCTTGTTGGGAGCCTCCAAGCTTTGTCTGGAGTTTACCCAACCTTGTTTGTAAAGGTTCGGTCGCCGCCTTCAAGGGCACCTATAGTAGAATCACGGTACCTTGCATCGTGTGAGGGCGTGAGGAGAATACGGTGGCCCTAGTGGCTTATTGGGGAGCATTGTGCCTCCACAACGCTGCAACGGAGACGTACTTCCTGTCAAAGGGAAGGAACTTCGGTAACACATCCTCGTCTTCATTAGTTCCACTTGTGGTTATCTCTAACCTTTACTTCGTGTATGCTTATGTTGTTGTCTATCTCTTACTTGTCTTAGTTGTTCTTGTTGTTAGCTTCATATAGGTTCACCTTGTTGTTGCTATTTTAGTGAACCCGTATGTTGCTTACCCTAACTTGCTAAGACTAATTAAAAAGTGGTCGTTGCCTATTCACCCCCCCTCTAGTCAACCATATCGATCCTTTCAATTGCTATCAGAGCCACGTCTCTTTATTAAGGGTTTAACCACCCGAAGAGTATGGAAGATGATGAGGGAGTTCCCCATGCACAAACCGAGGTCATGGACTTGACTTTGATCGCAAGGGACGACTTGAATACGGCTATGGCCGCACTCAAGACGTCCATGACGAACGAGGTCAAGACCATGCTTAAAGAGTTAATTGAGGGAATTAAAAACTCTCCCGAACAGGCATTGGTGGTTAAACCCACCACCGTGGACTCGGAGGCCAATTCCGTCAGGGAAACGGCTAAAGGTATGCAACCTTCCCGTCCTCTCGAAAATGATGGGAATGGGACGTATGCATCTGTTCCGCCACCCTTAGTCTATGGAGGACCGGTTCCCACACCGCGTCTTAATCCTGTTGGTCGTCCTCCTAAGCTTTAAAAAGGTGATTTGCTAATTGGCTATTTTCTATTAAGTCTCATTTGAATCACAGCTCAACAAATTTGTGGAGAATCATCGAGCAAGGATATTATCCCCATGATCCAAGCAACCTCACTCCAAGAGAAGACGCGGACAATCAATATAATCACTCTGCTTTGTTCATTCTCCAGTCCGCAGTGCCACCTAAAGATCTTCCTCACTTGCGTCCCTTCACTTTGGCCAAGGACTGTTGGGAGCACATTATGGTGTTGTACAAGGGAAGCTCAAGCATTCAACAGTCCAACTATGAAGCGGTACTCGATAAGGCCGATGAGTTTGTGATGAAGGAAGACGAGGACCCTCGTGATCTCTATCGGAGGGTGACTGCTATTGCTGTGGCACTCAAGGACCATGGGAGCAAGGATGTGGATGATACATGGGTCAAGCGCAAGTTTCTCAAAGCCATCATGCCTTTCAATAAAGCCATGTCATCTGTCATTCGTCAGCGACCAGACTTCCACTCCTTGTCTTCCAGTGAGGTCTTGGATGAATTCATTGCAATGCCAATCATGAACGAGACAGCTGACAATGCACTTGCTCGTGTTCGCTCAAAGACAGCTTCACCCAACCTTGCTTTAAAGGCAAAAGCAACTTTTGAAGAAGAAGAAGAGGAAGAGGAAGAGGAGAGCTGCCCTGAAGACACGAAGTATGCTTATCATGAACACATGGCTCTTGCTTCAAGGCAATTCTCGGGCAACAAGAGGAACTCAAGACCCACCTTCACGAAGAACAACTCGAGTGGGTTCAAACCCAAGCAAGGAGTGAGTACATGCTATAACTATGGTAACTTGAGTCACTTCATGGCCGAATGTCCCTATGAGAAAAGGGAAGACAATGGGGGCAAGCTCATTCGCAAAGACAAAACCAAGTCATTCCCAATCAAGAACAACTTTGTGAAGAAACCTCACCCAAAGGGCATGGTGGCCCTTGAAGAGTACCCTTCCGATGATGATGATGATGATGTTACAATGGCAACGACAACTGTTGTTATTGCCACCCCCTCTCCCAAGAAGGTGTCTCTCTTCAACGCCCCCAACGAGAACTACATCGCCAAGTGCCTCATGGCAAAAGGTATCAATCAGGTAACCCCCATCATTAAGACCAACATCGCTACTGCTCCTTCATTGTTAAATTGTGTTGATGATAGTGATGTTGGGGAACTTAATGAGCATGATCTTGACAAGTTTCTGTGCACTATTAAGGGAGAATCCAAGAAGCACTTTGTTGCCCTCTTGGAACAACTGGTGTTGGAATTATGCCCTAGAGGCAATAATAAATAAAGTTATTATTATAATTCCTGTATCAAGATAATCGTTTATTATCCATGCTATAATTGTATTGAATGAAGACTCATTTACATGTGTGGATACATAGACAAAACACTGTCCCTAGCAAGCCTCTAGTTGGCTAGCCAGTTGATCAAAGATAGTCAGTGTCTTCTGATTATGAACAAGGTGTTGTTGCTTGATAACTGGATCACGTCATTAGGAGAATCACGTGATGGACCAGACCCAAACTAATAGAAGTAGCATGTTGATCGTGTCATTTTGTTGCTACTGTTTTTCTGCGTGTCAAGTATTTGTTCCTATGACCATGAGATCATATAACTCAGTAACACCGGAGGAATACTTTGTGTGTATCAAAGGTCGCAACGTAACTGGGTGACTATAAAGATGCTCTACAGGTATCTCCGAAGGTGTTCGTTGAGTTAGTATGGATCAAGACTGGGATTTGTCACTCCGTGTGACGGAGAGGTATCTCGGGGCCCACTCGGTAATACAACATCACACACAAGCCTTGCAAGCAATGTGACTTAGTGTAAGTTGCGGGATCTTGTATTACGGAACGAGTAAAGATACTTGCCGATAAACGAGATTGAAATAGGTATGCGGATAGTGACGATCGAATCTCGGGCAAGTAACATACCGAAGGACAAAGGGAATGACATACGTGATTATATGAATCCTTGGCACTGAGGTTCAAACGATAAGATCTTCGTAGAATATGTAGGATCCAATATGGGCATTCAGGTCCCGCTATTGGATATTGACCGAGGAGTCTCTCGGGTCATGTCTACATAGTTCTCGAACCCGCAGGGTCTGCACACTTAAGGTTCGACGTTGTTTTATGCGTATTTGAGTTATATGGTTGGTTACCGAATGTTGTTCGGAGTCCCGGATGAGATCACGGACGTCACGAGGGTTTCCGGAATGGTCCGGAAACGAAGATTGATATATAGGATGACCTCATTTGATTACCGGAAGGTTTTCGGAGTTACCGGGAATATACCTGGAATGACGAATGGGTTCCGGGAGTTCACCGGGGGGGGGGGGGGGCAACCCACCTCGGGGAAGCCCATATGCCTTGGGGGTTGCACACCAGCCCTTAGTGGGCTGGTGGGACAGCCCAAGAAGGCCCTATGCGCCATAATAAGAAAATCAAAGAGAAAAAAAAGGAGGAGGTGGGAAAGGGAAGAAGGACTCCACCCACCAAACCAAGTTGGATTCGGTTTGGGGGGGAGACCTCCCCCCCTTGGCTCGGCCGACCCCCTTGGGGCTCCTTGAGCCCCAAGGCAAGGCTCCCCCTCTTCCCCCTATATATACGGAGGTTTTAGGGCTGATTTGAGACGACTTTTCCACGGCAGCCCGACCACATACCTCCACGGTTTTTCCTCTAGATCGCGTTTCTACGGAGCTCGAGCGGAGCCCTGCTGAGACAAGATCATCACCAACCTCCGGAACGCCATCACGCTGCCGGAGAACTCTTCTACCTCTCCGTCTCTCTTGCTGGATCAAGAAGGCCGAGATCATCGTCGAGCTGTACGTGTGCTGAACGCGGAGGTGCCGTCCATTCGGCACTAGATCGTGGGACTGATCGCGGGACGGTTCGCGGGGCGGATCGAGGGACGTGAGGACGTTCCACTACATCAACCACGTTCACTAACGCTTCTGCAGTACGGTCTACAAGGGTACGGAGATCATACATCCCCTCTCGTAGATGGACATCACTATGATAGGTCTTCGTGCGCGTAGGAAATTTTTTGTTTCCCATGCGATGTTCCCCAACAGTGGCATCATGAGCTAGGTTCATGCGTAGATGTCTTCTCGAGTAGAACACAAAAGTTTTTGTGGGCGGTGATGTGCGTTTTGCTGCCCTCCTTAGTCTTTTCTTGATTCCGCGGTATTGTTGGATTGAAGCGGCTTGGACCGACATTACTCGTACGCTTACGAGAGACTGGTTTCATCGCTAAGAGTAACCCCGTTGCTCAAAGATGACTGGCAAGTGTCAGTTTCTCCAACTTTAGTTGAATCGGATTTGACCGAGGAGGTCCTTGGATGAGGTTAAATAGCAACTCATATATCTCCGTTGTGGTGTTTGCGTAAGTAAGATGCGATCCTACTAGATACCCATGGTCAACACGTAAAACATGCAACAACAAAATTAGAGGACGTCTAACTTGTTTTTGCAGGGTATGCTTGTGATGTGATATGGCCAACGATGTGATGTGATATATTGGATGTATGAGATGATCATGTTGTAATAGATAATATCGACTTGCACGTCGATGGTACGGCAACCGGCAGGAGCCATAGGGTTGTCTTTATACTAACGTTTGTGCTTGCAGGTGCGTTTACTATTTTGCTAGGATGTAGCTTTAGTAGTAATAGCATGAGTAGCACGACAACCCCGATGGCGACACGTTGATGGAGATCATGGTGCGGAGCCGGTGACAAGAAGATCGTGCCGGTGCTTTGGTGATGGAGATCAAGGAGCACGTGATGATGGCCATATCATGTCACTTATGAATTGCATGTGATGTTAATCCTTTTATGCACCTTATTTTGCATAGAACGACGGTAGCATTATGAGGTGATCTCTCACTAAAATTTCAATAAGAAATTGTGTTCTCCCCGACTGTGCACCGTTGCTACAGTTCGTCGTTTCGAGACACCACGTGATGATCGGGTGTGATAGACTCAACGTTCACATACAACGGGTGCAAAACAGTTGCGCACGCGGAACACTCGGGTTAAGCTTGACGAGCCTAGAATGTGTAGACATGGCCTTGGAACACATGAGACCGAAAGGTCGATCATGAATCATATAGATGATATGATTAGCATGGGGATGCTTACCACTGAAACTATGCTCAACTCACGTGATGATCGGACTTGAGCTAGTGTAAGTGGATCATGAACCACTCAAATGACTAGAGAGATATACTTTTTGAGTGGGAGTTTAGCAAGTAATCTAATTGAGTTAAACTCTAATTATCTTGAACATAGTCTAAGTCCACTTTGAATATATTTGTGTTGTAGATCATGGCTCACGCGGCAGTCACCCTGAATTTTAATACGTTCCTAGAGAAAGCTAAGTTGAAAGATGATGGAAGCAACTTTGTAGACTGGGCTCATAATCTTAAGCTAATCTTACAAGATGGGAAGAAGGATTATTTCCTTAATGCTGCGCTAGGAGATGAACCACCCGCTACGGCTGATCAGGATGTTAAGAACGCTTGGTTAGCACGTAAGGAGGACTACTCAGTAGTTCAATGCGCAGTCTTGTATGGCTTAGAACCGGTACTTCAACGTCGCTTTGAGCGTCATGGAGCGTTTGAGATGTTCCAGGAGTTGAAGTTTATCTTTCAGAAGAACTCCCGGATCGAGAGGTATGAGACCTCCGATAAATTCTATGCTTGCAAGATGGAGGAGAACTCGTCTGTCAGTGAACATGTGCTCAAAATGTGTGGGACTCAAACCGTCTAGATGAGCTGGGGATTGAACTCCCGCAAGAAGCTATCACTGACAAGATCCTTCAATCACTGCCGCCAAGCTATAAAGGCTTTGTGTTGAACTACAACATGCAAGGGATGAACAGGTCTCCCGGCGAGTTGTTTGCGATGCTGAAAGTCGCAGAGTCTGAACTCCGTAAAGAGCATCAAGTGTTGATGGTGAATAAGACCACTAGTTTCAAGAGAAACGACAAAGGCAAGAAGGGTAATTCAAAGAAGAGCGGCAAGCCTGTTGCCAATCCGACGAAGAAACCCAAAGCTGGACCTAAGCCTGAAACAGAGTGTTACTATTGCAAGGGTATGGGTCACTGGAAGCGCAATTTTCCCAAGTATCTGGCACATAAGAAGGCGGCCAAAGAAAAAATCAGGTATATTTGATATACATGTTATTGATGTGTACTTAACCGGCTCTCGTAGTAGTGCCTGGGTATTCGATACCGGTTCTGTTGCTCATATTTGCAACTCGAAACAGGAACTGCGGAATAGACGAAGGCTGGCGAAAGATGAAGTGACGATGTGCGTAGGAAATGGTTCCAAGGTTGATGCAATCGCCGTCAGCACAGTTTCACTTTAGTTACCATCAGGAGTAGTTATGAACTTGAATCATTGTTGTTTAGTGCCTGCGTTGAGCATGAACATTATATCTGGATCTTGTTTATTGCGAGACGGTTACTCTTTTAAGTCAGAGAATAATGGTTGTTCTATTTCTATGAGTAACATCTTTAATGGTCATGCACCCAATGTGAGAGGATTGTTCATATTGAATCTTGATAGCGATACACACATACATAACATTGAGACCAAAAGAGTTAGAGTTAACAATGATAGCGCCATATTTTTGTGGCACTGCCGCTTAGGTCATATTGGTGTAAAGCGCATGAAGAAACTCCATACCGATGGACTTTTGGAGTCACTTGACTTTGACTCACTTGACACGTGCGAACCATGCCTCATGGGAAAGATGACTAAAACTCTGTTCTCTGAAACAATGGAGCGTGCAAGTGACTTGTTGGAAATCATACATACCGATGTGTGTGGTCCGATGAGCGTAGAGCCACGCGGCGGATATCGTTATTTTCTCACCTTCACTGACGATTTGAGTAGATATGGTTATGTCTACTTAATGAAGCACAAGTCTGAAACATTCGAAAAGTTCAAACAATTTCAGAGTGAAGTTGAAAATCATCGTAACAAGAAGATCAAGTTCCTACGGTCTGATCGTGGGGGTGAATATCTGAGTTTCGAGTTTGGTGCTCACTTAAGACAATGTGGAATTGTTTCACAGTTGACACCGCCTAGAACACCAAAGCGTAATGGTGTGTCCGAACGTCGTAATCGTACTTTATTAGAGATGGTGCGATCTATGATGTCTCTTACCGATTTGCCGTTATCGTTTTGGGGTTATGCATTAGAAACAGCTGCATTCACTTTAAATAGGGCACCATCAAAATCCGTTGAGACGACACCATACGAACTGTGGTATGGCAAAAGGTCAAAGTTGTCGTTTCTTAAAGTTTGGGGATGTGATGCTTATGTCAAAAAGCTTCAGCCTGAAAAGCTGGAACCCAAAGCGGAAAGGTGCGTCTTCATAGGTTACCCAAAAGAGACAGTTGGGTACACCTTCTATCTCAAATCCGAGGGCAAAGTGTTTGTTGCTAAAAACAGAGCTTTTCTCGAGAAGGAGTTTCTCTCGAGAGAATTGAGTGGGAGGAAGATAGATCTTGATGAGGTTGTCGAACCTCTCATCCCTCTAGATGGTGGCGCAGGGCAAGGGGAAACCTGTGTCATTGCGACGCCGGTTGAGGAGGAAGTTAATGATGATGATCATGAAACTCCAGTTTAAGTTTCTGTCGAACCACGCAGGTCGATGAGACCACGTGCTGCTCCAAAGTGGTACGGTAATCTCGTCTTGTCAATCATGTTGTTAGACAACAATGAACCTGCAAATTATGAAGAAGCAATGGTGGGCCCAGATTCCAACAAATGGCTAGAAGCCATGAAGTCCGAGATAGGATCGATATATGAGAACAAAGTGTGGACTTTGGAAGTACTACCTGAGGGCCGCAAGGCTATTCAAAACAAATGGATCTTTAAGAGGAAGACGGACGCTGACGGCAATGTGACCGTTTATAAAGCTCGACTTGTGGCAAAGGGTTTTTCACAAGTTCAAGGAGTTGACCACGATGAGACATTCTCACCCGTAGCGATCTTAAGTCCGTCAGAAATCATGTTAGCAATAGCTGCATTTTTCGATTATGAAATCTGGCAGATGGATGTCAAAACAGCGTTCCTTAACGGTTTCCTTAAGGAAGAGTTGTATATGATGCAACCCGAAGGTTTTGTCGATCCTAAGAATGCTAACAAGGTGTGCAAGCTCCAGCGATCCATTTATGGACTGGTGCAAGCATCTCGGAGTTGGAACAAACGCTTTGATGAGGTGATCAAAGCATTTGGGTTTATACAAGTGGTTGGAGAATCTTGTATTTACAAGAAAGTGAGTGGGAGCTCTGTGGCGTTTCTAATATTATATGTGGGTGACATATTGCTGATTGGAAACAACGTAGAGTTTTTGGAGAGCATAAAGGATTACTTGAATAAAAGTTTCTCTATGAAGGACCTAGTAGAAGCTGCTTACATTCTAGGCATTAAGATCTACAGGGATAGATCAAAACGCCTGATAGGACTTTCACAAAGCACATACCTTGATAAAGTTTTGAAGAGGTTCAAAATGGAACAGTCCAAGAAAGGGTTCTTGCCAGTTTTACAAGGTACGAGATTGAGTAAGACTCAGTGCCCAGCAACTGATGAGGATAGAGAGCATATGAGCACCGTCCCCTATGCTTCAGCCATAGGTTCTATCATGTATGCAATGTTGTGCACTAGACCGGACGTTAGCCTGGCCATAAGTATGGCAGGCAGGTTCCAGAGTAATCCAGGAGTGGATCACTGGACGGCGGTCAAGAATATCCTGAAGTACCTGAAAAGGAATAAGGAGATGTTTCTCGTGTATGGAGGTGACGAAGAGCTCGCCGTAAAGGGTTACGTCGATGCAAGCTTTGACACAGATCCGGACGACTCTAAGTCGCATAGCGGATACGTATTTATTCTTAATGGGGGTGCGGTAAGCTGGTGCAGTTCCAAGCAAAGCGTCGTATCAGATTCTACATCTGAAGCGGAGTACATGGCTGCCTCGGAGGCGGCTAAGGAGGGTGTCTGGATGAAGCAGTTCATGACGGATCTTGGAGTGGTGCCAAGTGCACTGAATCCAATAACCTTGTTCTGTGACAACACGGGTGCCATTGCCCTAGCAAAGGAACCACAGTTTCACAAGAAGTCCAGACACATCAAACGACGCTTCAAGCTCATCCACGACTACGTCGAAGGGGAGGACGTAAATATATGCAAAGTGCACACGGATCTCAATGTAGCAGACCCGCTGACTAAACCTCTTCCATGGGCAAAGCATGATCAACACCAGAACTGTATGGGTGTTAGATTTATTACAATGTAATTCGCATGATGATCTGAGGGCTAGATTATTCACTCTAGTGAAAGTGGGAGACTGTTGGAATTATGCCCTAGAGGCAATAATAAATATAGTTATTATTATAATTCCTGTATCAAGATAATCGTTTATTATCCATGCTATAATTGTATTGAATGAAGACTTATATACATGTGTGGATACATAGACAAAACACTGTCCCTAGCAAGCCTCTAGTTGGCCAGCTAGTTGATCAAACATAGTGAGTGTCTTCTGATTATGAACAAGGTGTTGTTGCTTGATAACTGGATCACGTCATTAGGAGAATCACGTGATGGACTAGACCCAAACTAATAGACGTAGCATGTTGATTGTGTCATTTTGTTGCTACTGTTTTCTGCGTGTCAAGTATTTGTTCCTATGACCATGAGATCATATAACTCACTGACACCGGAGGAATACTTTGTGTGTACCAAACGTTGCAACGTAACTGGGTGACTATAAAGATGCTCTACAGGTATCTCCAAAGGTGTTCGTTGAGTTAGTATGGATCGAGACTGGGATTTGTCAATCCGTGTGACGGAGAGGAATCTCGGGGCCCACTCGGTAATACAGCATCACACACAAGCCTTGCAAGCAATGTGACTTGGTGTAAGTTGCGGGATCTTGTATTACGGAACGAGTAAAGAGACTTGCCGGTAAACGAGATTGAAATAGGTATAGGGATACTGACTATCGAATCTCGGGCAAGTAACACACCGAAGGACAAAGGGAATGACATACGGGATTATATGAATCCTTGGCACTGAGGTTCAAATGATAAGATCTTCGTAGAATATGTAGGATCCAATATGGGCATCCAAGTCCCGCTATTGGATATTGACCGAGGAGTCTCTCGGGTCATGTCTACATAGTTCTCGAACCCGCAGGGTCTGCACACTTAAGGTTCGACGTTGTTTTATGCGTATTTGAGTTATATGGTTGGTTACTGAATGTTGTTCAGAGTCCCGGATGAGATCACGGACATCACGAGGGTTTCCGGAATGGTCCGGAAACGAAGATTGATATATAGAATAACCTCATTTGATTACCGGAAGGTTTTCGGAGTTACCGGGAATGTACCGGGAATGACGAATGGGTTCCGGGTGTTCACCGGGGGGGGGGGGGGCAACCCACCCCGGGGAAGCCCATAGGCCTTGGGGGTGGCACACCAGCCCTTAGTGGGCTGGTGGGACAGCCCAAGAAGGCCCTATGCGCCATAGGAAGAAAATCAAAGAGAAAAACAAAGAGGAGGTGGGAAAAGGGGGAAGGACTCCTCCTTCCAAACCTAGTTGGACTCGGTTTGGAAGGGGAGGGTTCCCCCCTTAGGCTCGGCCGACCCCCTTGGTAGTCCTTGGACCCCAAGGCAAGGCTCCCCCTCCTCCCCCTATATATACGGAGGTTTTAGGGCTGATATGACACAACTTTGCCACGGCAGCCCGACCACATATCTCCACGGTTTTACCTCTAGATCGCGTTTCTGTGGAGCTCGGGCGGAGCCCTGCCGAGACAAGATCATCACCAACCTATGGAGCACCGTCACGCTGCCGGAGAACTCTTCTACCTCTCCGTCTCTCTTGCTGGATCAAGAAGGCCGAGATCATCGTCGAGCTGTACGTGTGCTGAACGCGGAGGTGCCGTCCGTTCGGCACTAGATCGTGGGACTGATCGCGGGACGGTTCGCGGGGTGGATCGAGGGACGTGAGGACGTTCCACTACATCAACCGCGTTCACTAACGCTTCTACTGTACGGTCTACAAGGGTACGTAGATCACACATCCCCTCTCGTAGATGGACATCACCATGATAGGTCTTCGTGCGCATAGGAATTTTTTTGTTTCCCATGCGACGTTCCCCCACAATATGTGCACGGTTTCAATCCCCACCAAAGGAAAGTCATTATATGGTAGTTAAGCAAATCTTTCGATATTTGGCTCATACCCCAAATTTTGGTCTATGGTATCCCAAAGGAGCAAACTTCAACCTAGTGGGCTATTCTGACTCAGATTGGGCAGGAGATTGTGTGGAGAGGAAGTCAACTTCTGGAGGATGCCAATTCCTTGGTCACTCACTGGTAAATTGGTCTTCAAAGAAGCAGAATTGTGTCTCACTATCATCCACCGAAGCTGAGTATGTGGCAGCTGCAAGTTGTTGTGCACAATTGCAATGGATGAGGCAAACTTTAAAGGATTACGGTGTCACTTGTGACAGAGTGCCTCTTCTATGTGACAATCAAAGTGCTATCAAGATTTCCCTCAACCCGGTGCAACATAGCAAGACCAAGCATATTGATATTCGCCATCACTTCATTCGTGAACATATCAAGCTTGGTGATATTGAGGTTCACTTCATCCACACTGAAGAGCAACTTGCAGATATTTTCACTAAGCCCCTAGATGAAGCAAGGTTCCGGGAGTTAAGGCATGAGCTAAATATCATTGATTCAAGTAATGTGGATTGAAGCTAGGCACTTTGCACCTCACTATGCATTCGATCTTGTTCTAGATGTAGGCATGGACATAGGGGGAGTGTTGTTCGCTCAATGAACTTTTCCTCCCCCCATTATGCATAAATTGATCAAGTCTTTCACTTAAGCCATTACCAAATGGCACTTGTGCTTCAAATACGAGCGTTGGTCATGAACCTAAGGTTAATTCTTTGCGGTGTCATACCTTTGTCTCAAACATAGGTGGCCTCGGCCACCGCCCCACCTTTCTTTCATATGGAAGAGAGGATACAAAATGACGAGTCAGTATATCTTAATGGTGCTATCTTCTTATTACACTGACTTTTCATTTGCCCACGTCTTTATCATGCAATCCTATGTCTCGTTGTGTCATTTTTGGCGGTACTACCGCCAGGGGTAGCGGTACTACCACCAGGACCCAAGCGGTACTACTGCCAGGGGTAGCGGTACTACCGCCAGGACCCCAACGGTACTACCACTCGGGATAGCGGTACTACCGCCAGGACCCCAGCCTACCACGACCTGACTAGGGCTTTTAGGGTTGTCTCAAGGGGGAGCGGTACTAGCGCCAGGGGGACCGGTACTACCGCCAGGACCCTAGCGGTACTACCGCTGCAGGTAGCGGTACTACCGCGAGGGGTAGCGGTACTACCGCCAGGACCCCAGCGATACTACCGTTGGCCCGTACCCCTTGGACTATATAAAGGAGGGGGAGCCCGTTTTTCCTGCCCCTTTTTCTTCTTCCTCGTGGTTCTCCCTTCCCCAACCCCGAACTCCCCCGATTTGGATCTCTTTCTGTGGAGCCCCTTCTCTTCGTTGAGTTGGAGGGTTTGCTCCACTCCTCCTTCCTCCACCAAGTGCCATGGACTCCGGTAAAGCTCCTCCCTTTATTCTCTTGATTGGTATTTTCTTGTTCTAGGGGTAGGAGCATTGGTGTTGGTGTTTTGGATCCATGACCATGGTTTTGTGCTTCGTTCTTGGATGGAACGAAGGAGATATTCTAGGGGAGTGTAGGTCATATGATTCATTGCGTTTATATTGACATGCTCAAGGTTCTTCATGCTTTAGATCAAGCACTTTGTCTCTTATTTTGGATTAGATCTAAAACTTGGATCCTCTTGACTAGGCATGTCTTTATCTAGATGATTCTTGAGATCCTCATGTGTTTAGGGCTGTGGTGGTTTTTGTAGTGATTATATGCAGTACCCATGGCCCTCGTAAATCCAATCTAGCCATTCCTATGTGTCTTTTTCTATTCAGTTCTGAAAGTCAAACCCCTAGCGGTACTACCTCCAGGGGCAGCGGTACTACCGCTAGGACCCTAGCGGTACTACCGCCACGTGTAGCGGTACTACCGCCAGGAGGATATTTTTCTTCTTTTTAGTTTCTTGGCAATGTGAGTTTACTTCTATGCCTCTTTTTGTTTGTTGTCTTGACTCCTCCTATCGCTCTTTTTCGGTGTGTGTCTTGTGTGTCACAGGTGGTGCTCGCCGCTCGAATCCCCCATGGGACACCCAGCCGAAGCAGTACCACAATTCAGATGCTCCAGAGGGCTCCGCCACTTCCGGTCTGCAACCCAAAAAGAAGTCTTTCAAGAAGACAGCTCACAAGAACAAGGGGGTCAACGTTCGCACTATGCCCCCTAAGGATTTTCTGCGGTTCCGCACCAAAAATCACTATCTAGAAGAGAAGACTCAGATCAAGGATATGGAGCATGTTTGGTCACGGGATCACTGCAGGATCTATCGCGACATCATCAAGCACTTCAAGAAGATGTTTGTTCCAGTTCAGTGGATTGACTTGGCTCACCTTCAGCGGAACCCGGATTACTTTGGTGAGGCTCTCTCTTTGATTGACAAGCTTGGCATTAAGGAGATCATCACCTTCAAGCGCGACTTTGATCCAGATGTTGTCGCCCAATCCTATGTCACTGTTCACTTCTCGCCTGATGAAGAGCGCACCATGACTTGGATGACTGGTACTCAGAAGATGACAGGTTCCTGGTCAGAATTCATGAAGCTTCTCAAGGTCGACTTTCAGGGAGCTGACAATCCTCTTGGGTCGCGTCCTCATGCTGCAGCTCCATCTACTAGGGCCCCCGCCAAGGACAGGCTGTAGCAACTTTATGTGAAGAACGGTGTGCTCCCCAAGCATCTGGATATCATGCATCGGATCTTCCGCAACACTCTCTTTCCTCGCATTGGCAACATTGATGAGGTGCATGGTTATCTAGCTAAGATGCTTCTGCTTTGTGAGGAAGCTATGACTAAGGAATCTGCCCCTCTCGATATTTCTAACGTGATGTTCAATGAGCTCTGGAACTGCATCATGAACCGCAAGGTTCCCATCTACGGGCCCTACTTGTTTGCCTATATTCGCCAGAGGTGGCACGACGTCTATTTGATTGAGGAGTTCCACCTTCACGCTGATTACTTTGTGCACGATCCTATCAGGCTCCGCATCAAGGACAAATGGGCCAACCCATCCACTTCGTCTCAGCACATGGACACTGACACAGAGACTGCTGCTGAAAGAGGCCCCGCTTCTCAGTCCCACTCTTCTGCTATGCCATCTTGGGCAGTGAAACTGAAGGATAAAATGAAGACTCTCTTCTGTATGCAGGCCAAGGGACAGTATCAGACTCATGTGGCCCAGAAGGAGAACTGTCAGAGGCACAAGCGTGTCCTGAGGACACTTGATGTTGATATCTCCAGCGGCTCAAAGGACGACATCACTCTAGAGTCTGCTTGGATGCCGGCTCAAGGTTATCAGTGGTCTGATGCAGAGGAGGAGGCATCTGAGGAGGACAATGAGGAGGAGCAGGACGATCCGGATGCCATGGACGACACATATCATGGTGGTAGTTGCATGGCAATATATCTTGGAATGACTTTGAAAAAGCCACAGTAGGTAGGTATGGTGGCTGTATTGAGGGAGGCTAATGGTGGGTTTTGTGCACCGGCAAAAGTTGCACGGCACTAAGAAGATAATGATGGTGGAAGGTGAAAGTGCATCTAAACCATGGACTCAACATTAGTCATGAAGAACTCATATACCTGTTGCAAAAGTTTTATTAGTAATCGAAACAAAGCATTCAACGCATACTCCTAGGGGGAGGGTTGGTAGGTATAAACCATCGCGCGATCCCGACTGCCACGCAAAGGATGACAATCAATATACTAATCATGCTCAGATTTCATCACATAGCGGTTCACCATACGTGCATGCTACGGGAATCACTAACTTCAACACAAGTATTTCTAGATCCACAACACCTTACTAGCATGACTTTAATATTACCATAACCACAACTCAAAACTTATTGAGATGAATCAAACTTCTCTAACTATTCAATGCACATGAAGGTGGAAGTTTTCGTATCCCTTTGGATAACTACCAAGCCAAGCACCGCTGCGTTCTAAAAGATATAAGTGAAGCACATAGAGAAAAAGTATCTAGCTCAAAAGATATAAGTGAAGCACATGTGAGCTGAATTGTCTACCAAAAGATATAAGTGAAGCTCGATAAAATCACGGTGGATGCATGTCTCTCTCTCTAAGTGTGCAGCAAGGATGATTGTGACACAACAAAAAATAAAAGACTCCTACGATACAAGACGCTCCAAGCAAAAACACATAACATGTGGTGAATAAAAATATAGCCCCAAGTAATGTTACCGATGGATTGATAACGAGAGAGGGGATGCCTTCCCGGGGCATCCCCAAGATTAGGCTTTTATGGCATCCTTGAATCTCTTGGGGTGCCTTGGGCATCCCCATGTTTGAGCTCTTGCCACTCTTTATATTTTTGTCCATAAGAACTTCACCCAAAACTTGAAAACTTCACAACATGAAACTTAAACAGAAACTCGTGATAACATTAGTACAAGAAAGCAAACCACCACTTCCTTAGGTACTGTAGCAAACTAAAATTCTACTTGTGCTGATTTTGGGTTACTGTACTTTCAATCTTCCATTGCTAATACCCCCGATACTATCCATAGTTTCATCAAAATAAGCAACAAACACAACAAAAATAGAATCTGTTAACAACAGACCAGTCTGTAGCAATCCGTATGTTTCGTATACCTCTGGTAATTAAAAACTTTTGAAAAATTACGACAGTCTGAAGAATTTGCGTAGCAATCAGAAGCAAAAAGAATCAACTCAAAAGCTCTTACACAACAAAAATGAAAATTCTTTTCGTGAGCAGAAAGTTTCTGTCTTTCCCAGCATGACCAAACGATCATCCTCAAGACTAATCATAACGGTTTTGCTTGGCACAAACGCAAAAAGAAACACAAAAACACAATCATAACAGAATTATGAAAGTGTGGAAAACAAAAAACAGAAAGAAAAAGGATAGATTCGTTGGGTTGCCTCCCAACAAGCGCTTTTGTTTAACGCCCTTAGCTAGGCATTGAATGATGCTCTCACAAAAGACAAGAATTGAAGCACAACGAGAGCATCCTAAAGCATGTGAAAATCACATCTAAGTCTAACATACTTCCTATGCATAGGCATTTTATAGGAAAACAGATTGTCAAGACAACCAATAGTTGCCATATGTAAGGAAGAAGAAAGAGACAATAGTAATCTCAACATCACGAGGGGTGATTTGGTAACATGAAAGTTTCTACCAAAATATTTTCCTCTCTCATAGCAGTTACATGTGGGATCATATTCAAATTCAACAATATAGCTATCCCATAGGATATTCTTTTCATGATCCACATGCATGCAAAGTTGACGCTCTTCAAAAATAGTGGGATTATCATCAAATAAAGTCATGACTTCTCCAATCCCACCTTCAGTATTGTTGCAAATATCATATTCATCATGAGGTTTGAACAAATTTTCAAGATCATAAGAAAGATCATCACCCCAATCATGATTATTGCAATAAGTAGTGGTCATAGCAAAACTAGCATCCCCAAGCTTAGGGTTTTGCATATTCTTAGCATGATTGTCACTAATAGGATTTATAGTGAAACCATTGCACTCGTGCTTTTCATCCAAGGAACCCTCGTGAATCACTTCATGAATTTCTTCCTCACAATTTTCAGATTCACGGATCTTACGCAAAACTCCAAAGAAATAGTCAATTGCCCTCAACTCCCTAGCAATTTGTTCCACACGAGTGGGTCTCTTAAAGAGACTAGCAAGTGGATGAGGATCCGTATCACTAGATTTTAAGCAAGCAAAGATGCAAACATATTGAGGGCACATGGCACACAAGCGAACAGAAAGCAAGCAAGAGAAAAGGGCGAATGAAAAAGGCAAAGGAGAAGTGGGGGAGAGGAAAACGAGAGGCAACTAGCAACAAAAGTAAATGCAAGAGAAGAGTTTGTGAGACCTACTTGGATAGATCTTGATTTCTCCTCCCCGACAACGACGCCAGAAATAGGCGTGTTGACGGGAGATTACTCTTGTCTTGATCTCCTCGGCAAGCGATCCTCCTCCCCGGCAACGGTGCCAGAAATACTTCTGATTATTCTGCTGTGTATCCCTTGCAACGACCCCAGAAATAGTTGTGTCGACGGCACCAGGAATCCTTCAGCTGCGGCTACGCCTTAAGGGACTTCCTAGGCAAGTATGCAAAGGATTTCCCCCGTGGCCTTGGAGACTTGCGTTGGTGTTCCCTCAAAGCGGAAAGGGTGATGTAGCACAGCGACAGTAAGTATTTCCCTCAGTTTGAGAACCAAGGTATCAATCCGGCGGAAGAGTATCTCAAGATCCTGCACAAACACAAAAGCTTGCACCCAACACTATGAAGGGGTTGTCAATCCCTTATAGATTGTTTGCCAAGTGAGAACTGAAAGCAACAAAGTAACAAAGCAAAGTAAAAGCGGAGATGTAAACGATGGATGTGAATAGACCCGGGGGTCGTAGTGTTTACTAGTGGCTTCTCTCATAATAGCAAGTAGACGGTGGGTGAACAAATTACTGTCGAGCAATTGATAGAATTGTGCAAAGTCGTGACGATATCTATGCAATGATTATTTCTATAGGCATCATGTCTGAAACAAGTAGACCGATACTTTATGCATCTACTACTATTACTCCGCACATCGACCGCTATCCAGCATGCATCTAGTGTATTAAGTCCATAAGAACAGAGTAACGCCTTAAGTAAGATGACATGATGTAGAGGGATAATCTCAAACCAATGATAAAACCCCCATCTTTTTACCCTTGATGGCAACTGCTTGATGTATGCCTTGCTGCCCCTAGTGTCACTGGGAAAGGTCACCACATGGCAGAACCCAAAACCAAGCACTTCTCCCATTGCAAGAATCATAGATCTAGTTGGCCAAACAAAACCCAAGACTCGGGGAGACTTACAAGGATATCAAATCATGCATATAAGAAATCAGCAAAGACTCAAATATATATCATAGATAATCTGATCACAAGTCCACAATTCATTGGATCTCGAGAAACACATCGCCAAAGAAGATTACATCGGATAGATCTCCATGAAGATCATGGAGAACTTTGTATTGAAGATCCAAGAGAGAGAAGAAGCCATCTAGCTACTAACTACGGACCCGTAGGTCTGAAGTGAACTACTCACGAGTCATTGGAGGGGCGATGATGATGATGATGATGAAGCCCTCCAACTCCAAAGTCCCCTCCGGCAGGGTGCCGGGAAGGGTCTCCAGATGAGATCTTGCGGAAACGGAAGCTTGCGGCGGCGGAAAAGTATTTTCGAGGCTCCCTTGGTTTTTTGCGGAATATTTGGGAATATATAGGCGCAAGACCTAGGTCAGGGGGTGCCCAGGGAGGCGACAAGCCTGCCCACCGCCGCCTCCCCCTGGTGGCGGAGGGGGGGCTTGTGGGCTCCCTGGAGCCCACCTGGCTTGGCCCAAAAGCCCCCTGGACTTCTTCCGTTCGGGAAAAAATCATTTCAGGGTTTTTCTTCCGTTTGGACTCCGTTCCAAAATCAGATCTGAAAAGAGTCAAAAACACGGAAAAACAGGAACTCGCACTTGGCACTGAATCCATAAGTTAGTCCCAAAAAAGATATAAAAAGATACATAAAACATACAAAGAAGACAAGATAACAGTGTGAAACCATAAAAAATTTTAGATACGTTTGAGACGTATCAGCGGCTGGTGCCGCACCCCGTGGCTTGAGGGCGCCTCCCTGCCCGCGCCTCTTGGGCCCGGCTCAAGGAGGGGCCCCAAAACGTTCCTCACCCCTGAGGAGGATAGGCGCCCGGGGGGACACCTGAAGCTCTTCCTCGTCAGGATGGTCAGGTGGTGCCGCATACTCCGCCATGTACGGCTCCATGTAGGAGCACGACCCCCCCCATGGCCGCTCAGCAGTGCGACGGTGGCGGTCCCCCTTGGTGGCTGGGGGGGGGGGGTCTCCCCGACCATATTGCTCGGAGTTCTTCCTGCGAAAGGCCTACGCGCGAAGTCGCTTGTTCCCGTTATTGTCGTTGGCTGGTTCCGGCACTGCCCGGTGCTGACTCCCTCCTTGGTGTCCTGTCATGTCTCTGTTCTCGTAGTTCGTCCGTGCCATCACCTCCGCCCTCTTCTGGCTGTGTCCGAGGGAGCGCTCCTGTCTAGCCGCCCCTGATTGTCGAGGGCTGACCTGGTCTGGGTGATGCGCGCTAGCGTGTGCATCGGTCGTCCCGCCGTTCTCCTCGTGTCCCTGGTGGTTGTTGGCGTGGTGCGCCTCGGTCCGGTCATTAGGGTCTGGATAAGGACGAGGGCAACGCGAAGCGCGTCTCTCTCGGCCCCGCCCAGAGCGGGTAGGGCCCCGAAGCTTGCAGGCCCGGGGATCGGCACGCGGTGCGAGCCTCCGGCACCCGACGCATGTGGCCTTGAGGATGCATCGGGTTGGATGGTCTTCTCGGTGATGTCGATCAACTCCACGATGTGGTCCGCCCAGGCGTCGAAGCCCCCTGGTGTCGGTCGTTGGCGGAGCACCTCTCTTGGCATCCGCAACGCCTCACGTGCCCTGAGGTCACCCAAGTTGATGCGGCGTGCTGCGGGTGCCTGGGCCGCCGCCCAGCCATCATGCGCCTGGGTGGAATGGGTGGCCGCCACGATGGAAACGATGTTGACGACCTAGTAAGAGCCGCCTGGTACCACTACACTGGCATGCGAGCTTCCAACCGTTGTGATATGGCGGTCGGAGACCAGCTCGTCGAGGCTCGGAGAA
The DNA here is from genome assembly GCF_904849725.1 of Hordeum vulgare subsp. vulgare. Lineage (NCBI taxonomy): Eukaryota > Viridiplantae > Streptophyta > Magnoliopsida > Poales > Poaceae > Hordeum > Hordeum vulgare. The sequence continues at coordinate 300,423,815 of NC_058523.1, forward strand.
GCTGGTTGGTCGCCGACCATTGATGCAGCGGCCTGGGAAGGAGGAAGCTAGGAGAAGACCTTCACAAGCCCCCTACGTGGCGCGCCAAATGTCGGATTTCGGGCTCTGCAAAACCCTAAGGATTCAAACATAGGGGTGTTTATGAGGATCTCTCCCAGCTCCGCCTCACCTAGCTTGCTACTCGATGGAAACGAGGAAGGACTCACTCGATGGTGAGGGTAACACAGAAAACAACAGTTTACCCAGGTTCGGGCCGCTGCGAAACGTAAAAGCCCACTCCTGCTTTGAGTGGATTGCCTCTCGCGGAGGTTGGTGGATGAACTAATACAGTGCTCTCGAGCCTCCGAAGGCCAAGTGGCTTGGTGTGTTGCCTATGGTTCGAATAAACTCTCCTCCCCTCTCAAGTATCCTACTCTCTCTATTTATAGTGGAGGCCCGGGTCATGTTCCCTTATCGTCTGCGGGAAGGGATCCCACAACGGCCAGCTTCGATAGGGGACAAGGGAACATGCTTCCCCTGTCAAAAGTGGTCTTCGCGTGCAAAGTAGTTGTCAGCGCTGCAGAGGTGGGCGCAGGGATGACGCCCGTCCTGCCGGCGGGCGGCCGTGGTCTTGTTGCACCAGAAGGGAAACGTTTGGAAGATGCCTTTGGAGCCCTGGTACGCTCCCGCCTCCTTTGCACTAAAGGGGAAACTGTCCCCTCCTGCCATCTACTACTCGCATGTACTTCCGTGGCGTCACCCTTGTCTCCTCAGGCCCGGCCTTGCCTCGAAATATCCGTCGCTCTGGAGGGGTCTTGAGCAGGCCCCGTGTGGGTCTTGATGTCGCTTTTCCTTGCGAGGCTTGGTCCCTCGCGAGGGCCTTGTCCTGGGTGGTGCCGTACCAGTCGATCTTGTGTTGATGAAGTGGGCCAGCCCTGGGCCGTAGGCAGGCAGGTCTGGGTACCCCCATTCCCAGAACGCCGACAAGGGTACACGAAGAGGGGTGCTTATTTTCCTGTGACTTTTGCATGGACGACGAGCCACCGGCCCGACAACCTGAGGCTGCCGGGAAACTCTACCACTTCATTGAGGCCTAGCCAGGGCTAGAGAATCCGCTCTACGAGGAGTCAAGGAGCGCATCAAGAAGATCAAGACTCCGTAAGACGCGCCCCCAATGGTCGTCGGTGTCAGCAACCGCCAACTCCAACAGCCCAAGACGCGCCAAGAACCCCTTGCACCTACCGGGGGTGAAGGCACAATCATCCTCACCAAGACCCGGCAAGGCGCTTCCCTGGTAGGTGTGAGCCAATGTGCCATATAGCTCCACCTCATCACTACACCACTCACTTGACGATGAGGTGTCGAGCCCCCAGATGGCTAGGTGGCTCTTGCTAGCTACGTAGCGTCGCGTCGAAAGACAGGTTGCAACCTGTTGACACCCGTCCAGAGGCGTATCAAGACATCAAGCCACGGTCAGCTCATAGGTGCAGAGGCGTGCCGGGAACGAACCCACGCTCGCCACCTAGGGACGCATTTATGGCGCTCTGTCTTAAGTGCTAGAGTTAGGTATGATAGCACTGTTAGCTATCTGATTATGTTAGTTGCCACTTTCGACGCCCCTTGAGCTATAAAAGGATGCCCGAGGCAACCTAGCAAAGGATTCGGATCTTTGGCCATTCAAGCACTTAGAGACTCGATACATGGTATATTAGGGCCCCGTGGGATTAGAGCCAGGTGTAAGAGTATGCATGTGCTAGCTCTCCCTGGCAAACCTTGCCGGGGCATAGTTCCATGCGAATTTTGTGTGCCCCAATCAATCCACCAAAGCAGGAGTAGGGTTTACGCCTCACAGTGGCCTGAACCTGGGTAAAAACCCCGAGTCTCATCATCGTGCTATTTTGTAGTCTCTGCTCTTTGTGTGATATGACCTCCCCGGTGAACCACAAGGGGCCGAAGGTCCCATAGGTGACTGTGTGCACACCTGCAGCGACATCCATGAACTCAATACACTAGATACATGTTGGATAGTGGTTGATGTGTAGAGTAATAGAAGTAGATGCATGCAAAAGTCGGTCTACTTATCTTGGATGTGATGGCTATATACATGATCATTGTCTTCAATATCGTCATAATTATTTTCTCTTCTATCATTTGCCCAACATTAATATGTCTAACTACCGCTTGCTATTTTCTCGAGAGAAGCCACTAGTGAAACCTACGCCCCCGAGGTCTACTTCACATCATCTATTTGCAATCTCTACTTTGCTCTTTGCTTTTCTACTTTATTTGCTATTTTGTTTTCAGATCTATATTATCAAAAAACCTAGAAATACCTTGCCGAGTCTTATTTTCTATCACTCTTATTTGCATCTATCAATCTATCCTTACTTTACCCATGAGGGATTGACAACCCCTCGACTCATTGGGTTGCGAGAATTTCCTATTTGTGTGGAGGTGATGCTTACATACTCTTGTGTATCTTCCTATTGGATTGATACCTTTGTTTTTTAACTGAGGGAAATACTTGCCTTTGATGTGCTACATCACCCTTTAAGCTTGGATGGAGAACCAATGCACCTGCGTGGGCTAACGGTTAGCCACTCAAATAAATTCTTAGTGCTTGCTGCAGCCTCACCACTCAACCATACCTCACCCATTAAGCTTTGATAGTCTTGATACCTTTAGAAATGAGATGACATTGCTGAGTCTTTGTGGCTCACAGATTACTACAACAACAGTTGCAGGTATAGTTAAGGCAATACTTTGACGTGAGAGTGACGCTTGTTTGATTTGGAGTTCTTCTTCATCATCATCATCGATCATAGGATGGGTTCCTGGTCGGCATCCTGGGATAGCAACGATGAACGTCATTTTTAATCGTTGGATTTCATCTGTTTTCATACCCTGCTCTTGTGAATGATGATTGAATATATGGTTGTAATGAGATGATCATGACTAATTTGTGGGGAGTGTAAGCTAATTCCATATACTCATCTCTTCTTTCATGTACTTTTGATGATATCCATTCTTGTGAAACAACGAGATGTGCTTCTATCCCTCTCAAGACCCTCGAGCCAAAATAAGGATAGAATTGCATCTTGGGCGTTATAATGTAGAATCATGATGTATGCCTTGTTTTTGAAGTCCCAGGCAGGGTGCTGCCACTCTTGTAGAGGGAGATGCGGCAGACAAGGAAATTGGCCCCTATCATTTCTATAATCCTAAGATAGACAATGCGAGTCACAACAATCTTCAGCTTGTTGTCGTGCCTGTCAAGGTGGCTCCCGGCTTTGAGGTTGTCAGGCTTCTTCTTTTGGGGCAGACAGAACTCCGACAAATCAGTCTCCTTAGTCCAACACTACTCTGCACGCCACTCATTCCACTTCTATTGGTATAGGCTCTCGGGAAAGATTTTCTTGATGTCGTTCCTAGGATCCAGGTGACGCTACAAGAAAGCGTATTGTCCAAGATGCGGGGGATGAAACAGTGGCAGAATAGGGTGCCAAAAGTCATCAGCCCAAAACAATTATCAAAAAGATGCACAAACATGGCCATGCAAGTTACCATGTTCGGCGTGAAACCGATATGTTGGAACCCATACGTCACCATGAGTTTGGTGAAGAAGGCGGAAAAGGGAGGAACAAGACCGCAATAAAAATAAGTGATGAAAAATTGGTATTTTTTCGGCCAAGGATCACTCATGCCAGGGAGCACGACCGGTGCGGGGTGCGCCTTCATCTCCTTCCCCAACATATAGGCATAACAGACTGCAAGGTCATTGGCGCTGACCAATGGTGGGACAAAGAAAAGTTCTCCCTATGTCTCTCCGCAGTGGCCTCCTTCCGTGCATCCGCCTCCAGGTCGATGGGCTTGGGTGCCTTGGCGGCCTTAGTGCCCCTGATCGGTGCAAACTCTAGCTCGCGAGGTGGGTGATGGTTGGCGCGAGAGCAATGCGGCGCCGATAGTGCGCACGAAGCCAGGCAAGGAAAAATGTGAAGGTGGTGGCTGTTACATGGGATAAAGGGGAGTAAATGAGCATTGCCCCTAGCGGTTCCCTTTTCTATGGGTAAGGCACAGAGGGCTGGCTCTTCACGGACTGTTTTGTGTGTGCTTTTGCGGGAGCATGTCCCAAGCGCTATTTTACTCCACCTCTCCCACATTTCGCATTTAATGCACGTCATGGGGGAGCAGTAAAAAGTCAACATTATGGAAGTAAATCCCCGCCACGTGTGCCTGCACATCATCTTGGGCTTAGACCAATGACTATTCGCATGCGTGTGTGGCCCAGGACCGGGGCTCCTGTCGGTGCACTAATACTTAGGGCCCTTAGTACCCTGACTTATGCACAGGAGAAAGTGGCACATTCCGTGCCAGCAAGGGACTGCCGAAAGACATATCAGATAACAAGGCTTAAGACCAAACGACAAGGCGCACACAACTGCTTGCCGGCAAGCTCTGCACCGGGATGCTTCTACCTACCCACTGGTCCACCTCACGAGGCCGCCACTCACTTATTAGATAGGTGTTGAGCGGTAAAGCGGCTTGGTGGGGATTGTCGAGGCACGTGTCAACTCATCACCATAAGTGCAACTTTATTGCCACCTGTCGTGATAGCGCGACGAAGGAACATGAGGTAGTTGGGCTCACAACACATAAGGATAGGCACATCTTGCCGGTAAACGTCCCTAGATAGTCAAGACGGATTTAATGCATTTGTTCTAGCCCGTCATGGTTGGGTATTTCGCATTGTAGCCACTATTTATCCCATGTAAAGACTGTTTTGCCACTATGGTAACCCCTTGGTCTATAAAAGGAGGTCCATGCTTACCTTTACAAAGGTTGTCATGGTTTTTTTGGTAGATGTCCTCTTAAAATTAGTTAGGTGTGCGGCCATGGTAACTAGGTGGCGGCATTAGAGGGGTTGGTCGGAATCGAGAGACGCGAGTTTACCGGGGTTCGGCCCCTCCGATGGAGGTAAAAGCCTATGTCCTGCTTTGTGTGTATTGATGATGATGATGATGATTATCACGATTACAAGGGTGCAGAATAGCTACCTCTAATCTCAAGGGTTTCTAATGTGTCTATCCCTAATGATTTTTCTAGTCCATATGTGACTTGTCCCTCTTGGGGTGCTCTACCCCTTCTTATATAGGTTGAAGGGGTAGGCATACATAGAGTCCTACTAGGACCTGGACTAGCTTTTCTTGGAGGGAATTCCTCCTCTTCTAGGGCCTTCTCTGTGAACCGCCCTCCACGCCTCTCCATGAGCCATATTAATGTCGGCTTGTATGCTGGGCCTTGGGCCTTGTCATCCAAGTCGACCCGGCGAGCGACGTGACCCATGAGCCGCCATGTGATGGGTCGGGTCATACCTCCTGGCTGGGTCAAATTGTGGGGTATATCCCCGACATTAGCCCCGAGGTTAGCTTGAATTGCTTTTCATGGTAAGCTCCTGAAATGAGAATAATAAATATGTTAAGGGACCGACTTCCTCCTTGACCGGCTTATTTTAATGAAGTGGTTCCTCAAAAATCCTGGTTTCTTCGAGCCATCTTCACAATCATCTTGGTGGTTAGTGTCCTTTGTAATGAAATATTGGGAATAATACACCCATATGTCGTTGAGTCGACCTCCAATGCTTTGGCTTGATGAAAATTTTGGAGATAAGAAAACCATATGAAGTTGATCCGACTTCCATTCTTCGGTTTTGATGAAAAATATTGGGAATAAAAATTTGTCCTTAAACAACTTCCAACTTGTGAAGCCGGGTTGCTTGTATAGACTCTATCGCGTCATGATCTTTGATAATGTCGGGTCATGATTGTTGGTGACGCCAGGTCAAACAACTACACTCCGGTTGACTTGATAAAATTATTGGGAATAAAGAAATTTGTGTGATGCTGAGACAGTATTTCAATGCTTCAGCTAGATAGAAATATGTTGAGACAGTCTTTCAATGCTTCAACTCCACTTTAAAATTGATCGCTTGAGGATGTTCTTCCTCTCTCTTTTTTCCTCTCTCTTTTTTTATCTCCACATTACCTGTAGCCCCCAAGCTCCGAGTTTATGAGTTCATGATGACTTGGAGCTTTGCGTAGAATAATATTTTGACTATGCAGCCCCAAGTGACGGGTTGTCTTGCCTGCAGCAACCTGGGACTTGTAATTGTTTTGTACTTTATAAAGCTTCAGCTGGTGTAGCCCCCAAGGGCCGGGTTGTTTTGCTTGCAACAACCTGGGACTTTCAAACTTGGTTTTGAATGTTGTAGATAGATAGCTTTGGAGAGATCCGGGTTGTCATCCGAGTCACCATATATTGACTCAATGTCTTGAATTTCACATGTGTATCCCCCAAGGGTCGACTCATCAGTATGTGATGGGACAGATCATCTATTTGAACTTCACAATCCGTTTAAACATCTGAATACTGTAGTCCCCAAGTATCGGGTCGCATGCCTGCATCGACTTGGGACTTTAGAAATTTTGATCTGAGTAGTGTAGCCCCCAAGTGTCAGGTCGCATGCCTACAACGACTCGGGACTTACATGTACTTCTCCTTTTGAAAAGAAAATCATATGATAAAGCCCCCAAGCTTTGGGTCACTTTTACTTTTTGATAGAAGCAATTGGTAGCCCCCAAGGGCTGGCTCATCATTACAGGATGGGTTGGGTCTTCAACGAGACTACTTAAAATGACTATGCATTAGCCTCCAAGTAACATGGTGCATGCTTGCAACTACATGGGACTTTCATACTTGATGTAATCTTAATTTGAATAATGTAGCCCCCAAGTGTTGGGTCGTATGCCTGCAGCGACTTGGGACTTTGTGAGAATAATATAACTCATCATAATGCACTTTAGAAGTTCTCCTCAACTTGAATGAATCCTTGACCGTGGTTGTAATGCAACCCCGTAATTTTTGTCTACGTGAATATCCTGGAATAATACCTTTGAGCTTGAAATGAAATCCTTGCCCGTGGTTCCGGTGCAACTCGGCAATTATATGTTTGAGAAATCCATAAGTGTTGTAGTTTACTACAAGCACAAGTTGAAGAAATCCAAAAGACAGTCAATTAGATGACTCGACATTATAAGTGATGGGCCAGCTCAACAATACATGAGAAACTGGCATTTCGAGAATATTTATTTCTCCTAAGCTGATGTGAAAAACCTCAATCTTTTAATACTGGTTATGATAAACCATGATAAAAAACTGGCCAGTTTTGGCTCTCAAAGACTTATTTGCTCTTACAAAAGTTTATGCTTTAACCCGGTTTGAAGGCCGACATGATATGTATGTGTAATGCATGATGCAATGATGCAATACAAGATGATGCATGTAGTAACAATAATAAAGTACTGTTAATAAGTCGACTCAGTGAGACTCGGCAAGGAGACTGGCTTTCGAGGCTCAATTCTTGCTTCAATGAAACAGGTATGATAACCCATGGTTTGTCATAGCTTTATGTATGTCGGCTTTCACACGACGCGTCCGATGTTTTAACCTTGATCAACCAGGGTCCAAAGTGGATTGATTTGTCAAGAGTACACGGGTCACCTCATCGGACTTGCATCAAGCGTAAATGCAGGTTTAACCATTTTGTGGCATCTTTGCTGGATTAAGAGGGTGAGAAAGCTAAAATCGTTGAGTTAGAAGCCCCCAAGTGACCTATGATCATGGAAAAGCTCAGCATAGGATATACATGAGACAATGCTACTACTGCAAAACATCTGGGGTTCAGATAAGCCGGATTTATTCCATTGATCACAGTATATGATAATATGATGATCCAATAAAGGAACATACCTATGCTTGAATCGCACATCATGGCAACTGGTTCTTTTTGGTAATCTTTAATTTTTTGCTCATAAGGTATGGCACCCATGGTTGAACTGTGCACATCTTGACAGCTAGTCCTCTTGGGCGACTTTTAATTTTTCGCCAATAAGGCAGCAGCCCCTCGGACCGGGTTATCTTCCTTGCAATGACCCGGGGTTCCTGTATTTACTCACAATGACTAAATCTATTGAGCCATATATGTGTAGGCCCCGAGTCTTAAGTCGACTCAAGGAGGCGGCTTGAGAGTCTTCATACTTGGCTCTAGCATAAGCCGGTGTAAAGTTGATAGCTGAATGATGGAATTTATTGAAATTGGAGATGATGTGGCGAGTTTGTGATCTTCGCGATGCTCATAATATATGTGTGGCACATGTCGTGGCCAAATTGAGCTCATATTTCTCTTTACTCATGCTTTTTTATTCTCATTTGATGTGGATCTCCTATCTTCTCCACGACCATTTTTCTTTCTTTGCGGCTTGGCTTTTGAATTACCGGCTCAATGATGACCGGCTCAAATTATAGCTTCTCGAGGTATGTTTCCTTCATGGCAAGCTCTCCCGTTTCTTTTGATATGTTGAAGTAGACTGTATCGCTGTGATAATAGGCTAATGCGTCTATCCATTGAGCAACCAGCACGAGGTGGATGTTGGCACGTATTTTGGCGATGTTGAGTAAGAGATGTTTGTGAATGCCACTTTTTTCCTTTGCTCCAATGTGGTTGAAGGAGGCGGGCCACGGGGGCGCCTTGTGTGCGTCCATAGGACGGCTCAAGCGGGCAAGCGCAACACGAGCGTGTTGAGGTGGGACCACAGGGGCAGCGGCTTGAGCGTGTCCATTGGGCCGCTCATACGGGGTATATGTGACCCAGATGTGTTGACACTAATGTGGGAGTCAATCGCGGTATTGGAAACCAATGTGCACATTGAGTTGGCAGTGGCATTGTAAGCCGGCGCGGATGGTGAGTCGGCCACATCATTTGTAAGCCGGCACGGACGGCGAGTTGGCCGCTCCATTTGTAACGGCGCGGACGGCGAGTTGGCCACGTCATTTGTAAGCCAGCGCGGACGATGAATTGGCCGCGTCATTTGTAAGCCGGCGCGCACAGCAAGTTGGGTGTGTCATTTATAAGCCGGTGCACACGACGAGTTGGCCGTAACGTGTTAATGTAGCCTATACCAATGGGGTGGCGGCTCATAGTGCGGCATTTGACGGATGCTGGCGCATGTTGGTGTTAACGCGGGCTCCTACAAGCAATATAATACCAGTTTTGTAATGAATAATTGTCTTGCATAAAAATATTACAGACCGAAGTAATTGTTTTTATATAAATGATATGTAAAAAAAGTGAATAACACCTGATATTTTTATTTTAATCGGATGAAATATTGATGATCTGTATGCGGACGCTGGTGCTCATGCGAGTTGAGGTGACCCTGGTGTATTGTTGTAGAACGAACTGCAGGGCGGCCACGTGGAATTTTTGATAAAAGCAATGGTTGTTGGGGGCCGTGCCGTTAGTGGATGTTCCATACATGGGATTCCCGAGAAACTTGGTTGAAGCAACTTGTTTTGGCTGATTTCTTTCTCATGTGGAGTGCGATGTGAATCTGTATTTTGAAAACCATGCACGTACATACTATTCCTGGAGGTGCGTGTTCTCGAGCTTGTCTTGTGCTCCTGGAATACACGTCTGTTGTTCTGCCTTTTTTACGATGTCGTCCGTGACAGCCGCATCTCTTCTTGATACTTGTTTTTCGAGTATTTAACGAAAAACTACCACATTTCAGGAAACGTGTCCAGAAACTACCACTTTATAATTTCATGCAGAAAACTATCATTTTTTCCTAATTCGTCGCAAAAAATTAGCACATTGTCTAACCGCCCACTTCGCCGCGTTTAACCCCGTTTCTGCCAGTCTGGGTCCATAGTCAAGGTGCCAACGTGGACAACGGTGGACGGCCACGCGTTAACTGCCGTTAACGACGCGTGTGCGTTCGGAAGCGGCTGTCGGTGGTCCAATAAGTGGGCCCACAGTGAGAGCGAGCTCAGCCACTCTCTCCCTCCTCTCGCTCACTCACACATCCTCATCCTCTCACTCTTCCCTCGTCCTCTGAGCATATCGCCATCACCGCCGCCGTTATTGCTTTCGGTAAAACTTGGGGACGGCATCCTGGAATGACGACGATAGCTCGGACGAGGACATCTGCATGGTTTCAATGGATAGTCAGCTCTTTGTAAGTACATACTGGTGGAACAGAGTTAGTGTTAGGGTTAGGTCATCCAAATTCAAGATTCCAAGTTTTAGTTGGTTTGATTCCACGTTTGTTTTGCAGGAAACCCCCGACATTGTGGTGGATCCATCTTTCTGTGGTTCTTTCACTGAATCTGAGCCGACTTGCATGATGCATCTTCAGAGGACGAAGAAGACGGTATCTTTCGAAGGTACTTTGATTGGGAGGCGATTCCTCGGTTGTCCTGTGTAGCAGCTATGTGCTGGTGGAGATGTGTGATGTGTGATGTGTTTTGCTTTTGGAGATGTGTGGTGCAGCAGGTATTAAGTTGTGCATAGATGTGTGATGTGTGGTGACAAATGCCTTACTTTTAACTGAATTTAAACACTTGACTGAAACTGACAACAAGTGTTAACCGTTAATTGAATATATTAGTTGTTAACTATATATATGTGTTAACTGAATATAACTGTTAACTGAATTTATCCGTGCTGCTAAATAAGGTGTTGTGTGCTTAGTTTTGAAAAATTACAGATTATGTTAGCTCAATTCAGAGAGCATTGATCTAAACATAGGTTTTGACTTATGTGGATTGGGTTTATGACTTAAGTTATCTCTACTAAGTTTGTTAGTAAGGTGCTTAATTTTAACAAATTACTTCTGTAGGATGAAGGTCTCAACTGTGGGGTGGAGGAGTGGGTGGATGGTCCTTGGCCAGAGATTCTACAAAGGTGCCTATTAAGGATTTGGGACATGTACCATGAGCAGAACTTGGGTAGGGTGAAGGACAAACAAGCTCATGAGAAAGAGGTGGGCAAGCTAAAGAAGGAAATTGACTTCCTATCAAACAACTACAGCCAGCTGGTGGAAGATGTATCAAGCTTTTTGACTATAAAGATAGCAAGATGTATCATGACATGGAGTATACCAGTCAGACAATCATTGATCTAAATAAAAAGAAGAAAGAACTTGAGTATCAAGCAAAGATTGAGATAAGTATGTAAAAGCTAAAGCTTGCCAAGGAGCAAAGGTGAATTCTTCAAAGCCAAGCAGATATCATTCAGAACATGAGGAAGGCCATGAAGGAAGTGCAAGGGGACAGGGACCTACTTAAGGAAGAGATGAAGAAGCTGGAGTATCTGATTGCTGATCTGCTGAAGGCTGGGCATGGCAGCAAAGATAAGCTGGAGAAGATCAAGGTAATAATGGATGAGTGAAGTGCACTTGTGTTGATTAAGTAATTATCGGGCCTATATATATATAGCTGGCCTTGGAATCAGGATGGTTTAAGAACTAGGTGGTTTTATCTATGATGTAATGACTTTTATGTTAAGACCTACTATGCTAAGTTAAGTAAGTAAGAAGATTTTATCTATGATGTAATGACTTTTGTGTTAAGAACTACTATGCTAAGTTAATGTTGAACCTCTCTTAGTTGCTGGTGTTTTTCTGTTCCTCACTGTTGGTCCTGTTGAAACTGGTGGAGTAGATGAGGCTGTGACAGTAGTGACATACTTGGAAATGATAACATAGATAGGATGTGTTACCAATATGTAGCTTACTGAACTTAGTGAACTGATAACATAGTATTGGCATAGATAGTCTGACATACATACTTGACTCACATAGTTCCGATCAAACTGAAGATAAGTTCTAACTAACGAAACTGACATAGGCGTGACAAAACTGAAGATAAGTTCTAACTGACATACTTACTAAACTAACATAGGAATGACGAAACTGAAGATAAGTTTTAACTGACGAAAATGAAGATAACATCTCACTGACGAAACCGAAGATATCATCTCACTCCTCTTTCTTCAGCATCTTCAGGCGTTCGGAACGTTGCACGACAGTCTTCTTCCCTGCCGCCATCTTCTTCTTGCCCAGCGCTGCCGCGACAACATCTTCCTCCACACCCTCTTGCTTCATGACGACACCCTCTCGGAGATCTGTGACCTCCGGCAGCTTCTCCAAATCAATTGGGAGGTTTTTGTCCCCGTCCATTGTTGGGAACGTTGCATGGGAAACAAAAAAATTCCTGTGGACACGAAGACCTATCATGGTGATATCCATCTACTAGTGGAGATTTGGATCTACGTACCCTTGTAGATCACACAACGGGAAGCGTTAAGAAACGCGGTTGATGTAGTGGAACATCTTCACGTCCCTCGAACCGTCCCACGAACTGTCCCGTGATCCGTCCCACGATCCGTTTCCGATCTAGAGGTAAAACTATGTGGTATAGGTTTGAGTTGCACGTGGCAAAGTTGTGTCTCAAATCAGCCCTAAACAACCAATATATATAGGAGGGAGGAGGAGGGCTAGCCTTGAGGCAAAAGGCCTCAAGGGTGCGCCGACCAAGGGAGGAGGAGGACTCCTCCTCCAATTTGGTTTGGGAAGGAGTCCTCCTCGTCCTTCCCACCTCCCTCTTTCCCTTTTTCTTTGATTTTCTTTTGGTATTTTCTTATGTGGCGCCATGGGCCCCTTGGGCTGACTCCACGAGCCCACTAAGGACTTGTGGCGCCACCCTAGTGCCTTGGGCTCCATTCCGGGTGGGTGGGCCCCTCCCGGTGAACTCCCAGAATCCATTCGTCACTCCCGGTACACTGCCAGAATTGCCCGAAACTTTCCGGTGACCAAATGAAACCATCCTATATATCAATCTTCGTTTCCAGACCATTCCGTAAACCCTCGTGACATCCGAGATCTCATTCGGGACTCCGAACAACATTCGGTAACCACACATATAACTCAACTATACTAAAACATCATCGAACCTTAAGTGTCCAGACCTTGCGGGTTCGAGAACTATGCAGACATGACCCGAGGCACTCCTCGGTCAATATCCAATAGCGGGACCTAGATGCCCATATTGGATGCTACATATTCTACAAAGATCTTATCGGTTGAACCTCTGTGTCAAGGATTCATATAATCCCGTATGTCATTCCCTTTGTCCTTCGGTATGTTACTTGCCCGAGATTTGATCGTCGGTATCCGCATACCTATTTCAGTATCGTTACCGGCAAGTCTCTTTACTCATTCCCTAATACAAGATCCCGTGACTTACACTTAGTCACATTGCTTGCAAGGCTTGTCTGTGATTTCGTATTACCGGGGGGGGGGGGCGAGATACCTCTTCGTCACACAGAGTGACAAATCCCAGTCTTGATCCATACTAACTCAACGGACACCTTCGGAGATACCTGTAGAGCATATTTATAGTCACCCATTTACGTTGCGACGTTTGATACACACAAGGTATTCCTCCGGTGACAGTGAGTTATATGATCTCATGGTCATAGGAATAAATACTTGACACGCTGAAAACAATAACAACCAAATAACACGATCACATGCTACGTTTATAAATTGGGTCTTGTCCATCACATGATTCTCCTAATTATGTGATCCCGTTATCAAGTGACAACACTTGCCTATGGCCAGGAAACCTTGACCATCTTTGAGGAACGAACTAGTCAACTAGAGGCTCACTAGGGACAGTGTGTTGTCTATGTATCCACACATGTATTTGAGTTTCCAATCAATACAATTCTAGCATGGATAATAAACGATTATTATGAACAAGGAAATATAGTAATAACTAATTTATTATTGCCTCTAGGGCATATTTCCAACAGTCTCCCGCTTGCACTAGAGTCAATAATCTAGTTCACATCACCAAGTGATTTTAACAATCCAACACCCATACAATTCTGGGGTTTGATCGTGTCTTGCTCGTGAGAGTGGTTTTAGTCGATGGTTCTGAATCTTTCAGATCCGTGTGTGCTTTAGAAATCTTTATGTCATCTTATAGATGCTGCTGCTACGTGCTATTCGGAAATACTCCAAGTGTCTACTCTAATATACGAATCAGTTTTACTACTTAGAGTTATTCGGAGTAGTGTCAAAGCTTGCATCGACGTAACCCTTTACGACGAACTCTTTAACTACCTCCATAATCGAGGAAAAATTCCTTAGTTCATTAATTTACTAAGGATAAATTTGACCGTTGTTTAGTGATTCAATCATGGATCACTCTTTGTACCTCTTAACAGACTTGTGGCAAGGCACACACTAGGTGCGGTACACAGCATGGCATACTTAAGAGTCTATGGCTATGGCATAGTGGACGACCCTCGTCCTTTCTCTTTCTTCTGTCGTGGTCGGGTCTTGAGTCTTACTCAAATTCACACCTTACAACACACCCAAGAACTCCTTCTTTGCTGATCCATTTTGAACTCCTTCAAAAACTTGTCAAGGCATGCATTTCATTTGAAAGTTCTCCTTAGCATTTTGATCTATCTCCATAGATCTTGATGCTCATTGTTCAAGTAGCTCTTTCCAGGTCTTCCTTGGAAAAAAACCCTTTCAAAAAACCTTTATGCTTTACAGAAATTCTACATTACTTCCGATCAACAATATGTCAACCACATATACTTATCAGAAATTCTATAGTGCTCCCACTCACTTCTTTGGAAATACAAGTTTCTCATAAACTTTGTACTAACCCAAAAGCTTTGATCATCTCATCAAAGCGTATATTCTAACTCCGAGATGCTTGCACCAGTCCATAGAAGGATCGCTGGAGCTTGCACACTTGTTAGCGTCCTTAGGATCGAAAAACCTTCTGGTTGTATCACATACAACCTTTCCTCAAGGAAACCGTCGAGGAAACAATGTTTTGACATCCTATGTGCAATATTTCATAAATAATGCAGCAACTGCTAACACAATTCCAACAGACTTTTAACATCGCTATGACTGAGAAAGTCTCATCATAGTCAACTCTTTGAACTTCTCGGAAACATCTTTGCGACAAATCGAGCTTTTCTTAATGGTGACCTTTCGCCATCATCGTCTGTCTTTATTTTAAAGATCCATCTTTACTTAATAGTCCTATGACCATCAAGTAGTTCTTCCAAAGTCTACACTTAGTCTTCATACATGGATCCTATCTCGGATTTCATGGCCTCCAGCCATTTGTCGGAATCCGGGCACACCATCGCTTCTCCATAGCTCGTAGGTTCATTGTTGTTCAACAACATGACCTACAAGACAGGGTTACCGTACCACTCAGTAGTAGTACGCGACCTTGTCGACCTACGAGGTTTGTAGTAACTTGATCCGAAGCTTAATGATAACCATCATCAGTTTCCACTTCAATTGGTGTAGGCGCCACACGAACATCTTCCTGCGCGTGCTACACACTGGTTGAAGTGACGGTTCACTAACCTCATCAAGTTCCACCACCCTCCCACTCAATTCTTTCGAGAGAAACCTTTCCTCCAGAAAGGACCCATTTCGAGAAACAAACACTTTTCTTCCGGATCTGAGATAGGAGATGTATCCAACTATTTTGGATATCCTATGAAGATGCGTTTATCCGCTTTGGGTTCAAGCTTATCAGACTAAAACTTTTTCACATAAGCGTCGCAGCCCCAAACTTTCAAGAAACGACAGCTTAGGTTTCTCCAAACCATAGTCTATATTGTGTCATCTCAACGGAAATATGGGGTGCCCTATTTAAAGTGAATGTGGTTGTCTCTAATACATAACCCATAAACGATAGTGGCAATTCGATAAGAGACATCATAGTATGCACCATATCAAATAGGGTGTGGCTATGACTTAGACACATCATCAAACTATGGTGTTCTAGGTGGCGTGAATTGTGAAACAATTTCCACATTGTCTTAACTGTGTACAAAAAACTCGCAACTCAGATATTCATCTCTATGATCATATCGTAGACAGTTTATCCTCTTGTCACGACGATCTTCACTCTGAAATAGCTTTGAACTTTTCAACATTTCAGACTTGTGATCATCAAGCAAATACTCCTGTATCTACTCAAATCGTCAGTTGAAAAGGACGTGGATGTCGCCTAGAGGGGGGGGGGGTGAATAGGCGCTTTAAAATAGTTAAGGTTTAGGCTTGAACAAATGCGGAATAAAACTAACGTTTAATATGTCAAGCACAAAACCTACAAACAACTAGGCTCACCTATGTGCACCAACAACTTATGCTAAGCAAGATAAACAACTAAGTGATAGCAAGATATATTACAATAAACAATATGTCTATCACAAAGTAAAGTGCCTAAGTAAAGGGTTCGGGTAAGAGATAACCGAGGCACGGGGAGACGATGATGTATCCCGAAGTTCACACCCTTGCGGATGCTAATCTCCGTTAGAGCGGTGTGGAGGCACAATGCTCCCCAAGATGCCACTAAGGCCACCGTAATCTCCTCACGCCCTCGCACAATGCAAGATGCCGTGATTCCACTAAGGGACCCTTGAGGGCGGTCACCGAACCCGTACAAATGGCAACCCTTGGGGGAGGTCACCGAACCCGTACACGTGGCAACCCTTGGGGGCGGTTACCGGTACCCGTACAAATTGCTCGGGGCAATCTCCACAACCTAATTGGAGACCCCGACGCTTCCCGGAGCTTCACACCACACTGATTGAGCTCCGAGACACCACCAAGCTTCTAGGACGCCAAAGCATCCACGAAGAACAATATCAAGGGTACTAAGTACCAAAGGTAGTAAGCTTCTCAACTTCTCACTTCCACGTATCACCGTGGAGAACTCAAACCGATGCAACTAATGCAATGGCAAGAACACACGAAGTGGTCAAGTCCCTCACACTCAAATCCCTCCACAACAACAAAAGCTATGGAGAAATATGAGAGGAAGAACAAGGAGCTCACAAAGAACTCCAAGATCAAGATCCAAGGGGTTCCCCTCACATAGAGGAGAAAGTGATTGGTGGAGATGTGGATCTAGATCTCCTCTCTCTTTTCCCTCAAGAACAAGCAAGAATCATTGGAGGGATTGAGAGTAATCAAGCTCTAAGAATGTCAACAATGGAGATAGAACAAGAGCTCAACGGATGGATAAGGCAAGGGGGAAGAAGACCCCCTTTATATAGTGGGGGAAGGAATCAGACCGTTACCCCCACTTTCTGCCCGAGCTCCAGCGGTACTACCGCTGGCTGCAACGGTACTACCGCTGGCACTCCAGCGGTACTACCGCCATCTAGCGGTACTACCGCCATCTAGCGGTACTACCGCTGGCACTCCAGCGGTACTACCGCTGGGCCCCTGGTAGTGCAACGACACTACCACCGCCAAGAAAGTCTTCGCAAAAAGGTCCGTCCACGAACAACCGCTAGGCAGGCGGTACTAAGCTCCTGGAGCGGTACTACCGCTGACCAGGGGCGGTACTACCGCGAGCCAGCGGTACTACCGCTAGGGCCAGCAGTACTACCGCCAACTCTAGCGGTACTACCGCTAGGTCCAGCGGTACTACCGCTAGGTCCGGCGGTACTACCGCTCGCCACTGAAATAGCCATAACTTTCGCATACGAGCTCCGAATCGAGCAAACCCAAGCTTGTTGGATTCAGGACGACAAGGGCTATCCAAACAGCGAGATGTGAATATGCCAAAGATATAGAGATGTGAGATCTCTATGAATGAAGAACCGGCAAAAACTCCAACATCGAAAACATCATAGTAGATGCATATGGACTCCGTTTTCGATGAACTCGAGCTTGTCACGAAGATGATCATAAGCTCTAAAACTCACAAAGAGAAACACCAAACAAGAACCAAGAAGTATGATGCAAGGATGCAAATGGTTTGAGCTCTCAACGAACGATACGATCAAGCTACTCACTTGAGAGCCCCCCTTGATAGAACAGCAATCTATCCTAACCAGAAAACCTATCAAGGGCAAACCTATACCTTGCACCTCATCCTCTTGAGCTAGATGATGATGATCTTGGCTTACTCAAGATGGACCACCTTTCTTGATTGTGTTGGCTTGATGAAGACTAGTTGATTGCTCCCCCATACTCACTATGGGTGAGCCACTCTTCAGCATATCTTCACAAGTCCATTGCCACCACAATGGACGGCAGGCTTCAAGCATGCTATCTTCTTGCTGATCCACTTGAACTTGCACATCGCAATCTTGATGACGATCACAACTTGACGTCATACATACTCCATGGGTTGTATGAGATCTTCCCTTTGACGCAAGCCCATGGAAACGCACCTAACCCCCACATATAACTCTCACGAAGACCATGGGTTAGTACACAAACACGTAATGGACAATGCTTACCATACCATGGGATCACTTGATCCCTCTCGGTACATCTTGTACGCTTTGTGTGTTGATCATCTTGATTTACTCTTTGTCTGAGATCTTGATCAACCATTGATGATGATCACAACTTGACGTCATACTCCATGGGTTGTATGAGATCTTCCCTTTGACGCAAGCCCATGTAAACACACCTAACCCCCACATATAACTCTCACGAAGACCATGGGTTAGTACACAAACACGTAATGGACAATGCTTACCATACCATGGGATCACTTGATCCCTCTCGGTACATCTTGTACGCTTTGTGTGTTGATCATCTTGATTTACTCTTTATCTGAGATCTTGATCAACCATGTGTCTCTATGACCATTCTTTGGATAATGCCTTGAATACCATCTTGGTCATCATATAAACTCCTTGAACCCAACAGATGGACTTCAAGAAGTGCCTATGGACAAATCCTTTAAATCTAACTTAAGGCAACCATTAGTCCATAGGAATTGTCATCAAGTACCAAAACCACATATGGAGATATATGCTCCAACATCAGTGAAGTAAGAACATAACGATATCCACTGTGTGCCTCAGCACTCATTGGACTTCACACATCAAAATGCATTGCTTCCAACAAGTCACTTTCTTGTTCCATGTGGTATGATTTTGCATGTCTCAAGTGATTCAAAATCAAGTGAATCCAAACGATCCATATGCATGGAGTTTCTTCATGCGTTTATACCAATAGGTATGGTTTGCATGTCTCAAACGTTTCAAAAATGAGTGAGTACAAAGATCCATCACTATGGAGCTTCTTCATGCACTTTATACCCACATGACTCAAGCGGCAGTGCCACAAGTAAGTGGTACTATCATTGCTACTTTGTATCTTTTTGGCACCAATATTATGAACATGTGTAACACTCGATTGAGATTCAATAAGCCATTGAGGGTAATTATTCAAGCAAATAGAATAACTGTTATTCCTTTTAAATGAATAATCGTATTGCAATAAACACGATCCAATCATGTTCATGCTCAACGCAAACATCAAATAAGAATTATTTAGGTTTAACACCAATCCCGATGGTAGAGGGAGCGTGCGATGTTTTGATCACATCAATCTTGGAAACACTTCCAACACTTATCGCAACCTCGCCTTTAGCTAGTCTCTGTTTATTCCATAGCTTTCATTTCGTGTTACTAATCACTTAGGAACCGAACTAGTATCCAATACCCTCGTGCTACTAGGACTACTAGTAAAGTGCACATCAATATCATGTATATCAAGTATACTACTATCGACTTTGCCAGCCTTCTTATCTACCAAGTATCTAGGGTAGCTCCGCCTCAGTGACCGTTCCCCTCATAACAAAAGCACTTAGTCTCGGGTTTGGGTTCAACTAGTTTGCCGTTTCATGAAGTATCCCTTCTACCCCTTGCCCTTCTTGAAACTAGTGGTTTTACTAACCATCAACAATTGATGCTCCTTCTTGATTTCTACTTTCGCAGTGCCAAACATTATGAATCGCTCAAGGATCATCATATCTATCCTTGATATGTTTATAGTTCATCACGAAGCTCTAGCAGCTTGGTGGCAGTGACTTTAGAGAACCATCACTATCTCATTTGGAAGATTAACTCCCACTTGATTCAAGCGATTGTTGCACTCAGACAATCTGAGCACACGCTCAACGATTGAGCTTTTCTCCTTTACTTTGTAGACAAAGAATCTTGTAGGAGGTCTCTTACCTCTCAACAAGGGCATGAGCATGAAGTCTCAATTTCATATCTTAGAACATCTCTTATGTTCCGTGACGTTTCAAAACGTCTTCGGCGCCTTGCTTCTAAGCCATTAAGTATTACACACTGAACTATCATGTAGTCATCAAAAACGTGTATGTCAGATGTTCGCAACATCTACAGATGACGCTCAAGGTGTAGCACCCCGAGTGGTGCATTAAGGACATAAGCCTTCTGCGCAACAATGAGGACAATCCTGAGTTTTACAGACTCAGTCCGCAAAGTTGCTACTATCATCTTTTAACTAAACTTTCTCTAGGAACATATAAAAACAATAGAGCTATAGCGCAAGCTACATCATAATTCGCAAAGACCTTTTGACTATGTTCATGATAATTAGTTCAATTAATCATATTACTTAAGAACTCCCACTCAAAAAGTACATCTCTCTAGTAATTTCAGTAGTACATGATCCAAATCCACTAACTCAAGTCCGATCATCACGTGAGTTGAGAATAGTTTCAGTGGTAAGCATCTCTATGCTAATCATATCAACTATACGATTCATGCTCGACCTTTCGGTCTCATGTGTTCCGAGGCCATGTCTGCACATGCTAGGCTCATCAAGTTTAACCCGAGTGTTCAGCGTGTGCAACTGTTTTGCACCCGTTGTATGTGAACATTGAGTCTATCACACCCGATCATCACGTGGTGTCTCGAAACGACGAACTATCGCAACGGTGCACAGTCGGGGAGAACACAATTTCGTCTTCAAATTTTAGTGAGAGATCACCTTATAATGCTACCGTCGTTCTACGCAAAATAAGGTGCATTAAAGGATTAACATCACATGCAATTCATAAGTGACATGATATGGCCATCATCTTGTGCTTCTTGATCTCCATCATTTAAGCACCGACATGATCTTCTCGTCACCGGCGCCACACCATGATCTCCATCAACATGTCGCAATCGAGGTTGTCGTGCTATCTATGCTATTACTACTAAAGCTACGACCTAGCAATATAGTAAAGCACCTGCAAACACAAACGTTAGTTTAAAGACAACCCTATGGCTCCTGCCGGTTGCCGTAGCATCGACGTGCAAGTCGATATTAACTATTACAACATGATCATCTCATACATCCAATATATCACATCACGTCATTGGCCATATCATATCACAAGCATACCCTGCAAAAAAAAATTAGACGTCCTCTAATTTGTTGTTGCATGTTTTACGTGGCTGCTATGGGTATCCAGTATGATCGCATCTTACTTACGCAAAAACCACAACGGAGATGTGCAAATTGATATTTAACCTCTCCAAGGACCGCCTCAGTCAAAACCAATTCAACTAGAGTTGAAGAAACAGGCACCCGCCAGTCATCTTTATGCAACGAGGTTACATGTCAATCGATGAAACCAGTCTCTCGTAAGCGTACGAGTTATGTCGGTCCGGGCCGCTTCAATCCAACAATACCGCCGAATCGAGAAAAGACTAAGGAGGTCAGCAAATCGAACATAACCGTCCACAAAACCTTTGTGTTCTACTCAAGATAACATCTATGCATGAACCTAGCTCATGATGCCACTGTTGGGGAACGTTGCATGGGAAACAAAAAATTTCCTACGGACACGAAGACCTATCATGGTGATGTCCATCTGCGAGTGGAGATTTGGATCTACGTACCCTTGTAGATCGCACAGCGGGAAGCGTTAAGAAACACGGTTGATGTAGTGTAACGTCTTCACGTCCCTTCAACCGTCCGACGAACCATCCCACGAACCATCCAGCGATCCGTCCCACGATCCGTTCCGATCTAGAGGTAAAACTATGTGATATAGGTTTGAGTTGCACGCGACAAAGTTGTGTCTCAAATCAGCCCTAAACCACCAATATATATAGGAGGGAGGGGGAGGGCTAGCCTTGAGGCACAAGGCCTCAAGGGTGCATCTGCCAAGGGAGGAGGAGGACTCCTCCTCCAATTTGGTTTGGGAAGGAGGAGTCCTCCTCTTCCTTCCCACCTCCCTCTTTCCCTTTTTCTTTTTTTTCTATTGGTATTTTCTTATGTGGTGCCATGGGCCCCTTGGGCTGACTCCACCAGCCCACTAAGGACTTGTGGCGCAACCCTAGTGCCTTGGTCTCACTTCCGGGTGGGTGGGCCCCTCCCGGTGAACTCCGAGAACCCATTCGTCACTCCCGGTACACTACCGGAATTGCCCGAAACTTTCCGGCGACCAAATAAAACCATCCTATATATCAATCTTCGTTTACGGACCATTCCAAAAACCCTCGTGACGTCTGTTATCTCATACGGGACTCCGAACAACATTCGGTAACCACACATATAACTAAACTATACTAAAACATCCTCGAACCTTAAGTGTGTAGACCCTGCGGGTTCGAGAACTATGCAGACATCACCCGAGGCACTCCTCGGTCAATATCCAATAGCTGGACCTAGATGCCCATATTGGATCCTACATATTCTACGAAGATCTTATCAGTTGAACCTCTGTGTCAAGGATTCATATAATCCCGTATGTCATTCCGTTTGTCCTTCGGTATGTTACTTGCCCGAGATTTGATCGTCGGTATCCGCATACCTATTTCAATCTCGTTACCGGCAAGTCTCTTTACTCATTCCGTAATACAAGATCCCGTGACTTACACTTAGTCACATTGCTTGCAAGGCTTGTGTGTGATGTTGTATTACCGAGTGGGCCCCGAGATACCTCTCCGTCACACGGAGTGACAAATCCCAGTCTTGATCCATACTAACTCAACGGACACTTCGGAGATACCTGTAGAGCACCTTTATAGTCACCCAGTTACGTTGCAACATTTGATACACACAAGGTATTCCTCCGGTGACAGTGAGTTATATGATCTCATGGTCATAGGAATAAATACTTGACACGCAGAAAACAATAGCAACAAAATAACACGATCACATGCTACGTTTATAATTTGGGTCTTGTCCATCACATGATTCTCCTAATGAAGTGATCCCGTTATCAAGTGACAACACTTGCCTATGGCCAGGAAACCTTGACCATCTTTGATGAACAAACTGGTCAACTAGAGGCTCACTAGGGACAGTGTGTTGTCTATGTATCCACACATGTATTTGAGTTTCCAATCAATACAATTATAGCATGGATAATAAACAATTATTGTGAACAAGGAAATATAATAATAACTAATTTATTATTGCCTCTAGGGCATATTTCCAACATCCACTGCGTCAAGGACGGGCGCCAGCAGCTGCACATCCGACGCGTCGTCGAAGAGTACGACGAGCTCCTCCACCTCGTGCTTCGCCCTGTACGCAACGCGCGTAGGATCCTCGCCTGCCGGCGTTGTCGTGGATGAGTGGTACATCCACCAACGGGCGCGCTGCCTTGGGTCGGAGGAGCCCCGCGCCTCGCGCATCGCCCACAAAAGAATGGTCGCCAGCAGGATGGTGAAGCCGCGAGGGAAGGCACGCTGCTTTTCAGAAGTCGTCATGACCTTCACAAGGCCGTGGGCGTGGTTCCTCATCATCTGCACAGTAGGGAACCAGCGCAGGATCTCCCTGTACTGGGTGTGCATCTCTTGGTTGTTGCCGGCGAGCTCTTCGACGGCCTTCTGCCAACCTAGGCTCTGGTCCATGGCGACAGCGGTGGGGTGGTTGTCGGCATGGATTTCGACAGGAGAGAGGGGGGAGGGTAGTGGGTGGTGCGAGCGGCGAGTGGGCAGAGATAGCGGTCGGCGGACACGTACTAATGCATGAGAATTCGAAACAGCAACTGATATGCAAGCTAAACACATTAGGTTTGGCCGATGCTAGTCAAACAAATCACTTGCACTATCCCATTGGCCTTGCACGCACGGTTACAACACACTAGTCCTGGGTTCGAGCCCCAGGCCAAACTATTTTTGTATTTTTATTTATTTTTCTAGTTTAAGAAAACGAAGTTGACTGTAATTACTGATTCATATGAACATTTCAGAACATGCAATTGCCACTATCATAGGTTCATTTGACATTTCAGAATATGCACTTGCCACAATTCAGAATATTTTAGAACATGCACTTGCCACAATTTTCATTTGACATTTGTTTTGCAGAAAATAAACTTAGTAGCATACAATCAACATTCAAGTAGCAGAACACAAACTTAGTAGCATACACTCAACATTCAACATTCAAGTACCAGAACATAGTTTCAATGGTTTCCACTTGCACTGAAATAGGCTGCAAAGTTGCTAGTAGGTCTCCTCTTCCTCTTGCCTGGTATTATCACAGGTTCTCCAGTGGATGTTCTTGGTGCATTGAATCCCCTTACTGCATTTGGAGCTCTTGTTGGTGCTGATCCTCTTGGAGGTGCTCGTGAAGACTTGGTTGGTCCTGTTGAAACTGGTGATGTTGAACCTCTCTTAGGTGTTGGTGAAGACTTGGCTGGGCCTCTTGAAACTGTTGATGTTGAACCTCTCTTAGGTGCTGTTGTTTTTCTGTTCCTCACTGTTGGTCCTGTTGAAACTAGTCGAGCTCATGGGGTTGGGATGTGTGAACTTTGGTGTTGATGTGTAGCACTAGAGGAACCCCTTAAAATTTGTCTATTCTTCTGCATGCCAAAATTAAAACAGTTAGTAATTAGACCACACCTGAAATTAGTTAGTAATTAGACCATGCCTAAATTAAGCCACTACTAGCAATATGTCTGAACTACTAGCAGAGATATGATGCATACCTTTTGCCTGTCAGAAATAATGGTGTAGATTCCAAATTTGCTTCCACTTCCAATGCAGCATCTTAGCTGGGTTAGGAACCATGTACAACTATCAGAATCTTGCTTGTCAACCACACCAAAGGCTATGGGGTAGATGTTGTTGTTTCCATCTCTCCCTGTGGGTGCAAGAATTTGCTGTCCAGTGGTTAACTTGATGAAGCAACCATCAAGCCCTGGATCCATACCCAAATTAGCTACCATAATTTTCTCAACGACATATTTTGAAGAAAATACAGTTGTAAATTTAACTATAAAGGGTCTGCATCCATTAAGAAATCCTTGCTTTGATGCATGCAAGCAGTAGAACATGTACTTAAATCTAGGAGTTGGTGCAGGGTTTTCTGGGTCCTCAAATGTTGTACTATACACCCGCTACCAGGGTTTTTATCAATAACTGCTTGTAGGTAGTCCCTCAGTCTATAGTACTGCTCCTTCCGGTCACCTTGCACAACCTTAATAGCCTTCCTCCTTGCCCTATAGGCCACACTCCTTGATACATCAACTAAAAACTTGACTTTGTTGTCTTTAATAAGTGCATCCAGAGGTGTTCTAGGATCTACTCTAAGAGAAGGCTCATCTACTTTGGAAAGCCAATTAGTAGTAACCTTTGTGTTCTCTGCTGATGTTGGACAAGTGTGCTCCATGTTACACTTCTTAATGCAAAAAGTTCTTTCATGAGCTATCCTGGAGGCACACATGAAAAATTCACATCCATGCTCTCTTTGTGAACACCAAACAATAATTCTTGTTGGGGAGTTCTTGTGGTAGTGAAAAGACCTCAGAGTCCTTATATGAAAATCCCTTAATGCTTCTCTGAACTGGTAAACACTCTCAAAATAGAAGCTCTTGCACAATAGTAAATGTAAATTGGGAACTGAGGGTTCAAATCATACCCTATCCTTCATCTTTTTCTTATTACTCTTTGGCTTCTTCAGGAGGTATGCTAGTTCAACTTCATCTTCTTCTTCCTCATCACTTATGCCTAAATCACCAGCAAAACAAAACTCATCTGCGTCAAGAAACCAATCTTGAATTTGTTTATGCTCTACCTCATTGTGAGATCTGCTAGTTGGACCATGATTCTTCACATGTTTCACAATAGCAGTTAATTCCAATGATCTATCCTCTTCACAGGCACACTCTATTTCCAATGCTCTACCCTCTTCAGAGGCACACTCTATTTCCATTTCAACAGCTTCAGCACTCCCATTTGAATGAACTGAATCACCAGAACAAAATTCAGACACTTCAGTGTCTCCTTCAAAGTGGTTCAAATCTGCCTCTCTCTGAATCCCGCTCCTCTCAAGCTAAGCCTTTCTATCATTTATATGATTCTGAAGCTCAGATTGCTCCACTACCTTTTTCACAATGCAACTCTCTTGAATGTTCATGTAATTCTCATTAGCCTGTGCACTGCTTGCAGGTTCAACATTTCTCACAACCTTTATGTTCACAACCTTCACATTATGATAAACCTCCAACATTTCATGAACACTAGCTTCATTACCTAAATACTTTACTCTTTCATATCCAATTTCCTCCTCCTTCAATAGTACATGTAATCACTCTCCCCATACCCTTCACTAGCAATGAGTGATTGTAGATTAAGAAAAGAAATATCTGTCTCATATATACCCTTTTTCACACGGTTTCTTCCGTTGAAATGAAACCATATGTCCCACTTCTGGTCAGCCAAACTTCATATATAAGTGCTCATGAATTGAATTGAAATACAGTTTACTACACATGTTCAACAAATAGAAACATCCTACTTTAATGGCAAACCTAGGACTGAAGAAAACATGCTCCTACAAACACATCTTACTAAGCAGATGATATTTCCATACCTGCAACCCATAGAACATCCAGGCATCGGCGATGACTGGACGAGTGGTGCCTCCGGCTGCTGCAAGCCTGCCTGCGTCGCGTAACTAGTGCTCCCCAACCAGTTATCGACTTCACAGAAAGAGCCTCCACCGTCCAAACTTGTGCCACCGCCGCTGCCGTCGCTGTCGTTGTCGCCGCCCCCGTCCGGAATCACCGGTGCCATGGCGGCCGTCACCTTAGGTCAGAGAGAGGGAGGGGAGGGAGAGAGGGAACTGGCTCAGATCTTGACCTCACCCGACCGCTTCAGACCGCAAACGCACCGTTAACGCGCGGTAGTGCATGATTGGCCACAGTGGCAGGTGGTTAGAGCATCTCCAACAGACGCCTAAAAACTGCTCCGCGCGCTAAAATATTCGTTTTTTTGGGCGTCGGGCTGCTCCAGCAGAAGCTGCAAAACGCTGCGCGCGCTAAAAATTTCTGGGCGCGCGCTTAAAAACGCTATCGCGCGCAGCATATTTGGTGCGCCGGCTTGCGCGCGCACCAAACTCTGAGCGGCTGCAGATGGGACCGCTGGATCGGCGCGGATTGGGCGCCGCACTAGCGCGCGTCTGTTGAAGATGCTTCGGTCCCCGCGCTGCAAAACTGCTACAGTGACGCGCTAAAAAAATTATTGGGCGCGGATTTTTTACGCTGCCGTTGGAGATGCTCTTAGTGGGTCCAACCGGTCACATTCGAGCTTAGAGTGGGTAAAGCGGGAGGTTAAACGATTTGGTAGTTTTTTGCGACATATTATGAAAAAAGTGATAGTTTTTTCGTACAAAATCGCAAAGTGATAGTTTCTGGACACGTTTGTTAAAATATGGTAGTTTTCCGTTAAATACTCCTTGTTCTTCAGATGACTCGAGGTGGCGTTTCTTTGCGGAGGCAGGTTGGATGCCGTGGTTTAGCTGCCTCAGTAGATCGACAGTTGCCTATGGAGCTCCCTTGCTGTCGATACTATCTTTTTCATGTGGTGGCAGATCGGTTGGGCAGTCGAAACCTTTCGACGTATCCGGCGGCGGATAGGAGACCGCCATATTTTGTTTTGTGTACACTAAATTCAAGGAAAAACCAGATCACAGGAGCTTCTATTGTTTTAGCCACGAGGATAGATCAATATTTCTTGCGCTGCGTAGCAAATAAATCGCGTGGTGCTGTCAATTTTCTGAAGACCACGGAGCAAAGCCAGCAGAGGCATGGTGGAGCTGGCCGGGCGCGGCGCAGCTAAAGCCGGCGGGGCGAGTTGAGGCTGAGCTGGCCGGGGCGCGGCGCAGCAAGGCGAAGGCGGCGGCGGCGGCTCGAGGCCGAGCCGGCCGGCCGGGGTGGAGCAGCGAGAGCCAGCGGGGCAAGACCGCGGCAGGTGGGGCAAGCGCGCGCTGGAGGCGAGGCACTGCAGGGGTGAACCGGCGAGGTGGAGCCACGGCGGAACGAAGTTGGCTTGGACGCGAGGTGGCGGAGGCGGGCCGGTGGTGGCAAGTCTAGCAGGCGATTTGGACGGTGGAGGCCGAGTAAGCGCGCAGTGCGGCCGGCGGGGCGAGGCCGCGGGGCGAGGCCGATTCAAACGGCGCAGGGCGAGGCCGCGGTGGCCAGGTGAGCCTAGGTGGCGGAGACAGAGTCCGTGGTTATCTCTGTTTCCAGCTCCACGTGAGAGAACTTGACCACGAGACCATGGCATGTGTTCTGAGAAGTTGACCACCAGCCCGTAGTAAAATTTGTGAGTACTGTTATACTACTAGTAATTCATGTACTAGTAGTATTCCTTGATTTCCAACGGAAGTTATTTTCCATCATATATAGCAGACCACGCCATGCATTTTGCTTGTTTTTTACTCCCTCCGTTCCTAAATATAAGTTTTTTAAGAGATTTCATTAGAGCATCTCTAGTGGATGGTGTATATTTGAACGTGTATATCTTCATATACACGTTCATATACACGTTGTTAAATTGTACACGTCCTAGTTTTTCAGTGGAACGTGTAAATTTGGATTCAGTAGTGCACACAGGTTCAGAGAACAAGACAGGGGAGCTTCGCCGCATTGCAGCCGTCTCCCTCGTCGCCGGCAGCCTTCCCCGTGGCATCCAAGATGTCCATGAACTCGAGGGTGCCTCCCTCGTTCCATTCCCATCGCTAGGGTGACCGTTGGGCCTCCACAGCGACGGCCCCAACCTCGTCTCCGGCGAGTACCCGGAGCCGAAGACCTGCAGCAGGCCGAGCTCGAGCGGGTGGAGCAGGAGCTCGAGCGCTGGCGATGCGGGCACGGAATCCTCCGCCCAGGCCGCCGGGCCCTCCTCTGCCCAGGCTGCCGGTCCTCCTCTGCCAGGCCGCCGCCCTGCCCCTCCCGTCGCCAAATCTGGAGCACCGCGCACCCCGCCCACACCCCGCCGCCGCGCACCCCGCAGCGCCGCCAGCAGCCAGCCCGCACCCCGCCGCCACAGCGCCGCGCACCCCGCCCGCACCCCGCCGCCAGCAGCCCGCCCGCACCCCGCAGCGCCGCCAGCAGCCCGCCCGCACCCCGCCGCCACAGCGCCGCGCACCCCGCCCGCACCCCGCCCGCCGCCAGCAGCCCGCCCGCACCCCGCCGCCACAGCGCCGCGCACCCCGCCCGCACCCCGCCCGCACCCCGCCCGCCGCCAGCAGCCCGCCCGCACCCCGCCCCGCACCGCCCGCCGCCAGCAGCCCGCCCGCACCCTGCCCCGCACAGCGCCGCCAGCCCTCCCGCACAGCGCCGCGAGCTCCACGAGCGTGGCTGGCTCGTGTTTATTTACACGAGGAGTAGCCTCGTGGATGGACGTGTATAACTTTCACGCCCGTATACACGTTCCACTAGGAAGCATTTTTCTGTTTGCAACGTGTATATTTACCATCCACCTCCATATACACCATCCACTAGAGATGCTCTTAGGGGGCTATATACGAATGTATATGGACATACTTTAAAATATAGATTCATTCATTTTACTTCGTATGTAGCCTCTAGTGAAATCTCTAAAAAGACTTATATTTAGGAACGGAGGGAGTAGATTATGTGAATACATCGTTTCTTAGCACGTTATCATAAAAGTAACACAATGCATTTTTTTAGAGAGTTGTCTCTAAATTTAATGATTTGGTGCTCATGCCTAGATGTGATTGGGCTATTACCTGTTTTTACCTACGGTGGCCTGTGAATGTTGTACTATCTTACTCTCTCCGTCTTAGTTTACAAGTCCGACACATATACCTAGGTCGTCAATTTGACCAACTTAATGAGAGGCATATATTACAAAAAATATATCATTAGAAACTTTAGATGTTCTATTTTCTAATGATATAATTTTTATGTTAAACAATATATTTTACATAAGTCAAATTGACGACCAAGGTACACATGCATGCCTTCTAAACTATGACGGAGAGAGTAGCTAAGATACAACCGTACTCTCTTTCATCATTAACTAGTGTGACACATCAGCAAAACGCCTATGAACCCCGTGCTAAGAAACCCCAGTTGGCACAGGCCTTAGTGTGATTCCCATGGCTGGAATGTGTCATCTTGTCACTTGCAATTCAGGAAAGAGCCCAACTTTATTAGCGACCATAGAAGTAGATAGATGTGGAGGGTATTTCTTGTATGCCTTATCGAAATGCCTCAAGTGATTTTTTAGCTCGACAGTGTGCTCGTTTGTCACATAGGACAATTTGGAGACCTGTGCAAACCATCGACCTCTGGATTTCGCCCAAGTTTTTGGAATTCGTGGTGTCCTCTGCTAGCAGGTCCACCCAACGCTAGTATCTCAAGGATTTGACCGTTGGGGCTGCTTCTGATCTTGGCGCTGGACTGCACGGGTTAGCATGCCCGACCACTGTCTTATGTTTATACTGTCGCTCAAAGAAAATAATCAATATTGACTGAGGAACTTCGAGTTGACATAGATCCTTCTATGTACCTCTTCTTCATTCGGCCAATCGCGATCTTCAAAGCCCTTGGAAAGTTCCCTCCAAGAATAACACTATCATGTGTAGCTCCACGGTGGGCGTCAATTGTCATGGTTTTGTCACGACATGTGTCCTCGTAAAAGGACTTAGGTGTGAGGCCATCGCAACTAGGTGACGGCTTGAGAGGGGTTGGTCAGAATCGAGAGACGCAAGTTTATCCAGGTTTGGCCCCTCCGATGGAGGTAAAAGCCTACGTCCTGCTTTGTGTGTATTGATGATGATGATGATGATCATGATTACAAGGTGCGGAATCACTACCTCTAATCTCGAGGGTTTCTAATATGTCTATCCCTAATGATTTGTCTTGTGGAGACTTGACTTGTCCCTCTTGGGGCGCCCTGCCCCTTCTTATATAGGTTAAAGGGGTAGGCTTACATAGAGTCCTACTAGGACTTGGACTAGCTTCTCTTGAAAGGAGTTCCTCCTCTTATTGGGCCTTCTATGTGAACCACCCTCCAAGCCTCTCCATGATTCATCTTAAAGCCAACTTGCATGCTGGGCCTTGGGCCTTGTTGTCCACGTCGACGCGGCGAGCGGGGTGACCCATGAGCTGCCAGGTGATGGGCTCGGTCATACCCCCTGGACGGGTCATACCTCTTGGTCGGGTCAAACCATGGGTATATCCCAGACAAAGATCGAAACCCTTTACATTTGCACATGTAGCCGCCCTTCCCGAGCACCTTGTCGGCAAGCAGCGCTTCTTGTAACTTGTACTCCCACTCGCATAATCCACAAAAGTAGGATGTAGGGTATTACACCTTGCAGTGGTCCGAGCCTGAGTAAATTCCTAGCGATGTTAGTTGTTTCCGTTGTTTATGCATGTCGATCCTCACAGTCGAACCACAAAGGGTCCCTTTGCCAGTCCCGTAGATTGTTGTACCTCGACACGGTTGCTTAATTTATGTTTTTTTGCATAGGGTACGTCAGTCTCATTAGTCGTTCCTACTATGGATTCGATGCTGACCAGATAGCTTGGGAATCTCAAATAGAAGTATGTCTCCTTTGGTAGGGTCGTTTTAGTTTTTTAGGCTCCTCCAGCCACTATTAGTAGATGTGTGTACCCAGACCTATTATGCTTCCGCTTGTTGCTTGTATGACTTCGTGTTTTCGGTCTTGTCACCCCTCCTTGTAATATCACAATATGTTGGATCCTATGAGCCTTTAATAAATACTTTGAGTCATAGAGTTGTGTTATGATGTCATGTTATATCCACACATATCATGCATATGGCGTGTATGTTTGAAATGCATTGGTATGTGTGGGATTTGACGCCTACTTGTAGGCCCATTGTAAAATTCTTTACAGGGAAATGACTCTTTGTGATTCCACTGAGCCCTTGTAGCTTGCTACTTCTCCGGACACATATATTGACCAACTTGTGTCCTTATTTGTTGTTGTGTCTGTCCCTATGGAGAAATGTCACATTGTGTTTACGGGAATCCTTGTAGCTTGCTATGACTCAATTACATGCTTTGATGACCTACATTGGCCTTGATCGGTTATGTATGATTGCCCCTATACGGTTGTGCCACCTTGATCTATTACTAGTCATGTCACTCGGGTTATGTGACATATGGATGCTAGTGACATAATCATATACACTACTCGAGTCAGAGAATTTGCCATCTACCGGATCTTTGCCGTCTGCTGGCATATGGCAAAGAAGCTCTTTGCCGTCAAGTAATAAAAAACAAACGAAAAAGAGTTGGCTGATGGCAAAGAAGCTCTTTGTCATCAGTCGCATCTTTGTCGTCAGTTGGCACACCGGAAAGATGGACCAAGCGGACGATAAAGACATAGTTGATGGCAAAGATGACACAGGCAGACGGCAAAGAAAAACCGCAGCTAGAGCCATTCCTTTGCTATCAACGGCATCTTTGCCCTCGTCGAAAGCTTCTTTGTCGTCTACCTGGGTACATTGCGTCCGACAAAGGGAACGGCGGCCCACAAACCCCACTAGTGGGGCTAGGTTTCCCTTAACCCCATCCCCACACCCCTCTCTGCCTCCCCCTCACCCCGCGCGCACGCAACCCCCCCGCCCCCACCGCGCCATCGCCTCCCACCATCGCGCCCCCCATCATCCTATCGCCCTCACCCGATGGCCCCACCACCACGCCGCCCCCTCCCCCAGGCCGGCTCCCCCTCGTCGCCCCTTCTCCTAAGCCGGCTCCCCCTCCCCGCCCGCTCCCTCAGACCGGCTCCCCCCCCCGCCGCCCTTCCCCGCTCCTACCCCTCCCCACACTGCCCCCTCCCCGCTCCATGCAGCCCACCTCCCTGCGCTGCCTCCTTCCCCGCGCCCTCCCCTCCCTATGCTGCCCCACCTTGCTGCACTGCCGCCCCAGCCAGCACGCCCCTCCCCTCACCGACGCCCCTGTTCCGGCGATGCCCCCACCACCGCAGCCACTCAAGGTAAAAAAACTGCTTTTTTGTTTTTTTTCTTTTGTTTTTTCATCTTTAGGTTCATGGAAATTAGTTTGTTAGGTTAGTTAGTTAGGTTAGCAGAAAAAAGATGAAGGAAAAAATGAGAAAGGAAAAATAAAAAGAAGAAAAGAAGAAGAAAAGAAGAAGGAAAACAAGAAGGAAAAGAAGAAGGAGAAGAAGAGGAGGAGAACAAAAAAGAAGAAGAAAAAAAGAGGAGAGGAGGAGAAGAAGAAGAGAAAAAAAACAAAAAAAATTCCGACACCCTTACACAACACCCGGACACCAAAGGAGCGGAGGCATAAATGATAGTTTTGTAAATTATGAGTTAGGTCATGTATTTTTCGATTTTATTATAAACACAAAATATTTGTGTTGATCACGTGGATTTACATGTGCAATTGTTTCGTCAATGTGAGGGGTGTTGTTCGAAGACCTCCCTCTGCGTTCGACGAGCTCCACCCCCGCGTTCATGGGCGAGCACAAATGACATCTCCTCCTCCCCCTTTCATTTGCTCTGGGTCGGTCTTCGTGCTGATGAAACTTGCTAGATATAGGTACATTAAATTATGAGTATGTGTGACTAGTATGTGTCTCCCATTCGAAAGGGTTACAATTATAAATATGCATGCATTTGCATATATTTATAACCGTGATTCTTCCAAATTGTCCAACATTATCCATGACCAGCCCGAGTATGTGTAGATTGTATTTTTTTTTCCCATAAGCACTGTTCCGGATCTGACGCATAATTTCATCAGTGCCTCCCTGTTGCTCTCCGGATACACATCCTCTCTGTTTATTGCCGAGACGTGTATCAGGAGAACAACGGGGAGGTGCTGTCAAAATTTGGCATCGGATCTGGAGCAGAGCATGGGAAAACGAACCCAATCTACACATACTCGGGTGGTTTAGGACCTATCTTTACCTATTAGCGTGTAGGTTGCATGGACGTAATAAAACTGACAAACTTGATTAACTGATGAATACATATGCTGAATTATACATATATATATATATATATATATATATTTCTTGTCTGTTTAGTAGCTAGGCAAGATGAGTGATCGTGCGTTGATGTACACCGGTCACACTAGTCAGAAAGAGATGACCAAAGAATGGTTTACAAAATCCAAGGAGTTTGTTAAATCCGCATTTGCAAATGGCCAGACAATAAACTGGTGCCCATGTCATGGGTGCGACAAATATAAAAAGAGGATAGAGGCTGAAATTGCTAAACACCTGCAGTGAAGGGGTTTTATGTGTGATTATACGTTGTGGACATTTCATGGTGAGTCTTCCCAATGCACCAGAGCTGAGGTGGTTCGTCATCGCACCGACGAGCATGGTACCGGGATCGAAGGCATGGTTCAAGACTTTGATGATGCTCGGGGTTCAGATGATGAGATGGAGGAATCTGCAAAGGCCTTCTATGAAATGTTGGAGTCTTCAAAACATCCTCTCCATGAGCACACTGAGCTTTGTCAGCTGGATGCCATTGCACAAGTAATAGCTCTGAAGGCTCAATTCAACTTGGGAAGAGAATGCTACGAAGCGATGATGACACTATTCAGATGCTTTCTACCCAAAGGCCATGTCATTCATGCAAACCTGTACCAGTCGGACAAAATACTTTGTGTACTTAACATGTCCTATGAGAAGATACATGCCTGTGAGAAAGGATGTGCCTTATTTAGGAAGGTGTATGCGGACTTGGACCTCCGTACATTTTTCTGCAACTTCTAATTCCTTTGAACTTCTCTCATTCCCGGATATTTGGTACAGTCGATACATTGCCAAATTCTCGGATGGAGCGGTGATCCAAAATGATTCCGTCGAAGAGTATGAGCTTCTGGCAAAGCATGGAGGCGGCTATCCCTATTTCATCTCTTGGTTCAAATAAACGGTAATTATCAATAATGGACCATTTCATTTCTTGGTACAATTCGTGTCTAATGCAACAATCATTTCGTATTGAACTTGTAGGCTATTTTAGAGTGTATGGACGCCAAATTGAAACAAGCGCTAATGGTTTTGACTATAAGGTTCGTTCATTTGAGAAATACAACATCAACGGGTATGCCTTTCGTACCTTTGGCAAAGAGCTATCTATGCCCGACCGGAAATCTACAAATTGTGGTGTCTCTGGTATCAGCGAAGGAGGTACCAAGTATTATGGAAGAGCTGAAGCAATTTATGAACTTCAATTCTATGGTGAAAACCCACCGAACGTCGTAGTCTTCAAATGTTATTGGTTCCAGCCGAAGGAGACTAGAAGGACCCATGAACATATAGGGATATTCAAAATCAATCAAAGTACCCATTTAGATGTTCCCAATGTCTATATTACGGCTCAAGAGGCGGTCCATGTTTTTTATCTACCGTGGGCCTGCCAAACGAATAAGACTCTGAATGGTTGGGATGTTGTTTATGAAGTGATGCCACATGCTAGACCACCTCCCCCAAATGAAGAGGATTGTGAACCTCACATTAACCCAAACACATATGACAGAGAATTCTTCCAAGAAACACGTCTTTACGAGAAATTTTTCAAGAACCGCTCTACTTCACCCCAGAACTCGGAAGTAGACATCGACAATGAATCCGACTTCACGCTTGAGCCAGAACCAGCAGAGCCGGAACTAGAATAGGTTACTACTGCAAATGACCTGTCAATGCTTGACCGATTATAGAAAGGCCTTCCATATGTTGATGCCGGTGAACCCGATGAGCACATCATTCATGATAGTGATGATGATGATGCATTTGTTGATCCCGAAGCATATATAGATGATCTGGAGTATTATTAGTTTGTATGCATCCCAACTTAAATTATATATGTACATATTATTATTCATGTCAGGTATTCAGTTTTTTTATGTTGTACTAATTTATTTTACTCTTTGTCATGGCAGGTGTTGAAAGATGGTTGGCGCAGGTCCAGATCGCTCGGCGGGTACTTCATCGACGGTCTGCAGGAGGGGTCCTTCCATTCCACCCTTATCTCTCCGTAGAGTCTTGGCAGACAGTTTGGGGACACCCGCATGTGCTTCTTTGTCGACGTCGTTGCCCACCGAGAGAGGAGGCCGAGGAGGGAATAAGGCGAAGGGTACAGGATGTGGCCGCGGGAGAGGTAGGCGGACTGCTATGCCATCCTCGCCGCCACCCCCAGCTCATTCACCCGAGCATAGGACTACTAGGGTGGACCCGTTTGAGGTGGAGCCTACGGGGACTCAGGATCAGGAGCCTTGGGTCGACGGGCCTTCGATCCATGAGACTCCGGTTCCAGAGGCTTCGGCCCACGAGACTCTAGGGTCTATGTCCGAGGAGATTCTAGCCCTAGAGGTTTCGTCCGGATGTGGTACCTGGCCGGATCGAACCGAGGGGCCGAGTGGCCATGCTGATTGTGGCGAGGATGAGCCTACTGATAGTGAGGGGAGGTGGTTGAGGGGGTCACCATTTACCAGCATGGTAGTACACGTCTCCAGGCTGTGCCGGCGACAGGCGACCAGAGGCCGACGATTAGGCCTGAAGAGGAAAAGTAAGTGTGTTTACTCTTTTTGTGCCTTTTGCCTTCAAGTTTCTTCAAATATCTAATGCGTTGACCTTCTCATACTGCAGGGGTTCGGATCACCCCCTTGGAGTCCACAACACAAACATCATCCTTGGTGTGCTTTGCCGGCAAAATTTCTCGGGGTTTGTCACGTTGCCCGGTGAGGGTGAGGTTCCTACACGAGGATTTAACTGGGAGCACTACAAAGCCGCCCAGGCCCCGCCAGAGGAGATGATCGATGTTGTCTTGTGCCACATGAGGGTCGAGATGGTGATCAATAGCTTTTGGGTAATTTGTCCTTTTACACAATCTATAATTAAGAAATATAGCTAGTTATTGTACTAATCAGTGTTTTCTCATTTGATTGCATACCTTCTGCACGTGTGAGGATGGATATGAGGAGGCGGCGACCAAGCTTATCGAGGTCAAGTGCAAGTGGCTATTACAAAACTTACGCCACAAGGCTCGTCCAGACGCTGTTCGAGACTACTACACAACATGTAGTATTAGGAAGGACAAACCTGAGTGCCGTAGAAACTTTATGAAGAAGGACTAGTACATGAAGGTAATTACCTATTCTTAAGGCCCCATACTTAGTTTTCTTGA